>NC_044996.1:136335371-136935371 GCF_008728515.1 Papio anubis
GAGGGAGGGAGAGAGGGAGAGAGGGAGAGAGGGAGAGAGGGAGAGAGGGAGAGAGGGAGAGGGAGAGAGGGAGAGAGGGAGAGGGAGGGAGAGAGGGAGAGGGAGGGAGAAAAGAAAAAAGAAAAGAAAAAGAAAAAGAGGAAAGAAGGAAGGAAGGCAGGAAAGAGGGAGGGAGGGAGGGAAGAAGGGAGGGAGAGAGGGAGGGAAAGAAAGAGAGAGAGAAAAAGAGAGAAAGAAAAGAAAAAAGAAAAGTAAAAAGAAAAGAAAGAAGGGGAGGGGGGGAAGGGGAGGGGGGGGGAGGGGGGGGGAGGGGGGGGGGGGGAGGGGGGGAGAGAGAAGGGGGGGGGGGGGGAGGGAGGGAGGCAGTAAGGAAGGAAGGAACACGCTAATCTCGATCTCCTGGGCTCAAGCAATCCTCCTGTCTCAGCCTCCCAATGGAAGCACACTGTTTTGCGTATCCATAGATATGAAGAGAAAGTTTGAAATACCCACCAACTATCTGTGATTAGCACCTACATTTGTGTTACTCGTAGCCAATGTAGCTTTCAAGTTTATGAAACGTAGCACCCCGTGAGCTTAACTACGTATTTGTTATGTCAGGGTTCCTTTTGCTAACTGCTCTTGTGGGCTTTCAGGCTTTCTCTGTGTAAGTCTTTTTTTTTTTTTGAGACGGAGTCTGGCTGTGTCTCCCAGGCTGGAGTGCAGTGGCAGGATGTTGCCTGACTGCAACCTCCACCTCCTGGGTTCAAGTGATTCTCCTGCCTCAGCCTCCCTAGTAGCTGGGAGTACAGGCACACACCACCACACCCAGCTAATTTTTGTATTTTTTGTAGAGACAGGGTGTTGCCATGTTGCCCAGTGTGGTCTCAAACCCCAGGTTCAAGTGATCCCCCCACCTCAGCTTTCCAAAGTGTTAGGATTACAGGTGTGAGCCACTGTGCCAGGCCATGGATATCTTCAGTGACAAGAACTGTGTGTGTTTGGTTTTAAGACCAAGTAGAGACTTATTTACTTTGCAACCCTGATGGTTACATGTCCAACCAAAGGTTATTTAATATTCTCATCACTTTAGACGCTGTAATCATAAGTGTGTCATCTGTCCTTGAAACATGTTTTCAACGATGGAATTTTTAAATATGGGACTTGAGCTTTCAGCACTCGCAAACTCAGAAGAAAAAGGAAAGAGTTGTCCAGAAAAAGGTCATTCTCATGGTCATGAGTTTAAACAACCTTAACTACAGACAGACAACCAGTGTCCTCTCATGGTCATGAGTTTAAACAACCTTAACTACAGACAACCACTGTCCTCTCATAAACCCAACAATCCACTTCATCTCTTGGTTCCCTTTCCACCCTCATTTGGGGTAGGAACGGCTGATCCAATCAACCAGGTGAGAATCATCTCCATGATTCCTCATGCCACTGACTGGCTTCCATTATGGGTGTAATCATCTTCTGAATAAGAGATAGTGGGTTTTTCTTAGCAAGCAACACACAGGAGTTCTCCTCATTTCAAACAGCATTATTGCACCTTTAAAAGATTCCATTGAATTGAACCCTAAGAGGCTGCCAGCATTTGCATTTGACCACTTTTAATTTAAAAGAGCCAGTGTCATTTGGTTCAATCTAACGTGGGGGCAAAATAATTGGCATGAAGTCAAAAGTTTGGTTTCCAACTGTGTCAGCCGTGAAGAAGAGGGTAAGACTCTCCTATCCTTTCCAGAAAGACAGAGTTAGAGTTGCAAATCCACGGTGCTCCTTTGGAGATGCCTCCCCACTCCCAGCCCCCTGTAATCACTGAGCAAGGCCCTCTGGCTGTAAGCAAGGGGCGCTCTCTGTCTAGGGTTCTCTGGCTTGTTGGCCAAAACCTTATCCGTTATGCATTGCGGTGTGGGGCTTTCCCTAGTCAGTCCCCACCTCTCTTTCATCTCCTCAGGCCATGTCCTCAATTTAAACACTTGTACCCCAACTCCTCCTCACTGCATGCTTTCCAGAGGGCCAAAGTGACACACTGGCTTTCATGGTGACTCCTTCAAAATCTCTCCCAAAATATCAATGTGTATTGTGTATACACACTATCAACACTACACTACGTATACACACACAGCCAAGCCGTGTTATTTACGGATTCCGTGTCTGTGAATTTGCCTATTGGCTAACATTTATTTGTAGCTCCAAAATCAGTACCTGCAGCACTTTCACAGTCATTCTCAAACATGCAGAGAGCGGCTGTGTCACCAAATGCACGTGTTCCCAGCTGAGGGTGAACGAGGCTCTCACTCTGTAAACAAGTGTCCTTTTCGCAGTCTATTCACAGTGCCAGTTTTTTGAAATGTTGTAGTTTCTGGGTGACTTTGCGCTTAAAATGGCCCCCAGATGCTGCAGTGCTGTCTCATGTTCTGAAGCACAAGGCTGGGATGCGTCTTAGGGGGAAAATACGTGCGTTAGATGAGGTTCGTCCAGCCGTGAGTCACAGTGCTGCTGGCGTGAGTGCAATGTAAAGGAACCAGCAGAAACACACAATGGAAACACATACAACAAAGTTATGCACTGATTGCCTGACAACATTGTGACCAGAGGTTCACAGAAGCCTCACCGTGTATTTTCCCTAGAGGGGATGCTTTCTATAAAGTCTCAGCGACTTTAGAGAACACAGCTCCAGTGAATAATGGGAATCAAGTATACGCGTGTACAACATGAAGATGTAGCTGTCCCAGTAATCTGTCGGACCTAAAAAAAACAAATCGAAACCCATGTTGCTGCATTTTCACATTCCGTAGACATCCCTGAATGACCCGTCACTATCCCCTCTCCCTTATGCACTGTTTCTCCTGCTCCTCCACCCTCGACGGTTCCTGCCTCTTCTCTACTAAATCAGGGCTACATACTTGTAGGATAGCTGCGCTCCATCAGAGAAGCCTCTCTGCCCATAGCCCTTTTATGTAGGTGAAATTTGATTAAAATGAACGTCAAGGGCAGCTGCCAGGGCCAAAGAGAAACTGCAGGCAATGAGGGGCAGAGATGAACCTTTCCCTCTGTAGACTGATAGCTTTTTTTTTTTTTTCTTAAATTTATTTATTATTATTATACTGTAAGTTGTAGGGTACATGTGCATAACGTGCAGGTTTGTTACATATGTATACTTGTGCCCTGTTGGTGTGCTGCACCCATCAACTCGTCATTTACATCAGGTATAACTCCCAATGCAATCCCTCCCCCCTCCCCCCTCCCCATGATAGGCCCCGGTGTGTGATGTTCCCCTTCCTGAGTCCAAGTGATCTCATTGTTCAGTTCCCACCTATGAGTGAGAACATGCGGTGTTTGAGCTCATCCCACACGAGGCCCCAACAGCCCCCTTCAATTCCCATGACTCAGCATCTCTCAGGAGCAGCTCTGGTGTTTGTCTCCATGTTTTATGTGGGAAATGGATGGAAACAATGTAGTACCCAGGGGGAGAAGCAAGCGTTGGTTATGAAACAGCATGTCAACTCCTCCTTCCTGTTTTACAAGTCCTCTAAGACCTGATGTGGAAACGTTTCCAAGAAAGCAAATGAGCAAAAACAAAGACTCAAGACCGAAATTTCTCTCGTAATGTGAGTGATCCTAACAATGAACCAAATGGATTTTAACACGTTCACCTTCATGGAGAACTGTTCTAGCCCAAATTCTAAAAGGACCAAATGTATCAGGCAGGAAGGAATCCTTTAAAAAGAGATCAAAGACTGCTTAAGCAAATTCACAAAAGATGAGCAATTTTCAATGAAGAGTCTCAAGTTAAATATTTTTAAAATTTTTTTTAAAACTTTCTTTTTAAGTTGAAGACTATGAGTTGATTCTCCAAGGACTTTAAAGGAAAACACCTATCACCATGCTTAAAGGCAACACCTGCCACCATGGTTTGAGCTTGTATATCTTCCAAAGAGAACTAAGATAATGAGATAAAGGTAATCGTATTCCTTTACTTCCATTTAGACTAAGTGTTTGAACTTGATTTTCTCTGATAGGGTCTAAGTCGGCTTTTAATTATGTCAGACGCACATGAATAGATAACCAAGAAGTACCCTCAGACCCTATAACACAACCCTAGAGTATGGAATACGCTGGAGTGTTCTGGCAAATTCTCTTCTGGAATTTGGTTCCTTTCTTTCTTGGTTCCTGTTCAAGGCAGTTGAGTCACTCTAACTTCCAGTCAACATAATAATTATACAAATCCGCTGTGATGCCAAGTGAAGATCCCAAAGACAACGCTGTAGCCACTGGACCACACCACATGCAGCTCTCAGCACTGGCAGTGGGGGCATGATTCCCCATAGCTCCATCAATTCAGATCAAGGGCTGTGAACAGTCTCGAAGATGAATCACAGTGTGGTGCTAAAACAACCTCAGAGAACGTTTGTCCCAAGCCCTGATATGACAGAAAAAAAGAGACAATTCCTGTATTTTCCTGGGACCAGTGTCACAGGGGTGGTTAGGGACAGCATCAGGACTAAACTCAACATTTCTGCTCCCATAAGAGGGTTCCTTCCAAGAAAATAGCCAGTATATCAAACAACAACAAAAATCTACAATTACATGGGTTTTTTGTTTTGGGGTTTTTTTTTTTTTTTTTTTTTTTTGAGACAAGGTCTCACTCCAGTTGCCCAGGCTGAAGTGCAGTGGCATGATCTCAGGATCTCAGCTCACTACAGCCTCAACTTCCCAGGCTCAGGTGATCCTCCCACTCCAGCCTCCCAAGTAGCTGGGACCAGGCACATACCACCACACCTGGCTAATTTTCTGTATTTTTAGTAGAGATGGAATGTCACCATCTTGCCCAGGCTGGTCTCCAACACATGGGTCCAAGCAATCTGCCTGCCTCAGCTTCCCAAAGTGCTTGGGTTATAGGCATGAGCCATCATGTCCAGGCTACATGGGTCTCCCTTGATTTAATCCAGGCAATCATAGATGAGTCCTGGAACTCAAATCGGGGTTAAGCAACCCCAATTTCCAAATAAATGAATCAACTAATCCCCAAAAGTCTTCACTTCCTTTTATACATGCTGTACAAGTGGGCCGTGAGAACAGGTCCCCTGCAAGAAGTTAGACTTCCTAGAGGAGCCAGGCAGGAAAATCAGAATCCTCTCCCTCTTGATGAATGAGACAATCTTCCAAGGGACTTAGAGATTGCTTATGTGATAATGCCAGTTCCTGTTCCCTAAGGCACAGTGTAGCAAGTGGGAAAACATCACCTCCATTGAGCATAAAGAGTTCCTAGAAAGCATTCTGGCAAGTGGAATTGAGACTCTGCCCTATGGCACTGATAAGAAGCAGGTGGAGGGAAATGACCAGCGGAATCTCTATCACACTCCCAGTCACATAGTAATGCACTACATTCATCACTGGCTCAGAAACCCAGCCAATGCCAAAATCGCATTGCTTGTCCTCAAAAGCATGTCTTCTAGCACATTCCCAAATGATTTCATCCTTCCATTCCTTCCTCCCCTTCACACACATACACACCCCCTCTAGCCCCAATCTCAATATTCCACTCCCTGCATCTGATACCGTGCACTTTGTATCACCGTGCTATGAATCAATCAACAAAACGTCTTGGTACAGAGGCATACAGAACAGAAAGGGAAGTTTGATTCCTTCATATGTTGCCTCTAGCTCAAGGCCTCTGGCACAAGTTACAAACACTGCAGGCCTCCAGAAAACGCTCACACCAGCTGAGGTGAGGGCTCCCTTTCCAAAAACGGACATTGGTTTTCTCACTACTAAAATCTGACTTTAAAGAGGCTGGCTCATTTTAATGTAAATTTTCTTTAGACAAAACATGATTAGAAATTACCAACGCTGGCAGCATAATGACATCTGAAACTGTTAGTCCTGCACTTGGAAAAGTGGCAGTTAAAAAAAGCACAACATGGCTTTCTCATTTTTTTAATGAAGCCAAGTCCTCTTCTTAATTTAGTTCACATACTTCTATTTTCATCTTCTCTTTTACTACGCGTGAATTTCTAGGTCATCTGCTTGTCAGACACACCAGCTTAGTGTCTTAACAGCCAGGGGATGAGAGGCAAGTTAATAAATTAGTAAAAAGAGCAACTGAAAGATGGACTCTGTTCCTCTCCCTGCATCCCACAAACCACTAACTGTCCTTCCCACATGGGGAGCTAGGAAGAACAGAAGCCTTGCTCTCACAACTACTCCATGTACACAAGGAGAACCACTTCAGTGAATCAATACTAACACTCCCTTAAAAAAGTATTTTATAACAAAGTTATTTCTATAACTTGCTGGTAGCCCCCAGAGGCAATACTTGGCTGATGTGAGCATAGCAAATTTCAGGTAACACAGCATCCTCCATAGAAATGCTTGCCGCACACTTTCTAAAAGGAAATCTGTCCTTGCTTGCTGTGTACAATTGAGGTGGGGAATGGAGAAGCTTTAACTCCCTGAATTGTACTTCTGTTGTCCTATCAGCAAGCAATTCCTGATTTTTTTTTTTAATATCTGAAACATTTCAATCACCAAAACAACTTGAGGGTAGGAGAAGAAAGGAGGCTGTCAGCTTGCCAATGACAAGGCCCTTTTCTCCTAATTGCCACACAGAAACCGAGCATCAATATGCCAACCATTCAGCCCCCAAAGCCTAGAAAACAGGATTTATAGCAAGGTATAAAAAGCTAGTCCACGGATACTTGATAAATGAGTCTTTAACCACAGAGCACAACTCACATTGCAATTGATACCATTAGCAACTGACTGATCATTATCGTGTGCTGAGTACTGTGCAGAGTAGAAACAAAATATAAAGCATGATCATTGCGATTATGAACTTACTGGCCACTAGCTGGGTGTGGTGGTATGCATCTGTAGTCTCAGCTACTAGGGAGGCTGAGGCGGGAGAATCATTTGAGCCTGGGAGGTCGAGGCTGCAGTGAGCCGAGATCATGCCACTACACTCCAGCCCGGGTGACAGAGTGAGACTCTGTCTCAAAGGGGGGAAAAAAAATATATATATATATGTGTGTGTGTGTGTGTGTGTGTGTATATATACATGTATATATATATACACACACACACACACATACTGACCAAGTGCAGTGATGCGGTGGTACAGTGGCACACACCTGTAATCCCAGTAGTTTGGGAGGCCTAGACAGGCGGACTGCTTGAGCCCAAGAGTTCAAGACCAGCCTGGGCAATAATAGTGAGACCCCATCTCTACAAAACAATTTAAAAACTAGCAGAGCATAGTGGCATGCACCTACAGCCCCAAGTTATTCAAGAGGCTGAGGCAGGAAGATTGCTTTAGCCCAGAAGTTCAAGGCTACAATCAGCTATGATTGAGCCACTGCACTCCAGCCTGGGTGATAGAGTAAGATCCCTTCTCAAAAAAAAAAAAAATAAAAACAAATTTTTTTAAGAATTTACAATCTTGCTGGTGAGCAGAAATAAAAGGACAGAAGAAACAGCTGGCAAAAGGCCACTTAGGAAAAAAAAGCTCATAACAGAAATCTAATAAAACACAGATTTTTCCCACACCAAATAAATGGCCCATTTATTAAGCTACTAATAAACAGCAAGAGCAAATACTTGATACAACAAAGAATTAATACAAGACAAGCAGAAGATATTTTTTAATTACAGAAGTAACAGGCCTAGCTAAGACCCTCGGGTTTGAATTCACCTCTCCACACAAGTATCTGCGAGATATTTAACCTTCCTTCCTAGATGTGTCTGTGCCTACTTACATGGAAAGAATCACCAATTCCCCTTCCCAGTTGAAACAGTCTTGCAGGACATGGTTCTCAAACTACAAAGTGCATGAAAATCACCTGAAAATTGCCTGTTTATGCAGGGTTTCTTGGCCTCAGCACAACTGACATTTGTTGGGCCAGATAATTATTTGAGGGGGCTTGTCCTGTGCACGTTAGAGTGTTTAGTGGAACCCCTGGCGTCTGCCCACTAGATGCCAGGAGCAACCCCCACCCAGTTGTGAAAGGCAAAAATGTTTCCAGACATGGCCAAATGTCCCCCAAAGGGCACAATCCCCTCTCCTCAGATGAGAACAGGGCTCTAAGATGGAATCAAGAAAGCTGCAGGTTTAACAAGCACCCTGGCTAGGTGCAGTGGCTCACACCTGTAATCCCTGCACTTTGGGAGGCCGAGGTGGGAGGACTGCTTGAGCCCAGGAGTTCAAGACTAGTCTGGACAGCATGATGAGACTCTGTCACTGCTTAAAAAAAAAAAAAAAAAAAAAAAAAAAGTTTAAATATTAGCTGAGTGGGGTGAGTGTGCACCTGTATTCCCAGCTACTCAGGAGGCTGAGGCGGGAGGACACTTGAGCCCAGAAGGATGAGGCTCCAGTGAGCCATGATCTCACCACTGCACTCCAGTTTGAGTGACAGAGTGAGATCCTATCTCAAAAATAAAGTAATAATAAAAAGATAACAAGCACGCAGTGCTTCAAAAATCCGCCAACAGAGCTGATTTTCTAGGGTAGGACTGCATGTATTCACAGTCTCTTCCACAGGGATCATCTTCCCTTCCACCCACAAACATGGCAGAGGCACTGCAATGCTAACTCTTCCATCCGCCCATAATGGAAGTCTATGGCTGCTCCCTTTGCCATGTGATTTTTCAGGGATTTCAGACTAGAACAGCCCTCGCCAACCTGTGGAGGCTGGACCTCACCATGGGACTTGTTTTGGTCAATGGGATGTTAGGGTAGTGACAAACAAAGACTTTAAATGTGCCTGCATGATTTATCTTGGTTTCCTATACCTGATGGGAGAGGCACAAACATGTCCCAGGGTCCCCTGATAAGGAGATACATGATTTCAACCCTAAGCCTAGCCCAGAACCTGACCAGGCCTTCCTATTCCCATATAAGCCCAGGAGAGACACAGCTAACCACTGACTAGTGAGCAAGAAAGAAACGATTTAAGCCTCTGAATTTGGGGGCTGTTTGTTATGCAACCTTAGCATGGCAGAAAGCTGACTAGTACACTCCCAAACTATTTGTGGGCCAAAATGCTGATTAACAAGCTAATTATTGTTGAGTCTTCTGTCCCTAACTCTACCAGTCTTCCTCCACCATTCTGTGAAGCCACAAACCCAGGGGCTCTTGATCCAGGCCCCAGAAATCTACACACAGCATCTGCAAAGTCCTGGGAGCCAGGCCCCACCTGCCACCTCTGCTTGCTTCATGGTGGTCTCATTCCTTATCCACAGCTGGCACAGACTCTGAGACTCCAAGTCCAGAAAAGTAGCTCTGGCAGAGTCCCTGATAAAGTCCCAAACCGAGAATGGCAGGGCCCAGAGCAGGGGGTTCTTGGGAAGGAAAGAGGACCTCAACACACAAGTGTGTCTCTGAGCTGTTCAGCAATCTCGGGGCTCTCCAAAATGGAAAGCAAATCCCGGCTCATTCAGAGGGAATCAACACTGAGGGCAAGCATGGTGGCTCAAACCTGTAATCCCAGCACTTTGGGAGGCCAAGGAGGGAGGATCGCTTGAGACCAGGAGTTTGAGACCAGCCTAGGCAACAAAGTGAGACTCTGTCTCTATTAATCACTCACAATCAACTAACCAATCAATCAAGACTCAGTGAGTGAACAATACAAACCAAATGGCTCAACAGTACCAGATTTCTCAAAATTCAAGAGACAAAACACAAATGTTAAATAAGCCTATGAATCTTGCAGGCTTCAGAGGACCAAATTAAGAGACAGAAACAAAGGAAGTAAGGCTCTCCTTGAAGACTGATAATGTAGTAGGCAGAATAATGGCCCCCAAAGATGCTCATGCCCAAATCCCTGGGACCTGAGAATATGTTTCCTTATATGGTAAAGGGGACTTTACAAATGTGATTAAATGAAAAATCTTGAGATGGGGGGGATTATTCGGATCTTCCGGGTGGGCCCCAATGTAATCACAGGAGCCCATAAAAGTGGACAGCCTTTCCCAGCCATGGTCTGAGAGAGATACGCCTATGAAAGGACGGTCAGAGAGGTGCTACGCTGCTCTTCTGCAGATGGAGGAAGGGGCCACAAGCTCAGGAATGCGGCCAGTCTCCAGGAGCTGGAAAAGGCAAGGAAGCCAATTCTCCCCTAGAGCTTCCAGGAAAGTTGTGGCCTTGCTAAACCTTGATTTTAGCACGGTGAGACCCATTTCAGACTTCTGGCCTTCAGAATCATAAGATAATAGTTTTTGTTTAAGCCAGTAAATGCAGTCACTTGTCACAGCAGTGACAAGAAACGAATATGATCAATTATAACACCAACCAGCAAAGTACGACGGCCTTCAGTCTTATCAGTAAGTCCTTCATTGCAGGTACAGATGCCCCAGAAAATCATGTCCCATGAATGGTTTTTAGAAAATCACCCTCCGTATTCTCCAACCCAACCCGGGAAAAGTAATTTTGGTCACACACAGACAAAAGCTTTGATAAATTCAGAAAAGTAAACAACCTTATGATTCTGTTCCTGGGTCAGTCAGGGTTGTGACTTTGGGGACGCCGTAGAAAACAGCCTAAGTCTTGCTGCTTGGAATCCCACGACCTCAGCTCTGGAAGGAACATCACACAACCCCTTTGGGAAATGCAAGCTTCCTAACTCTTATGCCAAGAGAGGACCTTCTCACTCCACCCAAAAGATGCAACACAAGAGAGACCTGCAGGCCCAGCTCTAGCTGACGAAAATTGTTTTCTACATTGACCTTTAGGTACAGGAAAGCGGGAGAAATGTGGAGGAACTACAGCAAATGGGAAGGGAGAAAATTACAGTTCATGCTAGAATAGAAGCTGAACTATAAACAATTTAACAATGTTCCATTTGTGAACGATTTTCCATTTTAAATGTAATTGGAGGGAGGAGCAGCCTGTGTCTCTGGCTGACTTATCTCAGAACATTCTTCCACCTTCCTTAATCACCTGGGGTTTTGACAGAACATTTGCAAGAAACTAGAACACCACATACTACAACATGGATGAAACTCAGAAATATGAAGTAAGAATCCGGGGGCAAAAGGTCACACATCACATGATTCTGTATCTATGAAATGTCCAGAATAGATAAATCCATAGAGGCAGAAACCAGATTCAGGGTTGCCAGGGGGCTGGGGAGAAGGGGAAGGGGCAGTGATGTCTTAACAGGTACAGGGTCTCATTTGGGAGTGATGAAAATGTTCGAAAATTAGACAGTGGTGATGGTTGTGCAACTTTGTAAATACACTAGGAAATTCCTGAATTATACACTTCAAAGGAATGAGTTGCGTGTATGCTCAGTAAAGCGGTCATTAAAAAAGAGAAGAAGAAACTAGGGTATTAGCCAATGATTACAAGTCACTGCAAATCCAAAATTTAACCATCCTAAGGAGATAAGCCTCCTTACAGAGCCTGGAATCCTCCAGGAATCTGTTTCACCCCTTCTTCTGAGTGAAGAATCTGAAAGGAATGAACTGAGGTCAACAGCAAAGATAAGAAGCGGTGACCAGAGGTACCTGCAGAATGCGCTCAGGGACAAAGTGGAAGAGCAGGGCTTTATCATCAAATTCAAGAAGATGCTTTTGCAACAAAGAGTCCACAGTAACTTAAAGCTGCTCTCCGTCAATGAAAAAAGTCAAACTGTAAAACATTTGAAGAGATTTATTCTGAGCTGAATATGAGTGACCATGGCCCGTGACACGGCCCTCAGGAGATCCTGAGAACATGTACCCAAGGCGGTTGGGGCATAGCTTGGTTTTATACATTTTAGGGAGATATGAGATATCAAATACATTTAAGATATAGATTGGTTTGGTCCAGAAAGGTGGGATGACTTGAGGCTGGTGGGGGGGGGGGGGGGTTCTAGGACAAAATTCTTCTGATTGGCAATTGGTTGAAAGAGTTATTATCGGCAAGGCCTGGTAGCTCATGCCTATAATCGCAGTACTCTGAGAGTCCAAGGCAGGCAGATTGCTTCAGTCCAGGACCTCGAGACCAGCCTAGGCAACATGGCAAAACCCCATCTCTACAAAAAATACAAAATCTAACCAGGTGTGGTGGCACACACCTGTAGTCCTAGCGGCCAGGGAGGCAGAGGTGGAAGGATCGCTTGAGCCCAGGAGGTCAAGGCTACAGTGAGCTGTGATAATGCCATCACACTCCAACCTGGGCAACAGACCTCGTCTCAGTAATAAAAAAAAAAAAGCTATTATCAATAGAAAAAAAATGTCTGGGTACCATAAGGGGTTGCAGAGACCTAGGTTTTATCATGCAGATGATACCTCCAAGTAGCAGGTTTCAGAGAAAATACATTTTAACTGTTTCTTATCAGACTCAAGGTCTGTGTTGATGTTAAATGCTGTTGGCTGTTCATGAATTCCAAAAGGGAGGAAGGCATAATGAAGCATGTTCAAACCCCCTTCCTGTCACGGCCTGAACCAGTTTTTCAGGTTAACTATGGAGTGCCCTGGCCTAGAGGAGGGAGTCCATTCAGATGGTTGACCAAAAGTATTACCTTTCCCCAAACTTAAAAACTAAAATAAAATAAATAACAAATACATCGATCATACACATCTTCTGGTAACTTTCTAGCTGCTCCAAGGCTTGTTAGATCAGACACCCAAAAGGCAAATTGGCCCCCTTTTGTGAACTGATTTGAGACTGGTTGATTCTGGCAGGGTAGGGGGATGAAGAAAGGATGGATTTTGTTTGCTTGTGAAAGGCAAGCTTGACTAGCTATGCTTTGCCCAAAGGTTGCAGGGGGCATAGTAGCACCTCAGAGCTCTTGGCACCAGGTACAGCTACAAACTCACCCCATGTGGGCGGGTGCTGACAACACAGCCCTGCCATCCCATCAGAAGGCCATCCCAGCATCTGCAGCAGAGGGCACAATTAGGCCCAATGAGAGCAGACTCCCATTTGGGGGAGCGTCATGGTTTGTGTTTTGCTAACATCAGAACCTGCCTCACCTACTCCAAGTTATTCTCGGTATCCGCCCCTTGCCATAAGGAAGCCATGCCCAGAAGCCCAAAGAAAAGACTGACACATTCGATTACACAAACATGGGAGCTGGATGCTTCAAACCACAAGCAACATTACATGGCAAGGAATGGTCTAGAAGAGAAATACCTGGAACAACTAACAAACGATTAACTATCATAATTTACAAAGACTTCCTTTAAGGCAGCAGCCCTCGAAGTCTGTATGGTTCTTGAACCATGGGCACCAGCATCAGCTGGGAGCCCATTAGAAAGAGAGTCTTAACCTAGCCCCTCATTCAATGAATCACAAACTCTGAGGATGGGATCTGCCACTCTGTGTGTTGGATTTTCTGGGATTTGGGGGGAGTATTTATGCAACAGGGTCTTGTGCTCTATCACCCAGGCTGGAGTGCAATCACAGCTCACTGCAGCCTCAAACTCCTGGACTCAAGTGATTCTCCCACTGTGGGCAGCCTCTCAAGAAGCTGGGACTACAAGTGCACACAACACCTGGCTTTTTTTTTTTTTTTTTTTTTGTAGTGCCAGGGTTGCCCAGGCTGGTCTCGAACTTCTCAGTTCAAGGTATCCTCCTGCCTCAGCCTTCCAAAGTGCTGGAATTCCAGGCATGAGCCACCGTGCCTGGATGCTCTCTGTGTTTTAACTCTGCAAGTGGTTCTAATACATGATGAAGTTTGAGAACCACTGTACAGCCATGTAAACGTTTACAGCAGCATTATTCATAATTGTCACAATAAAAAACAAGGAAACAACCCAAATGTTCAACAACTGGTGAATGGATACACAAACCATAGTGCATTCATACAGGATGGAATCCTACCCAGCGATAGAGAGGAATGAGTTAGTGACACGTGCGACAACATGAAGCCCCAAAACCATGATGCTGAGGGAAAGACGCCACGCAAAATAATGAGTACATACCATGTGATTTCAGTCATACAAATTGCTAGAAAATGCAATAGTCACAGACCGCCCACCAAAGGCTGCCTGGGGAAAGGGGTATAGGCAGGGGGAGAGACATTACAAAAAAGCACGAGTAAACTTTGGAGAGTGATGGAAATATTCTTTATTTTGATTGTGGTGCTGGTTTCACAAATATGGGGGTGTGTGTGTGTGTGTGTCTGTATGAAAAAACGAGCCAAGCACGGTGGCTCACACTGGTAATCCTAGCACTTTGGAAGGCCAAGGCAGGAGGATCACTTGAACCCAGGAGTCTGAGACCAGCCTGGGCAACATAGGGAACCCTCATCTCTACAAAAAATAAAAAAATCATCCAGGCGTGGTAGCATGTGCCTATAGTCCCAACTACTCAGGAGGCCGAGGCAGGAGGATTGCTTGAGCCCAGGAGATTGAGACCAGCCTGGGCAACATAGTGAGACCTTGTCTCTAAAAAATGTATGTAAATAAACAAAGAAATAAAAAAGAAAAAACAGATTAAAACTGCACACTTCATACAAGTCTAGCTTACTGTACTTCGATATACCTCAGTAAAGATACAAAAATAAGGAAAGCAGATGGTGTGAAACAAATATAATAGGAGTCCATTCGGATAAAGACCCAAGACTGCCTATTAGCATATGGACAGCTGAAAGTGCTAGAAACACATCTATAATGCTGCACTCCAGACTGAATCCCCTGCCAGAGGGGAAGGAAGGGAGAACTCCACACTGCTTGGGTTCTTTGAAATTCACATAGATGCAGTATCACCTGGGTGGGGGTGGGAGGGATGCACTTAGGGGCCGGCAAAAAGACTTCAAAGAGACCCGCACAGGAGTTTGTTAAGAGCACAGATCAGGGCTTGTTGGAGGGTGGAAAGCAGAGCTCAGCAGGCTTCAGGGGAGGGAGGAAAAAGCCCAACCAGGCGAGAAGATGGGAGGAGGGTCAGCTCTTGTTGGGGGGAGTTAGGTAAAGAAGGCAGGCAAATGTGGGCACTGGTTCTTCAGGGAACGGACACGGATGAACATGACCACCAGATCAAAGCCAAGGGGCACTCGCGGTTTCTCCATCTACACAGTGATTTCATTGTTCATTTGTAAATGAATACTTCTGAAGGGTTTGAAAGTCACTTTTTTCTTCTAAACTGAGCTCTGAAGTCTTGTTGGTCTTTTTGCTTCAGAAAAAAATCCCTACTTCCATGGAATGTATGAAAACTAAAAGATGCTTGTATTGCTTTCAAAGCCCCATGGGATTTTTATTCCTTCAACTTCATTGAGGATGTAAATACCTCATTTACAGCTACCACCAGGTGCAAAGCTTCTAAGGCAGGGTTTCTTTTTTTTTTTTTTTTTTTTTTTTTGAGACTGAGTCTGGCTCTGTCGCCCAGGCTGGAGTGCGGTGGCCGGATCTCAGCTCACTGCAAGCTCCGCCTCCCGGGTTCACGCCATTCTCCTGCCTCAGCCTCCCGAGTAGCTGGGACCACAGGCGCCCGCTGCTTCGCCCGGCTAGTTTTTTGTATTTTTTAGTAGAGACGGGGTTTCACCTTGTTAGCCAGGATGGTCTCGATCTCCTGACCTCGTGATCCGCCCGTCTCGGCCTCCCAAAGTGCTGGGATTACAGGCTTGAGCCACCGCGCGGCAGGGTTTCTTAATTTCTGCAATGCTTTTGGGGCTGGATGACTCTCTTGAAAGAGGAAGGACCTTCCTCTGCACTGCAGGAGGCTATCCCTGGCCTCCACCCACTAGATGCCAAGAGTACACTTTCCTCATTTATAACAACCAAAACTGTTCCCTGGGAGCAAAACTGTAACCGCCTGAGGGGTTCTTCCTGCCGGCTGCATGAAGAACATGGCATTTTAGTAGAGAAAGAGTTTAACAGACACAAGGCCAGCCACACCACATGGGAGATGGAATAACTAAGGGAAAGGCAATAATTAAGGGAAATGAATAATTAAAAGAAAGGTAAGATGGGGGGTGGGTTAGCTCAGATCTCTTTCACTGTCATCATTCTCTCACTGATACAACTTTTGCAAAGGTGGTTTCAATCCTCCCTCTGGCTTTCATACATCTTATCTTAAGGTGCTGGCTATAGAGATAGAAAAAGGGTGACGATCACTCTGGCTTCTTCCTGCTGACAGGGGGCACAGTTGCAGGGGCTGGTCCCAGGGGAATAGGAGTGCACTCACCACTTTGCAGCTACCTGCATGTACTCACAGGTGTATGACAAAGATGTTAATGTTCTTACTCACAGTTCTAGTACAACACTTAAGTCAACAGTAGACTATAGGTTGTTAGAAAGAGAGACTGGGATAAACAGGAAAGAGTAAATTTAAATATACTGTCCCATATCTTTTTAGTCAGTGTCCAAGTCTTAAGACTAGATCAGTTAAACAGCTGTTTCCCGTATCAGGAGGTGGCACTGCAGATAGGCTAAGCCCCTGTAAGAGGCATTTCCATAGACACGGAAGAAAAACAAAGATTAACATTGGGCACAATGTATCCAGACGTTAGATTCAAAACATCTTTAGTTACAGAGGAGGAAGGTGGTAGCAATCTGACATGTTTTTCTCTTATAATAAGCTTCAGCTTGTAGGACCTCAGGAAAGAGGCAGTACAATTATTAAGGCCAAGTTAGAAATGAAAGAAAAATTTGAAAGCATTAGTTTGGGGACTTGTAGTCCAGAAAGAATTTGGGATTCAGTCCAAATGACAGAAAATAATAAAAATTCAAAAATAGTGAACAAGACTAGATTCTAACAACAGGTGTTCTATAGTTTTTTTCTGAAACGTAATTTATCTTTCCAGTCCCTATTTTTACTAAAGACAAATCACATTAGGACTAATTTATGTGCAAAAGTAAGTTCTATTCTTACTATACTTGGCCCAAGTGTTTGCATAAAGTCAGCAGGAACAATCATTTGCCACATAGGCTCCTTTTTAAAATTAGCTTTGCTGCAACTTTATTCCTTAAGAAATCTCAGATTAGACTTCAAAGCATTTAGCCCAGCCACAGATTTATCTGTGCCTGCAACTACTTCTATTAATTGGGTGAATGCCTCACCTCAAGAGCTCAAGATAATTTGGGGTTCCCTGACCTGTCAGAAAGTGACATTCTTTACTCAGGAACCTGTCCAGGGACTGTGTAGACAAGGTATGAGGTCAGCTTACCCAAGGGGCTTTTATTGGCTCTGTAAGTCAACTTTGAGTCCTTAAAGCAATCTGAAAGTCTGCCATTCCAATCAAAGCTTTGGTAAAATAACCAGTGTCTCCAATTGTGTCCTGCTACAAAAGACAACAGATTTGTATTTAACAAATAACTATAACATCATACATTAAGTGTACTTGCAAACAGTTTTCAAATTCTAGAGAAATCAGGTAGAGAGAGAAATGTGCTTCAGATTTTGTTCACAAGAGCATACTTTATCCAATTGTTAAAAGCTATAAATAGCTCAAAAGAAAAAAAAGGTTTTCTGGACTCTGAAAAACAAAAGAATTAGCAGTGTTTCAAATGAAAAGCCATAAAAAGATTATTTTGGTCTTCCATTAGTTCAGTCCATGTAATTAACTCCTGTTCTGCTCGATATCCATGAACACATTAGCTCTTAATGGGAGCCTTGGAAGTTTTTCCTGTATTTTAAAGTCACAAACTCCAAAGTTATCAGAAAACTGTCACAGTCCTATAGCTGATTATAAAACCACCTTGAAAATAACCAAAGTAAAACAATTGTGCATGACAAAAGTTTCAGAACAGCCACAGTTAAGGTCTGGTCATCTCTGTGGCATACAATAATTTAACATAACAATCATAATTATTACTGATAACATATATCAAGACATATCAGAATTATAGGAAATCTTATACAATTCTGAAACACATACTAGCAACACATTCCTACAAATACAGTCCAAAGAAAGTCAAACACTACTGCATACCTGACAATGCTTACTGTTATAGTTTTAATACATCAAATAAGCCAAATATGTCTCTTTTGGACTTTAGAGTATTTAATATCTGGAAAGTTAACCAGATTAAAAAGGGGGGGGGGGCTTAATTTAGATTTTGACTTTGGGAAGGTTTGTCAAATATCAAAGGTTTAAACACTTGATACTACAAAATAAAATCCCAGGTTACTAGAAGCCATTTATTTAGCCATAATAACTCAAGAATTTTTAAAAGGCAAAAATCTTCACTCACTGATAGAGGGGAAACTCAACTTTGCAAACAGGACAAAATAAAGACAGCATGAGGCTCCTCTCTCCTCGTTTTTCTGTCATTCATTCAAAAGTCAAAACAAAAAATATTCAACCTACAGAAAAATTAAATAATCCCCTTCGAATCTTAGCCAACTTGCTCATACCCACAGAACTTCCTTTACAAGATTAATCCTTTACAAACCTTTTCAACTTGCTTAAACTTTGTTTTGTCCCATCACTCTTTTAAGATGATCCTTAAAATCCTCTGAACCAGACAAAATTATATTCCCTTTTACAAAAACCGTATTCCCATGCCTTCTTACAGCCTCCCACAAGACACATTCTACTTTCCCGCCAGGTGCAGTGGCTCACGCCTATAATCCCAGCACTTTGCAAGGCCGAGGCAGGTGGATCACCTGAGGTCAGGAGTTTGAGACCAGCCTGACCAACATGGAGAAACCCCATCTCTACTAAAAATACAGAATTAGCTGGGAGTGGTGGCGCATGCCTGTAATCCCAGCTACGCGGGGGGAGGCTGAAGCAGGAGAATCGCTTGAACCCGGAAGGCAGAGGTTGTGGTGAGCCCAGATCATACCACTGCACTCCAGCCTCAGCAACAAGAGCGAAACTCCATCTCAAACACACACACACACACACACACACACACACACGCACGCACACATTCTACTTTCCTTCTACACTTTGCATGTAAAACTCTTTCTCCAGTAGTCTCAAATATACATGTTACAATCTTAACTTTCAGCAACTTTTATTTTTGGTGAAAAACCTGGTAAACAAGCAATTTTAACCACGTATAAAACTGCAGAACCCATGATTCTTCCCAGCCTAGCCAGGGATGGCTACCTCCATGTGTCCCCAGGCCTTACCTAGAATCTAATGGCTGTAAGACAGACAAGTCAAACAATTATTAAAAGTCACAGAAGCAGTTTATGACCTTAAAACATCCAGCAAAGAGTATGTGACCTGCCTAATTTTAGACAAAATGTGTGAACTTTGAAGACATTTTTATTTTACTTTACAAATAATCTTTAAACTGTCTTTATTTTTGAAAGATCAGAGTCAAGTGATGTAAAGCCATTAAAGTTTCCATTTTCTGACAATGTTTAAGTGCTTATTTTTCTTTAAGCCAATTTTATTTCATTTCTGAGACAGAGTCTCACTCAGTTGCCCAGACTGGAGTGCAGTGGTATGATCTCAGCTCACTGCAACCTCCGCCTCTCAGGTTCAAGCGATTCTCTTGCCTCAGCCTCCTGAGTAGCTGGGATTACAGGCGCATACCACTACACTCGGCTAATTTTTGTATTTTTAGTACAGATGGGGTTTCACCATGTTGGTCAGGCTGGTCTCGAACTCCTGACCTCGCCTTGGCCTCCCAAAGTCCTGGGATTATAGGCATGAACCACCGCACCTGGCCTAAGTCAATAATTTAGAGCTGTTTTATATAAACACTACATAACAGAGACGAATACATGGACAGAAATGAAGAATCAAGACAGAAGTCCATTGACAGAAGCATTTAGAGGGAGAACAGGGGCTTTAAAACAGTATCTGTACATATATCAGCTTTAATTAAGTCGATTTCTAACTACAGAGCTCTGAAAAGAAAAATCATTTTAAGATCTCTTTTCACTGGATTTCAGCCAGGATATTTCTGGCTTTTGAACCTTTTACTAAAGGGAACTTCCTTTGTGAAATCGATAAGCCTTAACTAAGGGGATAGATTAACCATGAATGCAAGAGGTATCTCCAAAGAGCTGGTAAGCAATTTTTAAAAGATCTAGAATCTCCCCAAAGGTAGTTCGGCGAAAAGAAAATTTTAAAAACCTGAAAAGATATCTCAAAAGGCCAATCTTAGGTTCTACAACAGTGATGTTATCTGCAGGAGTAACTGGGAATTTGCGTATCTGACAATCTGGCAATGGTTCACGTCTTTGCCTTAGCAGGAATCAGGTTCCTCTCCTCCCCTATCCTGATGGCCTCCCATTAGCATTACAGTTTGGGGGCAAGTTTTGAGTTTGGGACAAGGCCTGTTATCATTTAAACTGCAGCCTAAAAGTCCTCCAAAGTTCACCTGGCCCAATAGCAGAGGAATATTACAGGAAAGGCGAGATGGGGAATGGGTTAGCTTAACTTACTGCTATAATTTTCTCACTGATAAAATTTTTGCAAAGGCGGTTTCAAAACTACCTTGGATTGAGGACCATAGAGCAGAGGTAGATCCTGGGAAAACATCCAGCTTCCCTCCAAGCCTGAGGCTCACAGGCTGGTGCTTTCAAGATGAAAGACAGGGGAAGCAGAAGGGAGTGTGCGCCCTGGGATCCTGTGCTCAGCTCTCCAGGGACTTAGGCCACCTTTCTACAGGTAGCTCTTTTTTCCCACCTTCTTTACTATCTCCCACTGTTCACACGCAAACAATGAGCTCCTCCTGTATGCCAGATTCCCAGCTAATTACTTCCTACAGGGTTTCACATTTAGAGCCTGCAACAAGTCCATGGTTATCCTGATTTTACAGATGAGGAAACTGAGGCACAATGACTGTTATACTACTATACTTGCCGTCTTTCCCCTTTCCCCACCTTCCTCTCCTGGGGAGGAAGCAGGGGAAGGCAAAGTCACTAAATCAGGTCTCACCATCCGGGAAGTTCAACGAAGCACAGAGATACTCATTCTTGGAAACACAACTCTAAAATATCCACAAAAGGGGAATCTATAGAGACAGGAAGGATATTTGTGGTGGCCCGTGGCTGGGAGGTGGGAGTAGAAATGGGTGACAATCAAGCAGGAGTGATATTATTGGGAATTGAAAATGTTCTAAAACTGGATCATGGTGATGTCTATACAACCCAGTAAATTTACTAAAAATCACTGAATGATACACCTCAAAGAGGTGACTTCTATGGCATGTCATTTATACCTCAATAACAATGTTTAAGAAAACTGACTTAATTTTAAGGCAGACTCAAGAGTTCTAAGTTAAATGACATATCACTGCAAGCTGACATCTTGGCAGGCCAAGGGCAGACATTTATGGCAAAGCCAAATGGAACAAAGTAACACAGAGCTTGCAAAGGGGATGAGTGCCCAACCTGAATACACAACGTATCTAAGTCAACTCCAGGAGATAGAGAAAGCCAAACACCAGCAACTGCCCAACCCAATGGTGTGGACCCAAAGAATTTCCACTCCAATGAACATCTGGGCCACCAGAAACCCATACAGAAAAATATATTTGTCCAAATACAGAACATTGAATGGAAAAGCAAACAAAACAGGAAATTAGAGAAGGTTGAACATTTACTTTTAGATAGCAAATTACGAATCCAGCCCAAACTTCTCTCACAGCAAACGCCATGCAGAAAAATGGGATTAATGATCCCCGGGCTTGGTCCTCTGTTGTGCCAGACACATACTATAAAGGAAAGAAAATTCAAAAAGGACAACATCCTCTGTGTTTTTATTATGCTTAAAAATGAACTGGGAAATAATGGAAACATACAATATCTTGTTTCAACTAACTTTTCTAAAAACATGTCCAGGATATTCAAAAAATTACAAAACGTAACTAGAAACTATCTAACTACTGGGTGGATATGAACAGTACTGACTGAGATAAAAATGAAATGTTTCCATGAGCTAATCTTATTCTATATTTAGTCTGAGTACACTAATATAATTAACTAAGGTTATATAATTTTGCTAACTTCAAATTTTCAATTATAAAGCTTCACATACAATTATCTGAACTAAAATTGATTTGCTTTTTATTTTTGTAGAAAGATGATAACGGCTAATTTTAATAATCCTATCTTCCTAATAAGAAGTTACTGCCTTCATTGATATAAATTATGTAGATGGTGCTTCAACAATGCTCTAAAGTTTGTTTTCATAGTCCCTTTCAAGGTTAGTTTACTCATGTCTAGTTTACTCCCATGTCCCAGGGGCTTTTACCATTTGGCCTTCCCATTCCCCTACATACCTCTGTGCCTCAAACTCCCAGAAACTAAACCTAGACAGCTGCCCCACAAAAGCACAGAAAGTGTGCACTTAGGAAATAAAGTCAACTCTGGTGCAGGCTTCAGAGGTCAGCCCACTTAGGGTCATTCTCTGAGATACACTTCTGAGATACTGTATAGGGTGATTTGGGTGGCAAATAAGCAAGTGAATAATTAAGAGTGCCATCACTCAACAACGAAAACAGGAGAGGATTCCAGTTCACAGCTGAAGCAATTCAGTGGTTTCTCACCGACCTGCTTCCAATATGAAATCAAGACCAGTTTAAGGCTCAAAGCATCTGGCTAAAAGCCAAATACATTCTGCCATCTCTTTCCTCTTACAGGGGTTGGGCCGTGGAGTCAGATAAGGTATATTCCCAAATATACTCTGCATTTGCTTTATAGTTCATTATAACTAAATTTCTTACTGGGGTCTAAATGCATTGGTCTCCGGAGAGTGGAGACAGGTGCATCAATCTAGACAGTAAAAAATTCGACTTCCTGTTTCTCCTCTCTTCACAGTGAGCGCCTTCTGAGTATTACTATAAAGAGAAGCAACAGGTTTTTTAAAAAGTGGACATAAATATTTCAGTTTATCAAAGGACAAATGGAGGTCTACATAGATTCTGATAAGCATTAATCACGGTCGGCATTAGGTATCCTGTTGGTACACAGAAATCTACAAGTACTGCTCCTGGCAAGCTTTTTAACGCACTGCACAAGTGTACGAGCATCATTTCATATAACAAAGTTATGTTGTGAATTCAGTATTCACAAAGGAGAAAACAGATGCAAACACCAAAAATTACACACAAAAACTAAAGCTGACATATCAATTCTCTCTAGTTAAACAAACTAAAAACTGGTCTGGAAACCCAGAACTACTTGAGGTTGGCATTTCATCTCATGAAAACCATCAGCCATTCTAAGCAAATGAGCTCAGCCAGAAGACCTTAAATTTAGAGATGATTCCTATTTCTCACCTCCACAGCCCACAATGTGGTCTGAGTTGTGAATATAATTTTTATGTTTATTCACTCTGTAAACACCAGTAGTGTAGCAGCAACTCAGGAGAAAAAAAAAAAAAAAAAAACTAATGAGGCCAGGCGTGGTGGCTCATGCCTGTAACTCCAGCACTTTGGGAGGCCAAGGCAGGCAGATCACTTGAGGTCAGGAGTTCGAAACCAGCATGGCCAACATGGTGAAACCCCATCTCTACTAAAAATACAAAAATTAGCCAGGCGTGGTGGTGGTGGGCACCTGTTATCCCAGCTACTTGGGATGCTGAGGTAGGAGAATTGCTTGAACCCGGGAGGCAGACGTTGCAGTGAGCCAAGATCGTACCACTGCACTCCAGCCTGGGCGACAGAGCCACACTCCATCTCAAAAAACAAAACAAAACAAAAAACTATGAGAAATGCAAAAACCAAAACACTTAATAACCATGATAGATGAAATATGTCTCAAAAACAAAGACAAAAACAGCCGGGCGCGGTGGCTCACGCCTGTAATCCCCAGCACTTTGGGAGGCCAAGGTGGGTGGATCACCTGAGGTCAGGAGTTCGAGACCAGCCTGGCCAACATGGCAAAACCCTGTCTCCACTAAAAATACAAAACTTAGCCAGGTGTAGTGGCAGGTGCCTGTAATCCCAGCAACTTGGGAGTCTGAGGCAGCAGAATCGCTTGAACCCAGGAGGCGGAGGTTGCAGTGAGCTGAGATCATGCCACTGCACTCTAGCCTGGGCGACAGAGTGAGACTCCGTCTCAAAAAAACAAACAAACAACCAGATTTAAAGATTTAAAGCACCCTAGGACTTTTATCACAACTCAATTCTGGTACAATCTCATGTTGATGTCTTTGAAATTCTTAACAATTTCTGCAGCAAAACGCCTAATTCTCCAGAGCCCTGAGGGCATCCGTCTGATGAAATCGGCTGATTTATAAACAGAATTCAGTGATTATTAAAACACTGCAGTCATAAAATGCTTAAAAAGCATAGCATTGTTCCGGCCGGGCGCGGTGGCTCAAGCCTGTAATCCCAGCACTTTGGGAGGCCGAGACGGGCGGATCACAAGGTCAGGAGATCGAGACCATCCTGGCTAACACGGCGAAACCCCGTCTCTACTAAAAACACAAAAAATTAGCCGGGCGAGGTGGCGGCGCCTGTGGTCCCAGCTACTCGGGAGGCTGAGGCAGGAGAATGGCGGGAACCCGGGAGGCGGAGCTTGCAGTGAGCTGAGATCCGGCCACTGCACTCCAGCCTGGGTGACAGAGCGAGACTCCCTCTCAAAAAAAAAAAAAAAAAAAAAAAAAAAGCATAGCATTGTTCCAAGGTTTCCTCATGCACCTGCAAACGAGGTACTGTCATCTAGTTCCGAAACATGGGTATTTTTTCAGCTTTAAAAACAACACACAAAATACAATAATAGATCCAGTATGTGCATGGTTCCCCGTTATTGCATATTCTTTCTTCCCTAAGCCAAATCACTAATATCTGTACCTCTGGAGCAATGTCCAATCCTTAAGCTGGTGGATCTCAAAGTTACTTAATGCACATACATGTGCGTGCAAGCGCACACATACCTCAGTAGCTGAAGCCAGAGGAAACGGGAGTACAACTGTGTCCTGCCTGCATGCAGGGACGTTAGTATCACCCCCTCTTCCAGCCTTTGGGGACCTACATCATAAATGTTTTTTTCATCATATATCCTTTTCAGTAAAAAAGTTTTCAGAAGGTGCTCCTAACTCATGTAATTTATTTATTAAATATATATAATACTCAAGTAACATGCATTTCATGGACAAGAAATATATTTTTTACAAGTATTAGTGATTTTTTTAATGGACATTTTCATAATTTCTTCCTGCATCCCAGTAAATCTTGCTGTGCACCTGCCAGAGGGCATGAAACTCACTAAGACCCTTTTGGGAATTAAAATCTGAAACAAGTCATTTCTGTCCCCTGTCCCTCCCCCAAATTTAGAGACTACTGGCTTAAAGGAATTACACTCAGTCCCATAAAATTAATCACAGCATCCTGTGACATGTAATATCCACAAGCATCTCTCCTTGTTCTCATCTGGTCTACAATAATTTCTGTCATGTACTGGACAGGAAAGATCATTCATTCTTATTTTCATGAACTTCTGAACTAAGTGCATCTCAAAAGTTAGGCTTTCTGAAGTATCCTAAGACAGATCCTTGAAAATGGCTGAAGCTGACATAGAACTACCATGTCTTGAAAATGCAAGCTGAATCTGACATTTCCTTCATAATCAAATTGGGAATTAAACCAAACCCCCTTCAAAGGTGGGGGACAAAACTGTCCCAAGTGAGAACCATTAGTTGGCTGCAACATTCCAGAGCTCAACGTTGAAAATACTGTTCCAATAAGCAAGCATCTTTTCTACCTTCATGTCTAAAGCTTCCCTTTCTCCTGAACCCAGCGCCTGTCATGCCCCATCTCAATCTCTCTGATCCCATCGGACAAGAACAAACCTAGACAAGAAAAGGAAACAGTATCCGACTTGCTCTGAACAGGGTCCTCCAGACTGTCCTGCTATTGTCAGAGTTGGCAATTGCTGTTTTCAAGTTTATAGTTTTGAATTCTTGAGTTTTTATCAATATGGAGCTGGCATTACAGTTGTGTAGGATTCAAATGCTTGATAAGATTCTGTTGAAAAAAGAACTGAAGGCAAGGACACAAGGTTATTCCATTCCCCAAATGAACCAAATGGCAGGGACGTCAATTTCCTATTCAGGGACACCAACTCCCTATGCTTTTGGGAAATACAACCTGAAACTGTGAAGCCACCTGGACTTTTATAGCAGCTGGGAATTACCTTTGCATATTGGCACTACCGATTTTTACATGGCAGACTTTGGCGACAGTTCTCCACTCAACTTCATTTCTCATCTTTACATAGATGACAAGATAACAGGGATAAATGAAGGAGCACAAGCGTCCAGGTTGAGACAGAATTACCCACAGTGCACTAGAAACTGAAATCATGACTCAGTCCTGCTGAATTTTCCTCCAGCTCTGAAAATGATTTTTTTTTTTTTTTTTTTTTTTTTTTTGAGATGGTGTCTCCCTCTGTTGCCCAGGTTGGAGTGCAGTGGCGCAATTTCGGCTCACTGGAAGCTCCACATCCCAGGTTCACGCCATTCTCCTGCCTCGGCCTCCCGAGTAGCTGGGACTATAGGCGCCCACCACCATGCCTGGCTAATTTTTTGTATTTTCAGTAGAGACGGGGTTTCACCATGTTAGCCAGGATGGTCTCCATCTCCTGACCTTGTGATCTGCCCTCCTCAGCCTCCCAAAGTGCTGGGATTACAGGCATGAGCCACCATGCCCAGCCTCTTAAAATGATTTTATGTGGTCTTGCCATATTAAAGTATATGTTGGCCAGGAACGGTAGCTCACAACTGTAATTGCAGCACTCTGGGAGGCCAATGCAGGAAGATTGTTTGAGTCCAGGTGCTCGAGACCCTCCTGGGCAACACAGCAAGACTCTATCTCTAGAAAAAAACTGAAAATTAAAAAAAAAAAAAAAGAAAGAAAGAAAGAAAGAAAAAAAAAAGCTGGGCATGCTGACCTGTGCCTGTAGGCCCAGCTACTTGGGAGGCTAAGGCAGAAGCAACACTTCAGCCCAGAAAGCCGAGGCTGCAGTGAGCTATAATCAGGGCAACAGAGCAAGACCCCATCTCTAAAGATAAATAAATAAATAAAGTATTTGTTATTACTGATTTAAGAAATAAAATGGCATCGTATACAATGAGCTTCTTTTTGTCCAAATTCCCATCTATCAGGAAATTCAGACAAGCAGAAATGCTTGCAGCACTGAACAATACTGCACGTTCACATGGACTCTAAAGCCTAACAACAGGCAGGTCCCTAATTGCAATGAGTCAAGCTTCCCTAAAGGGGACACATGCCCTTCTCTTCTTGCTCCGACATGATGGTGCTGGGGATGCCATTTCAACAGACCTGAAGGAAGGTTTCGGCATCTTGGAGAGCTGGCTGGGAAGGTTACCGGGCAGGAGAGAGCCTCACCTCCTCCCCACTCCCGTATTCTAGCCTGGGCAGGTGTTCAGAAAGGAAAGAGCCCTGTGCAGGCTATCTGGGGTCATAATCTCCGTTCCAGGCTCAAGGGAAACAAGCAGAGAAAACTCTCATGTTTTCTTTAGAGCATTCCGGCTACATCCACCACGATAGGAAAAATGACAAGAATTCAAGGCAGACACCCAGGTCAAGAATAAACACTGTGAGTTTTGCCATGAGCGCTGTTTGTGCTTCTTTCACAGGATCTCCTGGGACTGGAGAACTGCCGCTCTCCCGGGAATCACTCAGAGGCGCCCAGTAGCACCCAGCGCCCTCTGACTCGCTGTGGGTTTCTAAACTAAAATGCGCAACTAACTTATCCATGTTTACCAAAATACTGCTTATTTTAATCATGGGAAAACTGATACTCTAGGCACGGGTCATAAACAACTGTCACTTTATCCCAATGTTTAGTTAACATAAAACCATCATCCTTAACCAGTGTGAAAAAAACATGGCCTCCCAGACCTTGAAGCAGGGTCCATCTTCCAAACCAAATCTTCACACCTGGGAGGGAGGAGAAGGCTTGAGGCCACTCATCCAGCCCTTTAACTCTACACGGTAGAACATGCACAGGTTCTGTGACTTCGCACAAGCAGGCAGACCACCTCAGGCAGGACAAAAGTCACCAAAATGCCAGGACAAGGATTATATTAGAAAACACGCCACTTCATGAGGTCACAGAAAGCGACATTATGGCCCAAAGTAAAATACAGGTTAGCAGCTCCATAGAACCACAGACGTAGGAATTCGTTTTTTTATTTCTATAACAAATGCAAAAACAACTTGATATTTTTAGCCTATTTTATATTTACGTGATTAACCCATTGGGAAAACGGCAAAGGCTCTTAATGAACACGTATCCTGTTTTTAAACTAAAGCCATGACTATAACCTTCCGATACATTTTACATATGAAGTACCTTTTGGAAGGAATGTGCAATAAAGGTGAGGGTAACATCCTCTAAAAGGACATCAGAGTCCAGGCGTGGTTGCTCACACCTGTAATTCCAGCACTTTGGGAGGCTGAGGCAGCTGGATCATCTGAGGTCAGGAGTTCAAGACCAGCCTGACCAACATGGTGAAACCCCACCTCTACTAAAAACACAAAATTAGCCGGGAGTGGTGGTGCATGCCTGTAATCCCAGGTATTTGGGAGGCTGAGGCAGGAGAATTGCTTGATCCTGGGAAGTGGAAGTTGCAGTGAGCAGAGATCATGCCACTGCACTCCAGCCTAGGCAACAAGAACGAAACTCCATCTCAAAATAACAAAAACAAAAACACAACATTAGAAAATGTCCCATCTAAACCAATGAGGCAGTAAGAACTAACTGGCATAGAATAAAGAGCAAACAGCCCGAGTGCGTTGGCTTACGCCTGTAATCCCAGCCCTTTGGGAGGTTGAGCAGGTGGGTCACCTGACGTCAGGAGTTCAAGACCAGCCTGACCAACGTGGTGAAACCCCGTTTCTACTAAAAATACAAAAAAATTAGCTGGGCGTGGTAGCACATGCCTCTAATCCCAGCTTCTCCGGAGGCTGAGGAGGAGAATTGCTTGAGCTTGTGCACCGAGATCGCGCCACTGGACTCCACCCTGGACGACATAATGAGACTCCGTCTCAAAATAAAAAAAAAAAGAAAAGAAAAAAGAGCATATAACTAAAAGAGTATAATTGGATTGTTTGTAACGCAAAGAATAAGTGCTTGAGGGAATGGATACCCCCATTCTCCATGATGTGATTAGACATTGCACGACTGTATCAAAATAGCTAATGTACCCCATAAATATATACACCTACATATCCAGAAAAATTTAAAAATTTAAAAAGGAGCAAGGCTTTAGCTGCCTCAACAACACACCTGATTTTTTTCCACTGTGGTTTCTTAGATTAAGGCACAAAGCTGTTCTTTTCCTTGCTTGTGATAACATCTACAGTGCAAAATGTGCTGTTCTAAGAAAAGCAGGTTGGCCAAAGCATACAAAGGCATGAAGTTCGTGTGTCATGAGAGAGAGGAGGCAAAGGTGGTGCTGGAAGAGCGGACGGATTCACCTAAGGCATTCCACCATGTGTTACACTCAGATGGGATCCCCAAGACTTCCAGGGCACAGCAGATGGGCAGGTGCCCCAGATTCGGGGATGGGGGGGTGACTGTGGAGGAACTGTGGGAGACAGAGCCACGAACATCTCTGGGCTGAGGAGATTGTTCTCTCTCTTGATTATGATGGTGGTCACACGAAACTATGCGTGTGTCAAGACTCGTAATACACCCAAAAAGCCAAATTTAGTATATGGTAATTTAAATAATAAAATTATATAGATACAGCCCTAAAATGTAAGAGGGAAAAGATAAGGGAAAAAAGCAAGCAAACTACTAGACACCATCGTGACTGATGGTGATACCTTTCTAGACCCAATTCCCAACTTCAGAAAACAGGAAACTATAAGCATGTTAGGCTAGCTGGGCATGGTGGCTCATGCCCGTAAGCCCAGCACTTTGGGAGGCCAAGGAGGGAGGATCACCTGAGATCAGAAGTTCAAGCCCAGCCTGGCCAACATGGTGAAACCCCACCCCTACTAAAAATAAAAAAATCAGCCGGGTATGGTGGGGAGTCCCTGTAATCCCAGCTACTCAGGAGGCCAAGGCAGGAGAATCGCTTGAACCCGGGGGGTGGAGTGAGCCGAGATCACACCACTGCACTCCAGCCTGGACTGTGAGAGAGACTTCGTCTCAAAAAAACACCAAACAAACAAACAAACAAAAAAGGCATGTTAGGCTCCAAGCATTATAATAATTCTATGTCCTTCGACTGAGTAAAGTGGCTCACACCTGTAATCGCAACACTTGGGGAGCCCTTTTCCTACTGACACTTGGAAGAGGGCCTCCACGAGGAAAACGCAGGTCCACACCCAGCTGGCTCAACCTGCTTGCTAATTTAACAGTTGCAGGAAGGGAAATGTCTCCAGACATTAGCAAATGCCCCCTTCAAAAGTGGGGGACAAAATTGTCCCAAGTGAGAAGCATTAGTTGGCTGCAACATTCCAGAGCTCAACGTTGAAAATACTGTTCCAATAAGCAAGCATCTTCTCTACCTTCATTTCTAAAGCTTCCCTTTCTCCTGAACCTGCCGCCTATCATGCCCCATCTCAAATCTCTCTGATCCCATCGGCCAACAACAAACCTACATAAGAAAAGGAAACAGTACCCGACTTCCTCTGAAAACTCAACATATTCTCTCTTTCATCTTAACTTTAAATTTGTTCAAATTCCATTTGCAACGGTTTCCAATTCACTTCTGCAACCTTCAGGCATGCAGTGGATTCTCCGTAAATATTGGATGGCGATAGCTGTGTGGGAGGGGGCCAGCTTGGGAGGCGCATCCATCTGAAGTCAGGCTCCCGCTGGCCAGGCAGGCAGCAGCGTGGCGGACTCCTTAACGGCTGCCTTTCTCCCCTGGAGATCTGAAACGCCTCTCCTCAGCCTAGGCTCTCTTTGCCCTTTAGAAACCTGTGGACTTCTTCAGCCCCTTCCCACATCCAGCTTTTCTTTTGGTTCTGGTGGGTTTCATGTTTGCCAGTCTGGCCAGCATGGTACATGTGTTCCAACCCCACAGAAAGTGAGGGCAGGAGTGGAGAGGGCAAGACCGGAGGGAAAAACTCGAGTCCAGTCTCCGGCTCACTAAAAATAGTTAAGGGGGAAAAAAGTTTATCTTTCGAACTCAAAAAAAAAAAAAAGTGTTTACAGTATGCCTTTAGTGTTGCTTCCTGGTTGAAACTGATTTTTCAATGCATGCGGCAGTGAAAGATTAACAACTTCTCGGATGTAACATACTAGGTTTTTCTGTTTCTCCTAAGGGAGGAAAAAAAGGCAAATCCAAGGCATCAGGAAAGCAGTGCGAGGATGGTCCTGCCTTGCCGGGCAGAGAAGCTGTGATGATCAGCTAAGCCAGGAGGCCCACAGGGCACTTGCTGCGGGGCAGAGCACGGGAATTTGGACGCCCTGCAGAAAACTGGGAGGGGGCCAGGCCCAGGTTCTAGCGGAGGTGTTCTCCTATCCAGCAGGAGTATATCGGAATATCTGAATTCCTGACACTTGGGACCTGCTGGAGATGGCCTCCCTGTGCAGGGACCATTTTCCCGCCTCTGTTCCTCACCTTAAAAGGTGAAAAAAAAATATTCTAACTAAGATGATGTTGTACAGAACCAGTGGTACTGATATAATTGATGGGAAAACTCCAGAAATTGAAACATTCACTTTTAAGTATGTCTACAATAAAGTTATTATTTTTGCAAACTGTCTCCTCCTTAAAACCACTGGCAGAGAGAAGTTCTCTGAGCCCAGTAAAGGGGCAAAATGCCTGGGTGGGGGAGCGAGGGTGGCAGCACTACACCACAAATCTCCATTTTTGCCCTACAGGTGTGTGTTCTATTAAGGGCTGGAATCGCCTTAAGGGCCGGTGATCCAGCGGTGAAAAACTCTTGTTGTTTGTATTAGTTACCCAGCTTGGTGGCTTTCCACAAGAATCTGCAGCACATTTGAGACATGACTACCCTTTAAAATAAACGCGTCATACTGAACATTCTTCTGTATTTTATTTTTCCTAATCACATCTTTTCTAGGAAAGACTTGTAAACTTTTCAGAAAATCCTCAAGTGCCACTTCCGACACCAAAGCCACTGCCTGGGACCTTAGCAGGGAGGTTGCCGTCCTTCCCCCTCGCCTTCCAGGTGAAACCAGGGGCTCGGCAAATGTGTCAGGAGAGGAAAACATCCAGAAGGCAGGTCAAGTCACACATGACAATGCAAAGCAGAAACAGTCGCAAATACAATAGAGGATAGGTTTTTGTTTCTTTTCAGGTTTTGCTCCAGAACATCACTGACTGGAAAATAAACGTCAGTCCCTACCTTTGTGGAACGTCCAACGCAGCTGGCTGGGGGAACACGAGGCCTTGCAGGGAGCGAGTCCCGGCCCCGGTCTGACTGAGCACAGGCGACGCACGTGAGGTCCAGGCCCTATCCCAGCGCAGGCGGGCCTCCAGCGACCCACAGTTGTCACATATCCGGCCAGCGCTGATTCCCGAAGGCGCACTCCCCATACCCCACTCCGAGCACCGGTCCCATCCTTAGGGAAGGTCCTCCTGGGTAGCAAGGCCGGGGCCCAGGATCTGCGAGACCCACCCCACCCGCCCCGCCAGAGCCCAGGAGCAGCAACAGGTCTGCGCTCTCTCCCGGCGGCGCTCTGCAGACCCTCGACCGGCCAGGGGTGTCCCCAGCCCAGCTGTGCGCTCGGGCCGGGGAGATGGGCGGAGGACTGGGGCTCCTGACTTCCTTGACAGTTTCTGCGCCTCAGAAACTGAGCAGACGCGGGGCCCGCGCCACCTCGCCCGCCGCTTGCCTCACTTCGTAAGGCTGCGCTTCCACCCAGGTCCGGGCGGGCCGGCCCGCTTCCCGGGGATGAATGGGGCTCCTCTCCCCAACAGCGGGGAAATCCCGCCACCGCCCTCCACCCCGGTCCCCCGAGCCCGCGGTGGCGCAGGTTTGCCCAGCAAGCCCCAAGATCGGCAGACAAAGGGGCACCAGAGGAAAAGCCGAGCTCTTCCATAAACTTACCGGCCACCTACCCCTCCCCAAAACAAAAGAGCCCCCCGCCGACCTCCGTCTCTCCCCCCAAGGCACGCCGGCACTTTGGGGAGCGGCCACCTCGGGGTATTGTTCAGCCTCCTGGGAGCGCGCCGCACCCCAGTCCGAGCGCCGCGGGGACAGTTGGCGACCTGCGCCTCCTGTAGTTCCAGGGGCGGGTGGAGCGTCCGGGCGCCCCGAGTCGCCGGCCAGACCCTGGAGGGTCAGCGCGGGAACCGCCTCCCCGCAGAAGTTTGCGGACCCCGCGCCCGGCCCGCCGAGCCCCGCGCACTCACCTCGCCGCGAACAGCGCAACTTGTGGCGGCGCCGCGCGCCCGGCCGCGCTCCGAACCTCCCTCCGGCCGGCAGCCTCCAAGCCCCGGCCGTGCGGCGGCCGAAGAGGGCCCGGCGCCCCGGAGCAGCCGCGCGCCGCCCCCGGGCCGCCCCCGCCCCGCCGCCGCCGAGTCCCGGAGAGGGCGCGGGCGCTGGAAAGTTTCGGTGGCGAATGGCGGCCGGAGGGCGCTGCGGCGGCGGCGCGGCGGGGGCGCTGGCGACTCCTCGCTCCCGAGCGCGGAGTGGGGGCGCTGAGCCGGGCGCGGCGGCGGAGGCGGCGGCGGCGGGAGAGGGCGGAACAGCGGGAGGGACTGGCACGGGCAGTGACCTCCGCGGGGAGCGGTCGCGAACGCCCGGACCCCAACCGGGAGGACCGCCAGGGGTCCGCCCCCTCCGCCAGCCCCTCCCTCACGGCCGTGGGAGGGCACCCGGCGTCCCACCCGGCCCCGCCCCTGAGCCCCGGGGGAGCCGCGTCCCGAACCAGCCCCTCCCCCACGAGGGTAGGGACTCCGGCCCTGCCCCTCCCCCGCGGCTCCTAGAGGGGACCCGCGTCCCAACCCAGCCCCTGCCCCACGGTCGGGGGACCAGCGTCCCTACCAAGCCCGCCCCGCTCCCCAACGCCTAGGGTGGGTGAGGGGAACCCAAGCCTTTCCCGAGTTGCTCTGGTCCCGGTCCCTTCCCCGTGGCCTCCGTGGGACTGAGAGGACCCCAGGGCTACCCCCATCACATCCCAAACCCAGCCTTTCCACGACTGCCTCGAGGGGACGGGAACCTCGGCCACCCCCTCTGTTTCTGGGGGGCAGGGGAACCTCGGTCCCTGCTAAAGTGTTACCCTCCCCCACCCCAATAAGGAAGCCACCCAGCTGCCCCAAGAGAACCCCCTGCCACCTGCCCGATGGTGAATCTCCCTCAAAATAAGCGTCTTAGAAGACACCCCAGTAGTCTTTACCCCACCTCAAAAAGTGGGGGCTCCGGCGGAGCCTCGACCTTTGCAAAACATCTTCCAGGAAGAGCCAGAAACGCTTAGGGACAAACTCAGACACACAAGCATAGGCGCCAGGAGCTCAGGTGTGGGGGCTGAGGAGGTTAGGGGGACCTGGGCCCTCGGGCCTCAGCACTCCCACCCCAACCCCCAGGCTTCAGCCCTCTGGCCCTTGCAAAGTGCTTAATGTTGCAATGGCTTACACGGCCTGGCCCCGGTGCACTTAAGTCCCCAGCGCTCCTTCCTCCCCTCCACGTAGGCTACTCCCCACCACTCGCGGCCTTAATTCAGTTAAACAGATCTCCACTCCCCCTCCCCAGCACCTCTGGGGTCAGCCTTGTTGAATATTTTTCAAATATTCTTGCCCCTTCCTTTACTATATAATGAGCTTCGTGCTAAGAGTCCGGTGCACTCAGCAATCTAAACTATAACCTCACTTGCTCTTCCTCGAACACTAGACCATTTGTTGTTCTGGTTGTGGGGGGAGGGGGACCCGAGGTGAGGTTTTTGTTTTTATTTTTGTTTTTCTGAGACGGAGTCTCGGTCAGTTGCCCAAGCTGGGGTGCTGTGGCACGATATCGACTCACTGCAACCTCCACCTACCTCCCTGGTTCAAGCAATTCCCCTGCCTCAGCCTCCCGAGTAGCTGGGATTACAGGCGCACGCCACCACGCCCAGCTAATTTTTTTGTATTTTTAGTAGTTTTAGGTTCACCATATTGGCCAGACTGGTCTCGAACTCCTGACCTCAGGCAATCCGCCGGCCTCGGCCTCCCAAAGTGCTGGGATTACAGGCGTGAGCCACCGCGCGCGGCCGGAGGTGAGTTTTTAAGAGGCCGGTCCTCCATCAAAAAGGCGGACCTCAAAATTACCCTGCAAAATATTGCCGTAAAACGTCAATGATGCAAAACGACTGTTGCTACACCATCATTAGAGGACATCAATAAAAAAATACACACTTACACAGTCTCCATAATTGTGAATCAGCAGAATAGATTGTGTCTTATTACGTATCAGTTGCCATTCAAGGCCCCCCAGAAGGACTTGGTGGGGCCTTCCCTTGAGCCTGCCCTTCGTTGCTCCCGGGCTCCCTGGGCTTGTGCAGACTGATGCTGAGTATTACATGCAATCGAAAAACGAAGGGTGCAATAGAAAACCCGAGCGAACGAGCTCATGATGCAACCCTGCCCTGGCTACACGTGCTTCCCTTCCCCCACCGCCTGCTGGTGGGAGCGCTGCGTTTTTTCCGCCTGTAGGGTCACATTGTGGTTGATTGATTCTCCTTTCGCCTTGCTCAGTCATTCAGATTTGGAAAGTAAATAACAAGTTGACATCATTACAGCTCTGGGCTTTACGCGGACGCAGCCCTCGGCTACCGCACACTCTGGAGTAGCTGCGCAGCCAACCGGCCTCCTAGCTTGCCAGACCTGCTTGTGGTTAGCAACTGGAAATTCCAAACTAGACTTGGTTAAAAGGCCTCTTTGTGTGTTTTGATCACTTGGCAGATGCCAATCTTTTAAAGTATGGGAAAGTGGTGGAAATCATCACTCTCAAACTGGAGCACTGTGTGGCCAGGATTTATAGCTGATCTCCTGTAACTGACAAAGCAAAAGAGCTCAGAATTCATCTTGACTGGTTGGTAATAGCCCAATAATCCCACCGGCCTTATTACCCGTAAAGAGTCAATATCTTTTATCATAGATTCACAGGGCCCCAAAGGACACTGTAAGACCTAAGACAGGAAGAGAGACCGCCTACATTTATCATGAACTCACCAAAATTCCTCTTTTTGAAATGCTAGATGGGCTGTAGGTAGGTGATAATTAGACTGTGTTATTTAATCTGTTTCAACGATTTTTCAAATGTGCAGTCCTATAAGGTGGGAGAAAACGAGGAAATAAAGTAGAACCGGAAGGAGCTAGTGTATTCTGAGAAAGCTGAAGGATAACAGGGCGAGGGGTCCACAATGATGTACACAGATACCCACTGCACTAGCCATGTGCGTGTGTGCGTGTGTGTGTTTGTGTTGCAAACACTTATTTTCAGTTATTGACTGGAGGGAGGGGAAAACAAGAATCTGCTTGCAACAAATACCACCAGCATTCCCCATATACAGTACCCAAAATTTTAACTAAAAGGCAGTAGGAATTCACACAAATATACTCAACTAATCTTTCACAAAGGAGCAAAGGCAATTCATCCTTTTTAACAAGTGGTGCTGGAACAACTGGACACCCATATGCAAAAAAAAAAAAAAAAAAAAAAAAAATAAAAAAAAGGATTTAAATCTTTTAAAAAAATGGAACCAAAAAAAAAAAAACACCCAAAAAAAAAAAAAAAAAAAAAAAAAAAAAAATCTAGACATAGGCTTTATATCTTTTACAAAAATTAACTTAAAATAGAACATACTCCCTAACATAAAAGGTAAAACTATAAAAACTCTTAGAAGAAAACATAGGAGAAAATCTAGATGACCTTGGGTTTGGCAATGACTGTGTAGCTAGAACACCAAAAGCATGATGCATAAAAGAAAAAAAACAGTAAGTTGGGCATCACTAAAATTTGAAAAGTCTACAAAAGACACTGTTAAGAGAATGAGAAGACAAGTCACAGAATGGGAGAAAATATTTGCAAATTCCATATCTGATTAAGGATTGTATTTAAAATATGCAGGCCAGCTTAGTGGCTCACACCTGTAAAACTCTGCTTGAGGCCAAGAGTTGGAGGCTGTTGTGAGCTATGATCTCACCACTGCACTCCAGCCTGGGCAACAGAGAAGAACTTGTCTCTAATTTTTTCAAGTGTGTGTGTGTGTGTGTATATGTGTGTATGTGTGTGTACATATATATGTACATATGTGTATATGTGTGTGTGTATATATATAATTCTTAAAACTCCACGATGAGAAAATAAACAACTGAATCAAAGAGCAAACAATCAGAAAAAAATCTCATCAAAGAGATATACAGATGGCAAATAAGCATACGAAAAGATGCTGAACATCATATATCATTAGGGAATTGCAAATTAAAATAACAATGAGCTACTACTACATACATTAGAATGGCTAAAATTCAGAAAACTGACAATCCCAGATGCTGACAGGATACAGAACAACAGGAACTCTCATTTCTTGCTATTGGGAATGCACAATTGTACAGCTACTTCAGAAGACAGTTCAGCAATTTCCTACAAAGCCAAACATAGTCTTACCCTACGGTCAGCAGTTGTGCCCCTAGGTATTTACCCAACTAAGTTGAAAACTTACATCCTCCAAAAACCTGCATGCAGAGGTTTATGGCACCTTTACTCATAATCACCAAACACTGGAAGCGACCAAAGTATCCTTCAATAGGCGAATGGACAAACGAACTGTGGCTCACCCACATGGTGGAATATTACTCAGCACTACAACGAAATGGCCTATCAAACCCCCAAAACACACAAGGGAACCTTAAATGCCTATTGCTAAGTGAAAGAAGCCAGTCTGAAAAGGCCATATACTGTATGATTCCAACCATATGACATTCTGGAAAAGGCGAAACAGGTAAGACGATAATAAGATCAGTGGTTGCCAGGGGTTCAAGGAGGAGGAAGGGATGAATGGGTGGAACACAGTGGATTTTTACAGTGGTGAAACTACTCTGCGTAATACTGTGATGGTGGATACACGTTATTATACATATAAGTGTGTGTGTATATATACATTGGTCAAAATTCACAGAATGTACAACACAAAGAGGAAACCCTCACGTAACTATGGACTTTAATTAATAATAATGGATCAACACTGGCTCCTTAGTCACTACAAATGTACCACACTAACTTAAGATGTTAATAACACTGGAAGCTGGGGAAAGAAACACTGTAAGTCTGCACTATCAGCTCAGTTGTTCTGCAAATCTAAAGTTCTTCTAAAAAAATAGTCTATTAATAATTTTTTTGAAAAAAGAAACACAGGCCAAATGCTGTGGCTCACACCTGTAATCCTAGCATTTTAGAAGGCTGAGGCAGGAGAATCACTTGAGCCCAGGAGTTCAAGACCAGCTTGGGCAACATAGTGAGACCCCATCTCTCCAAAAAAAAAAAAAAAAATTAGCTGGATATGGTGATCTGAGCCTGTAGTCCCAGCTACTTACTTGGGAGGCTGAGGCAGGAGGATCAGTTGAGCCCAGGAGTTCAAGGCTGCAGTGAGCTATAACTGTGCCACTGCACTCCAGCCTAGGTGACAGAGCAAGACTCTGTCTCTTAAAAAAATAATAATAATAAAAAATAAAAACAAACAAAAAGGAAAGAAAGAAAAAGAAAGAAAGAAAAGAAAAGAAAAGAAAAGAAAAAAGAAAAGAAAGAAAAGAAAAGAAAAGGGCAAAAGAAAAAAAGACAGGCGGGAGAGATATTAAACTTCTCATGACCTACTGCCTGGTTTTCACCGACTCTAGTGTCTAACCTCCCCCAGGCCCATCTAATTTTCAAAGACTCTTGACACATGGGCCAATACCTTCCATGACTGGCGCAGTCAGAAATCCCTGATCTTCCAAGGATTGACCCAAATTCCTGGGATCCACTTGCCTCACTGTTAAATTACAATCTTCATGCCTGTCCCTTTCCTACTCTTTTTTTTTTTTTTTTTTTTGAGACGGAGTCTTGCTCTGTGGCCCAGGCTGGAGTGAGTGCAATGGCACAATCTCAGCTCACTGCAATCTCCACCTCTCGGTTCAAGCGATTCTCCTGCCTCGGCCTCCCAAGTAGCTGGGATTACAGGCACCCATGACTATGACCAGCTAATTTTTGTATTTTTAGTAGAGACGGGGTTTCACCATATTGGCCAGGCTGGTCTCTAACTCTTGACCTCAGGGGTCCACCCTTCTCGGCCTCCCAAAGTGTTAGGATTACAGGCGTGAGCCACCACCCCCGGCCTTCTACTCCACTTTTTTTTTAAAATCAAAGTTTAGGTAGATCTTATCATCATCTGTTTAGAGAGGAGAGAGGCTGAATAATATCCCTAACTTTTCATGTTATATGACTCAAAAGAAAGACCAGACAGTGCAAATAGGTCCCTAGGTACAAATTAAAAGTCAAAGCAAAGTCCAAGTTTGCTTTAAATGACAATGGTATTCAGTAGCTGCTATGCATAAAGAACCATTTATGATAAAGCAAATTATTCATATCTGTTTCCTGAACTAATTTAGTGTGGGAAACTCATGGAAGTGTTATTTGGCAACCTCCAGATATATGTGTGGGCTGCACAAAAGTCCGTTCTTGCTCTCCCAAGATATTGAAATTGAAGGCATGCTGGAAGTGATAATCTTTCCTTGATGTTTATAGATGATGACTTTTCTCCGAATAAGGGCCCACCATGAGCTTCCCATATGAGATGAGGAAGGGGGAAGGACTTTCCAACTTCATTTACAAACCTCTGATCTTTCTTTGCTTTTGAATTTTGCTTCTGATTTTCCTTAGAGAGACTAGAACCAAAACTATGAAGGAAGCTACTTGTATAGGTGGCATTATGTGAGGTCGTACTTAGAGAAGTATACGAAGAGGAGTGAAGATAAAAAGACCTATCACCTGTCATGGAGCTGAGATAAGGTGGCTGAAAACCCCTTTTGTATCCCTTGACCGAGGTAGCCACCCAATACTTTTTTGTTGTTTTTTGTTTTGTTTTGTTTTGTTTATTTTCCCTGATGTTATGAGCCAGGATGAATAGTTTCCTCACAAAAATTTGTATGTTGAAGTCCTGATCCCCAGTACCTTAGAATGTGACTGTATTTGGAGATAGGGCCTTTAAGAAGGTAATTAAGGTAAAATGAGGTCATTTGGGTAGGCTCTAATCCAATCTGACTGGAGTCCTTTTAAGAAAAGGAGATTAGGACACAGACACGCACAGGGAGAAATCAGTCATCTATAAGCCAAGGAGAGAGGCCTGAGAATAACCCAACCCTGCTGACACCTTGACCTTGGATTTGATCCTCCAGGACTGTGAGAAAATAAATGGGTGGTGTTTAAGCAACCCACTCTATTACAGCAGACCCAGCAAACCAATGCATGTGAGCTGTTGCTATTCTTCTTTTTTCATTTCAAATTTTGTATGTAGTTATCATTTGAATCCCGAAAACACTTTGCATTTGGCATGGAGGTGTTCATGTACAGTATCATATTTGATTCTTCCAGATCCTCCCTGGAGACCCAATATTCAGATGATAAAATTGAACTCAAAAGGTTAAAGAATTGAGGGAAAGGCCGAGCACAGTGGCTCACACCTGTAATCCCAGCACTTTGGGAGGCCGAGGCAGGCGCATCGCTTGAGCCCAGGAGTTCCAGACCGGCCTGGGCAACGTGGCAAAACCCCATCTCTACAAAAATACAAAAAATAGCCGGATGCGGTGGCGCATGCCTATAGCCCCAGCTACTCAGGAGGTTGAGGTGGGAGTATCACTTGAGCCTGGGAAGTGGAAGTTGCAGTGAGCTGAGATCATACCACTGCACTCCAGCCTGGATGACAGAGTGAGAACCTGTCTCAAAATAAATAAATAAAATAAATAAATTGGAAGTAGAAAATTTAAAAAAAATTGAGGGAAAGAATCATAATGTGTCTGTGCCTCAGACCTCCTTCAGCAATTTAGTGAATATTATTTCTAAATGTGTAAAATAATGCATTGATACATCAGATAATACATAGGATTACAAAGAAACCCAATTGTGTTAAAACATAGTCATCCAATATTGTTAAAAATTCTAATATAGTAATACATGCGCCGCTTTTTCAATACATTAAATTCAAACTCTAGAGGTGATTCTAATAAATTCCATCATTTCAAAGTAGTGATGAGACCAAACAAAATCCGCTTCCACAGCAACCTACTTGGAACATACATCAGATTTCTTTTTTCTTCTCTTTTCTTTTCTTTTCTTTTCTTCTCTTTTCTTTTCTTTTCTTTTCTTTTGAGACAGGGTCTCACTCTGTCACCCAAACTGGAGTACAGTGGCACAATCATAGCTCACTGCAGCCACCAACCCCCACCGGGCTCAAGCCATCCTCTTGCCTCAGCCTCCCGAGTAGCTGAGACTACAAGCATGTGCTACCATGCCCGGCTAATTTTTTATTTATTTTATTTATTTATTTATTTATTTGAGATGGAGTCTCACTCTGTTGCCCAGACTGGAGTGCAGTGGTGTGATCTCGACTCACTGCAACCTCCACCTTCTGCGTTCAAGCAATTCTCCTGCCTCAGCCTCCCAAGTAGCTGGGATTACAGGCACGTGCCACCATGCCTGGCCAATTTTTGTATTTTTAGTAGAGACAGGGTTTCACCCTGTTGCCCAGGCTGGTCTGGAACTCCTGACCCCAGGTGATCTGCCCGCCTCAGCCTCCCACAGTGCTGAGATTATAGGCATGAGCCACTGCACCAGGCCTAATTTTTTATTTTTTATAGAGATGAGGTTGTCATCTCTAAATGCAGTCATCAAGATACATAATATTACAATGCCATATTTTAAAACTCAAAAAATGATGCAAAAACTCCATTGCAAACAAAATACGAAAATGTTATATAAAGCTCATTCTGTTTGGTAATGATGATGGATTCTAAAAAGCAGAAATGGTCAGTGCCTCGGGCCCAGCCGCCCATTTAGAAAAGGTAAAGGTCATTGGAAAGATTGGCCAAATCAAATGTACCCTAGGAGATGCAGAAGCCGGCCAGCAAAGGAAGAGCTGAGTGGGTAGGAAAAGTACTAGATCAAAGGGAGCAGCAGATTTTGTTTTCGATCTGGCAAAGCTTTTATAGTTTCGAAACATTTTCAAACATTCTGTCACTGATTGTCATAGTAACGTATGAAGTGGTTGGGGAAATATTGTCATGATCATATTCATTTTACAAGGGAGAAAAGTTGACTCTCAGAGAGGTTAGTGGCTGGGTTAGTTTCCCGTCACTGCTGTAACAAATTGCCACACACTTACTGGTTTAAAACAGCACACATGTATTATCTGATGGTTCTGGAGGTCAAAAATCCCAAACGGGTGTCACTGGGGGTAATGGTTAATTCTACATGTCAACTTGACTAGGCCTCAGGATGTCCACAAAACTTACTAAACATTATTTCTGGATGTGTCTTTCAGGGTGTTTCCAGATGAGATTTAGCATTTGAATCGCTGAACTGGGTAAAGCAGATCACCCTCCCCAATGCGGGTGGGCACCCTCCGACCCACTGAGGACCTGAACAGAACACAAAGGCAGAGGATGGCTCGATTTGCCCTCCCTTTGCCTGACTGTTGAGCTGAGACATTGATGTGCCCTCTATACTTCGGGTGCTCAGGCCTTCAGACCCAAATTGGAGTCTACACCATTGGCCCTCTAGCTCTCAGGCTTTTAAACTATGCCACTATCCTTGCAGCTTGCAGATAGAAGATTACAGGCTTCTCAGCCTCCATAATCTCATGAGCCAATACCTTAATAATAAATCTCTTTATATCCACATATAAATACATATATATAATATTGGTTCTGTTTCTCTGGAGAACCCTGACTAACACATTGGGTAATATCAAGGTGTCAGCAAAACTGTATTCCATGACTGGGCATGGTGGTTCATGCCTGCAATGCCAGCACTTTGGGAGGCTAAGGCAAGAGTGTCGCTTGAGCCCAGGAGCTTGAGACCACCCTGGTCAACATAAGAAGACTCCATCTTTAAAAAAATGAAAACAATTAGCCAGGCATGGTGGCATGTGCCTGTACTCCCAGGTACAGGAGTACAGGAGGTCGAGGGTGTAGTGAGTCATTGCACTCTAGCATGGGAGACAGAATGAGACTCTATATCAAAAAAAAAAAAAAAAAAAAAGAAGGAGAAGGAGAAAGGAGGAGGAGGAGGAGAGAAAGAAAGAGAGAGAGAGAAAGAAAGAAAGAAAAAAAGAAAAGAAAGAAAAGAAAGAGAAAGAAAGAGGAGAAGGGGAAGAATAAGGGGAGGAGGAGGAGAAGAAGGAGAAGGAGAGGAGGAGGAGGAAGAGGAGGAAGAAGAAGAAGAAGAGAGAAGGGAAGGGAAGGGAAGGGAAAAGAAAAGAAAAGAAAAGAGAAAATAAAAGAAAAGGAAGAAAAGAAATTCTTTCTGTGGCTCTAGGGGAAAATCTGTTTCCTGACTTTGCCCAGTGTCTAGAGACTGCCGGCATTTCTTGACACGGGACCTCCTTCCTCCAACTTCAAGCCAGCAACAGAAGGTCAAGTCCCTCTTACACAGCATTATTCTGGCCTCCTCTTCTACCTTCCTCTATTTTTAAAGATCCTGTATAACCCAGGATTTATAGCCTGTATAATCCAGAATAATCTCTCCATTGTAAAACTCTTCATGTTAGTCACATCTGCAGTCCCTTTTGTGATGGAAGGTGATGTCTTCACAGGTTCCCAGGGATCCCAGCACAGACAATTTCAAGGGACCACATTCTGCCTTCCATAGTGGCCTTGTAGAATGTCTCCCACTAAAAGGGGGCAGAACACGTACAAATCCAGCTCCTCTGATTCCAAAACCCACAGCCCACCCCACACCAACCTTGGTGTCTCTCAAGGGGTGAATAAGTTCAGAGCCCACTCTTTGACCAAAATGGAAAACAAACCAAAAATCAAATACATACAAAGCTCTGCCTGTGTTTACTCAAAGAGCACATGGCAGGCAAGAGTTGCAATTTCACCCAAATAACACTCAGCTGTTATAGCTACAAAATAAGAGATATTATCCTTTTCAAGGGTTTCCTCCCCTTCCCCCCTTTCTTTTGGTAACCATATTTCCTTCAAAGAAGTTATGGGCCTGTAATCCCAGCACTTTGGGAGGCCGAGGCAGGCAGATCACTTGAGGTCAGGAGTTCAAGAACAGCCTGGCCAACATGGTGAAACCCTGTCTCTACTAAAAATACAAAAATTAGCCAGGTGTGGTGGCAGGCAGCTGTAATCCCAGCTACTCGGGAGGTTGAGACAAGAGAATCGCTTGAACCCGGGAGGCGGAGGTTGCAGTGAGTGCAGTGAGCAGAGATTGTGCCACTACACTCCAGCCTGGGCAACAGAACGGACTCGGTCTCAAAAAAAAAAAGAAAAGAAAGAAGTTATGTACTTCCCCCCTGCCCCCACCATTTGTTTCCACTTCTGCATTTCTTTTTTTCTTTCTTTTTTTTATTTTTTATTTTATTTTATTTTTTTTGAGACAGAGTCTCACTCTGTCACCCAGGCTGGAGTGTAGTGGCACAATCTCGGCTCACTGCAACCTCTGCCTCCCGGGTTCAAGTGATTCTCCTGTTTCAGCCTCCCGAGTAGCTGGGATTATGGGCGCACACCACCATGTCTGGCTAATTTTTGTATTTTTAGTAGAGACGGGGATTCATCATGTTGGTCAGGTTGGTCTCGAACTCCTGACCTTGTGATCCGCCTACCTCGGCCTCCCAAAGTGCTGGGATTACAGGCAGGAGCCACCACGCCCACCCACACTTCTGCATTTCATGCTTAACTTTTAACACTGGCTGTAGAGAACAAGTGTGGGAGACAGGAGGATTTTATAGACAGTTTCTTCACAAAAATTATCTCCCACACAGTCAAGCTCCACACCACATTGACAAAGAAAATCCCCGAGGCAGGTGGATCACCTGAGGTCAGGAATTCAAGACCAGCCCGGCCAACATGGTGAAACCCTGTCTCTACAAAAAATACAAAAATCAGCTGGGCATGGTGGCACATGCCTGTAGTCCCAGCTACTTGGGAGGCTGAGGCAGAAGAATCGCTTGAACCCGGGAGGCAGAGGTTGCAGTGAGCTGAGATCACGCCACCACACTCCAGCCTGGGTGACAGAGGGAGACTCCATCTCAAAAAAAAAAAATAAATCTCTTTAAGAAAAGCACAAGTGAAACTCAATAGGAGTGGCCTCTTTGATGTTATTACTTTTACAAAATCAGCAGCCACTTGATAAGATGGGACATACATCATGTATAATATACCCTGACAATCCCTCTCCTACATGTACACCCAAGAGAAGTGAAAGTTTGACTTCCTGCAAAAACCGTATGCAGAAATCTTTATTCACATTTGCCAAAACCTGGAAACGATCCAGGTGTCCTTCAACCGGTGAAGGGATAAATAAACTGCAGTATATCCATACAAGGGGACATGGATATGGATATGGATATATCCCCTTATATGGATATACACTTTTCAGTGTTCACTCACGAACACTGAAAAGGAGGAAGCTATTGATCTGTGCAACAGCATGGATGAATCTCAAATGTAAATGGCTGAGTGAAGGAATTCAGATTCAAAGGTGACATCTTCCATGGTTTTGTGTTTCATTTCTGTTTTGTAGAGACAGAGTCTTGCTATCTTGCCAAAGCTGGTCTTGAACTCCTGAGATCAAGCAATCCTTCCTCCTCAGCCTCCCAAAGTGCTGGGATTACAGATGTGCGCCACTACACTCAGCCATATTCCGTGGTTTCGTATGGCATTCTGGAACAGGCAAAACTACTGGGACAGAAAGATCCTCCATTGTTGGGATTGAGAGTAGGTTGGGGAAAAGGTTGACTACAAAGGGTCATGGGGGAATATTTTTGAGGGACTGAGCTGTTCTGTATCTTGATGGCAGTGCTGGTTGCACAACTGTCAATGTTAGTCAAAACTCATAGAAGTGTATAGTCGTCACTCAGTATCCACAGGGGATTGGTTGCAGAACCCTCTATAGATACGAAAATCCATGGATGCTCATCCCTGATATAAAATGGCACAGTATTTGCATATAACCTATGCACATCTTCCTGTATAATTTATTTTTATTTTATTTAGTTAATTAATGTTTTTTGGTTTTTTTTTTGAGACGGAGTCTTGCTCTGTCACCCAGGCTGGAGTGCAGTGGCGCAATCTCGGCTCACTACAGCTTCTGCCTCCCGGGTTCCAGCGATTCTCCTTCCTCAACCTCCTGGGTAGCTGGGATTACAGGTGCATGCCACCACGCCCAGCTAAGTTTTGTATTTTTAGTGGAGATGGGGGTTTCACCGTGTTAGCCAGGATGGTCTCGATCTCCTGACCTCGTGATCTGCCTGCCTAGGCCTCCCAAAGTGCTGGGATTACAGGCGTGAGCCACCGTGCCCGGCCATGTTGACATATTATATTGATAGACAGGGTCTTGCTCCATTGCCCAGGCTGAAGTACAGTGTTGCAATCATAGGTCACTGTAGCCTTGAACTCCTGGCTCAAGCCATCCTCCCACCTCAGTCTCCTGAGTAGCTGGGACTACAGGTATGCGCCACCACACTCAAGCTAATTTTTGTATTTTTTGTAGAAACAGGGTCTTGCTATGTTTCCCAGGCTGGTCTCAAACTCTTGGCCTCAAGTGATCCTCCTGCCTCGGCCTCCCCTAAAGTGCTGGGATGACAGCATGAGCCACCTCATTCAGCCTCTTGTATAATTTAGAGAATCTCCAGATTAGTTATAATACCTAATACAGTGTAAGCGTTGTGCAAATAGTTGTTATAGTGTATTGTTTAGGGAATAATAATAAGAATAAAAGTCTGTACATTCTCAGTGCAGATGCAACCATCCATTTTTTTTTTCCAAATATTTTTGATTTGAAGTTGGCTGAATTCACACATGTGGAAGCCGTGGATACAGAGGGCCAACTGTACTCTAAAAGCATTAATTTTAGCAAATTTGAGAAAAGCACAGTAAAGCTACATGGAATTAGAGCCCAACCTTTTCCCCAGTACCTGTGTAAGGAAGCCTTTATGGCTTGTTGTTATTTTCACTAGAGCACAGCCATTTGATAAGTCCAGATACAGGTCTTGTAGAGATCTTGAAATGTCCCTGAGGGGAGGGAGAGAAAGGAAAGAACATTTTAGTATACTTCTGATATAATGGTGAGAATTGATCACATTTTTAGAGATAACTATTTATTTATTTGTTTATTTATTTATTTATTTGAGATGGAGTCTCGCTCTGTCGCCCAGGCTGGGGTACAGTGACGCAATCTCGGCTCACTGCAACCACCACCTTCTAGGTTCAAGTGATTCTTGCGCCTCAGCTTCCCAGGTAGCTGGGATTACAGGCATGCACCACCATGCCTGGCTAATTTTTGTATTTTCAGTAGAGATGGAGTTTCACCGTGTTGGCCAGGTTGGTCTCGAACTCCTGACCTCAAGTGATCCACCCACCTCGGCCTCCCAATGTGCTGGGATAACAAGCATGAGCCACCACGCCTGGCCAGAGATAACTATTTAAAATAAAACTCCCCCCACTCACAAAAGGCTGCAGCAGCACACAGCTATCCAACTGCGTGGGTGTTGGGCAGGTTGACACCAGCAGGTAGAGATGTTTCGAGGAATGGTTTCAGCAATGGTCAGGGCGTCAGGCAAGGAATGTTTTCTGGAATGGGAGAAAAATAAGTATGCTTCTGGCCGGGCATGGTGGCTCATGCCTGTAATCCCAACACTTTGGGAGGCCAACACGGGCAGGTCACTTGAGATCAGGAGTTTGAGACCAGCCTGACTAACATGGAGAAACCCCATCTCTACTAAAAATACAAAATTAGCCAGGCGTGGTGGTGCATGCCCGTAATCCCAGCTACTCGGGAGGCTGAGGCAGGAGAGAAAATCACTTGAATCCGGGAGACGGAGGTTGAGGTGAGCCGAGTTCGTGCCATTGCACTCCAGCCTGGGCAACAAGAGCGAAACGCCGTCTCAAAAAAAAAAAAAAAAAAAAAACTATGCTTCTAAAAGGGTAGTTTTTCCTTTGCACAGGTCCCTTTAGATGACTAAAATAAACTTTTTCAGTTGACTACATAATTTCAAAGTGGTTTGAATTTTTAATGTTAAAGTTCTTCCCTGAAGTTTAAAATGGAAAGGTTTCACGTATGAGCTAAGAATATGAAATGGTGGCTGCCTCTCTCCTGGTTTTATGTATTTTTGTGTAAAGGGGACAAAGATAGACATTACAATAACTGCATTAAATACGTGATTCTATTTTTAAGATAAATTAATGTTTGTTGAAACATTAGGTATGCAATGAAATGTTGTAAATAAAAACCTAAGAATGTCCAAACATCCATAACCCCAGTCCAATCACGAGAAGGCATCATACAAACCTAAAATGAAGGAGATTCTACAAAATACCCAATCAGCACTGCTCCAAACTGTCTAGGGCATCAAAGACAAGGAAGCATGGTAAGCCAGTCACAGCCCAGAGGAGCCCAGGGTGACACGATGACTTAATGCAGTGTACAATCCTGGATGGGGCCCTGGGACAGAAAAAGGACATACATGGAAAAACTGGGCATTGAGTTATTAGTTATGTACCAAGATCAGCTTCATAGTTGTAACAAAAGTACTATGGCGGCATAAGGCTTTAACAATGGAGAAACTGAATTATACACAGGAACTCTCAATCTTATCTTTCTGTAACTAAAACTATTCTAACATTTTACAAGTTTGCTTAAAAAATTAGAATGCTCCACTGCAGCTGATTTGAAAGATAATTATTTTGAAGGCCGGGCACAGTGGCTCACACCTGTAATCCCAGCACTTTGGGAGGCCGAGGCGGGCGGATCACGAGGTCAGGAGATCGAGACCATCTTGGCTAACACGGTGAAACCCTGTTTCTACTAAAAATACAAAAACTTAGCTGGGCGTGGTGGCGGGCGTCTGTAGTCCCAGCTACTCGGGAGGCTGAGGCAGGAGAATGGCGTGAACCCGGGAGGCGGAGCTTGCAGTGAGCTGAGATCATGCCACTGGACTCCAGCCTGGGCGACAGAGCGAGACTCCGCCTCAAAAAAAAAAAAGAAAGAAAGAAAGAAAGATAATTATTTTGAAACATACAAAATTTCTATACGTACACACATGTAAAATTGCGTTTTTTTTGAGAAAAGGTGTCACTATGCAAATTAAAAACCAACAGGTGGTAGGAGCTGGGTGTGGTGGCTCATGCCTATAATCCAAGCACTTTGGGGGGCTGAGGTGGGAGGATCTATTGAGTCCAGAAGTTCAAGACCATCCTGGGCAACATAGTGAGACTCCATCTCTACAAAAACAATTTAAAAAAAATTATCAGGGTGTGGTGGTGCACCTGTTGTTCCCAGCTACTTGGGAAGCTGAGGTGGGATCACTCGAGACCAGGAGGTCAAGGCTGCAGTGAGTTATGATCGCATCACTGCACTCCAGCTTGGGTGACAGAGCAAGACCCTGTCTCATAAAACCAACAAAAGAACAGTGGTAGAAGACTCCATCTCCTCCCATTTTCCCTGCTCTTCTTTCTTCCCTGCCCACCCACTCCTCACCATGCTCATGCTGTTCCCTGAATGTTTGCAGCTTCTTCTTGTCACCTGCACCCAGTGCTGCTTCTGTGGGGACGTCTCCTCCAGGAGGGACCCTAGGCTTCTTGGAACATTTCGGTCTCTGCTCTGATGGGTGCCTTCTCCCTCCCTCTTCACCAGTCTTTCTTTCATGGGCTAACATGTTCATGTTCATTTGCTCATTAGTTTTTTGTTTTTGTTTCTTGAGACAGGGTCTGGCTCTGTCTCCTAGGCTGGAGTGCAGTGGTGTGACCATGGCTCACTGCGACCTTGGCCTCCCAGGCTCAAGCCATCTTCCCACCTCAGCCTCCTGTGTAGCTGGGTTTACAAACGAGCGCAACCATGGCCAGCTAATTTTTGCATTTTTCTTGTAAAGATGGGGTTTGCCATGTTGCCCCGGCTTGTTTTGATCTCCAGGCCTCAAGCGATCTTCCTGCCTCAGCCTCCCAAAGTGCTGGGATTATAGCCATTAGCCACTGCGCCTGGCTTGCTCATTAGTTTTAATTGTCTGTTCCCCCAACCAGAATATGAGCTCAGTGGATGTGAAGAGGGTTGAGATGGAAGGAAGGGGAGGGGATGTAAGGGGAGGAGATGGAAGGGAAGGGGATGGAAGGGAACGGGAAAGAAAGGGAAAGGAGAAGAGAAGGGAATGGAGGGGTGATGGTCTTTTGATGTGTCCATTGCCTAGGCCACAGCCCTCAGTTATTCCATCAAATACCGTTTTCATTCTCTAGGGCTGCTCAAACAGGGAACCACAAACTAGATGGCTTAAAACAACGCAAATTTATTCTGTCAGATTTCTGAAAGCCAGAAGTCTGAAGTCAAGGTGTTGGCAGGGCCATATTCCCTCTGAAGGCTCTAGGGGAGGAGGATCCTTCCCTATCTCCTCCAGCTCCGGATGGCAGCTGGCAGTCCTTGGTGTTCCTTGCTTAGTAGCTGCATCACTCCAATCTCTGCCGCCATCTTCACATGGCCTTCTCCCTCCGTGTGTGTGTGTGTGTGTGTGTGTGTGTGTGTGTGTGTGTCCAAATCTCCCTCTTCTTTCTCTAACAAAGACACACATTGTCCAGTTAAGAGATTTACCACCCCCCTTAATTCAGTATAGCCTTGATTCAAGTTGATCACATCAGCAAAGACCTCATTTACAAATAAAGCCCCATTCATAGGTACCAGGGGTTAGAACTTGAATTTATCCTTTTAAGGATACACAACCCAACCCACTACAAACACTAATCTAAGTGTTGCTTCCAGGCTGTTTTGAGATGTAAATAAGGTCCATAATCAGTTGACTTTAAGCCGAGGGAGAGATTATCTTGGATAATCAGGTGAAAGGCCTCTCTAGCAGGACTGAGGCTTCCCTAAAGAAGAATAAATTCCCCCTGTGGACAGCCAGTGCCCAAGAGCGTTCCAGTCTACCTTCTTAACTGTCTTCCCTACAAATTTCAGGCCTGCCTGCCCAGCCCCACCCAATGACATAAGCCAATTCCTTGCAATAAATCTCCTAGCATGTATCTTCTACTGGTTCCAGTTCTCTGGTTGAATCTCGACTGGTCTATCAGGATTGGAGAACTGCCTTGTGTTTCTCAGATACACACAAAGATACACACAAGTGATACAATTGGTTCTAGCATCACTAAGGGCCATTTGTGTTCTGTGAAAACCATTTGTCAGCAAGGCACTGGGGTTCCTGTTCCAGGGCACCTAAGCAGGAGTTCTTGGCCCACAAAAGTGAATGTTGAATTTTACTGTGTAAGCTCCAAGGATTTAATTTTGAACTGAGTTTTCAGGAATTATTTTTCTACTTAAGCATACTCAATAAAGCACTTATAGACTTGTAAGGGATACAAGTTTAAATGTTTTACACTGGACCAGACCGTGAATGTTGGAATCCAGACACCTGGCTTTGCCACTTAGTAGCTGTGTGGATGGAGCAAATTATGCAACTTCATCCTTCTAAATTCCAAGCTGTTTGTAAATAAGGAAGGAATACTACTAATAATAGTACCTTCCCACTTTTGTGAGCAAATTGCATTAGATATTATATGTAAAACTAATGTAGCTAAAAAATATACAAGGTAAACTTACACAATCCTCATTAAATTATGTATTTATGAAAGAGACTGCACATAAGGAGAAGGTAAGGGCTTTTTTTCCTTCTTTGGGAGATCCTTCTGCTACAACCTCAGAAATCATTCAGGTTTAAATACTTTCTATTCTTTTAACTATAAGTTCACTTGGTATTAAAAAAAACAATTTTGCCAGAACCTATGCACAAATTTCAGAAGTTATATAAATATGACAGAAATGTAGTTACAAGCATAAAGGTTTTTGTTTTGTTTTGTTTTGCTTTTTGCTTTTTGAGATGGAATTTCGGTCTTGTTGCCCAGGCTAGAATGCAATGGCGCAATCTCAGCTCACTGAAACCTCTGCCTCCTGAGTTTAAGCGATTCTTCTGCTTCAGCCCTCCGAGTAGTTGGGATTACAGGTGCCCGCCATCATGACCAGCTATTTTTTTTGTATTTTTAGTAGAGACAGGGTTTCCCCATGTTGGCCAGGCTGTCTCGAACTCCTGACCTCAGGTGATCCGCCCGCCTCGGCCTCTCAAAGTGCTGGGATTACAGGCATGAGCCACAGTGCCCGGCCCAAAGTTGTATATTTTATTTGCCATGTAAAATATTTTAGAGGGGAAACGCCATTGGATAAGTTAATAAAAAAAATACGTAAACATTTTTGTTAGGGTTCATTTATACTAAAGTCATTGAAAATAGAGACTTGTATAAAATGAATGATCTAACTCTTTTCAAATTGCATTAGTTATAATTTCTAATGGATCTGGAAGTTTTTAGGTACTACTTCATTTAACACAATTCTGACTTCCTAAGTAATGATTCAAAGCTATTCTTAAAATAGCAACTTAGTGGCTCCTCTAGCAAAAATAAACAAGCTGAAAACAAAAACCCTTTTAGTAATATAAATTTAATTCTGATCAAACAAACATTCACTGAGTACATTTTATGGATTTGTGGGGGAAAAAATAAAAGACAGCCTTATCTTCTAGAAACTTATAATCTCTTAGGAGACAAGCCCTTTTTTTTTTCCCAAGTTTTTATTCTTTTTTCTTTTTCCTTCCATTTTATGGTGCTCTACACATCCAGAGAAACTTCTCTAGTAAAAAACTATAGAAATGATCCCTGAGTCTTAGGAGAAACTCTTAACTCTCATAAAAGTTGTGAGTGATAAATAGTAGAAATGAGGGTGTGTGTTTGGGGTGAAGGTTAATCATCTGACAAGGATTTACATATCTATTTTTCTAAGTTTGGACTTTGCCTAGTGTGTGTTCTAAAAGTTTGCTATTCTGTATTCCTTTCTTTTTGAAATTGCTCTATTTATAATTTTATTCAATGAAATACAGAAATATTAAAATGAAAGGAGAAAACCATCTAATTTTGAAAGGCACATCCAGTGTGACTTCATGATATTCCACCATAAATTACTGAGGATAATTGAAGAAACCGTGTTCACCAACAGGTTGAGGCCTGCAAATTCCACAATCTCCATTGCAGTGCGGGCCTGGAAAACTCAAAACAGCACACACCTGTTCTCTGGCAGGAACTCTTTCTATCACTTCCTTTCCTTTCACCTGCTTTCATCTGCCGACTAGATTTCTGGGAGATTATAGTGGGGAATGTCTGACATGTGCTCACGGCAACCTTCTCCAAGTTACCCAAACCTTAGCCTTGAAACCTTCTGTAACTACTTCTCCTCCCCACCAACCCCAACAAGTCCCCACAAGCTTCCCATCCAGCTCCTCCTGCCTTTGCCACCCATTATCACCTGCCCTTTCCTTCCAACCCCACTGCGCATGCTCAGGACCTCTTTCACCATAACTACCAGCACTTACTCAGTCCCTGGCCTTCTCCAAAAACCAAAGCAGGTATGAGACCCTTTCTGGCCATCGGGTTGGAGAGAGTAGGCAGGGAGGACCAAGGACACCAGCGCTCACATCTTTGTTCCCACTGCCACGGCCATTGAGGATGCCGAGAGGCTGTGGCCTTGCTGAGAAGCCACGCAGCTCTGCACACAGGGTGGGTCACTAGAAGGAGGTCACCATTTCCACTAGTGAGAATGATTCAGCTGAAGCTAATGCGTCATTTAGCCTGTTTAGAGAAACAGGCAGCATCTTAAGGTGTGTTTTTTTTGTTTTTTTCTTTTTTTTTTTTTTTGAGACAGTCTTGCTCTGTCGCCCAGGCTGGAGTGCATTGGCGCCATCTAGGCTCACTGCAACCTCTGCCTCCCCCGTTCAAGTGATTCTCCTGCCTCAGCCTCCCAAGCTGGGACCACAGGCGCGTGCCACCACGCCCGGTTAATTTTTTGTATTTTTAGTAGACACGGGGTTTCACCATGTTAGCTAGGATGTTGTCCATCTTCTGATCTCGTAATCTGCCCGCCTCGGCCTCCCAAAGTGCTGGGATTACAGGCGTGAGCTACCGCACCCAGCCGTTAGGGTGTGTTTTGAGGCACACACTTTAGTCCCTGGGAACCCTAAAGAGCTAAGTGTTCCATAAACAAATGTGACGGTGGTCCCACGTCATGCCTAGTAGCAGGTTACGATTCTTCTGTGCGTCCTGTTGCTGTCTCCTTTTCCTCTATGGAAGGAGTGCGACTCTACCCCTGGGGCTTGGGGCTGTATCTGTGGACTCCCAGTGATGATCTGGCCCAGATCTCACCCTTCACCCAACAAGGAAACTCTGTCCCTGTTACTGAATTTCCAACTTTTGTCAGATAGACAACCTTCTCCAAGTTACCCAAACCTTAGCCTTGAAACCTTCTGTAACTACTTCTCCCCACCAGCCCCAACAAGTCCCCACAAGCTTCCCGTCCAGCTCCTCCTGCCTTTGCCACCCGTTATCACTTGCCCCTTCCTTCCAGCTCCACTGCCCCTGCTAAGGACCTCTTTCACCATAACTGGATTCTTCTGACAGTCTCTGAATCGCCTCTGCCTTTAGCCAGCTTTAACCGTGGTGCGTCTTTGTTCTCGCGGGTGGCTCATGCATCTGTAACAATCTCCTGCTCCTCCCTACCTACTTCACTTCCCGCCTGCTTTTCCAGTGGCGCTCAGCTATTCCTGTCTTTTCTGAATATCGGGGAGCGCTTGGGGCCTCTACCAACCATAGGGAACTTAGCACATCCTGCCTTATATCCCAGCTGAAGCTTTCACTTTACACCTCATTCTGCCTGAGTTGTAAGGTCCATGATGTCCCCGCATCATTTGTGATGCCCAAGGTATACCTGGGTGGGGAAAAATGTCCTTTCTTTGATTGGTCGAGTAGTTATTCCAAAAGTATGATACAGTAAGTGAGGATACAAAGGAGGGAGGAGCTCTGCTTCAGAGCTGGAGCGGAGGGTTTTGAAGAGTGGGGAGGGGTCCGGCGCCATGGTTCACCCTGTAAATCCCAGCACTTTGGGAGGCCGAGGTGGGCAGATCACTTGAGCCCAGGAGTTCCAGACCAGCCTGGCCGACACAGTGAAATCCCGTCTCTACAAAAACTACAAAAATTAGCCGGGCGTGGTGGCATGCCCTGTCGTCCCAGCTACTAGGGAGGCTGAAGTGGGAGGATCGCTTGAACTCGGAGACTGAAACTGCAGTGAGCCATATTCTCCCCAATGCACTCCAGCCTGGGCGACAGAGCAAGACTCTGTCTTAAATAAATAAATAAATAAAGGAAGGAAGGAAGAGTGGGGAGGGGCAAGGAAGAGAGACATGACGGTAAACTTCCTTGGGAAGGGGGCACGACTGGAAACTGTGTTTTTTTGTTTTTTGTTGTTTGTTTTCATTTTTATTTTTTGAGATGGCGTCTGGCTCTGTTGCCCAGGCTAGAGTGCAGTGGCGCGATCTCGGCTCGCTGCAAGCTCCGCCTTCCGGGTTCGCCATTCTCCTGCCTCAGCCTCCAGAGAAGCTCGGATTACAAGCATGCACCACCACGCCCAGCTAATTTTTTTTTTTTTGTATTTTTAGTAGAGATGGGGTTTCACCGTGTTAGCCAGGATGGTCTCCATCTTCTGACCTCATGATCCGCCCCCGTCAGCCTCCCAAAGTGCTGGAATTACAGGCATGAGCCACCGCTCCTGGCCCACTGGAAACTGTTTTGGGACGCAGCCATGGTGGGAAACTCCCTTGGGAGAGGGGCATAATGGAAAACTGCGTTGAGAGAGGGGCCCTGACAGGACCTTGGGAGAGGGGCATGATGGGAACCATACTACGGAGCGACAGAATGCCCAGAGTTAGGTCCCCCTCCCCCTCGGTCCCCCGCCGCATGGGACCCGTTGAAGGAACTACCTGGGTTCCGTTAGGGCGGGCTGGGAAGAAAGATATGATGGAAAGACGCGGGGAGACGTCTCAGTGGTCTACTATGGTTGCTCCTGGGCTGGCGAAGATCAGGTACAAGGCGGGGGTTGTGGGCGGGGGCTGAAGGAAAGTGGGATGTTATTTTCCCGTTTCCTTCCCTTTCAAGTGAGCCAATGTTGACATCACCGCATGTTCGTTTCCAAACAAATATTTCTAAACAAAATGGCCTGTGTCTCGTCTTTTAAAAATCCCACGTGTATTCTCGCGGCCAAGTCTTTGTTCAAATATTCCCTTTGTCCATGAAGGCCATCACCCTGCCTCTCCAAGCCTGCCCCCCCCGGCCCCCCCTTCCTCCAAGTCTCACTGCTTCTGTGAGGCCTCCGGGGCCTTTCACAGCCCTGAGCCTTGGGGGCCACCCTCTGTACCGGAGGAAGCCATGTAGTCTGTGTCATCAGTTCCCATTGCTGTCTGCATTTTGCGTTTCTACCCTGCAAGCTGGGCCTCTCCTGAGGGCCGACTCTTCTTTATGACAGTCACAGTGCTATGCTTTCTGTTCATTGACATATCATGAGTTCAAATGACAATTCTAAAATGGCTTATGTGGTCTTGGGGGAAACGGGTCTTGTCTAAGAAGGGGAGAAGGGAGGGTGGAAAAGCCTGTGAGTCACAAGGAATTGGCTACTTTGGGAACCAGCCACCTCTAGTAGTTTTGTCAGAGACTGAAGCGTGGGAGTGGGGTGCTGTGGGCGGGAGACTCATATGCTTGTGTCCTACAATTATTTCACAGAGAATGCCAGCCTTTACATCCTGCTATGTATAGTACAGTGCCTTGCACACAGGTGATCAATAATTAGTTGAACACAGGAAAGTGTCCTTGAATATTACTTTCATTTAAAAATAAATTCAATGAATTACTGACACATGCTACAATGTGGAAGAACCTCAAAAACATTATGCTGAGTGAAAGAAGCCAGACACAAAAGATCACATATCACATGATTTCGTTTATATGAAATATCCAGAATAGGTAAATCCATAGAGACAGAAAGTAGATTAGTGGTTACCAGGTGCTGGAAGAAGGTGATGGGATGGGGAGTGACTATTGAATGGGTATGGGGCTTTTGGGGAGGCTGGTGAAAATGTTTTGGCTCTAGACAGAAGTGAAAGTTGCACAAGTCTGTAAATGTGCTAAATGCCACTGAATTGAACACATTAAAGTGGCTAATTTCGTTATGTGAATTTCATCTCAACTAAAAACACAGGAAAAGCTTTTGTAAAACTTTTTTCAAAATAAGATTAATTTAATACATGAAAAAGTAACCAGAAACCATTTCCCCACGGGACTGCAGAAGCACAAAAGACCCTTCTACTTGATGTTTGGCCAAGTTTTTATTTCAGAAGTAGCAAAAAGAAACACCTGCAATCAGAACCTACTGCAAATATACATATTAGTGTAGGTTCAGTCTCCTCACATATTTCCCAGCATTGATTCCTCAGCCATCTATATTGAAACCAGGATGTTGATTGCTTAGGCTTCATTGGGCAAATAACTGTTTTCTTCCTTCATAGAGGCAGTAAATGATAACAGCTTAGCTCATAGAAAAAGGATAAGCAATACCAGATTTGGAACATATCAAAAGCTGTATCGATCTATAGATTCTACCATCTACAGAAATTCTGGTCAGTGGCTGTTAGCTACAAGAACCTGTCAAGCAAGATCAAAGTGTAGAAATACAATTTGTATGTCTTTGTCCAACATTGAAGGGTGGAATTAGAACACATCAAGAGGGAAATGTGAATAATGTAATATTAAACACTTAAACACTACATTTTTGTGCCAAAGCTGGTTGAAAAGGAATAAAGTAACGTGCAGCGAAAATAACCCTTGGAGGGCAAAGGTGTGGTGGGGTGGGGAAGAGAAGGAAGAGGGTAAAACAGAATATTCCAGCTCATGGGTCTCCTGAATGGTTCTTGTTGAGTTTCAATCACTCATTTTATATTCCGTTGCAGTGTCTACTACACTGGCCTTGGGCTAGATTGGATTTTTGTCTTTATTTTATTTTATTTATTTATTTACTTACTTATTTTTGAGACGGAGTCTTGCTCTCTCGCCCAAGCTGGAGTGCAGTGGCACAATCTCGGGTCACTGCAACCTCTGCCTCCCGGGTTCAAGTGATACTCCTGCCTCAGCCTCCCTAGTAGTTGGGATTACAGGCTTTTGGTTTCAGGTGACTAGATTGTCTCTAGGATCAAATGTTTATCCTAACTACAGCTCAAAGAATTACAAGTGTATTTTCTGTTAGAGTCTTGTAGAGTCATTTTGCTTTCTTCCAAACACAGCTTTTTCATTAAAGCCTCTTGAAAATGTTTGCTTAGTGGTTGCAAAAGCAACCTGTAGCACAAAAAGTATCAAGTAAAAATGGTGAACAGAATCTGTGGGTGTATTTTCCCTGTGCTGAATTCCCCTTTCTTCCTCCTCCCCCATTCCCTGCTTCAACAGCTCCAGATCAGTAGGAAAAAATCCAACTGATATATGCCCTACAAAGGGTGGTTTCGCCTCCCTCTTGCCAACATGATTTAGTTATGTAAAAAACATCAACTCGGAAAAGCATAATGCATTCATTCCCACCAAAAATAGTGCATTTAGGTTTATTAATGTTTGGGAACTTCAAGTAATGGAAAAACTGAGCCACATAAAAAGAGTTGCATGATAAGTTGCTCTGAATTTAGCTCCATTTTATGATTAAGAACCCAGCACAACCAGTTGACAAGTCAGCCAGGCCTGTTGACCTTGCTTAACTTCCTTCTGAAAGCTCAGATGAAAACAAAAAGTTCCCTAAGCAGATGAAAATAGCTGCAAAAATAAATACGATATCTTGCTACAGGTTAAATAGGCTCTAATGGGGCTTTAGAAGATATTAAATGTTTTAAACAGAAGAGTGGTTAAAAATAGAGAGCAAATGTAAATAACCCAAGATTTTTTTTTTTTTTTTCCTCCAAGTTATTTTGGGGCTGAAAATTGCAGGTGGAGGAAGATGAGTAAGTGATACTTAAAACCAATCTTTCCCTTGATCTTGTTTCATTTCGGTCTTCATCTAAAGCTCTTGCAAAACAGTGACTGCTCCAGGTTGTTGGGGTGGATGGTCTCAACAGATAACCTTGGGGATGGGTGAGTGAATGTGGCCCAACCTCAAGCAAACTTGTGAAGGGGTAAAATTTACCCTGTGCTGCTGGCTTTCTATTACTATTTTTTCTCTCATTTCTCCTACCCGCAAGGTGTGTGGAACAAACTTTGCTTTCAGCAGGGCGGGGGGCAGGGGGGTCTTCATGATTCTTGTTCTTTTGTGGGATTCTGGCCTTCTGGCCTCTTAAGTGTGGGTAGGACCTATGTTTTGCTGCTGCTGCTGCTGCTGCTTCTTTTCTTTTTTTTTTTTGACAGAGTCTCACTCTGTCTCACCCAGGCTGGAGTGCAGTGGAGTGATCTCTGCTCACTGCAGCCTCTGCCTCCTGGGTTCAAGAGATTCTCCTGCCTCAGCCTCCCAAGTAGCTGGGACTAAAGGCGTGTGCCACCACGCTTGGCTAATTTTTTTGCATTTTTAGTAGAGACAGGGTTTCACCATGTTGGCCAGGCTGGTCTCGAACTCCTGACCTCAAGTGATCCACCTACCTTGGCCTCCCAAAGTGCTGGGATTACAGGTGTGAGCCACCATGCCTGGCCTGTTTTGCTTCTAACCAGGAGAATATGGCAGAGGAGATGGGATGCCACTCCAATGACAAGGTTCCCTGATGCACACTCTTGAAGAAGCAAGCAGCCATGTGGCAAGGAACCAAGGGCAGCCCCCCCAGGACAGCCCCCCAGCCAGCAGCCTGCAAGAAGCCAGTGCCCTGAGTCATGAAACCATTTTTTTTTTTTTTGGAGACAGAGTCTCACTCTGTTATCCAAGCAGGAGTACAGTGGTGCAATCACAGCTTACTGCAGCCTCAACCTCCAGGGCCCAAGTGATCCTCCCACCTTAGCCTCCGGAGTAGCTTGGATTACAGGTGCACATCACCATACCTGGCTAATTTTTCAAAGTTTTAAATTTTTTCTAGGGATGGGGGTCTCACTATGTTGCCCAGGCTGGTCTCAAACTCATGGGCTCCAGGGATCCTCCTGCCTCAGCCTCCCAAAGTGTTGGGATTACAGGCATGAGTCACCACACCCAGCCTGAGGGATCTTGATGGTGGATTCTTTTCCATCCAAGCCTCTAGATGAGAATGCAGTTCTGCTGACACATTGACTACAACCTTGTGAAACCCTGAGCAGAAGGCACAGTTAAGCTGAGCTCAAATTCCCAACCCATGGAGATTCTGAGATAACAAATGTGTGTTGTTTTAAGCCACTGCGTTTGTGGCAGTTTGTTACTCAGCAATGGGCAAGTGTTAAGGACTGAATTTTGCTCCCCCCACAAATGCATATGTTGAAGCCCTAAGCCCTGGTACTTCAGAATGTGAATGTATTTGGAAATAGGATCTCCAAAGAGGCAATTAAGATAAAATGAAATCACTAGGGTGGACCCTAAACCAATATGACTAGAATTCTTATAAGAAGAGTAGATGAGGACACAGACACACATAGAGGGATGACCATGTGAGGATGCAGGGAGAAGATAGCATCTACAGGCCAAGGAGAGGTCCCAGTAGGAACCAGCACTGCCCACACCTTGATCTTGGACTTCCAGCCTCCAGGACTGTCAGATAATAAATCGATGTTGTTTAAGCCACCCCGTCTATGCTACTTTGTCATAGCAGTCTAAACAGACTTAATACAGTAATTAATACACAAATGCTTGTGTTTTATTTCTACAGGACCTATTCTTACTATCCATCGACTGATTTCGTCCATCGCTACCCATCTCCTGCCCATCTGTAACCATCTTTCTTGCTCTGAAAATAATACGGTAAGGATTTATAGCTTTACTTCTCCATTTTATTAGGGTCATTCTGCAAATGGGAATGTTTTAAGGCCCTAAAGAAATCAGCCAGTCCCCAGTGGAGACCTCTGAGGGGGAGGAGGATGCAGTTCTTCCCCTTTCCCTCAATTTTCATAGTGCTCAGGCATTGGGTGACAATGTCTCAGTGAGGACTAGGAGGCAGGAGGCAGAATGGCCCATGTATGTGTCAGGGTTTGCTTAGGGACCCCCAAACATGATCATGGTGCCACACCCAATGTCAGAGAGATGGTCAATGGGTGCCTGAAATGCTATGGAGGCTAGAGTGGAAGAGAAGGCTGGGCTTGGAAGGCTCTGGGGAGGGAGTTCAGGTGGGAGAGGGTGACACGAAGGCAGACGGAGAAAGCCGATTCCAGGGCCAGCTGGATGGAGCAGGGAACTTGCAGCTAAGTAGAAAGGCCCTGCAGCTTTCACAGGGTGCCAGATTGACACGGATAAGGAAGGCCTTGAAGTGCTTTTGGCATGGTCTGCTCTGTTCCTTAAAGAGGCGTGGGTCTTCCCCCAGAACAAAAGAGTACGCTTTGCAAATAAGCTTGCGGGACAAACACATTTCGTGGTTAAACAAGTCAGCAAGAAGAACCCATTTGTTGCTCTTCCAACCTTGACTGGTGGCACTTTGCGCTAGCTCCATCAAGCTGCTTTTTGTTGCAAAATATTTGCATGCCCTAAGAGATTCGTGCCTGTTGTAAGACAGAGTCTAAGGTTCCAAGACTATTTAGTCTGGGGTCACAAACACCAACTTTGAAGCAAGACACTCCAGCCTGGGTGAGAGAGTGAGATCCTGTCTCAAACAAACAAAAGACCCCTCCCAAAAATACAAAGGGAATGTGTCCTAACTGTTCTTTCATGCTAGCAACTTTTTGTTGGGGGGCGGGGGGAATGCCACAACTTTATTGAAAACAAAGTTCAATGAGATTTGTCAACAGTTTAAAAGAAAGAGGAAACTTAGATACCTCCCCTCAAGCATAGGACCAAAGGCAGACTGGACTCTTTTTGGATATTGTAATCAGACAGGGTGTGTCCATCTTCCACCTCCTAGCAATTTTTAAAAGTTTGTAAAAATGTATTAAAATGGTGACAGACTGAGGATGCTTTCCCTTGGTGGATTGGTGTGATGGTTAATGTTATTTATCCACTTGACTAGGCCACGGGGTGCCCAGACATTTGGTCAGACGTTCTGGGTTTGTGTGAGGGTGATTTTGAGTTGCAAGTGTAGCATGACCTGCTGTGGGAACATACACACGTCACTTAAACAGCTGTGTTCGGATTCTGCCTCTGAGAACTGGGGCTAGCATTACCTCTCTCACAGGATGGATTTGAGGGCAAGATAATTTCTGTATTCAATACTAGGCTTGGTATACAGTGTTTGCTCAACACATTGAAGCTATGATGATTCACTGAAACATGGATCTCAATTAGTACAAATGTAAGCAGGCACAACATTACTTATATGACTTTGCAGAATTCAGTGCAAAATACGGAATAAAACAACTACCAAAAAATTGGGGGGAAGAGACCTGGGAATTATGAAGGGGCTGATTGCCCCAAAATACAAACCGTTAGGCTAGAGCAGTAACTCTCCGACTTGCACACACATCAGAACCTTCCGGAGGGGTTATGGAACCCAGGTGGCTGGGCCCCAATCATTGAGCTTCTGATTCAGCAGGTGTGAGGGAGACCCAAGTATCCGCATTTCTTTTTTTTTTTTTTTTTGAGACAGAGTCTCGCTCTGTTGCCAGGCTGGAGTGCAGTGGCATGATTCAGCCCCCTGCAACCTCCGCCTCCCAGGTTCAAGTGATTCTCCTGCCTCAGCCTCCTGAGTAGCTGGGATTACAGGCATGCACCACCACACCCGGCTAATTTTGTGTTTTTGGTAGAGACAGGGTTTCTCCATGTTGGTCAGGCTGGTCTCGAACTCCCGACCTCAGGCGATCCGCCCACCTCGGCCTCCCAAAGTGCTGGGATTACAGGCGTGAGCCACCGCGCCCAGCCTTTTACAAACTTTTAAAAATTGCTAGCATGTGGAAGATGGACACACACTGTCTGACTACAATATCCAGAAAGAGTCCAGTCTGCCTTTGGTCCTGTGCTTGAGGGGAGGTATCTTAAGTTTCCTCTTTCTTTTAAGCTGCTGACAAATCTCATTGCACTTTTTTTTCAATAAAGTTTTGGCATACCCCCATCCCCGAAAAAAATTGCTAGCATGAAAAGAACAGTTGGGTCACACTCCTTCTGTAGTTTTTTGGGGGCTTTTTTGATTTTTTTGAGACAGGATCTCACTCTGTCACTCAGAGGCTGGAGTGCAGTGGTGTGATCAGAGCTTACTGCAGCCTCTACCTCCTGGGCTCAAGTGATTCTCCCATCTCAGTCTCCTGAGTAACTGGAACCACAGGCATGCACTACCACTCCTGGCTAATTTTTGTAGACCATGTTGCTCAGGCTAATCTTGAACTCCTAGTCTCAAGGGATCCTCCCATCTCAGCCTCCCAAAGTGCTGGGATTATAGGCATGAGCCACTGCGCCCAGCCTAGAGGGTGATCTTGGATTAGATTCACATTTGCACTGTAGAGTGAGTGAAGCAGATTGCCCTCTCTATTGTGAGTAGGCCTTGTCCAATCAGTTGAAAGTTACTGAAGGCCAGATACTCCTGGCGGCAAACCATCTGCCTGCCTCCACCCCACAAAGTGCTGGGATTACAGGCATGAGCTACCACACCCAGACACTTTGTAGTTATTTGTGTGACTTCAATGAAGCGAGGATTGGCCAAAGAGAACTCAATGTCCTGGAGGAAGGCCTTTAATAGTACTTTCTAGCATAATGAGGCGGCTGTTTTATTTTAAGAGTTATGAAGTTCACTGCAAGGTTTTCAGGCACCTGAATTCCAACCCCAGACTTCTGGGGCCTCCTGCGCTCCCTGAGATCGGGGAAGCACAGCAGCTCCTTATTCCTAGGAAGGGCAGGGTCCCTGCTCTGAGAGCCCCCAGGCCCCTCTGCCCACCTGTTACTGCACTCGTTATAGTCTGATTACACTCCAGCCTGGGCAACAAGAGTGAAACTCCATCTCAAAATAAATAAATAAATAAATAAATAAATAAATAAAAGTTTGTAAAAATATATTAAAATGGTGACAGACTGAGGAAGTTTTCCTTGGTGGACTGGTGTGACAGTTAATGTTATTTGTCCATTTGACTGAGCCACAGAGTGCCCAGACATTTTGTCAGACGTTCTGGGTGTGTGCGAGGGTGATTTTGGATGAGATCACATTTGCATTGTACACTGAGTGAAGCAGATTACCCTCCCAGTACAGGTGGGCCTTGTCCAATCAGTTGAAGCCTTAAATAGAACACAAAGGCTGAGTAAGAGGGAGCTCCTGCTGCCTGACTGCTTGAGCTGACATCAGTCTTCCTGCCTTAGGAATTGAGCTGAAACATCAGCACCCTGCTGACTTTCCAACTGGAACTTAACGCCAATGGTTCTCCTGGTTCTCAGGACTTTGGACTCACCTGGAACTTACACTGTTGGCTCTCCTGGGTGTCCATCTTGCCAACTGCAGTTCTTGGGAGATTTCTCAGCCTCTATAATCACATAAGCCAATTCCTTATAACGAATAATAAATCATATACATATGACTATGATATATAATATATCTTATATATGAACTTAGAAGCTTCACACATTTACTATCTTATACTTTACCTTGGTCAGAATTCTGGGCACAGCACAACCAGATCCTCTGCTCAGGGTTCACCAGGATGAAATCAAGGTGTCAGTTGGGTCTGAGATCTCATCCCAGGCTTGGAGTTCTTTTTCCAGCTCATCAAATTTTGGCAGAATTCAGTTTTTTGTGGTTGAAGGGCTGCGACCCCTCCACTCCTAGAGGCTGTTCCTTTCCACAGGCAGTTCACACCATGGCTGTTTGCTTCATCTCTGAAGCCAGCGGAAGAGTCTCTGTGTTTTTTAAGGGCTCACCTGATTAGGTCAGATTCACCCAGGATAATCTCCCGTTTGGTTGACTCAAACACAACCAATCAGTCCTCTAATGATGGGAATGGCATCTCATAATGTTCACGGGTCCTGCCTACACTCAAGTGGAGGGGATTATATGAGGCATGTATACCGGGGGTGAGCACCTTTGGGCTGTATTAGCATTCTGCCCACACACTCTTTCCAGATTCCTCCCACCACATCGCTTTCACCTCCACATTGCCCCCTTTGCATCCTCTCCCCCAGCAGTGTTATCAAATCTAGACCACCTAGACTGGAAGAGGAGAGGCACATGGATTAATTATACCGACTCCTGAGCCCCTAATCAAAGTCTCAATGGATGGTGATTGGACTTCCCCTCAATGAGTTTTGGGGACTCCAAACTTTACAGCTCCTTTCCTGCTGGCCCCAACGTCTGCCTGCCAGCGGGGTTCTACCAACTCTGCCTCTCCTTCTTCCTGATGCCTCGTCCCCTTCTTCTGCCCCTGCCCAATGACTGGATCCATGCAGGGTTCTCTTTGTCCTTGTCTCTCAGGGACAGGCTTGTCTCTGGCCTCCAGGGATGGGGACACAGCCCAGGGATGGATCTTCTTTCAGAAGGGTGTCTCTGTTCCTGGCTACTTGCTTGGACTTCTGGCAAAAATGACCCACCCCTCCTGTCTTCCCTTCCTCTTCTTCCCTCCCTTCCTTCCTTCCTGTCACTGAAACTGGAGGGCAGGGTGCAATCATAACTCACTGCAGCCTCAAACTCCTGGGCTTGAGCAATCCTCCCGCCTCAGCCCCCCAAAGCACTGGGATGACAGACATGAGCCACCTTACCCTACCAAGAATGGCTTCCAGTTGCTAGGGTATACACACTCCAGGGATGCCTACCCTCTAGCGCCATATTGAATTCTTCCCTGACCCTGCCCTCCTTACCCCTAATCCTGCAAGTTTCCCGGAATTATCACCTTTTATCTACCTGTAGGCCCTGCCCCATGACTCCTACAGCTGGATCTTTCTCAAACATCTCCTGCCTCGATTCTTTGAATGGCTCTCACAGTGTGGTCCTGGGATCAGCAGCCCTAGCAGCACCTGAGAAACTGTTAGAACTGTACATTATTGAGCCCCACCTCACACCTCCTGAATCAGGAATTCTGGGAGTGGGTCCCCACCATTCATAGTGTAACAAGCCCTCCAGGTGCTACTGATGCATGCTGAAGTTTGAGAACCATGGCTTTATTTATTTTTATTTTTTTTGAGACAGAGTCTCGCTCTGTTGTCCAGGCAGTGGCACGATCTCGACTCACTGCAACCTCACCTCCTGGGTAGCTGGGGCTACAGGCCTGTGCCACTGCACCAGGCTAATTTTTGTATTTTTTGTAGAGATGGAGTGCCACCATGTTGACCAGGCTGGTCTTGAACTGTTGGGTTCAACCGATCCATCCATCTCTGCCTCCCAAAGTGTTGGGATTAAAAATCCCAAAAGCCCAGCCGGGTGCAGTGGCTCATGCCTGTAATCCCAGCACTTTGGGAGGCCGAGGCAGGCAGATCATCTGAGGTCAGGAGTTCGAGACCAGTCTGACCAACACGGTGAAACCTGTCTCTACTAAAAATACAAAATTAGTCGGGTGTGGTGGCGCATGCCTGTAATCCCAGCTACTCAGGAGGCTAAGGCAGGAGAATTGTTTGAACCCGGGAAGCAGGGGTTGCAGTGAGCCGAGAGCGCGCCATTGCACTCCAGCCTGGGCAACAAGAGCAAAAAAAAAAAAAAAATCCCCAAAGCCCAGGCCCCATCCCAGGACAAAGAATCAAATTTATGTTGCTAGGGGTGGGACCCAGGATACACTTGCTTTTAAAGCTCAGAGTGTGTCATCAGGTTCTGCAGGATTCTCTGATTTTGAGGGCAGTGCCTGCTTTTTCCCTCACTTCTTGGTGGGTGCAGTCCACGTGGGACATGACAAAATGGCCTCACAGGACGTTTTTCCTGAATCCCTTTACCCTCTGAGGCTGGGAACCTTTCTCCATCTTCTCTCAGGAATTACATATACTTGTTTCCTCCTGCCTACAATGCTTTTCGCGTGCTCTGTTTGCTTGTGTCAACCTGTTAAATCTCACCTTTGCTATTGCTTCCCCTGGCTGGGCGTGGTGGTTCATGCCTGTAATTCCAGCAATTTGAGAGGCCCAGGCAGCAGGATCACTTGAGCCCAGGAGTTTGAGACCAGTCTGGGCAACATAGCAAGATCCTATCTCTAAAAAAAGAAAATTAGCCAGATGTGGTGACATGCACCTATAGTCCCAGCTATTCGGGAGGCCAAGGTGAGAGGATTGCTTGAACCTAGGAGTTCAAAGCTGCCGTTAGTTATGATTGCACCACTTCACTGCAGCCTGGGCAATTGAACAAGACCACCTCTCTTTCTCTCTCTCTCTCTATCTCTCTGTGTGTGTCTGTCTCTGTCTCTCTCTGTCGATTATCTATCGATCATCTATCTACCTATCTATGTGTATATTTCTTCGCCAGCAAAGCCTTCCCTTACTCTGTGTGTTAGTCTAGCTCCTCCCGTTTAAGACTCTGTATTTCTCCCATATAGGATCCTAATTTAAAATGTTAGAAAATCAAATTTCTCGGTAAGATTTTATCTCAAAGAAAAAACAAAGATGAGGTCAGACTGCCACCAAGACAAATGAGAAAATCCATTTTCTTGCCACTGTCCTGCATAAACTGCAGAGACTCCAACAAGGTGATAGGTAAATGGCTTTGCCTGGAAAAGGTCCCAGTCATCCTCCATTCCCACCCCCCGTATTTCATGTATTTATTGAATCTCTTGGGGGAGGAGCCACGTGCACACACATACACAGCTGTAAGTATTTACTGGTGCATATTTCTTAAAGTGTGCACTACGCATATATGCAGAGTGGGAGGGTGGGTTCCTGACTTTAAGAAATTCACAGAGGGGTTGAGGAATGTCCTCAGGCTTGTAAGGACAGACCTCCTGGGGGCACCACTGTAACATGCAGGGCACCACTGTTCTGTCCGCCTCCTTGGGCACTACCCCAGCTATACTGCAAGCCCTCACAAGTCAAAGCTGAGGGTGGTCTTGTATGTGTGGCCTGCTAGAAGGGGACCACGTTGCCCCAGCTTGGCAATGTATCCCAGAATATTTCTGAGTCCTTCATGTGATCCCCTGTTGTTTCTCCTTTCCTTATGGCACCAGAATATGGATCCAGTGAAAAACCTGGTTAGGAGACAAATTCGAGTGTCAGCATGATGCTCTCTCTGTTCGGAGCCCTCTCTTCACTCCTTTCCCCTCATTCAGCTTGTGGTGGTTGCCTCTTAGCCACACAGCTTGAAGTCTGTTGTCCTCAGCCCTTCGTGGAAATGAATCTCCCTGCATTTCTCCCTCCATGTTCTCCTGCATGGCTCTTCTCAGTTTGCTCCCACATCCATTCTCAGCTCTTCTTTGCCCTGCTGTGTGTCATGGAGGCTGGTCCCTGCAGGCTGTACCATCCAGTTTATCTGGTGAGCTTTTGCTCCTACAGGAAACATTTAGTTCTTGTTCATAAGGCATTGAGGCTGTGCATCAGCTTTGCCTTTGCTGAGTTCTAACAGACTGGACTTGGCTCAGTTCCGTGCACTCTTCCCGTACCTGGAGCCAGATCCTATCTGGCACCTGCTCTTCTCAAGGCCAAAAGCAGACACTCAAGTGCATGCCAACCACACCAGTGCATTTCAAGTTCTGCTTAGAAGTGGTGTTTGTCACATCTGCTCGCATTCCATTGACCAAAGCAAGTCATATGGCTAAGCTCAAGGTCAAAGGGGCAAGGAAGTATATTCTGCCTACAGGAGCACATGACGTTGGCTGGGAGGAATAGGTCAATCAATCGAGAACAAACAGTACAGTCTTCCACACCTAGCTCCCTTCCCCTCCAGCTTCTAGTTGGGTTCCCTTAACTCCATCCACCTTTCTCTGTAAATAGCTTCTGCATTTAACTGTCTTTTCTCAACCCATCTGTGGTATGCCATCTGCTTCCTGCAGGGACCCTACCTGATACACCAGGACTGAATCCCACCTGAGTACACATTGGGATCTGCCTACTTCTTTGACTCTTAATTCAAAGGCTGTATTTACACAGCTAACAATTTATTATAGGTAGACCTCCACTGTACTCTAATGAAGTATATCTATAATGAACATGAGTGCACACTGAAATAATTCTTTCACTGTGAAGAGCTCTTGTTTATACTGTAAGTGCACTTAGATTTTTAGTGTGGTTGATAATCTTTGGCTTTAGTTATAATCTTTATGATAATTTTTAGTTCAGTTTGTGATATAATTTGATAACTTAGTTATTTTAATACCAAAGAAGAGAGAAAAATTACAGATAAATATTTATGTTATTAAGCTGGATTAATTTCTTATAAGTAATCCAATGTCAAACATATCGAGCCAGCCTATAATATCCCTCAGGTACAAGTGACAGTAAAGCTTATAGACTTATGAGAGATATAGTGATATGTAATGCATGCTGTTCATAATGTCCATTGAATTGACATGGGTTATTTTCCTATGTATTTCTGCATGTGATAATTGAAAAAAGAAATCATAAAGATCTGTTTTGCAAAAAGTGTTTTTTTGGTTTTTTTTTTTTTTTTTTGGAGACAAAATTAGCCATGCATGGTGGCACGTGCCTGTAGTCCCAGCTGAGATCACGCCACCACACTCCAGCCTGGGTGACAGAGTGAGACTGTTGGCCAGGCTGGCGTGCAGTGGCACAATCTTGGCTCACTGCAACTTCTGCCTCTCCGGTTCAAGTGGTTCTCCTGCCTCAGCCTCCCAAGTAGCTGGGATTACAGGCGTCACCACCACGCCTATCTAAGTTTTTTTGTATTTTAAATAGAGACAGGGTTTCACCATGTTGGAGACCACCAGGCTGGTCTCAAATTCCTGACCTCAGGTAATCCACCCGCCTCGGCCTCCCAAAGTGCTGGGATTACAGGCATGAACCACCGCACCTGGCCACAAAAAATGTTTTTTAAACAGTTTTATTGAGACCAGGCTTGATGGCTTACACCTGTAATCCCAACACTTTGTGAGGCCAAGGCAGGCGGATCTCTTGAGGCCAGGAGTTTGAGACCAGCCTGGCCAACAGGGTGAAACCCCGTCACTACTAAAAATACAAAAATCAGCTGGGAGTGGTTGCACATGCCTGTAATCCTAGTTACTCCGGACGCTGAGGTTGCAATGAGCCGAACCCGGGAGGTGGAGGTGAGCTGAGTGAGCCGAGATCGTGCCACTGTACTTCAGCCTGGGTGACAGAATGAGACTCTGTCTCAAAAAAAAATAAAAATAAAACAGCTTTAATGAGATATCCATTGACATAAAATAAACCGTGCATATGGACAATTATAATTTGATAAGTTTTGCCATATGTATATATCTGTGAAACCATCACCACATTAGAAATAATGAGTGGAGCAGTATAAGTTCCCTATGACTGCTATAACAAATTACCACAAACTTAGTGGCTTAAAACAACATAATTTTATTTTATTTTATTTTATTATTTTTTTTTTAAGACAGAGCCTTGCTCTGTCACTCGCCCTGAAATCACTACAGCCTCAAATTCCTGGGCTCAGGTATGCACCACCATGTTTGGTTAATTGTTTTTATTTTTTATTTTTATATTTGTTTATTTATTTAGACAGAGTCTCACTTTGTCGCCCAGGCTACAGTGTAGTGGTGCGATCTCGGCTCACTGCAACCTCTGCCTCCCAGGTCCAACCAATTCTCCTGCCTCAGCCTCCCAAGTAGCTGGGATTACAGGTGCCACCACCACGCCAGCCTGAATTTTTGTTTTATTTTTTTTGTTTTTTATTTTTTATTTTATTTATTTTTTTTTTTTAATTTATTTATTATTATACTTTAAGTTACATAGAAGGTACATGTGCACTTAACATGGGTTTGTACATATCTTATGCTTGGTGCCATATTAGTCTACTGCACCCATCAACTCAAATCATTTTACATCAGGTATAACTCCCAAATTACAATCCCTCCCCCCTCCCCCAAATTTTTTATTTTTTTTAGTAGAGATGGGGTTTCACTATGTTGGCTAGGCTGGTCTCCAACTCCTGACCTCAAGTGATCTGCCCACCTTGGCCTCCCAAAGTGCTGGGATTACAGGCGTAAGCCACCACACCCGGCCTATTGTCTTTATTTTTTAAGAGATAGTCTTGATATGTTGTCCAGGTTGGTCTTAAACTCCTGGCCTTAAGCAAGCCTCCCAAGTAGCTAGGATTACATGTGCGTCCCACCACACCCAGCTGAAATGACACAATTTTATCATCTTACAGTTCTGAAGGTCAGAAGTCTGTAAGGGGTCTTGGAGGGCCAAAATCAAGATATCAGAAGGGCTGTACTCCTTTCTGGAGCCTCCAGGGGAGAATCTATATCCTTGCCTTTTCCAGCTGCGAGAGGTTTCTTGTATTCCTTGGCTCATGGCCCCTTCCTCCATCTTCAAAACCAGCAGGGTTGCATCTCTCTGACCATTTGCTATGGTTTGCACATGCTTTGTCCCAGCCCAAAACTTATGTTGTGAGTTGATCTTCAGTGTGGCTGTGTGGGAGGTGGGGGCTAGTGGAAGGTGTTTAGGTCATGGGGGAAGATCCCTCATAAATACATTAGATTAATGCTATCCCTCAGGGGTGAGTGAGTTCTTGCTCTCACTGGAATGGATTAGTTCCTGAGAGCAGGTTATTTTTTTGTTTTGTTTTGTTTTGTTTTGTTTTGTTTTTGAGATGGAGTCTCGCTTTGTCGCCCAGGCTGGAGTGCAGTGGCTGGATCTCAGCTCACTGCAAGCTCCGCCTCCTGGGTTCACGCCATTCTCCTGCCTCAGCCTCCCGAGTAGCTGGGACTACAGGCGCCCGCCACCTCGCCCGGCTAGTTTTATGTATTTTTTAGTAGAGACGGGGTTTCACTGTGTTAGCCAGGATTGTCTCCATCTCCGAGAGAGCAGGTTATTAAAGAGAGTCTGGCTTCCTTGGTTTCTCTCCTGCTTCCTTTCTCACTATGAGGTCTCTTTGCACACACCCACTCTCTTTCTGTTTTCCACCATGAGTGGAAGCAGACTGAGGCCCTCACCAGATGCAGTTGCCCAATTTTGGAATTTCCAGCCACAGAATCATGAGCCAAATAAAACTCTTTTCTTTATAAACTACCTAGCCTCAGGTATTCTGTTACAGTAACTCAATATTGACCAAGACACCATTCTTCCGTAGTCATACTTCCTTCTAACTCTGAATGCTTCTGCCTCCCTCTTCCATTTTTAAGGACTTTTGTCATTACATTGGCCCAGCCAGATAATTTAAGATAATCTTAAAGTCAGCTGGCTAGCAACCTTATTCCATCTATATACTTAACTCCCCTTTGCCATGTAAAGTAACATATTCACAGGTTCTGGGGATTAGGACATGGAAGTCTTTGGGGGACCATGATTCTGTCCATTACTGTTCTCATCACTTCTAAACATTTCCTCAAACCCTTTGTAACTCCTCCCTCCAGCCCTTCTCCATTCTTCTCTTCCCAAGTAACCACTGGTCTGCTTCCTGCCACATTATCTTGAGTTTATACGAATGGAGTTAGACAGTCTGTATTCTTTTTTGTCTGGATTTTTTCTTTCACTAAGGGTGATAATTTTGAGATTCATTCATGCTGTTTCATGTATCAGTCATTGATTCCTTTTTATTGCTGAGTAGTATTCCATTGTATGTTGCATTATGGTTTCTTTCTCTATTCATCTACTGATGGACATTTGGATTGTTTATGGTTTTTACAGTTTTTAGCTATTACAAATAGAACTGCTATGAGTATTTGCTTATCAGTTTTTGTATGGAACTATGCTATTTCTCTTGGATAAGTATCTAGAACTGGAAAGGCTGAATCCTATTATAGATATATGTTTAACTCTTTCAGAAACAAACTTTGTGAAGTGATAAAAAAAAATGGTTGTATCATTTTACATTTGTACTAACTGTGTATGAGATTTCCAGTTTCCCCACATCCTCACCAACACTTGGTGTGGTTGGTTTTTAACATTTCAACCACACAATATATTTTTTTTAAAGATCAGGCTCTGATATTTACCCCCTGGGTGACTTTTGTTTGTTTAAGACAGGGTCTTGTTCTGTCCAGGCTAGAGAGCAGTGGCACGATCACAGCTCACTGCAGCCTCAGCCTCCTGGGCTCAAGCGATCCTCTCACCTTAGCCTCCTGAGTAGCTTAGATTACAGGCCTGTGCCACCATACCTGACTAATTTTGTAGTTTTTGTAAAGATGGAGTTTTGCCATGTTGCCCTGGTCTTGAACTCCTGGACTCAAGCAATCCTCCCACCTCAGGCTCCCAAGTAGCTGGGACTACAAGCATGCATCATCATGCTCAGCTAATTTTTAAGTTGTTTTGTAGAGATGGGGTCTCCCTATGTTGCCTAGGCTTGTCTCTAACTCCTGAGCTCAAGTCATCTTCCCAGATCGGCCTCTCAAAGTGCTGGAAATATAGGCATGAGCCACTATGCCTGGCCCAGTTATGTGTTTTTTATCATAGACACACAAAGATAATGAAAAACCCAAATCCCCTTAAATTTTTTTCTATTTATATGTCTTAAAGATATAAAATTGTTTATCATTTAATTGTCTATTGTAGTAACAAAGGAAAAAGACCACTAGGTAAATATCCTCGATGGTGACTACATCTGATACACAACATGCTATGCAGTATACTACTCCAATTTTTTTTTTTTTTTACATTGGATGTTTCTGGCTACAGGTTGAACAAGATTGTAGGAACAGTATTCCCAGTGAATTTACGGCCCCCTGTGTTGCTCAGAGACTAGGGCTCATCAGATAGTAATGTCAGTTAAGCAGAAAATAGCCTTTTTCCCTCTGAGTTATCTTGCTCTACTCAGATCATTGTAAGGTGAAAGAGATCCACATGTGCATTTCTTCCTGTTGGTGTATAGGCCCTGGTTGAGGGATATAGGCCAGGCCTCCATATTCTGGAAAGGCTAATGATAACATAAACCCAGTACACAGCTTATGATCCCTGTCCCATGTCATTTTTCTTCCCACCCCTCACTTCTCTACTCCTCCTTCTCAGAGGCTTCTTTTGCTTCCTAATCACCCAGTCCCCCTGTTCTCTGCAGCACCCAAATTAGGCCTTCAGTGTGTTTTTCTATCAAGAGTGAGTGTTGCTCACTGCTACTAGGATGGCTAAAATTAAACAACCAACCAAACAACCAACAGAAAATAACAAGTGTTGGTGAGGATGTGGAGAAATCGGAACACTCGCACGTGGTCAATTGCTATGTAGCACAGTGCAGCAGCTGCTGAAAGAGCTGGGCAGTTCCTCAAGGCGTTAAACATAGAATTACCAAGTGATCCAGCAATTCGTCTTTGAAGTATACACTGCAAGAATTGAACACAAGAACCCAAACACATACTTACACACCAGTGTTCATTGCAGGGTCGTTTACCATAGCCAAAAGGTAGAGGCAGCCCAAGTGAATGGATAAACAAAAGGTGGCACATCCATACAATGGAATATTATTCAACCTTAAAAAAGAATGAAGTTCTGAGTCATATTGCAACATGGATGAACTTTGAAAGTATTGGGTTAGGTGAAATAAGCCAGACCAAAAGGACAGATAGTGTAAGATTGCACTTCTATGAAATATCTAGAATGGGCAGAATCAGAGACAGAAAATGCATTAGAGGTTACCAGAGGCTGGGGGGAGGAAGGCATGAGGAGTTATTGCTTCACGGGGACAGAGTTTCAGTTTGGGAAAGGGAGAAAGTTCTGGAGACAGATGGTGGTGATAATTGTACAACATCATGAATGTGATTAACATCATGAACTGAACATTTAGAAATGGCCAAAAGGGCAATTCTTATGTTATATATATTTTACCACAATAAAAAAATTCAGAAAAATAGAGAATGACTGGGTGTGATGGCTCATACCTGTAATACCAACGCTTTGGGAGGCTGAAGCAGGAGGATTGCTTGAGCCCAGGAGTTCGAGAACAGCATGGGCAACATAGCAAGACCCCGTATCTACAAATAAATAAATAAATAAATAAATAATTAGCTGAGTGTGGTGGCACATGGCTGTAGTCTTACCTATACAGGAGGCTGAGGTGGAGGATCTCTTGGTCCTGGGAGGTCGAGGCTGCAGTGAGCTGTGATTGCACCACTGCACTCCAGCCTGGGTGACAGAGCAAGACTCTGTCTCAATACATAAATAAATAAAATATTTAAAGAACAATTATAGTTTTGTTTGTTTGTTTGTTTGTTTTGAGACAGGGTCTTGCTGTGTCACCCAGGCTGGAATGCAGTGGTGCGATCACAGCTCACTGCAGCCTTGAGGAGTCTCAAACTCCTGTCCTCAAGTAATCTGTCTACCTCAGCCTCCCAAAGTGCTGGGATTACAGGCATGAGCCACTGGGCCTGGTCCAATTTTTAAATTTTTTTGAAGAGATGGGGATCTTGCTATGTTGCCCATGCTGGTCTCCAGCTCCTGGACTCAGGCAATCCTCCCACCTCAGTCTCCTGAGTAGCTGGGACTACAGGTGCTCTACCATGCTTGGCTAATTTTTTTTATTTTTAGTAGAGGTGGGGTTTTGCTATGTTCCCCAGGCTGGTCCCTAACTCCTGGGCTTGAGCAATCCACCCTCCTCAGCCTCTCAGAGTGTTGGGATTATAGGTGTGAGCCACTGCGCCTGGCCCAATTGTACTTTTATTAAGCTGGGAACATATAATAATCTGGTTTAGGTGAATAAATCGTCATCTTAAGGATATCTTTTGAGGGCTTGCTTTAATGAACAAATGAGAATAATTCCTAATTAGTATAGCACTTTTTGGGGGAAGCTTGGAGGAAAAAAAACAACCCAGTAAAATGAGATACTAATTACTATGCTAGAATCCAAGAATATATCTGGAATATTCAAGGTCACATTTTTGGATGCATGCTAACAATATCAGCACCACAGTAAGGGAAAACACAATTTCTAGTTATGTAATATTTACTAATGCATGAAAAACAATTCATTAGCTTTGTTGAAGGAGAATTTGTGCCAATTAATTGATCAGAGCTATATTTTAATACACTTTTGAAAACACCTGTCCTGAATCAGCTATTTATTCATAGATGGTTATTGAAACATTATACTAAAACTCTAAAGCCACATTCCTGTATTTATTTATTTCCTGCCAATTAGTTCAAAGGTAATTGCAGTGTCATTGCATGGGGACTCCCCTCACAGCTCATGTACAGATTGGCAATTACCAGTTCTTTTTCTCTGACTGGAATATGTATTCCTAGCACTGGAGGCTTTGCCTCAAATGTCCCTGTTTCCAAGTTGGGAGTATGTATTTATCTTGTCTGTGTCATCTTTAGGAAATTCACAGCAAGGTTTTGCTCCTTGATTCAGAAAACTTTTTTCCTGTTTTAGCAGTCTCTCCACCTAGGGTTGGTTGTTGCATAAAGGATCTAACATCGCACAGCTTCTGAAATGCCAGACGCGTAGGGTTTTAAGAGACGAAAACAGGACATATTTACCCATTCTCATGTTGGTGTGGCCTACAAGATGCTTTCTGGGACACAATGACAGGTCAAATGCAAATGTAACAGCAAAGCAAAAAGCAAAAGGACACTCAAGTTACCCAAGGATGAGGTAGCTACACTGAGAGTCCTGAAAACTGAAGAGCAGATATTGTATACAAAAGAGCAAGTAGAAAACAGCACGAACTGTTTACGTGTATGTAAACAATCACATGGCTCCATGACCTGCCATGTTTACGCCATTGAAATGATTAGCAAGCCTTTTCTTCATGCAGCAAAGGTTCGATATTGCCAGCTTCTGTCAAAACCATCCCCTAATGTAAATTAGTGGAGTCCGAATTCCTTAGATCTCATTAATTATGAGCTTACTGACACCTAGCAAAAAACTTGCAGGGGTTTGAAATTCAAACCCTGAAAGCAGGAAAGTTGAATAAGGCAGGAAGGAAAACATAAAATGTGTTCACAGTTGAAAAACAGGATGGACTAAAATGTAATGGCAACATAGTTAAGTGGGAGTTTCACATTCGAAGGTGTTACCAGACAGAGGTTAGATATGTTCTCCTGCCTTTGGCTGACTTTCCCTGGGGTTCCTGGCAGGGTGGGGGTGAGTGAAGGGAACCAGACTCAGGGTGATTGCGGCAGGGGGCTAGGGGCTGGTCTCAGCACCAGCCTTTCATTTCTGGTCAGGATGGAAGCTGGCAGGATCATTTAGAACTAAGAACTTGCTCTCAATCTCTGGTTTAAATCCACTCAGCAAAAGTCTGGATTTAAATCCACTCTGCAAAATTCACTCCAACACCCACAGGCTTTATTTTCAGAGTAAACCATTTCATGGCAAAACACCCAAACATGTCTGACTCTGCCTCCAATTGTGCAGGCACCCCACAGAGACAGGAAGCTGCCACTCACGGTGAGAGCATGAAGTTTGGAGCCACCCCCAGGGACACACCTGGGCTACCCCCTGACCGTCCCTGGGCCTCAGTTTCCTCATCTGTAAAATAGGGACAGAAACAATGTCTTCTTTAGGCTTGTTATGGGGAGTCAATGAGGTCATTCTTGTAGAAGGGTGTGGAAGTGTCCAGCTGATGGCAGACGCTATTTGACAGATGCACAGAGGGCATGCTCTTGGCTGTTGTTTTAAGATGACAAATATGAGGGAGGAATCTTTTGCCTCCTAAGTGGACGTAAAGGGATTATATTCTCCTTAAGCCTCCTGGGAACCTAGAGGAGAGAGACATTGGTGGGAGAGGGGGATGAAGGGAAGGAGGGGTGTGAGGAGAGAGAGAGAGACAGAAAGAGAGAGAGAGAGAGTCCTTGATGTCTTCAGCGACATGGGAAAGAGACAAGGTGTGCCCTGTATTCCTCCCTCCTCACCCTCTGTCTCTCTAATCCCTCTCCCTGCTTGAGCCCAGTTCCCCACACCTGAGGCCCAGTGAGGCAAGGTCTTGTCTCTGCTGGCTGTAAGCCAGTCTTCTTATTTATTTATTTTTTGTAGAGACAGGGTCTCACTATGTTGCCCACGCTGGTCTCATACTCTAAGGGCTCAAGCAGTCCTCCCGCCTAGGCCTCCCAAAGTGCTGGGATTACAGGCATGCGCCACTGCGCCCGGCCTACGAGTTTTCTTTCTGCACATTGCTCAATAAAGGCTGAAGTGTCGCCCCTTCCAGGAATTGTTGGTTCTTTAGCAGGAAATGTTGAAACCCTAAGAAATCCTGCAGGATTCCAAGAATCTCAGGCCATGCCCTGGGGAACAGAAATCCTCGGCAGTGACATGACCCGGAGTGACCGACACCTGCTGGGAAGGTTGGCTGGCTGCAGTCCTTAAGTCCCTCCTCTGCGCTTGAGCACTTGAGCACTAGGACTCTTGCGGCTTTAGGTGCAACAAGGTGTGCGGGAACCCCAAATGCCCATGGCGTTCAGAAGCCGTGGCCTCACCAGGAGGAGCTCTGGTCCCAGAGGGGGACTTTAGCAATGACGGCATAGGAGGCGTGATTCTGGAAAGATTCTGGAGGGACACAGCACAAGCACAGAGATTAAATGCCAACGAGGACCACTGTGGGGACCCCAGAGCACCAGGGATGGACAGAAGGCTCTAGAACTACACAGGCATGCAGCAGCTGTAAAATACACTCACGATAACAAGGCGTAGTAAAATGTCTCGCCGAAAATTTTGATATTGATTACAGCTTGAAATGATAGCATTTTTTGATATACTGGATTAAATAAAATGCATTATTAAAACTAATTCCACTTCTTTCTTTTTACCATTTAAATTATGTCTATTAGAAAATTGAGGACGGGGCCTGGCGCAGTGGCTCATGCCTGTAATCCCAGCACTTTGGGAGGCTGAGGCAGGCGGATCACGAGGTCAGGAGATCGAGACCATCCTGGCTAACACAGTGAAACACCTTCTCTACTAAAAAATACAAAGAATTAGCTGGGTGTGGTGGCAGGCGCCTATAGTCCCAGCTACTTGGGAGGCTGAGGCAGGAGAATGGCATGAACCTGGGAGGCAGAGTTTGCAGTGAGCCGGGATTGCACCATTGCACTCCAGCCTGGGTGACAGAGTGAGACTCCGTCTAAAAAAAAGAAAAAAAGAAAAATTGAGGACGGGTGCGGTGGCTCACGCCTGTAATCCCAGCACTTTGAGAGACTGATCGGAAAGGATCACTTGAGCCCAGGAATTTCAGACCAGCCTGGGCAACAACAACAAAAATTCTTTTTTAATTAGCTAGATGTGATGGCATGCACCTGCAGTCCCCACTACCCAGGAGACTGAGGTGGGAGGATCACTTGAACCCGGGAGGTGGAGGCTGCAGTGAGCCGTGATTGCATCACCGCACTCCAGCCTGGGTGACAGAGTGAGACCCCTACTTCACACACACACCCAAAGAAAAAATAAGTTGGGGAAACGTGGAAATTAAAGACAAATTTTAAGTTAAAAAAAAAAAGAAAGAAAATTGCGATTGGCTTTGGTCAGCACTAGGCTAAAAGTTTCCACAGAGGAGAACAGGCCACACCTGACAGTTCAAAGGCGGCAGGTTCCTTAGGGCTAATACTGCGGGGGAAGTGGAGCAATGGTAAATTTCTGAGGAGGGTGCAGTGCAGAGAGCACTCACTCAGGCAGAGTGACGAGGGCAAAGTTAACAGGTGGTTAAACGTGCAAGGACGAAAAATATATCTCTCATGTGCATGTCTCTGCAGGAGCTACTAGAGAATATATTTTAGCAACACAAAATAGTAAACCAAGAAGGGAGGAAGACAAGGAAACCAGGAGACAAGACCCCATGCTGGAAAGAGGTTGGGATATTTTAGGACACTAGCCATGTGCTGGGTTTAAAGCTAAACTGGTATATTGCAGAGCAGGAGGGCACATGGCTCTCAGTGGCAGTGTTTGGGTGGAGACATGGGCGAGTGAGGTTATTTAATGTGTGTGAGCATTTGGGGAAACCATCACGAGGCATTGGAAAACATTTGGAAAAAAATCAGAGAACATCTCTAGAAAACTAAGCAATTACATGAGACAGTTATTAATCCCAGAAAATACTTAGAGTTGTACATGAAAGGAAATGCAGTCATAGTTTGCCACATGGATCAACAGAGAGCATATGAAGCTATAATAATAGAAAGACTCTATTAGGGGCCAGGCGTGGTGAGTCATGCCTGTAATCCTAGTGCTTTGGGAGGCCTAGGTGTGAGGATTGCTTGAGACCAGGAGTTCCAGAACAAATTGGGCAACAAAGTGAGACCCCTTCTCTACAAAGTTTTAAAAATTAGCTGAGTGTGGTGGAGTGTGTCTTTAGTCCTAGCTACTTGGGAGGCTGAGGTGGGAGGATCACTCGAGCCCAGGAGGTTGAAGCTGCAGTGAGCCGTGATTGTGCCACTGTACTTCAGCCTAGGAAATGGAGCGAGACCCTGTCTTAAAAAAAAAAAAGACTATTAATTTTTTTTTAACTGATAGTATCTAAATTGAGGGGATGGGTCAAGGCAAACTGGGGTAGTTAGGCCAGAAAAACCCTCCAGTATCATAACAGAAGTTGATAAAAATGACTAAAATTAATAAATTGAGAAATAACAGTATATGCAAATTTTTTGGAAATATAGAGGAAAATTCGAGAAGGAACAGAATGGAATGGAAAGTTGTTGCTCCTGGGGTGGAGGATGGGGTGAGGAAAGATGGAACAAGGATTGCTAGTACCTTTGATTCGATTATGTACATGCTTTAGTTGGATTAAATAATAATTATTTTTTAAAGTACATGGCAATTTCTCCCCCATGAGCTTCTTTGGTGATATTTCAATTCAATTCTGGTGACATTTCAATGGGTTGATGCATTTTCTGTGAGCTGCTTGCTACACTCAGTCCTGCCCTCTCTGCTGAGGGGCTGATGCCAGATACTCACCCCTTACCACAGAGCCAGCAAGCTGTGCCTTTCCCTCGGGGCCCCCCATGCACGTCTCCTCCTTGCAATCTTTTTCCTGTCATTCCACAGCTATTCAGGTCACCGTAGATTATTTTAGAGACAGTGGATAAGACGCTAATGAATACTTGGAGTAGCATTTGTTGAAAATGAAATGCTGGCATGCATATTTTAACGGGAATCAGTTTGGATCAGCAAATAAACACAGAGTTGGGGAAGACATGCAAGGGGACCTCTTCTCTCCTTTAGTGTTTCATCAACTCAAGGAAACTTGTTCTTCAAGGCAGCTATTTCTCCACCTAATTGCATCATTTTTCCCCCAGCTACGTTTTCAGAGAAAGAGTTCCCCATCCTGTATTTCAAAACTGACAGTATTTGCCACTAATTCACTAGGAAAAAAACAAAACATGTCTTTTCTGTATGGATGTGAACACATGTAAAAAGCTGGGTTCTGACAGTGTGGTGGATTTTTAGAACCGCCATTTTTAATGGCTAGAATTAAGGTCTCCCGTTTGTAGTTTCTCTTTCTCCCCATCTTGTCCCCTCCTTCCCTCCTCCACCTTTTTTTTTTTTTTTTTTTTTTTTTTCTCTCTCTGTCTCCTTCATTTGCAAGCTCACATAACCTTGTACAATTGAATTCTTACCCTGGAGATTGTCATAGCAGAACAAATTGTGCCCTAGGAAATAAATGATACAAGAATTGAAACACAGTGTCAACATATGGTAGAAGAATTGTCAATAATGTTTTGAAAAAGTGGGGAGATTGGAGGCTATTACCCTCGGAGGAGGAAACAATTGTTTAATAAATGTAAAAGCCACAGAAATGCAACTATGTCTTGTCTGGCAAATATTGCATTTGTGGGAACCACTGACTGAAGTCATTTGAAAATGTAGCAGAAGCATCCCAAACAAGTTAGGGAGTCAGAACTGGCCATGTCATTGCATCAATGTAGCCACCTTCTACTGCAGAAGCATCTTTCTGAAAGAGGGACTTTTTGTCATGCTCATTGTGGAATGCTTTTTGGTGTGTGCATGTGTAAGAAATATTAGTTCTATTTAACCAGTTTTCACAGGTGAATATTTATTCTATAAAAACTTTACAGATTATATAGTTTATATATAGTTCAAACTAATGAGTGAAAAGGTAGGTCCCACAGATGCAAACACACTGTATGACTCAATCTAAGGTAAAGGCGGATTTACACACTGTACAGCTCTTCATGTGGCCAGGGAGGTGGTCAGTTCCAAGTATATACTTCAAAAATGTACAAAAAGAAGGTTTTGATTTTATTTTGCTCATCATACATTCAATATGATTGCAAACTCAGAAGCCTAACTAGAAGGAGGGGTGTGGAGTCTGGAGTCAGTACCGCCTCCTGGAAGGAATGCACGTGTGGATTCATGCAGGGAAACTTGGACACCATACTGAATTCACTATATTGTATAAACATAAAAGCACAGACCAAGAACATTCAATGAAGACTATAAGGTAGTTCTTTTTTGTTTGGAAAGGAGATTTTGCATTTAATAGGGTACCAAAAGAATTTTAACTTATTAAATAAAATGTATTCTAAGTGAACCAAAAATTACACTATATAAACATAAAAATACTTTGTTTTGCTGTCATACATCAATCATATCTGCAAAAAGAAAACCAAAACTGTATACAAAGTAGCATTTCTCACTCAGCAACAAGAAGCACTGATGTAGTTACTTTTCAAAAGGGTCAAAAAACTATTTAAAACCCGCTAAAGACTAACTTGTAAATTAAATATTCAAACTTAAGCTTTTCAGTGATTCACTAATACTGCAAAGCAACCTTTCTTCTAGAGATATTGGTTTCCTTATATTAACTGGGTAAGAACTGGATGTATTTTAAAAAGAAAGGGAAACAAACTGATATCTCAGCATGACTCTTAAACATACATCTGGTTTAGGAGTATGCTCCTCAGTGAATTTTTCATCAGAAGTATTTCTCGTAGAAGCTAAGTCTTACTTTTGATTTGGAATTTCCTGAATCTCAGCTATCTGTGCCTACTTGGAGAAAAAGCCAATGCCTCAGATCACTCCGTATCTCTATGTAGGCCAGGGAAGGGAAGGTGGGCTAATACCCCTTTAGATTCTCTGTTCCACAAAGAAAACATGAGGAAAACAAACATTATTCAAGATTTTTCTGTCATCAAAATCAATAAAACACACCTCTGGTTTTATAAGAAACCAGCAAAAGACAACAGAAATTAGAGCTTCTAAGCGCATTCTTCAGCTCATCATTATACTTTTGCACTTGTGTCTATATAAGTACAAAGTACTGATGCTTAGACAAATAAGCGTAGTACTATTTTATTTTATTTAACTTTATTTTATTTTATTCCATTCCATTTCATTTTATTTTATTTGGAAGCTACAGTACTTTCAAAATACTCCATAGGAAACAGAGGGGATTTTTCCAGTCCAGCTTCCACAAGAAACCTACCAGGGAACTTGTTTCAGGGTGTGAGAATGGAGAAGGACAACTGGAACCAGTGGTGGTGTTCTCACACCAAATGCGGTGTGGACGGTGGGCAGCCTGACACTGGACACTCGTTCATCTTCCTGTGTAAATGCTTTCACGTGGAGTCCAACTCTTGGGCAGAGCCCCAGATTTTCCTCAGTACTTCACACGTTCTCTCACTGGCCTGTTTCAGATCATTCTTCATATTGCAGCACAGCAAGGATTTGCATTCTTTCAGCACTACTGGCTTATATGAGACAAGCTTCTTAATCTGAGCCACCGGTCTCCTGAGTGAAAGTCCAGGACCCAAACACCTGGGAGAAAAGGCCATTGCTAAATGCCTCCTGTGTGATGAGCTGAAACCCACTGAGCAGCCTCTCACTTGCAGCTGGTTGTCCCGTGATCTTCGCAAATGTAATGCTACATCAGCTATCTGGAATCTGTCTGGAGGTAGTAGAGGGTGTTGGAAACCAAGCCTTTTCATTTGCCCAACCGATATCACAAAGGGGAAGTATGGATGCTCCTAGTGGATTATCTGGACCATTGACTGCTTCTTAATAGGCAGCTTTAGCTGACTGATTGCATTCTCGATGTTCCTCCCATCCAAGTTCGGAACAGGCCCGACCCTGGGCCTCATCTCGTCTACTCTGTACTTCAGAGACCAGACGAGATTGGGAGCATTCACGGTGGTACCGCTGTAGATTATACACGACGTTTGTGGTAGCTTCTGCCATTTTATTGCTTGCTCTCTTTCTGTCCTGTCAGCTGTCGTAAAAAATGAATTAGGTCAAGTCCGCAACAGAAGACCCTTCCAATGGCGCTGAGCAGTGCAAGCTTGCTGTACTTTCTGGAGTCAGTACCCCGAATAAGTAGCGTGAATGTTCCCAGTCCTGCTTCCAAGCATTAGCTGCCAGTGAGCTTGTTTCAGGGTGTGAGAATGGATAAGGACAACTGGAACCAATGGTGTTCTTCTCAGTCCGAACACGCTGTGGACGGTGGGCAGCCTGACACTGACACCTGCCTACTTCCTGCAGTAAACAAGCCACGGAATAACTTGGGTACAGCGCCCCAGATTTTCTCAGTACTTTACACGCTTCTCTACTTGTCTCGCCTCAAGTTAAACGACCTCCGCTACTGCAAGCCACTGCCGTACGATCTGGCATTCTTTCCGGCATCGCCTACTGGCTTATATGGAGACAAGCTTAATCTGAGCCACCGATGCCTCTGGAGTGAAGATCCAGACCCAAACACCCGTGAGGCTGTTATTCTTAATGCTCTTTGTATGGTGGAAACTTACTGAGCCTTTCATTTTGTGAAGTTGGTTGCCCGACATTCTCAAGGATGCAATGCCAATCAGCCATTTCCAAACCCGTCCGGAGGCAGAGTGGCCTGGAAACCAAGCCTTTCATTTGCTCCAGCGGATATTTGCCAGTGGGAAGTATGGATGCTCCTTTAGTGGACACATTCACCATTGACTGCTTCTAATAGGCAGCTTTAGCTGACTGATTGCATTCTCGATGTTCCTCCTATCTGTTCAGAGTATAGAGTTGATGGATTTATCTTTGCTTTACTTTAATTTTAGAGGATTAGATGATGGTGGGTATTTATTGTATTGGCGATATATATCGGCTGTTGAAGCGGCGATGAGCGAGCGGTATATCCTTGTCAGCTGTCGTGAAAGAAATTCAGGGTCATCCGCAACAGAAGACTCCTTCCAATGGTGCTGGAGCAATGCAAGCTTAAGCAATTTCTGGCTGCAATTTGTCCGCATCCACCGTTTGCCTTACAACGACGCCTAACCTTAGTCCAATACGCTGTGGACGGGTGGCAGCTCTGACACTGGACACTCTGCTCATCTTTCCTGTAATGCTTTTCTACGCGGAAGTCCAACTCTTGGCAGAGCTCCCCACCACTTCCTCCGCCACCAACGCCCTCCCACCGCCTGTTTCCAGATCATTCTCTCATACGTTACCAAGCAAAGGACTTGCAGCATTCTTTCCCAGCACTACTGGCCTATATGAGACAAAGCCTAATCTCGGAGCCAACGGGTCTCCGAGGGAGTCTAGGATCAACACTTGGGAGAAAGGCTATTGCTAATGCTCTCTCTGTGGATGAGTTGAAATCCCATTGAGCAGCTTCTCTACTTAGAAGGCACTCCCATGATCTCTGGCAAACGCTGATCAAGCCATCCGGGAATCCGTCTCGGGAGGCAGTAGAGCAAGTGCCTGAAACCACCACCTCTACTCTAATTGAGATATAGTAGGGTGGATGTTTGCTGATGAGCCCGGACCACTGACCGCCCCGTCAAGCTGCCTGCGCTTAATCGACAGCACCCCCAACGCCCCAACCTGGGGACAGGCTCGACCCTGGGTCTCCCATTCATCTACTCTGCACTCAGAGACGCGAGATTGGGAGCATTCACGCAAGTACAGCTGCAGACATAACGCACGCCAGGCAGCCCATGGAGAGTGAGCTTTTTTGTCTTGTTGCCAATTAGGGGTTGGGTTCAGAATAGGTGACTTTTCTTTCACAGGCGAGGTGTGTTGTTTCAATTCTCGGAGCTGCAGCCTCGGGTAGTGAAGTGAATGTTCCCAGTCCCGCTTCCAAGCATTAGCCGCCAGTAGAGCTTGCTCTGCGCATAACCCATAGCGACAATTGAACTAATGGTGTTTCTTTGGTCCGAACACGCTAGGACGGGGTAGTTTGATTGGATATTCTCGCGCCCTATCTTCCTGTGTAATGCTTTCTACGTGGAATTAACTTTGGGCATAGCCCTAGATTTTTCTCAGTACTTTCATATGCTTTCTACTTCGGCTTTTCTGTTTCTAGAATATTTCTAGCCTCATGCCACCTGCCAGACCTAACCCCTCCCAATCACCTACTCACATACCACGCCCTAATCTGAGCCACCGCATCGTCTCCTGAGTGAAGCATCCAGGACCCAACACCTGAGAAAATGCCATTCCCAAAAATTCTCCTCAGGATGAGGTGAAACCCACTGAGCAGCTTCCTCACCTAGAAGGAGCTGCCTGACATCTTTTTGGTGCAGACAGCAGATTAGTTATTAATTTGTTCTGAGGGAGCGAGAAACCAAGCCTTTCATTTGCCTTCCAACGGATGTCACAAAGGAAGTATGGATGTCTTCCTTGTGGATTATTTGACTATTGACTGCTTCTTTAACAGGCAGCTTTAGCTGACTGATTGCATTCTCGGCGTTCTCCCATCCGTTCGAGCAGGCCTAACCTCGTTCTCTATCTCTCGTCACTCGAAATGAGACCACGAAGATTGGGTGCATTCACGGTGGTACTGGCTTAGATTATATATCGATGTAGGTTGAAGTTTCCGCTACTCATTGCCTGCCTCTTCTGGGTCCCGTCAGTCGCAGTTATTGGGTTCAGAATAGAAGATTCTTCTATTGTGTTGAGTAATGAAAGTATAGGCTTTTTGAGTTGTACTTGGTACAGCGAATGTTCCCCAGTCCCGCTCCAGCTACCACGCCAAAGCGGTTTCTGTTTGTGCGAGAAATGGATAAGGACAACTGGAAACCAATGGTGTCTTTTCTCAGTCCTAACACGCTGTGGACGTCCCAACCCAACCCATTCATTGAGTTCAACTTCTTGGGCAGAGCTCCTCACATTTTCTTCTAGTACTTCACACGCTTTTCTTCTACTGGCTTGTTTCTAGATCATTCTTCATATTGCACAGCAAGGATTTGCATTCTTTTCAGCACTGGTTTATATGAGACAAAGCTTTCTAATTGAGAGCCACCGGCTCCTGGAGGGAAAGTCCAGGGACCTAAACACATCTGGGAGAAAAGGCTATTAAGCAACGCCCTGCGACAGAGCCTGTCCCACCGGCTCCCACCTTGCAGCTGGTTGTCCTGCGGATCTTCAGAAATGTAATGCTACATCAGCTATCTGGGTCTGTCTGGAGGTGGCGTGCCTGGTGCCTGCTCTCTTACTCAATGTCACCGGAGACAAGGAAGTATGGATGCCTTAGTCGATTGTTCAACTACCGACCGCCTTCAACAGCAGCCAGTGACCGATAAAGACTGCATGTCCCTCCCATCCAAGCCCTGAAACAGCCCCATCCCAAATCTCATCCTCAATCCCATTTACTTTCTGTGGCTCAGGCGGGAGCTGGAGTATTCCTGACGCGCGCCGCAGCCGCAGATCAGGCCACCCACGCCAGCCTTACTGCCTGCCCTCTGTCCCAGCCTGTTCAAACCAGGCCCCATCCAATAGAAGATTTCTACTGGAGTGCTGGAGTAGGTGGTGCTGAGCCAATCTTTGTGCTGTACTTGGGGTAGTAATTGCCCCTGTAGTCCTGCTTCCAAGCATTAGCTGCCAGTGAGCTTGCTTTTAGGGATACTGAGAGGCATTTAGCCCATAGGGAAGCTGGTCCGAATATTTTGTGGGATGGTAAAGTTTGTAGATATACATGGATACTTGCTATTCTTGTGGGCTGCTTTTTACGTGGAATTTCCAATTTTAGCGTTCCAGATTTCCCCGCGCACTTCACACGCCTCTCACCACCTGCTCTCGGTACTCATTCTCTGCTATTGTAGTACAGCAGGATGGTATTTTTCTGCATTTGGCGGTGAGATAAGTGTTTAATTTGAGTACTGAATCTTATCCCTCGCCATGCAAAATAATCCGCTAATCCAACTCCGTGAAAATGCCATTCCCAAACGCCTTGGCATTATGCCCACCGGCTGCCCCACCTTGCTGGCCGCCCCATCATCTTCGCTGATGTAATGCTACATCAGCTATTTGGAATCTGTCTGAGGTAGTAGAGGCTCAAAACCGCCTTCATCTTGCCCACGGATTACCCACACAAAGGAAGCATGGGATTTTAGGGGATTATTTGGATTTATTGATTGTGCTTTTATTAGGTGAAGTGAAGTGATTGATAGTATTTCATGTTCCTCCCATCCAAGTTCGGAACAGGCCCGATCCTGGGCCTCATCTCCTACTCTGTGCACTTCAGAGACTAGCCGAGATTGGGAGGTCACGGTGGCTGGGTTGGGATGGCATGACGCCAGCAGCCTCCCCTACCTTTACGCTTGCCTCTCTGTCCCAATGTCAAAAACGAATTCAGGTCAAGTCCCAACAGAACGATGCTGGACAGAGGCGGAGAGGGGAAGTGCTTGCTCAACTTTTCTGGAGTCAGGCACTCAATAAGTAGCGCGGAATGTTCCAAATCGCTCCCAAGCATGCCTGCCAGTGAGCTGGTTTCAGGGGTGATGGGCGACAACTGGAACCAATGGTGTTCTTTCTCAGTCCCAACACTCTGTGGACGGGCAGCCTGACACTGGACACCTGCTCATCTTCCTGCGTAAATGTCACCTGTTGGTTCCCAAGACTTCCAGTATTTACACGCTTCTCTACTGGCTTCCATTTAGATCATTTCATATTGCAGCAATAAGCGCTAGACGGCATCTCTTCCCAAGACTAATGCCTATATGAGACAAGCCTTTAATTTGAGCTTTACCGTCTCTGAGTGGAAAGTCCAGGGATCCAAAGAATTCTGGAAGAGGTAAAAAGCGTCATTGGTTAAATGCCTCCTAGATGAGAGAGTTGAAACACCAGCAGCCTTGCTCGTAGTGCTGCTGTCCTGCAGGATTTTCAAGAATACCGGCTGCCAACTGCACCATCCGGAACCGTCCTATGCCGGGAAACCAAGCCTTTCATTCTGGCTCCAACCCATATCTGCCAGCGTAAAGGATGCCCTAGCCTATCATCCGGGACCCATTGGGACTGCTCTTTACCAGGCAGCCTGATCATTTGCATTTCTGGATGTTCTCCTATCATCCAAGTCTTGAATAGGCCCGGACTCCGGGCCTCATTTCGCCTACTCCCACTTCCATAGACCAAACGAGACAAGAGTTACGGTGGTAATACTACATGATTATATATTTATTGCTAGGTAGTTTATTTATTATGTATTTTTCTTTGTCGTCACCGGTCGCAGCAGAATTAGGTCAAGTCCGGCAACAGAAGACCTTCCAATGTCATTGAGCAGTGCAAGCTTGTTGCACTTTCTGGAGTCAGTACCCGGTCAGCAAATGGCGCCCGCAGTCCCCTGGTGATGGCTGGCAGGAGCTTGTTTCCAGGGGTGTGAGAATGGCGGTGACAATCAACTAATGGTGTTCTTTCTCAGTTCAACACGCTTGTGGACGGTGGGTAGCCTGACACTGGATACTTCTGTTTATTCTCAGGGCTTCACGCGAATCCAACCCCGCCGTTCCGTGACTTCCCCTCAGCACTCAATAACGCTCTCCCCACCGCCCGCTCTGGTGATCATTCTTCATATTGTAGCACAGCAAGGATTCCGCATCCTCTCAAACACCACCGCCTACTTTACACGTGCCTAATCCGCTCAACGGGTCCCGGAGGATTGAAGATAGAGTGGAGAAGCCCGCGTGATGAGCTGAAACCCACTGAGCAGCCTCTCACTTGCAGCTGGTTGTCCCGTGATCTTCGCAAATGTAATGCTACATCAGCTACCTTGAATCTGTCTGGAGGTGGTAGAGGGTGTTGGAAACCATGCGTTTTCATTAGCCTGAAGCATATGACAAACAGGTAATGCAGATGCTGTTAGTCGAATGTCTGGACCATTGCCTGATTCTTAATATTTAGCTTAATTTGCGTGATTGCATTTACAACGTTCCCCCAATCCCCGCAGGAAGCAGGCCGGACCCTGGACCTTATCTTGTCTGCTGTGTAGTTCAGAGAGCAGACGAGATTGGGAGCATTCCCTTTGGTGCCTCTGTGGATTTTTTACTGTTTCTAGTTGGTTTTGCCATTTTAATGCCTTCTCTTTTTCTGTCATGTTCAGGGTCGTATGCTCGTAGATTATTCACGATGTTTTTGATAACTTTTTTCACTTCAGTAACAGTTTTTTCATCTCAATAATAGTATTCACAAAGTTCCTTATGTTGAAGCCCTAAACAGGGCCGATGGTGCTTAGCTTCTGATATCTGAAGAGACTGAGGGGGTTCTGGGTTATATGGCCATGGATTTTTCACGAAGTTTCTGTTAGCTTCTGCCTGTTTAACCCTTTCTTTTTTTCTGTCTCTTTCAGAGTGGTATGGCCATAGATTATTCAGGAAGTTTCTGATAGCTTCTACCATTTCACTCCTTTCTCTTTTACTGTCATCTATGAAACACCGTATAAAATTAACAAAGTCATGTCCGCAACAGAAGACGCTATTAAAGGTGCTGAACAGTACAAGCTTGCTGTGATCGGCAGTGGTTGTTCTCAGAGCTAGTAGACTTTTTTCATTACAGTTGTATGTACTGAGTTATTCCCTGTTTATCTAGTGAATAAGAAGATGTGGTGAAGCCATCTTGTGTCCCAAGCACAATTACTCTGTATATGTAGGCACTTTCTGTTTGCCTCACACTGAAACGCAATCGTTTGTTAAAAGGCTGTTCTCTTCTGTTGTCAATAAATTTCCTTTTGCTGACACTCACTCCTGTAACAGATGTCTGTGTGTCGGTTCTCCCACTGGCTGTTAATGCATCCATGAACGTAGATGTACCTTTCCTGTTAGCAAGTAGGCCTGTGGCCATGGCTGCAGTCATGGGGCCATGCACCGGAGGCACTAGCAGGTGTATCCAAGCTTGCTCCCCATCCTGGCCTGCTCAGCACCAGGGCCCAGTAAAGCTTTGTCTGGCTTTTCCACTGCCACTTTGGGCACTACGATTCCTCCTGACCCTTGTCTTCGGAGTCCAGTTTTTTGGGGCTCTCGCTCTGAAAGCCATCCAGTGCATCCTGCTTAATGGGGCTCTTAGACATGAGGATCTTGATACCTGATTTCACTAGGTCCATTTTTGTCTGGCTGCAGAGAGACAGAGCTCTCTTCTTCCTGAACTGCTGGCTGGCAGCAAACAGCTGGCTGCTTTTGGATTCGTGGTCTCTCCCAGTCACTGGTGCCTTAGGAGGGGTCTTAGAAAAGCTGCTGTTTGTGGATCTGGAGATTTGTTTCCTAGCAGTGTTGGGAGTGGAACTGTTTGTTCTGGTCAGTGTGCTCTCTTTCTGCCTTTCCATGTGGTGTCTGTTGAAGTCGTGGATGTATTCCTCACACTTCATGAGGTGCTGCTCTGGTTCCCAAGTGTCGTCCTTGCTGTTGTAGCCTTTTCACTGAACCAAATACTCTGTCTACCCTTTTTAATTTTTCGTTTTGTCAACAATCCTTTCAATCTAACCTGCCTCAGTTCGTGTAGACCAATGTAATTCAGTTCGCTCCTCTTCAGATTTAAACAGTTCGTCATTTATGGCAAGTAGTACCCAAGATAAGACTCTTCAGATGAAGAATCACAGCCTTTTCCCATCTCAGGAGAACAATGACTAAAATCTTAAGTTTGCAATCCTATGCTTTTTCCAATGTAAATGCTTTTGCTAATAATCATATCACCTCTCTCAAAAATCTTTCTGAATTTTATTGTTATGCATAATCCTTTAATTATTATTATTAATATTTTTAGAGATAGGGTCTCACTATGTTGCCCAGGCTGGAGTGCAGTGTTTATTCATAGGTGCTCTCCCACTATTGATCAACACAGGAGTTTGGACCTGTTTCATTTCCATCCTGGGGCAGTTCACCCCTGCTTAGGAAACCTGATGATCCCCTGCTCCCAGCAGGTCGCTATCTATCTATCTATCTTTTATTTATTTATTTTTTTGAGTTGGAGTTTCACTCTTGTCTCCCAGGCTGGAGTTCAGTGGCACCATGTCAGCTCACTGCAACCTCCACCTCCTGAGTTCAAGCGATTCTCCCACCTCAGCCTCCTGATAGCTGGGACCACAGGCGTGCCCCACCATGCCCAGCAGCACTGCTTTGTTTTTATTGCATAACTGCTTTCTGCCTATTAGAATAAGTTTGGTGAGGGTTTGGTATCAGTGTATATAAGGCGTTTTCACTCTATGGCTGCTGCATTGCACTGCTTAGCTCACCTGCTCCCTTATTGGTGGACATTTCCTTTATTTCTTGCCTTTTGTTACTCAAGCAATGGCATAATGAATGTCTCTACATATGCGTTATTTTGCACATAGGTATTACTGCAGGAGGATTCTCAAAGAAGGATAGTTGGAGCAGAGGAGTATAAGCTTTAAAGTGTTCTCAGATATTGCCAAATACATTCCTGGGTTTGTATCATTGGCATTTACCTTCCCCTTGGGGATTTTTCACTGGATACTGTTGCCCCATCCACAAAGCCTAAGAGACACTCTGGCCAACAATAGAAGCATGGACCTTTCGCTAATATCCCACAGCACCCATAACATGGCTGAGATGGAGTGGCATTTGAAACCAAATTTTATTAAAGGGAAACAGAGAGAAACTGTGTGCAACAAGAACATCTTGATTCTACTCCACGGCTCTCTCCCCATCTGCCCAGTACTTGGCTTGCCTCCATGTGGTGGGCACTATCTTAATGTCTACCATCTGGGATCTTTGCCTGTTATTGTTTTTATTTTATTTTACTTTTTTTAGAGACAGGGTCTCACTCTGTTGCCCAGGCTAGAGTGCAATGGGGTGAACATAGCTCACTGCAGCCTTGACCTGCCAGGCTCAAGCAATCCTCCTGCCTCAGCCTTCCCTGCAGCTGGGCCTACAAGTGCACACCACCACATCTGGCTATTTTTAATTTTTTTTTATAGAGACAGGGTCTCACTAGGTCGCGCAGGTTGGTCTGGAACTCTTGGACTCAAGTGATCCTCCCACCTTGGCCTCCCAAAGCTCTGGGATTACAGGTGTGAGCCATCATGACTGGCTTGCTATTATTATTATTATTATTATTATTGAGACAGAGTTTTGCTCTTGTCTCCCAGGCTAGAGTGCAATGGCTTGATCTCTGCTCACTGCAACCTCCGCCTCCCGGGTTCAAGTGATTCTCCTGTCTCAGCTTCCCGAGTAGCTGGGATTACAGACGCACACCACCACGCCTGGCTAATTTTTGTATTTTTAGTAGAGACGGGGTTTTGCCATGTTGGCCAGGCTTGTCTTGAACTCCTGAACTCAGGTGATCCTCCCTCCTCGGCCCCTCAAAGTGCTGGGATTACAGGCATGAGCCACTGTGCCCTGTTTGGCTTGTCATTTTTTTTAAAGCACTGACTGACATTTACTCTGGGCCATGTATTGTGTCATTTTGTATCATTGTTCCATTTTTGTGTGAATGATTTTTGTATCACTTAGGATGCTTTTGAGTGTTAATGACAGAAACCCAATCCATACTGGCTTGAACAATGGTACTTTTCTATAACTAGAGCACTATGCTGTGGTTTAGATACATATGGCAGCTCTACTCTTGGAAGCCTAGAGGAAGGTGGGTGTAGGCACCACCAATGGTGCCAATCAAGGATCCAGACCCTTTCCATCTCTCCTATCTGCCCTTCTTTGTGGCTTGGCTCTGCTTTCTGGCGGGGCTCCCTGCATGGTGCTGGATTTCCAAAGCTCTTCTGGTTATTGCATCCAGACATTGTTAAGTCCCAGGACAGAAGAGGGACTATGTTTTTTCCTATTTTCTTCTAATAGACAGCAGGCTTTTTCCAGAAGCCCCCCAGCCAACATCCCTTCCCAGCTTCAAGGTCAGAACTGAGTCATGGGCTCACATTTAAGTCAATCATAAGCAAAGGAAATGGGACTGTTATGAGTGACTGGGACCACTTTGAGCTGTGGGTTGACTTGGCATCCTTTGACCCATGATGAGACGGAGTGGGCCCCTGAGTACAGTCAGGGTCCTGCTGGCCTGGGGAGGAGCGTTGAGGGGGGAGATGGGAGTTGGGGGCAGCAACAGGGTCTGCTCAGCTAGACATAGTAGCAGCGAATTCCATCCTCGCAATAATCCCACGAGGATGGCGTGTTCATTTCTTGTGACTGCTGTAACATTACCACAAACCAAAAACTTATTTTCTCACAATTCTGGAGGGTAGAAGTCCAAAATCAAGGGCCACACTCTGTGCAGAACCCTTCCTTGCCTCTTCCTATCTTCTGACGCTTCTGGGCATTCCTCGGCCAGTGACAGCATAGCTTAAATCTCTGTCTCTGTCTTCACTCCCTGTGTGTCTGTCTGGCTCCTCTGTTTCTGTGTCCAAATTTCCTTCTTCTTATAAGAATACCAGCCGTAGGATGAGGTCCCACTCTAATCCAGTACAACATCACCTGCATTTCATTCTATTGGCAAAGACCATTTTTGGCAAATAAAGGTACATTCATAGGTACTGGGGGTTGGGACTTGGACGTAACATATTTTTGGAAGGGATCCAATTTAACCCAGTAGAGAAAGTCCTGTTTATATCCCTGATTTGCTGTTAGGAAGTTATAGTGCAAGAGCCTAAGCAGCTAGTATGTGGTAGAGATGTCTTTGGACCCAGCTAGTTTCATCCTTCCGTTCTGTGCTCATAACCATTTCACCACACTGATAAGGTGAATGGCAAGTGACAAAGATCTGTGAGATCATTATATTTTCTGTTGTTGTCAAATGACTGCAGAATGCATTCCACAAATATTTATTGAATACCTACTATGTAACAGTGACTTTCTTTTTTTTTTTTTTTTGAGGCGGAGTCTCACTCTGTTGCCCAGGTTGGAGTGCAGTGGCACGATCTTGGCTCACTGCAAGCTCCATCTCCTGGGTTCACGCCATTCTCCTGCCTCAGTCTCCCGAGCAGCTGGGACTACAGGCTCCCACCACCACACCCAGCTAATTTTTTTGTATTTTTAGTAGAGACAGGGTTTCACCGTGTTAGCCAGGATAGTCTCTATCTCCTGACCTCATGATCGGCCCACCTCGGCCTCCCAAAGTGCTAGGATTACAGGCGTGAACCACTGCACCCAGACCCTTCCTTCCTTCCTTCCTTCCTTCCTTCCTTTCCTTCCTTCCTTCCTTCCTTCCTTCCTTCCTTCCTTCCTTCCTTCCTTCCTTCCTTCCTTCCTTCCTCTTTCTTTCTCTCTCTCTCTCCCTCCCTCCCTCTCTCTCTCTTTTTCTCTCTTTGTCTCTTTCTTTCTCTTTTTCTCTTTCTCTCTTTCTCTCTTTCTTTCTTTCTCTCGTTCTTTTTTTGATAGAGTCTTGCTCTGTCACCCAGGCTGGAATGCAGTGGTGTGATCTTGGCTCACTGCAACATTTGCCTCCTGGGTTCAAGCAATTCTCTGCCTCAGCCTCCTGAGTAGCTGGGATTACAGGCGCCCGCCACCATGCCTGGCTAACTTTTGTAACTTTTAGTAGAGACAGGGTTTCACCATCTTGGCCAGGCTCGTCTTGAACTCCTGACCTCGTGATCCACCCTCCTCGGCCTCCCAAAGTGCTGGGATTACAGGTGTGAACCACCGTGCCTGGCCTTAACAGTGACTTTCTTGTATATGGGGCTATGGCATAATCAAAACAGAGTTCTTGTTCTCTGCATTTAAGAGAAAAAATGAAATCGTGCCTGTTGGGCACTGAAAACAGGGCCCTCGATATGTTTCTGCCCATTCGGGTGGGGAAATAGGGAATGTGGTGAGTGTTGTTTCTGCTGCGCCCTGTCCTGCTCCTCACCAGACTTCTTGCTGGGGAGATGCACACAGCAATTACACACACCAGGATAATCTCCCTCCTGCCTCCAGGAGCATGGGACACAATATTTCTTTGCTAGCAAGAAGCAAGTCATTAAAAGCACACTTTCTTACTCAGCATTGTTTTCCCCCTGGTGTGTAAAAATCGTTGCTAAATTTCCACTGCAGGCAATGAAAACCAACAATGAATCAAAACATAGTGCAAAATTAACCTTGAAGGCAGTACGCGCATTTTTTCCCCCTACTCATCATGAAGGAAGAGTTGACGTCAAAAGAACCCAAGCAAGGCTGGGTGCAGTGACTCGCCTGTAATCCCAGCACTTTGGAAGGCCAAGATGGGAGGATCACTTGAGTCCAGGAGTTTGAGACCAGCCTGGGCAACATAGCGAGACCCTGTCTTTGCAAAAAATACACATAAAAAATTACGTGTGTGGTGTACATTACTGGTGTGGTGGTGCATACCTGTAGTTCCAGCTACTCAGGAGTCTGAGGCAGGGAGGATCCCTTGAGCCCAGGAGTTTGGAGGCTGCAGCGAGCTATGATCACACCACTGCACTCCAGCCTAGGCAACAGGAGAGACCCTGTCTCTAAGAAAAACAAAAAGCAAAACAACCCAAGCAAATGTGACTAAGGGTCATGAGAGAGAGGAGCTGGGAGGGAGGGAGCCACGCACTTTGGCCAGTCTTAACAGATGCCACAGCCCAAGCCACAAGCCTCAGATCTGAGGCCAACATAAAGAGATTGGACAGGAAACACTGCTGTCTATACAAATGTTGATTCTCATTAGTGATTCTGAGTTCCAGCAGGCACTGCAAAGAAATCCCATAAATAAAGGCATCCAGTCACACCTTATCCATGCCTGCTTGGGAAATTCTTGCTCACCAGAGCTCTGCCAAATGAAAGCTCACATTGTTTTCTGGACTTCTTTGCTCTTGACAAATACCTCTTAGAAGTTCTCTCTCTCTCACTCGCTCGCTCTTTCTCTCTTTCTTGCACCAATCACCTATTATTTCTAATCCAGGATTTCTGTGTAGAATAAATGAATTGTTTAATGTTCAATCACTTAAGTCAAGGTGTTCCAAGATTTTTGAGGCTGCTGATACATCTCATCAGAATCCCAAATAGTAGGTGTGCAAATATAGTTTTCTCTGGAACTGAAATAGAGGGATAAAAATAAAGCTGTTAAGAGTTAGCTGCAACTTCTCTGGAAACCTGGAAAACAGCACTGTGACCCGGAAGTCAGACTTGGGCATTTATAGTAGAGAAATGAACACTTAGGTTAACACGAACTCCTGCCCATGAATGTCCATAGCAGCCGAAGTTTTAATAGCCAAAAAAAAATGCCACCAGCCCTGATGTCCTTCCATGGGCAAATGATGGTACATTTGCAGCATGAAAAAGAAACATACTATTTATTTTTACACACAACTTGGATGAATCGCCAGGGAATTACACTGAGTATAAGAAGCCAGTCTCCTCAAAGGTCATATATTTTATGAGTCCATTTATATAACATCCTTGAAATAACAAAATTATAGAGATGGAGAACAGATCGTTGATTGTCTGGGGTTGGGAAAAGACAAGGAGTATGGGACCATAAGAGGTGACATGGGAGGTTTCCCTTGTGGTTATAAAATGGTTCTATGTCCTTCTTTTTTTTTGAGACGGAGTCTTGCTCTGTTGTCCAGGCTGGAGTTCAGTGGTGCGATCTCAGGTCACTGCAACCTCCGCCTCCTGGGTTCAAGTGATTCTCCTGCCTCAGTCTCCTGAGTGGCTGGGACTACAGGCACACGCCACCACACCCAGCTAATTTTTGTATTTTTAGTAGAGACGGGGTTTCACCATGTTGGCCAGGCTGGTCTCAAACTCCTGACCTCAAGTGATCCACCTGCTTCAGCCTCCCAAAGTGCTGGGGTTGGTTCTGTGTCTTGATAGTGGTGGGGGATTATATGAATCTGTATCTGCAGTGTCATTTCATAAAATTGTACACAAAGACATATGCATATCATGAGTGTATGAAAAGACGTGAAATCCATATGATGTCTGTAGACTAATTGTATTAAGCCGTTGTTGATTTCCTGGGTTCGAAATGCCCTTTGGTTATGAGATACCACCATTGCAGGAAGTTGGGTGATGGGCACAGGAGGCTTCTCTGTACCATTTTTTGCAACTTCCTATGAGTCTATAATTATTTCAAAATGAAAAGTTTTTAAAAATTTGGTAGAAAAACATTGACTCCTAAGTAAGTCATCAAAGAGATTCATTGAATAAGTTCATAGATGTGCTCTGCAAAAACTTTATCTCGGGGCTGGGCGCAGTGGCTCAGGCCTGTAATCCCAGCACTTTTGGAGGCCGAGGCGGGCAGATCACCTGCGATCAGGAGTTCGAGACCAGCCTGGTCAACATAGTGAAACCCCGTCTCTACTAAAAAATACAAAAAAATTAGCCACATGTGGTGGCGGGCACCTGTAATCCCAGCTACTCGGGAGGTTGAGTCAGGAGAATCGCTTGAACCCGGGAAGCGGAGGCTGCAGTGAGCCGAGGCCATGCCATTGCACTCCAGCCTGAGCGACAAGAGCAAGTCTCTATCCCAAAAAAAAAAAAAAAAAAAAGAAGTTTACCAGGCAGTGGGTATCATTTTCGGGTCCTTCCAGCTTATCAGAAAAAGGTTCAGCAGGCCATAATAAGATAAGCCAGTGCTTAATGTAGCTTTGTCTAAAAATTGCATTTTCTGACTGGGCATGGTGGCTCATGCCTGTAATCTCAGCACTCTGGGAGGCTGAGGCGGGAGGATTGCTTGAAGCCAGGAGCTGAAGACCAGCCTGGGCAACAAAGTAAGACACCTGTCTCTACAAAAAATGAAAAAATTAACCAGGCATGGTGGTGCACACCTGTAGTCCCAACTACTCCGGAGGCTGAGGCAGGAAGATTGCTTGAGCCCAGAGGTTGAGGCTGCAGTAAGCCATGTTCAAACCACTGCATTCCAGTCTGGGTGACAGGATGAGACCCTGTCCCAAAAAATAAATAAATAAAATAAAAATTGCATTTTCTCAAAGCCTCCATTATAACAGAGGAAAGCCAAATGTACAATGAAGGCTTGATCACTCAGAGTTTTGGTCTGCAAACAGCAAGGGGCATTTACACTCACATAGTTGGTGAATTTTCTATCTTTTCTATTCACCCCCTTTCTCTCTGGAAACACGCAGTGGTTGAGTGTGCCCCACTCTCCAGGCTCATTCCCAGGCCTGACCAGCATTAGGAAGCTCGGATACTTGCTTTGTTGCATCTGAATTCCACGGCAATAGCTTGGCCTGCTTTCCTCTGTATGGCCAGAAATGCTTCTGGCGAACTCTCATTGAATAATTAATTTCTAGTTTTAAATAATTCACGAGTCCTGGCTGGTATAATTGCTGAGGACCAAAGAATTAATTTGTTGAATGGTTTTCCTTTCTTCTCCTTTGCCTGGAGGCAGGGGCTGCACACTGTTGTCTGGAACATAAGTGAGCAGCCTCTAACCAGGCTGGTTCCTCAGTGATATCTGATCACTTAATGACAGGACAGTCATGATCATGACACTGCTGTGGAGCAAAGCAGGGATTGTGATGTCAGCCCTGACCCACAGCTACTTCCTCAGCAACCACTCAGTGCTCCTGGATAATGTTGGTAGTGAGGACCAGGCAGACCACTGATGAATAAAATCCCTCCATGCACGGTGGCTCACGCCTGTAATCCCCACACTTTGGAAGGCCAAGGCGGGTGGATCACTTGAGTCCAGGAGTTCAAGACCAGCCTGGACAGCATAGTGAGATCTCAACTCTACAAAAGTTTTAAAATTAGCTGGGCGTGGTGGCATGTGTCTGTAGTCCCAGCTACTCAGGAGGCTGAGGTGGAAAAATTGCTTGAGCCCAGGAGTTAAGGCAGCAGTGAGCTGTGATCATGCCACTGCACTCTAGCCTGGGTGACAGAGTGAGAAGTTGTCTCTAAGAAAATAAAATTAAATTTTAAGCCGGGCGTGGTGGCTCACGCCTGTAATCCCACACTTTGGGAGGCTGAGGCAGGCGGATCATGAGGTCAGGAGATTGAGACCATCCTGGCTAACACAGGGAAACCCCGTCTCTACTAAAAATGCAAAAAAATGAGCCAGGCGTGGTGGCGGGCGCCTGTAGTCCCAGCTACTCGGGAGGCTAAGGCAGGAGAATGGTGTGAACCCGGGAGGCAGAGCTTGCAGTGAGCCAAGATCACGCCTCTGGACTCCAGCCTGGTGGACAGAGCGAGACTCCGTCTCAAAAGAAAAAAAAAAGAAAAAGAAAAGAAAATTAAATTTAAAAAAATCAAAACATGATCCCAAACCCTTGGTTTAGAAGAGGTTGGCTAGCTACTGCCCATGGGTCAAATCCAGCTCGCTGCCTATTTTTGTAAATAAAATGTTATTGACACATACCCACACCCATTCTTGTAACATTGTCTGTGGTTGCTTTTGGCTACAATAACAAAATTGGGTAGTTGCAACAGAGACTGCATGGACAGCAAAGCCTAAAATGTTTATTCTCTGGTCCTTTACAGAACAGGTTTGCAGCTCCCTGACTTGGGACGTTATTAACCTCTGGAGAGCCTCCAGGTTGAATGGGGCTTTTCTCTCAGCTCTTGTTTACCTTAGGGAGAGGAGTGAGGGAAGAGAAATAAATAAACAAAAGATGATAATTCCTTACAGGGTTCTGGCCCTTTTTAAAAATTTTTATTAATTTTTTAAGAGATAGGGCCTCGCTATGTTGCCCAGGCTGGAGTGCACTGGTGTGATCATGGCTCACTGCAGCCTTGAACTCCTGGGCTCAGCGATCCTCCCACCTCAGCCTCCTGAGTAGCCTCCTGAGACTACAGGCACACCACCACTCCTGGCTTATTTATTTATTCGTATTTATTTATTTATTTGTGTTTGTTTATTCATTTATTTTGAGATGGAGTCTTGCTCTGTCACCCAGGCTGGAGTGCAGTGGCACAATCTTGGCTCACTGCAACCTCTGCCTCCCGGGTTCAAGTGATTCTCCTGCTTCAGCCTCCCGAGTAGCTGGGACTATAGGCGTGCACTACCACGTCTGACTAATTTTTGTAGTTTTAGTAGACACGGGGTTTCACCATGTTGGCCAGGCTGGTCTGGAACTCCTGACCTCAGGTGATCCACCTGCCTCAGCCTCCCAAAGTGTTGAGATTACAGGCATGAGTCACCGCACCCAACCAAATTTTTAAATTTTTATTATTTGTAGAGACGGGGTCTCACTGTGTTGTCTAGGTTGGTCTCCAACTCCTGGGCTTGAGTGATCTTTCCACCTCAGCCTCCCAAAGTGTTGGAATTACAGGCATGAGCCACCACACCTGGTCAGCTCTGGGCCTCTGAAAATTTGAGATTAGGATCTGATCAAGCAGAAATCAGCTCCTGCAATTCAGGTGGGTCTACGCTGTCTTCTACCCAGCGGAACAAGGAGGTGACAAATACGAGCTTTGGAGTCAGAAGTACACTCAAACTCCCACCCCGGCTCTTATTCGCTGTGGGTGTATCTGAACCCCTTGGTTTCCTCAGCTGATCAAACATTAAGACTTCTCCCTTCTCCACTAGATTGTTAGCGTGTCCTGTGGGCTAACTGCTGTAAAGCGCTTACCGTGGGATCTGACACAGAGTGAATCATGGGGCACTTTGGTGGATTTTATGATATGACTGTTTCCCGCGAGATGAATTTTAAACGTATGGAAAAATTGTAACTTTCACTGAAGATTACAATCCTAAACATGTGTAGTCCTGGAAAAGTTCAGTTTGTGTCAGCATGGGGTGAGGGTTGCCCAAAGGGTAGCCCAGCTTTTTGGACTGGTTGATAAGTTTTTCCATATGGACTCAGCCCCTGGCTCCATCAGCAGAAAGCCAGAGTGCTTGGGATACACAGTGAAGTATAAAGTGGAAATCTACACTGCCCAAGAGTAAGATGCACATTTGCCAGTTTAAAGAGGGAAAAGAGATGTGAGAAAAGCAAAATCATTTCTTTTTCTTTTTCTGGAGACAGGATCTCACTCTGTTGCCCAGGCTGGAGTTCAGTGGCGTTATCACAGCTCGCTGAAGCCTCAACTTCCTGGGCTCAAGTGATCCTCCCACTTCAGCCTCCCAAGTAGCTGGGACTACAGGGACACACCACTATACCCAGTAACTAAGCCCTGTCATCACTTCTAAATGTTACTTCCAATTGTGAACTTCCTCCCACCACTAACTACTATTCTACTATTGTTTTCCCCAGAATTAAATGGTCTTAACTGTGCTTTCTGACTCTAGTCTTATAGCCCCTAATTCCCTGTGATGTAAAAACACAAATCTCATTTAAAAATTGTGGTACAACATACACAACAGAAAACTGTCAGTGACATTTAGTACATTCCCAGTGTTGTGCTAGTATCAATTGTCTGTTTCCAGAATATTTTCATCACCTCCAAAGGGAACGCCACCTCCATTAAGCAGTCACTCCCTGTTGCCCTTCCCCCGCAGCCCCTGGCGACCATGAATCCACTTTTCTGTCTCCATAGATTTGCTGACTCTGAATAGTTCACATAAATGGAATTTTGCAATGTGTTTTCTAGTGTGGCTTCTTTTACTTAGCATAATATTTTTGAGGTTTATCCACATTGTAGCATATATCAGTACTTTATTCCTTTTACACCAGGATAATATTCCATTGTAATACCACATTGTGTTTATCTATTCACCTACTGATGGACATTTGGGTTGTTTCCCATTTGGGGCTATTGTGGATAGTGCTGCTACAAACATTTGTGTATCCATATTTGTTTGAGTACTGGTGCTCTTTTGGGTACATACCCAGGAGTGGAATTCCTGGGTCATATGGTAATTCTATGTTTAACAAATCAAGGAACTGCCAAACTGTTTTCCAGAGCAGCTGTACCATTTTATGATACCACTCACATTCTTTCGTAAATCCAGACAATGGCTTCCCATTGTTCTCTGGGAAATGTCCGGGTTTTTAGCACGTCTGACAAGATCTTCAAGATCAGCCCTGCCCACCACAGATATGGTCCTCCTTGCTTCTGATGTAATACAGCCAGGTGTCACTTAATGAGGAGGATATGTTCTGAGAAATGAGTCACTGGGCGATCTCGTCATTGTGTGAACATCACAGAGTGGACTTAGACAAACCTAGTTGGTAGGGCCTACTGCACACCTAGGCTCTCTGGTCTAGCCTGTTGCTCCTAGGCTAGTAACCTGCACAGCATGTGACTGTACTGAACACCGTAGGCAACTGCAACACAATGGTGAGTATTTGTGAATCTAAATGTAGCTAAACATAGAAAAGGTGTAGTAAAATATGCTATTATAGTCTCATGGAAACACTGGCCTATGTGACGGAAATGTTGTTATGCTTATGCGTTGTTACACCACACCCTCTCACTTGGCTTATATGCTGTCTTCTCCCTGCGGAACACTATATTTTTTCACCTAAGCCACTCGCCCTCTTGGATTCTCTCTAGGAAGCCACTTCTGACCCCTAATGTCCCACATAGGTCCCCCTTTGCACTGCCCTGATCACAGCCTCCACTGCACTGTCCTGGAATTCCTTACTATTTATCCTGTTTCTCCCACTAAACTGTAACCTCTATGAAGGCAGGAACAGTATCTGCCTTGTTGGTCACCATATTCCCAATTGACAGCACAAGGTAAGGGCTTAATAAATGTTTGAATGAACTAAATTACCAGGTGCAACCATCACCCCATGACTAAAGCAAAACAGTAGAAGATGAAGAGGCCTAACACACATTTAATCCTGGATTAATGTACACTGACTAATCAGTGACCTAGTTTCTGGTCTTTACTCCTCCTCCCCCTCCCCAACATCCCCATTTCTGTCTATTTTTTATTTGTACATGTCCCAGTGGTGCTTAGTCTTGTGCTGGAATACTTAGAAGCCATGTTGCACTGAGATAAGATGTACGGGTTTGCCACATAACTATTTAAAAATGTGATGTGGTTAGATGCATACTTGTGTTAAGAACTAGATTCTCAGCTGGATGTGGTGGTTCATGCCTATAATCCCAGCACTTTGGGAGGCTGAGGTGGGAGGATAGCTTGAGGCCAGGAGTTCAAGACCAGCCTGACAATTACAATCCAAACAATTATTTATCCTGACAATTATTTATCCAAAATCATTATTGTTTGGTGAAATGAGTGTTACTTAGCCCTTATGTGCAAGAAACACCTTTAAATGACTTTTTCAGACCATAGTGAAATACCACTACACATGCATGGCCTGGCTGATATTATTGACCATGCCCAAGGAAGGCCAAGAGGTGGAAGAACCAGAATTCACATACACTGCAGAAGGAATTTATAGAGTGCAATCACACTGGAAAACTGGAAGTATGTTAAAAGTTTTACGTACATCAATCCTATGCCCCAAAATTTTACCCCTGGGTAATTACCTAAGAGAAATTAAAGTATATGGCTAGAACAGCCTGAGGAAAGCATGTTAATAGCAGTTTTATTCATAGTCACCAAAAGCTGGAAGCAGTCCAGGTAGTCTACCAATAGGAGAATGGTGACATCAGCCATAGAGTGGAATATCACTCAGCAATAAAAAGGAATAATCTATCTATACATGCAATGACACACAAGGATAGATTTCCAAAGCTTCTTGCTGAGTGAAAGAAGCCAATCACAAAATAGTACACACAATGTGATTATATGAAATTCTGGGAAAAAATGTTTCGTAACAGAAGGCAGATCAGTGGTTGCTTCTGGGTAGAGAGAGGATTGACTAGAAAAGGGTACAGGAGAACTGTCTGGGTGATAGAAATGTTCTGTTTTGATGGAAGTGTGGGTTATGTGGGTGTACACATTGTCAAAACTGATCCAAGTGTCCATTTATTTATTTATTGTAGAGACGAAATTTTACTATATTGCTCAGGCTGGTCTTGAACTCTCAGGTTCAAGCAATTCTCCTGCCTTTGCCTCCCAAAGTGCTAAGATTATAGGCATGAGCCACTGTGCCCAGCCCAAATGTCAATTTGCACATATGCATTTTACCATAGGTAAACTAAACCTCAACTTTTTAATTTGATTTTTTATTTATTTTTATTTTTATTTTTTGAGACAGTGTCTCACTCTGTCACCAAGGCTGGAGTGTAGTGGTGCGATCTCAGCTCACTGCAGCCTCCGCCTCCCGCGTTCAAGCGATTCTCTTGCCTCAGCCTCCTGAGTAGCTGGGACCACAGGCATGTGCCACTATGCCTGGCTAATTTTTGTATTTTTGGTAGAGATGGGGTTTTGCCATGTTGGCCAGGTTGGTCTTGAACTCCTGACCTCAGGTGACCACCCACCTCGGCCTCCCAAAGTGCTGGGATTACAGGTGTGAGCCACCACGCCTGGCCCAAACATCAAGTTTTAAAATGCAAAAAAAATAAAAAATAAAAATCCTTTGGGAGGCCAAGGTGGGCAGATTACTTGAACTCACGAGTTTGAGACCAGCCTGGGCAACATGGCAAAACCCCGTTTCCACAAAACATACGATAATTAACCAGGCATGGTGGCATGCACCTGTAGTCCCAGCTACTTGGGAGGCTGAGGTGGGAGGATGGCTTGAGCCTGGGAAGTGGAAGTTGCAGTGAGCCGAGATGGTGCTACTGCACTCCAGCCTGAGCAATAGAGCCAGACCCTGTCCTCCCCCACCCCTTAAAAAGGAAAAAAAAAAGCAATCATGCCACTTTTTTTTTTGAGACAGAGTCTCACTCTGTCACCCAGGCTGGAGTGCAGAGTACGCCGATCTCGCTCACTGGGCAGCTCCGCCTCCTGTTCACGCCATTCTTCCTGCCTCAGCCTCCTCCCGAGAAAACCGGGACTACAGGCACCCGCCCACTGCCCGCTAATTTTATTTTGTATTTTTAGTAGAGACCGGTTTCACCATGTTAGCCAGATGGTCTCGATCTCCTGACCTCGCGGATCCGCCTATCTTGGCCTCCCAAAGCTGATTACAGACTGAGCCACCACCGCCTGCCACTTCTAAATAAGAAAGTGATTTGTATAAATACCTGGTATCTTAAGGTTAGATCCATGTAACAATTTAACCCTTCAGGGCCTCTGATTACGTTTTAGATGGTGCTATTTGATAGTATTCCTTTCTTTTTCTCCTCTATGATCATTTAATCTTTAAAAAATTGTTTTTAAGGATTTTTTTTTTTTTTTTTTTTTTGAGACAGAGTCTTGTTCTGTCATCCAGGCTGGAGTTCAGTGGTGCAATCTTGGCTTACTGCAACCCCTGCCTCCTGGGTTTGAGTGATTCTCCTGCCTCAGCCTCCAAAGTATCTGAGATTGTAGGCACATGCCACCATGCCAAACTAAGTTTTGTATTTTTAGTAGAGATGGGGTTTTGCCATGTTGGCTAGGCTGGTCTTGAACACCTGACCTCAGGTGATCCATCCGCCTCAGCCTCCCAAAGTGCTGGGATTACAGGCATGAGCCACCACGCCCAACTGATTAAATTGTTTTAAATTAAAAATGCTACTGGTTTTGAGTAGTTGAGAAATAATTTTCGGAGCACCATTCTTGAATAGTAAAATTAAAATTTTTAAAAAGTATTTGCATCGGTCAGCTCTTGCTTTTTAAACAAAAGGTTCCAAAATTTTATGATGCAAAACAGTCACCTTTATTTAGCTTGTAATTCTGTGGGTCAGCAGTTTGGGCTGGGCTCAGCCAGGTGGCTCTTCTGACCTTGGCTGAGCTCAGTTCTGCATTAGCAGTTACTTTCTTCCTTGTGCTGATTGAGTTACAAACCATGCCATTAGCAGCAGCTATGGCACCCAGTAAATGGTCAAGGTTCTGGATTATTTTTCATTTTCAAGAGGGACGCAGACTTCATTATAATCTCAAATAGGCATGACTAAAAGGCAGAAATCAAGATGTTAACTTTATTCTCCTCTCCAACGCCATACTGTCTGTCTTAAAAAGGAATCTCTTTTCAACTTGGCTTCTTCTATAAAGTAGGATTGGAAACTCTCCTGATAATAAAAGTTAGCTGCTTTGTCCTCCTTTGAATTTATGATTAACAGTAAAGAAAGCTTGATATACTTCTGCAAATATGTAAAAAAAAAAAAAAAAAAAATCCCTGTGGAAATTCATGCCAGGAGCTAACATTATTGCAGGAAGCATCTGATGATGCTGAAAACATCACCCTCAACTTCAGTACAACAATCTATATTTTTTAGTATGAATATGGATTAGGGTTTGACAATTACTTAACAAAAGTGAATAGAAAGATTAAAATGGCTGAAATGAACCACCATTGCCTATTTTATATTTTAAGAAGTCATAACAAGAAATGGATATGCTTCCTTGTTAAAAATGAAAATTATCTGCCTGAACACTCAGAAGAAAAGCATAATGAGAAGCACATTTTTGAAGTACCTTTTAAAATCTAGCTGATTTTGTTTTTATCATTTATCTAATATATATAATAGTGACTTCCCCGTCTGTTACAATAGACACAAATCATGTTTTAAAAAAAATCCACCTGAGACTACAAGAGATTATAAAAGCCATTTCAACTCTGAACATGTGCATTAAGTTTTAATGCTAACAGCTGATAATCCTGACATTCACATTTCATTTGCACTTATGTAAAGATATATTTTCTCTGCAGGGGGGCCATGGTAATTTTTTTTCAGTGTCAATTAAGGCAAATGATCTCAGTAAGATGGTTTTTCTAAAAATCATTTATTCTGTAAGAGATGGAAAGTTGTCATGGACATGGCAGGGGAGTTGAAAATTCCCCCTATATAGAGGATAAAAATGCAGATTCAGGGAAAAGGGAAGCAGAAAAGCACAGGGTTCTCTCCCTGCCCAGACTGAGGATCAATATTTAATCTTTTCTGCTTGAGAACTCTGATCCAGTTAGCTAGGTAATCAAGACTGTGATATGCTGTCCTATGCCCATTCCCTTCTCTTCTCTCAGTTTTTTTCCACAAAGATATTATTTTCAGAAGGGTCAGATTGCTGTTTTGTGGAGCAATTGATTTAGCTTTCACATGTTACATTTATGAACCAAATAGGAAAAAAATACACCTTAATTGTATCTACTTCGGTGCCTCTATTTTACCATCTAGAGTTTCTTTGTGCTTGTCAAAGCTGCACCGTCTTTTTAGACCATAAGAGAAAAAAGTCTGTTACATTCTGCAGTAATGAGCAAAAATGCCCACACTTTGTCTTGCTGAATTATCATTGTTTTAAAATATTAATCTATGCAAGTTTTCTTTATGCCTCAGCTGGGCTCTTAGTTTGATACCTTCTAGATTTAGGCTTTCCCAAAAGCAGACCAGAGACAGGATTTGCGTGCAAGTAGTATATGTGTCAGCTAATCCCAGGAGACACCCATAAGGGAGTCAGGAAGTGAGACAGGGAAGGGAATGCAGCCAATGAAGAGGGATTCCCAAGCCTGTGACCACTGCTGGCAACAGAAGCCCAATCTTCTGGGGACCTCTGGGGACAATGTAGAACATGCCTCAGAGTCATCCCACCTGAGGGGCAAGAGAGCTGGGTTTTTATACCCTCACTGCCAAGGGTCATTTGTTGAGCGCTGTTTCCAGGAGCCCAACTTTTCAGCCCTTGTGGCTTGTCTTGCACACAGATAGGCATGTTCCTTTGTATGTCAAGGTTGGGGCGACATAACACGGACAGGACTCAATAGCATCAGTTACTACACAGCACTACCAGACTTCTGCATAGATGCCCTAGGAAAGAAATACTTCCTTGTGGTTCTTTCAGGACAAAGATGACCAATTGAAGAATGACACAGAGGGATAAAACTGGAGTGCCTTTCAATAATAGCAAATGAAAAAATGAGTATTTATTGGCAAGGCTGGCTGTGTAACTGCAGAGTCCAGTGCAAAACACTAAAGAAAGGTTTCTTGTTCCAAAAGCAAGAAAAAGTGTGAGGTATCTGGATCAGGGTAGGGGAAAGGCTCACCCTTGCCACACCCACCAAGTTGTCCATTGAGTGTACCCATGGCCTGTGCAACTGTAGTGGCCCACAGAGCTGGCCCTATTTATTGGATACATTATCAAGATTTGTGCTATGGTTTAGTGAGACAGTTAATCGAGTTGGAAGATGCTAATTGTGCTCATCCTGGGAATTGAGACACTCTGACTTGTGAATGTTTTGATGGTATAGGACAGGGGTCAGCAGACCTGTTCTGTCAAGCACCAGGTAGTAAATATGTTAGGTTTTGAGAACCAGATGGCCTCTGTCCAGAGACAAGACCTGAACGAGCCAGCATGGTTGCATTCCCATAGAACTTTAGTTACGGATGCTGAAAATTGAATTTCAGAAAATTTTCCTGTGCCATGAAATAGTATTCTTCTTCTGACTTTTAACCCTTTTAAAAAAGGCCAGGTGCAGTGGCTCACACCTGGAATCCCAGCACTTTGGGAGGCCAAGGCAGGAAGATCTCTTGAGCCCAGGAGTTTGAGACCAGCCTGGGCAACATAGGGAGACCTCATCTCTACAGAAAAAAATAATAATAAATTAGCTGGGCGTGGTGGCTCGTGCCTGTAGTTCCAGCTACTCAGGAGGCTGAAGCAGGAGGATTACTTGAGCCCAGGAGGTCGAGGCTGCAGTGAGCCATGATCAAACCACTGCACTGCAGCTGGGGCAACAGAGTGAGACACCGCCTGAAAAAATAATAATAATTTAATTTAATTTAAAAATCGTGAAAATAACTCGGAGCTCTTAAGCTGTACAAAAACAGACAGTGGGCTAGAATTTGGGCCCCAGGCTGCAGTTTGCTGACCCCTGGAATTGGAGATTCACAGCATTTATGGATGTAGTGATTGAAGAATCAGTAATCTGGGAGTGGCCCTGGGTTCCGAGCAGCTGAAGTGTTGTTTTTGCTGCAGTCAGTTATATTGCGGGTACAATGGGACAGTGTGCTGCAGTGAGCCACTCAGCAGACGACTGAGACCAGCCATGTGTGGGCATCACTATTGCAACTTGACTTTGCGCTCCTTCTCTTGTCACAAATGCAGTCAAGTCTTGAGAAGTCATACTGTCTTGCATTGCAAGGGGAAAGACATTATGCTTTGGAGACATTTGTAAACCTGGAGACATCTGAAGGTTTGGGGCCCAATTCCTTTCAGAGGTCAAGGTTCTGCCACCACAGTCAGGAAGACAGCCCTGCTTCAGCCCCGTTCCGCAGGCAGCCTCATCCTTTTTTCCTCACCTGTGCCGAGTGCCCTCTTCTCAGGTCAGGCAAGTGAACCTGGGTTCCCGTAAATACAGTGAAATTGATTCATTTTGGCTGCAAGACACAGAGGTCCCAAATTTGCACAAGCCAGGCAGAAGTTCATTTCTCTCTCAGGTTAAAGTTAGGGCGGAGGTTCAGAGCTGCTGCAACGTTCTGGCAAGCAGCAGAGAGTCAAGCTCTTTCTTTTTCTTTTCTTTTCTTTCTTTTTTTTTTTTTGAGACTGAGTCTGGCTCTGTTGCCCAGGCTGGAGTGCAGTGGTGCGATCTCAGCTCACCGCAAGCTCCACCTCCTGGGATCACGCCATTCTCCTGCCTCAGCCTCCCGAGTAGCTGGGACTACAGGCACCTGCCACCACGCCCGGCTAATTTTTTGTGTTTTAGTAGAGACGGGGTTTCATCGCGTTAGCCAGGATGGTCTAGATCTCCTGACCTGGTGATCTGCCCGCCTCGGCCTCCCAAAGTGCTGGGATTACAGACGTGAGCCACCGCGCCCGGCCGTGAGCCAGGCTCTCTCTACTGGGTGGCTCTTTCTTGGTTCGGCAGTGTCCAACCTGTGGTCTAAGACCGCTATTCCATGTCCAATCATAACATCATAATCCAGAGGAGAAAAGGAGAAAGAGGAGCTGTTATGGACTGCATGCTTGAGTCATGCCCAAATTCATATGTTGAAACTCTAACTTCCAATGGGATGGTGTCAGGAGATGAAGCCTGTGGGACGTGATAAGGTTATGAGGTTGTGGACTTCTTGATGGGATTAGTGCCCTTATAAGAGGAGAAACCAGAGAGCTTCTGCTTCTCTCTCTCATCTCCACCAAGTAAGGAAACAATGAGAAGACAGCGAAGCCAGCCCTCAGCAGACATTGGACCTGCTGACACCTTAATTTTGGACCTCCCAGCCTCCAGAATGGGGAGAAATGTCAGTTGTCTAAGCCCCGCAGTCCATGGTAGTCTGAGCGGCTGAACCGATGAAGACAGGAGGGCATGCTTCTTTCCTCTGAGTGGCACACATCATTTCTGTCCATATCCCAGTGGTGAGAGCTTACTCATATGGATGCATGTAGCTGCAAATGAGGCTGGGAAATGTGATGCAGACTGTGGGTGGCCAGGGACTCAGCTAAAAATTGCAGGTTTTATTACTGCAGAGTGGTGTTTCTCCACCATAGCACTACTGACATTCTGGTTCAGTCACTTCTTTGCTGTGGGACACTATCTTGCACCTTGCAGGGTGGGTAGCCACATCCTTGACCTCCACCCACTAGATGCCAGAAGCATCCCCCCACCCCCAGTTATGACAAAAAAAATGTCTTCGGACATTGCCCTATGTCCCCTGGGGGTAAAATCAAAGCAAGCTGAGAACCACCGCTAAGGCAAGAGGGGAGGATGGATATTCAGAGATACGTCTTAACACCATCCCTTGCCTGGAAAACACATTCTTTTTCTTGTGTCTACTAGGCAAACCCTACTCTCTTGTTCAAGGTCAAGCTATGGTGTCATTTTCAGGTTTGACCTCAGTCTGGTCTTTGCTGGAGCTGTTTTGTGATGTTGCCACATCATTCCTAACCTCGCTGCCTTTATGTCTGATGTATCCTCTTGGAGATTCTGTGAACTACTAATTATTCCTTAATAAATTCATTTTCTGTTTAGATTAGCTAGAGTTAAGTACTATTGTTTACGACCAGGACACCAGACTAATACAATTGGCCTCATTAAGATTCATCCAGGATCCCCTTTGAAAACCTTGGTCTTCTGTTGCTCGGGTTAAGAAGCCAGGCAAATATTGTAGGAGTAACTCAAAAAGGCAAATTCTCATGCTTGGAACCCATGGGAACATGCTAATTTCCACACGAGTTTATCCGTTTAAATTCTGTCTTGATTCTCTTTTTCTTTTTTTCCTTGTAGGACTAGTGGGAAGGTTTGTAGAAATCAAAATTCCACCTGAATCTCTATATATTTATTTATGCTTTCCTAGCCTCTCACTTTCAAAGAAAATCCATGCGTAGTTCCCTCCACAGGTCTCTTCCTTTCCTTTCTACCATGACGATTCAGTTTTTTCCCCTTGTCTCTCTGCCTTCTTTTTCTTTTGGCCTGACCTCTTCCCCACTTAATTTTATCTGCTTTTCCTCTTGCTGTATCTTTCTTTTCCATCCTTGCCACTGGCTTCAACCCTCACTTTTTTTTTTTTTTTTTCCTGGGTGGCAGGAGAGTGCTCTCTAAAGAATGCACAGGAAGCTGCTTCATGAATTCTACAGTAAGCAGAAGAGCAGGAGGGCTGAAGAGGGAGGCAGGTTGGTCTGAGTAATGATTCGGTCCTGCCCAGGCATCTGGCTGCCTGGGGGAGGGGACGCTGGGCCCAGCACTATGTCAGGGGATTGGATTTAGACAGACTCCGGGGCTGGTCCCTCAGAGGGTGAGGCAAGTAGCACGATGTAGGTGTGCAAGGGTGTAGATGTCTCCAGTTCCAGTAGCATCCAAGGTGTTTGAGCTTCTCTGGGTGTTGGTGGCCCTGGACTTTGGTTGGGACCCATCCAGACTCAGGGAGACAACGCTGGAAGTTCTCACCAAAGTGTCTGGGTTGGGCAACCCCCACGTCCAGAACTTGAGTACAAAATAGAAAACCAAGTGGGAGCCTAGACATCGAACCTGGGCTATGAGAGGGAAGTGGGCCAAGATCACAGTGAGGCGGTCGCACCTGGGAGGCCAGAGCTTTGCAAGGATGCATGCATTCCCGCTTAGAAAGACCGTTCAAGAGCCATGGGTGAGTGGGTTGAACACAGGCAGGCTTGGGCTTAGAACAGAGGTAAGCAGAGCCTGTGATAACCGAATACAGCCAGAGAACAGCCCCTCTAGCAGCCAATCAAAATGGTTTTTTTTTTTTTTTTTGAGAGTCTTGCTCTGTTACCAGGCTGGAGTGCAGTGGTGAGATCTCCAGCTCACTGCAACCTCTGCCTCCTGGATTCAAGCGATTCTCCTGCCTCAGCCTCCCGAGTAGCTAGGACTATAGACGCAAGCCACCATGCCCAGCTAATTTTGTATTTTTTGTAGAGACAGGGTTTCACCACGTTGGCCAGGATGGTCTCAATCTCTTGACCTCATGACCCACCCACCTCAGCCTCCCAAAGTGCTGGGATTACAGACATGACCCCACTGCGCCTGGCTGCCAATGAAAAACTTGAACATGCATCACAATCACCTGAAAGCCTTTTTCAAACAGAGATCACTGGGCTCCACTCTTAGTGCTTCTCATTCAGTAGATCTGGGGTGGGGCCTAGGAAGTTGCATTTCTAATAAGTTTGTAGGTAAGGCTGACTTGCTGGATGGGAGCCACATTTGGAGAGCCCCTGGCCCATGCATTTCCTTAAACAGAGCTTCACAACACTGGTTGCCTATGAGAATCAGCCAGGGAGATGGAAAAACATTGATTTCTGCTTTGGGTTAGGGGCAGGCCACAGCTTCTACAACTAGAACAAAATGGACAAATTAGACAAAGTCATGTTTTTATTTATTTTTATTTATTTTTTGAGACAGCGCTCACTCTGTAGCCCAGGCTGGAGTGCGGTAGCGTGATCTCGGCTCACAGCAACCTCCCACTCCCGGATTCAAGGGATCTTCCTGCCTCAGCCTCCCGAGTAGCTGGAATTGCAGGCACGCACCGCCACACGTAGCTAATTTTCTTTGTGTTTTCTTTTAAATATTTGTACTAGAGATGGGATTTCACCATGTTGGCCAGGCTGGTCTTGAACTCCTGACCTCAGGTGATCTGCCCACCTAGGCCTCCCAAAGTGCTGGGATTTCAGGTGTGAGCCACTGTGCCTGGCCCCAAAGTCATGTTTTAAAAGGCATCAGAGAGATGTAGGGGCAAAAAGGGCAAGTAGACATGAAATCCTAGAGTGGGAGGAACACTCCCAGCAATGATTCAAAAACTGGGGCACAGATCTCATACCCCACACAGGATTACTTGACTGTATATCTGGGATCTTTTGAAGTGAGGGGCTCTGATTATGCATAAATTGCTGTAGAGGAGGAGGAGGGAGCAGGTATTTCCCAGTGTGCAGTGCTGCCAGAGGAAGGTATGAAGGGAAGCATGTTAGGGCGTCTGTGCCCACTCTGACTGTGGTTCCTGACTCTTTCTGTCCCAAGCAGACTGAATCCTTGCCCGCCTCCCACTTGATTATGGGAGAGTAACCAGGTGATATTACTATTCATTATTTACAGGTCTTTTTCCCTTAGTCATCCCTGTACTCTCAGATTCTAGCACAGGGCTTAGCAAATGATAGGTGCTTAGGAAGTGTTTGTTGACAGAATACTTGTGATCTCAGTTCTGGCTCCATGCCTCTAGCTCAGTGGTTCTCAACTTGGGGGGGATTTTGACCCTCGTCCCTCAGAGGATACTTGACAATATCTGTAGACATCACTGATTGTCACAACTGTGGGGAGTAGGGGAGGTACTAGTGGCATGTAGAGGATGGAGTCAAGGATGCTGCTCAACATCCTACATGCACAGGACAGCCCTCACAGCAAATAGTAAGCTGGCCCCCAGTGTCTGCAGTGCCAAGGGCAATAAATCTTGTCCTGGCTGGTCTCCATGTAAGCCACACCTGAGGTGTCCTGCCCCTGCTGCCTCGTCTGATCACGAGGTTGGAGGCTCCTGTAGCTCAGGCCAGTGCAGCATCTTCCATTCCCTTGACCCTTTCATAAGAGTTTTCCTGTGGCTCCTCGGATGATGTTTGGGTTATGGGTTAGTGTTCTCAACAATGACCACCTGCGTGCGCAGGGAGTGACGGGGTTGGCTCTGAGCACAGGTGGAGAGCTGGGTTGTGGGTGATTTGAATGAGCCCTGCAACCTCTGAGGGTCTGGGTTGCCTCAAAACTCTACCAGGTTTTTCAGAGAAACTGTTCTCCCTTTCACAGCAGCCTTCCTCTGCTACCCAGCTTGTAACAGCCTGCCCATCCCCTCATCTCTTGTCTGAATTGTTCATCATGACTCATTCCCCAGGGCGAGACAAAAGGAGTCTTTGACTCCAATAAATGTTTAAAACAAACAAAAGTAACAAATCACTTGTTTTCAGGAAGGGTGGGAGGCAGTAAGGTGGAGGTAGCATTTTCCCACTATTGTGCTAACATGGATGAATTAGATCAGCTACTTAACACCTGGAAAGGTGTGGAAAGGCATGAGAGGATGAAGCTGAGTACAGTGAAGGACAAAGAAGTCTGGAACATTGTGGAGTGCGTGGGCCAGGGAAAGGGGCCCTGCAGAGGAGGCTGGAGGGGCAACTGTATATTCTGAGAGGTAGTTCAAAGGCTCTGTGAACAAGCTCCAGCACCAGACAGTGCTTTAAACGTGCTACATACATTATCTCACGCAATTCTCACAACCCTATGGGATAGGTTCTATCATTGATATCTATGTCAGTCAGCTAGTGCCTTAATAATGCCATATAACAAGCATCTCCAAACAATTTCTGTGGCTGAACACAGCAATCATTTAATCTCCCCAGAGTGGCCACAGCTTGGCTGAGAGCCAGCAAGATTTAGTCTGAGCTTATCTGCACATAGCTCCGAGCTGCACATTGGATTCGGGTTTGCTCCGGGCATCTCTCTTTCTCCTTAAACTAGCAGGCCAACTGCAGCTGTTTCTTTCCCATAGTCATGGGAGATGTTCAAGAGGGCAAGCAAAACTGCACAATTCATTTCAAGCTTTCACTTGTGTCTCATCTTCTCACATTGGCCAAAGTGAGGCACATTGCTGAGTCTCAAATAAAGAGATGGGGATGTACACTCTGCCCAACATGAGTTCAAAGCAAGTTATAGTGTCACGCCAACACGGATGGAGTGGGGAAGTATACTCCTTCTACGAAGGTTGGGAGGAAATGGTGTCAAGAATGAGTACTTGCCTAACAATGATCTAATCTACTACATTTTAAATATGTTGAAACTGGAGCACACAAAGGGATTGAGCAATTTGCTTTAGGCTGCAGAGTAAATGAGTGGCTTGGATGTGAACCCAAATGATGTAGTTTCACAACGTATGTTACACAGTACTACCCTGTACTATACTATACCTGCCATGCCATACCACTATGCCAAAAGACTCTTTGCTATGTTTTGTTGCCTATGGTAGCAAGTGTTCAAGATAGTCTCCAATGATCCTCACCTCCTGTATTCACATCTGTTATGAACTAAAAGTTTGTAGGCCCCTTACATTCATATGTTGAACCCCTAATCCATAATGTGATGGTATTTGAAGGTGGGGCTTTGGGAAATAATAAAGGATAGATGAGTTCATGAGGGTAGAGCCCTCTGACAGGTTTAATGTCCTTATGAGAAGAAGAAGAGAGCAGCACTCTCTCCTTTATCTCTGTGTCATGTGAGAATTCTGTAAGAAGGTAGCCCTCTGCAAACCAGGAAGAGAGCCCTCACCAGGAAATGAATTGGCTGACATCTTGATCTTGGAATTCCCAGCCCCCAGCACTGGGAGCTATAAGCCGTCCAGTTTATGATATTTTGTTTTGGCAGCCTGAGCAGACTAAAACAACACTCTTTCATAGTCTCCTCCCATGTTGAATATGGTTGACCTTTGTGACCAATAGAATATTAAGAACACGATGGTGGGTGACTTCCAAGGCCATCACAGGCATTTCAGGTTCCTCTTTGGTGTCTTGTATCACTCATCTGGGAGAACCAGCTACCATGTTGTGAGGATGCCCAAGCAGTCCTACAGAGGGGCCCACAGGAACAGAGGTCTCCCTCCAACAGCCAATACCAGCTTACCAGCCCTGGATCCTCCAGCATATCAAGTCTTCAGATGCTTCCAGCCTCTTAATTTGGTAAATTCGGGCAAAATTTTCATGACAAAGATGCCAAAAACGTTGCAACAAAAGTAAACATTGACAAATGGGATATAATTATAAGAGCTTCTGCACAGCAAAAGAAACTATCAACAGAATAAACAGACAACCTACAGAATGGGAGAAAATATTTGCAAACCATGCATCTGACAAAGGTCTAATATCCAGCATCTATTAAGGAACTTAAACAAATTTACAAGAGAAAAACAAACAAGCCCATTAAAAAGTGTGTAAAGGACATAGACACTTTTCAAAAGAAGACATACATGTGACCAAAAAGCTTATATAAAAAAAGTTCAGTATCACTGATCATTAGAGAAATGCAAATGAAAACCACAATGAGATACCATCTCATACCAGTCAAAATGGCTATTACTAAAAAGTCAAAAAATAACAGATGCTGACAAGGTTGCGGAGAAAAGGGAACACTTATACACTGTTGGTGAGAATGCAAATTCGTTCAACCATTGTGGAAAGCAGTATGGCGATTCCTCAAAGAACTAAAAACAGAACTACCATTCCACCCAGCAATCCCATTACTGGGTATATACTCAGAGGAATATGAATCATTCTGTTATAAAGACACATGCATGCAAATGTTCACTGCAGCATTATCCACAATAGCAAAGATGTGGAATCAATCTAAATGTCCATCAATAACAGGTTGGACAAAGACAATGTGGTACATGTACACCATGGAATACTATGCAGCCATAAAAAAGAATGAGATCATCTCTTTTGCAGGAACATGGGTGGAGCTGGAGGCCATTATCCTTAGCAGACTAATGCAGGAACATAAAATCAAATACTGCGTGTTCTCACTTATAAGAGGGAACTAAATGATGAGAACTCACGAACATAAAGAAGGGAACAAGAGACACTGGGATCTACCTGAGGGTGAGGGGTGGGAGGAGGGAGAGGAGCAGAAAAAGTAACTATTGGGTACTAGGCTTAGTACTTGGGTGATGGAATAATCTGTACAACAAACTCCTGTGACATCAGTTTACCTATATAACAAACCTGCACATGTACCCCTAAACCTAAAATAATAGTTTAAAAAAGCCACTAAATTTCATAATGATTTATCATGCAGCAGCTAATAATGAATACACAGCCTTTCTTTAGTACTAGAGATGGCATGCAGTACTAAATAGTAGAGCTTGAGCTTGCACTGCGATGGGCTGCCCTCTAACCCAGTGGAGTCCTGTATGACACGGCTGCATGAGTGACGACGAAGACTGAGGAGCTGGTAAGAGGAGTTGAATGATGGGTGCTGGGTAGTCCATGCATGGTAGATCTGAAATAGATAAGGAATATTGAAAGGTTATCTCCAGCTTAAGATGCTGAAAGTTTCAAACCCAAGTATAGTGATATAGTTTGGATGTGTGTCCCTGCCCAAATCTCACATTGGAATGTAATCCTCAATGTTGTAGGTGGGGCCTGGTGGGAGGTGATTGGATCATGGGGGCAGATTTCTCATGAATGGCTTAGCACCATCCCTCTTGGTACTGTCCTCGCCATAGGAGTGAGTTGTCGTGAGATCTGGTCATTTAAAAGTGTGTAGCACCTCCCCTGTCTCTCTCTCTCTTGCTCCTGCTTCTGCCATGTGATGTGACTGCTCCTCCTTTGCCTTCCACTATGATTGGAAGCTTCCTGAGGCCTCCCTAGAAGCAGATGCCACTATGTGTCTTATACAGCTGTAGAACTGTGAAGCCAATGAAACATCTTTTCTTATAAATTAGCCAGGCTTGGGGGTATTTCTTCACAGCAATGTGCGAATGGACTAATACAGTTAGAGAATTGCAGCAACACTTTGAGGATGTCTCTGGTAGAAGACATCATGACTTCCTATTAGAATACTTCCTTCTACAGATGGCCTCCCAGTACGTAGGGATAAATAGTTCAAGTCTGACATATACTTCTCCTCTCTGAAGAGCGTACTTCCCAGACTCAGAAATAGTTTTGATTCCATTTATTTATGTTGCCTCAAATAAAATTTTCAGGTTTCATCTTCCACTTGAATTTGACCTTTACTTTACTGAGGTAGACCTGTCCCCTCACTAGCTCTTGGACATATTTGCAATTTCCACTTACCAGACGGTTCTTGCCATTACAATCATTAATAGACAATATAGAAACAAGAAGATACCACCTTCTCTGCCCCCACACCCATATAACAAGAGAAAGATAGGAACAACCCATCAGCTTTTAAAATAATTTTTAATAGAGTAAACCAATACCTGCCCACAATGAATGTGGGAATCTCACAGTCTTCCCAAGGATTCTGGAAGCTGGGGAGGCGGACTATTCTATATGTATTTTAAATTTTTTGTAGAGACAGGGTCTCACTATGTTGCCTAGGCTGGTCTTGAACTCCTGGCCTCAAGCGATCCTCCCACATCGACCTCCCAAAGTGCTGGGATTATAGGCATGAGTCACCGGGCGGGCCTGGGTATTCTAAATATATCATCATTTTAAGAAGCTTGAATCACTCTCTCACCATTTACTTCTATTTCCCAGTGATTGTTCTGATAAGCTGGGTCAGGCACAGCTCACTAGACATACAATAGATGCAGGATGAAAGTTCCCCTGGAAGTATCATTTGGATGCTGGAGTTGCTAAGTGGTCTGGGGACAGAGTGGAAGATGGCTTCCTTGATTGAAGAAATCAGGTTGAGGAAAAATCAGTCTTGGCCATGCTATTGGTGAGACCTATCAGGGGCTTAATCATTTTTGGAAGAAATGGTTTAAACCAACAGATTCTCATGTCTGTGATTTTTCTTGCCTTCCAGACCCAGAGAGGGGAACAGGATTTCTCTGGAATATGCAATGTTCCTCCCGCACAATCAGCGAGGACATATGATCTCCACGTGTGTTCTTTTAACAGAAGAGGGGAAAAAACCCCACAGCACACATGATGTCCACATGCACTCCACACACATGGTTAGAATGTTTTCTGTTTTAGATACACATTGCCGTGATAAATGTTTAATATGCTTAGATTTAATGTAAAACACTATGGAGGGTCCTAAATTAAATTCAGGAGTTTCCCAGGGGTTCACAGCTGAGAAAACCAACCTTAAAACATTTACACCTGAAATCTTTGAAAAAAGCATATGTCTGTGTGGGTATCATTTAGTGTGTTATTTTAGCAGTCATTTTAATACTAAACATACACCCTTGTTATGTAGTAAAATCATGAGTTTACACTTAGGGACACTTACTGTGAACTAACAGCTTCACGTTCATTGACTCATCTAACTCTCACAAATACCAGGTAATATGGATATTACCAGATAATACAGATATTAGTGTATGTACTCACAGAAAGATCACAGAACTTGCCCATTGCAACATAACCAATAACAATCCCCAAGAACTGGCCGCGTGCCATGGCACATGTCTATAATCCCAGCACGTTGAGAGGCTGAGGCAGGTTGATCACTTGAGCCTAGGAGTTTGAGACCAGCCTGGGCAACATGGAGAAACCCCGTCTCTACAAAAATTACCTAGGCATGGTGGCACATGCCTGGAATCCCAACTACTCAGGAGGCTGAGGTGGGAGGATGGCTTGAGCTGAAGAGGTGGAGGTTGCAGTGAGCTGAGATCGTGCCACTGCACTCCAGCCTGGACAACAGAGGCAGACCTTGTCTCGAAATAATAATAATAACAAAAGAATTTACTGTTAAAATTTTTTTAAATCTCCAAGAACTGTCCCATTCCAAAGCCCAAATTCTTCCGTACAGCTGGATGCTGTCTCTTTCATAGGAATATACTTGCGTATATTTGTATAATGCCTTAAAATGCATTGCAATGAATGTGTTTGAACTTTTAATGCAATGAGTCATCTGAAAATTAGAGTTCCTGCTTTTTTTGACAGTTTTATTTCCAATATATTTATTCTTCAAGGTCCATTTCAAGTATCACTGCCTGTGAGAAGCTTTCTCCAAACTCCAACCAGGACTCAGCTCCGCCTTGTTTATTCTGCACCTTATATTCCCCCTTCTTGTTGGGTTCCTTTGTATTTATTTGCTTGTGTGAACTCCTTTAGGGCAGGCCAACATCTCTTTACCTTTGTTTGTCTGCTAGAATCTTCCTTTAAAAAAATCCCAACTTAAGGAAGTATGTAATTTATGTGTAATAAAATGCATAGCTCTTAGGTGTGCCCTTGGGTGGGTTTGGACAAAGGTCCATATTTGTCTGCCCACCATCCCAGTCAAGATGTGAGACATTTCCATCACCTCTTCTGTCCCTTCGCAGTCAACGCCCTTCAGGCAGCCACCAATCTGGACCCCAACAGCATGTGGTAAAAACATTTCAGACTCAATGTGTCTGATGGATTCTGCATCTGTCTTCCCTATTCTGGTTAATGCACTGGGCTCCTCCTGGCTGCTCAGGTTCTAAAGTACAAAGCCTTTGTGTGTGTGTGTGTGTGTGTGTGTGTGTGTGTGTGTGTCATACCTCTCCCCCATCTTCAACATGTAATTCCTCATCCCGCAGACTTCTCCAGTGCCTGTATTCAAAGCTGAGGCTCCATGCCAGGGATTGAGTCATTTTCCAAAGCTTGTCAATGCCCCTTCTCCAGAGCTCTTTCATGCATACTCCTCGTTTCCTCCGCCTGCCGCCCCACTTCATCTTGGCATCTGTAGACTACGACTCCCCAGCCGTGGGTCTGGTCTTCCACCTCCTCCTCTCCCCATACCTCAACCCCAGGGTTCCCTGCTTTCATCATAACCCCCCCATGCCTCCCTGCTTGATCCAGAACACAGCTCATAAAATAATGCCTCACCTCCTCAGCCTGACTTCAGGAAATTTTCCAATCTGCCTTTTCCAACCTATCTTCCTTTACTTGCTCCCATGAGACCTACACTCCAGCCACCCCAGCAAGGTGCCTGTATCAAAAGATGTTTTGTTTCCTTCTAACTGCGCGTCTTTTCCAGGCTGTGCCCTCTGCTTGGAGCATTGTTCTTTATCTCTCCTTGGAAATCTCACCCAACCCTCAGGGCCTTTTCTGCGAGGTCTCCCGAGGCCTCTTTCCACTGCTCTCCTATCTGTTTGTACGCATGTTACCCTTGCACCCGCGGGTTTGTATTCACGGGTACTGAACTTTGTTTCTTGTTTGCGTTCTGGCTACACAGCTCCACACCACGGAGACGTCCATGTTAGAGAAAAAGGGAGAGAACATTCTCTCAGGAAGAAGAGCAGAATTTGTTCTCAAGTGCTTGCTCTGTTTTTTGTTTTCGTTTTTTTTTTTTTTTTTTAATATTGTGAACACATGGGTGATCGTGATTCCCTTTTTACATAGGCTGTTGGGAAGCTTGAGGCCAAATATAGGGCCCCTCCCTAACAAGCAGATAGAGCGGATAGGATGAATTCTGGGTACTGATGGTTTTGTTGTGTTTCCTCTCCTATTTTCTCAACTGGTTTTGTCTTCTGCATGGGGTTGACTACCATTTCAGATCATAGTAGGCACTCAGTATATTTTATTTATTTACTTTTTTGAGACAGGTCTCACTCTGTCATCCAGGCTGGAGTGCGGTGGCTGGATCACCGTTTACTGCAGCCTCAAACTCCTGGGCTCCAGCAATCCTCCCACATCAGCCTCCTGAGTAGCTAGGACCACAGGCATGTGTCACCATGCCCAGCTTCTTTCCTTTTCTTTTCTTTCCTTTCCTTTCTTTTTTTCTTTTCTTTTCTTTTCTTTTTTCTTTTGACAGAGTTTTCCTCTGTCTCCCAGGCTGGAGCGCAGTGGTGCAATCTTGGCTCGCTGCAACCTCTGCCTCTCAGGTTCAAGTGATTCTCCTGTGTCAGTCTTCCATACAGGTGCCTGCCACCCCGCCCAGCTAATTTGCGTATTTTTAGTAAAGATGGGGTTTCAACGTGTTGGCAGGGCTGGTCTTCAACTCCTGACCTCAGGTGATCTGCCTGCCTCAGCCTACCAAAGTGCTGGGGTTACAGGTGTGAGCCACCGCCCCGGCCTAATTTTTGTATTTTTAATAGAGATGGGTTTTGCCATGTTGACCAGGCTGGTCTTGAACTCCTGACCTCAGGCGATCTGCCCACCTCAGCCTCCCAAAGTGCTGGGATTACAGGAGTGAGCCACCATGCCTGGCCTAATTTTCTTATTTTATTTTTATTTTTGTACAGACGGGGGCCTTATTATGTTGCCCAGGCTGGTCTCAAACTCCTGGCTTCAAGTGGTCCTCCCACCTTGGCCTCCCAAAGCACTGGGATTATAGGTGTGAGCCACCATGCCCAGCCTTATTTGCTTAATGAAAAAAATTCATTGATTTCATTTAATGAATGAATTCAGCAGAGAGAAAAACAAATTTAAAAAGTTCTTCCAGGGCAGGTGTTTGTTTGCCTTTATGCTTGACCCCAGCTCCCATAACCCAGCACCGAGCTTGGCACAGCAAGAACACAGTAAGTGTTAAGTTTCATTGAGTTTTATTAAAAAGAGACTGAGTGCAGTGGCTCATACCTGTAATCCTAGCACTTTGGGAAGCTGAGGTGGTGGATCACCTGAGGTCAGGAGTTCGAGACCAGCCTAGGCAACATGGGGAAACCCTGTCTCCACTAAAATACAAAAAATTTGCCAGGCGTGGTGGCACTTGCCTGTAATCCCAGCTCCTCGGGAGGCTGAGGCATGGGAATTGCTTGAACCTGAGAGGCGGAGGTTGCAGTGAGCCGAGATTGCACCACTACACTCCAGCCTGGGCGACAAAGAGAGACTCCGTCTTAAAATAAAAAATAGAGAGGCATATGAAAGCTCAAAATCATCTGTGAATGGTTGTAATACATTTCTGAAAATAAATTTGCTTCTATTGTAGGATCAGTATAAAATTATGGGTATTGAACAAACATTAAGAAAAAGAAGAGACTTATTTTGGCCTTTAAGAAGTGCTGTTGCATTCAGAGCATTAGTAAGCTATGCAAATGCCTGCCAAGAAAGGAACTGTGGCTACAAGCACTGGGGCATGCAAACGCGGAAGGAATGAGTGCCTTGGGAGCCTTCAGTTTCTGGGGATCTGTCGAAAGGCTGGTTGCTTCTGTCACAACAGAAGGAATAGACAAGATGAAATTAATGACTCTTTATCTGCCTCTTTATATGCTCATATCAGTCCTGTCATATAGAAACTTCAGATGTATGCATTCATAAAGAAAGCAGGGAACAAGGAAAGCACACAGAGGGCATTTCTTTTTTGTGCCACGAAGGTTGTTTTCTCTGATTATGGTACGCTTTCATTTCCTGTTTCTCATCTGGAAAGAGACCCCGGCCATCCTCTCCCACTGAGCCTCTCTGACTCCGGGTGGCTGTGCGTCTCCTGCATCTCTCCAGGTGTCTCTGTGTGTGTCTTAGGAGCAGTTGCCCACTCCCCTCTTGAGACTCCACAGGGCATGATTTCCTGGCTTAGAGATGGGGAGAACCCTCAGCTTTCCCTTGTTCTGAAACTCGCCCCTGCTGTGGGTGTTGAGACAGTGAGAGGCTCATCCATCGGCTCAAGAGCACCTCCAAAAATGAATCCCTCGGCTCCTCTCGCCGGCGTCTCAGGGGCTTTGAAGCCACTTAGGTGGACAGGTTTTGGCTGGAACCTCATTCATGGTGGGCCTGTGTGTCCTCTGTCTTCTGGCAGCCCTTCTTCCCCATGTCCCCACTGATGACATCTCTCCTTCTCATAGAACCTCCTAGAAGGAGAGCTCACAGCTTTCTTTTTGGTGCCCAATTCTGGGGCCTGAGCCCACACACCCCACCTCTCAGAGGGGCATAGCCATCTGGGCCTCCTGCAAGCACAAACCAGGCCAGTGAGATGTGCAGACTCCCAGGCAGAGTCATTGAGAATCATCTCACCCCCTGGCAGCCTTACTAAGGCTTCCCAGACCAGCTGGCAGCTTTCTGTTGCTGTGTGGCTTCTCGTTGGCCGGCTAAACAAGACAACTCTGTCATTATGTGGTTTGCATTTCCGTAATATTTTCTACCCCGAGAAATAATTATTTTTTCTTTTTTTTTTCTTTTCCCAGAAAGAGCATCAAATGTACAAAACATAAGAACCTGCCCATGGGAGCTGATGCGTTTGGCTTCCCTTACTTTCTTTCGGAGCCTTTGGTTTGCGGTCCTTGCCCACAGAGGGTGGCACACCAGGATTTCTCCATTGCAACACTATTGACATTTGGGGTTCCATCATTCTTTGCTATGGGGCTGTCCTGGGCGGTGTGGGTTTAGCAGCATACTAGGCCTCAAGTCACCAGATGCTGATAGCAACCCTCTTCCTCCAGGGATGACAACTAAAAACATCTCCAGACATTGCTGAGTATTCCCTGGGGGGTATAAGCCCCCCCCCCCCCCCCATTCACCATCACTGCTATGAAAGAAAGAGGCTGGAAGAATTGGGGCAAGTAGTCATTTCAGCCACAAAGCTTTACACAAAAGCATGAACATATCTGCCTCTCTTAGAGTCCTCAGTTCTCTATTCTCCTCTATGCTCCCAGGGAAGGTGTGATCCCCCAAACAGCAAGCTGCTAGAAGGAGTCAGGCATTTTTTATGTTGTCCTGTGTATATGGATCTTCAGGAAATTTTCCCAGATCTGGGTCCACAAGTTGGGAGTAAGGAAGAACCGAGAAAAAAGAGAAGGATGGAAAACTGAACCAGTTTTCAGCTTCCCCCAGTGGAGTCTGGGAACACTGGTGGGGCTTGTGGAAAGGTGCACCTTTTGTGACCACTGACAGTGCCTTTTCCCTATGAGATCACTTTAAAGGAAACATCAGCCTGGCATCCAAAAACTAACTTAAGGTGACTTGAATCTGTACTGCACTGAGAAAATGCCCAAACTGGGGGTTCATTCATAGTTCACTGTGGTGGGACTTGTTAAAATCTCTTTCTTCCTTCTCTCTCTGTCTTTTTTTGGAGACAAGGTATTGCTCTGTCACCCAGGCTGGAGTGCAGCAGTGCGATCATAGCTCACTGCAGCCTTGACCTCCTGGGCTCAAGCGATCCTCTTGCCTCAGTCTCCTGAGTAGCTGGGACTACAAGTGCATGCCACCATCCCCGGCTGATGTTTTTAATTTTGTAGAGATAGTGTCTCTTTATGTGGCCTAAGCTGGTCTCGAACTCCTGGCCTCAAGTGATCCTCTTGCCCCGGCCTCCCAGATCTCTTTCTTATTATCACATAGAAATGTTAAATGCCCCCAAAGTCTCTCCTTTCTCACCCCCTAGCCTCTCTCCAGTTTGTCCAGCATTGCACCCTAGTCTCCTTTCTCTACCCTGTCCTGGTCATTTCTATCTGCCCACTTTCTCCCTCTTTTTGGTCTTTGTCTTACATACATCTCTCACTTTCCTGGTGGTGTTGCTGTTGTCATTAACATAACAAAACTTTCGGACTGATAGCTGAGGGATAAAGGCTCTTTCTGCTTGGTGGGAGAGTTGGAAAATAATACCACACTAAGTGTGAGGCTGAATGCATTTCTAAGACACTTGGTTAGACGTGATCCAAAACCTTTTTCCGTTAATGTGAGAGTGAACTCTGTGGTCCACTTATTGAATTACTGTGTTGTTTTGAACTCTGTATTAGTTTTTCTATTGCCACATCACAAATTATCACAAACGTATTGGCTTAAAACAACACCCACGTATTAGCTCACAGTTCTACGGGCCAGAAGTCCAGGTACAGTGTGGCCAAGCTCTCTGCTCAGGGTCTCACCAGGCTACAGTCAAGCTGTTGACCAGGGCTGTGGTGGCTGGGTTCTCATCTGGAGGTCAGGTTCTTTTCCTAGCTCAGGTGACTGGGGTAGAATTCAGTTCCTTGCAGTCATAGGGCTGAGGGCCCTGTTTCCTGGCTGTCAGCTCGGGTTTTTCAGCTCCTAGAGGCCACAGGACTCCCTTCATCTTCAAAACCAGTGGCAGAGAATAGCCCTCTCATACTTCCAGTCTCATTCCAGGAAAACTCTCCCCCCTTTCAAGGTTCTGGTGATGAGCTCAGACCCACTGAGGTCGATACCCCTTTCCTAAAGGCAGTTAATCTGAGACTTAATTACATCTGCAAAATCCCCTTCACTGGAGCCCCTCAATGGGTGTTTGATGGAATAACTTGGAGAAAGTGTTTGAAACCCAAGGATCGGGAATGTTGGGGACCATCTTAGAATGCTGCTGACCACAACCTTAAATATGAACTTAATTGCCTCCTTGTCACTGGAGAGCTATCCCTTTATCAAGGAATCCTTGATTGAGCCATTAGTTCATTCTGCTTAAACCACCACTGAACTTGCAAGACACGCTTAATTAATACTGATTGATGTAATGTTTTTGAGAAGTAAATTATTTCATTCAATAAATATTTATTATCAATGATATTTCAGACACTCTTTTAGGTGCAGAAAACACAATTATTAACTGTCAGACAAGATCTCTGACTGAATGGGTCTTCTGTTCCAAGAGGTGATGCAATGAATAAGTACACAAGGATTTTTTTTTTTTTCTTTAGACACGTTCTTGCTCTGTTGCCTGGGCTGGAGTACAGTGGCATGATCATACCTCACTGCAGCCTCGACCTCCTGGGATCAAGAGATTCTCCTACCTCAGCCTTCCAAGTAGCTGGACTATAGGCATGTGCTACCACACTTGTCTATTTTTGTTTTTATGTTTTTGTAAAGATGGGGTCTTGCTATATTGCCCTGGCTGGTCTTGAGCTCCTGGGCTCAAGTGATCCACCTGCCTTGGGTTTGAAACAAGATTGAGTCTGTAATCTCAGATACCCAGCCATAGACTTTTTTGAATGCATACTGTAAGCAACTGATTATTTTGTAGGAAAATAATTTTTTCTTATGATTTTCAACAAAATAAATCATCTTGTGTTTGTAGGGGAATATCTGTCTACCTACCTATTTGTCTACCTATCTATATCTACCACGTTCACTTCTTGTGTAGCATTTTACTAGCTTAGAATCTTTGACATAAGGTCTTTGAAGGCATGAGGACAAACGCTATGCTTTGGAGTAAGACCTCCATACCCCGTAGATGAGTCTTGCAGGAGCTCTTGGTCCTAGAAAGATTTGCTGAGAATCATAGACATGAGGCAGATGGATTCATAGGAGAAAAGGCATACAAATGTATTTAATGTGTATACACTGATGCCTTCAGAATGGTGGTCCAACTTCCCAGGGAGCTCCAGAAGCTTATGCGCTATCCTGAGGTTATAGAAAGAATGGGGCTTGGGTTCTGCTAAAACCGGTTATGGGAGTGGGAGAAGAGGAATTCTACTGAGGGATAATACATGATTACTAGGGAACAGAAATGAACTTGTAAATAGTTCTATTTAGAATGTAAGTGATCCTTGGAGACAGTCATCATCTGGAAAAAGGGTCTGTTCAGGTGTAGTTATGTCTAGGTCTTCTTTCCTGTAATGGATAACAAGGGAACAGGGAAGGGAACAAGAACAATTGTTCTCCTTGGTGGGTCAGTCTTATCCTTATGTAGATAGGGGAAAAGTCTCTTCCAGTGTTGATCTCTAAGGGTTTTTAATTCAAAATACTCATTGCACCAGGGAGTCATATTTTGGGGTGAAATATTTTGATTTCCTTCATAAGCAAATATGGCTGCAGAGAGAGGCTCATGAAGATGCCACGTTCCTCCCTGAAGCTGTTGGCATGGATGGTGGATAGCATCCTAGAGGACTCTGCTTATCGCCACCCATTTCTCCAAACAAGGGGGTGGATGTAACAGAGTTGTGCCATCCTGGTCAAGTTTGTATGAACGCCCTAAAAGAAACTTGGTGTGTGGTTGTACTTCCCTTCCTGTTTTTCAGGGAACTCTAGTTACTCAGATTTTGTCTTCAAAAGCCCTTGGGCCAGTGACTACGGAATGACAGCATTCCCTTCAAGGGCATCTCTGCTCTGATCTGGAGCCGAGTTCAGGAAAAGAAAAGGAGGCTGTGGATCCTTTCCAGACCTTTCCAGACCTGTTGGAGCTCTGAGGAGTCAGCCAGCACACTGTATTGAGCAACCCTCAAAGGATCACACTATTACTGACTGGGGGTGCTTTACAAAACAGTGGTCTGATGAGGCAGGAGCTCTTTATACAGTTTCAAATGACCTCTGCAGGAAATTCATAATGGTTTCAAAGGGAAATAGAGTACCTTTGCTGTGGAGAATCCTGGCAGGCTCCATCTGAAGCAGGGATCAAAGTGAACACTTTTCAGGCCTGGGGCAAATTGAATTGTGTGTCACCTGATAGGATGCGATGAGAAGAATACAGCATCACTTCAGTGATGTCCTTGGGAAGATGCATAATGTGAATGTAATTACGAGGAAACATCAGACAAACCCCGGATGAGGGAAATGTCTGGCCTGTCTTCTTCAAAAGTATCAGGGCTGATACACCCATGTTCCTAGGGCATTATTTACAATAGATGAAAGGTGAGCCAGCCCAAATGCCTGTGGACAGACAGATGTATGAACCAAATGTGGTCCATCCATATAATATAATATGATTCGACCTTAGAAAGGAAGGAAATTCTGACACAGGCTGCAACATGGATGAACCTTGAAGATATTATGCTCAGTGAAAGAAACCAGTCACGAAAAGACAAATACTGTATGGTTTCACTTGTAAGAGGTACCCAGAGAAGTCAAATCCATAGAGACAGAAAGCCGAATGGTGGTTGCCAGGGGCTGGGGGACAGGAGAATGAAGAGTGTTTTGTGGGTCTGAATTTTAAGTTTAGGGAGATGAAAATGTTCTGGAGGTAGATGGTGGTGATGGTTGCATGATAATATGAATGTACTTGATGTCACTGAATGGTACACTTAAAAATTTTAAAATGGCAAATGTTATGGGATATATGCTTTACCGCAGGTTTTTTTCTTTTCTTTTCTGTTTTTTCAGATACAAGCTCTTTCTCTGTGGCCCAGGCTGGAGTGCAGCAGTGCATCCTAGTTCACTGTAACTTCAACTTCTGAGCTCAAGCGATCCTCCTGTCTCAGCCTCCCAAGTAGCTGGGACTACAGGTGTATGGCACCAGGCCCAGCTAATTATTTTTAATTTTTAATTTTGTAGAGATGGGGTCTTGTTATGTTGCCCAGGCTGGTCTTGAACTCCTGGCCTCAAGCAATCCTCCTGCCTTGGCCTCCTACAGTGCTGGGATTATAGGTGTGAGCCTCCACGCCTGGCCACAATTTATTCCTCTAAGTGCCAAGGTTAAGAAAGTCAGGGAAAGACTGAGGGAATGTTCAAGATGGGAAGATACTGAGAAGACATGATAACAGGCTGGGCATGGTGGCTCATGCCTGTAATCCCAGTACTTTGGGAGACCGAGGTGGGCAGATCACCTGAGGTCAGGAGTTTGAGACCAGCCTGGCCAGACCAGCCTGGCCAACATGGTGGAACCCCATCTCTACTAAAAATACAAAAATTAGCTGGGCATGGTGGTGGGCACCTGCAGTCCCAGCTGAGGGAGGCTGAGGCGTGAGAATCGCTTGAACCTGGGAGGCAGAGGCTGCAGTGACTCGAGATCACACCACTGCATTCCAGCCTGGGCAACAGAGTGAGACTGTCTCTAAAGTAACAAACAAAAGACACGATAACAATGACAGTTTGTGGTGCCGAACTGGGCCCTGTAGCTGTAAATGATGCTCTAGGGACACTTGATGAACCTGGAATGGAGCCTGAGGGTTAGGTGGTAGTCATCTTTCAGAGTGAAGGCCTCCCTTCTGGTGGTTGTAGTGAGTTTATGCAGGAAGATACCTTTATTTGCGGGAAATACACACTCAGGTATTTGTAGCTGACTGAGTCAGCAGCTTCATCTCAAAAGATTCAGAAATAAGTTATTTGTGCCCTCCTAGCAACATTTCAGTGAGTTTACAATTGTTTCAGAATTCAAAAACTCGTAATTGAAATGCAGTGGAATCATTCTTTGAAAAGAGTCATTAAGAACAACGTATTTTTACTTATTTTTATTTATTTATTTATTTTTTATTTTTATTTTTTGAGATGGAGTCTCGCTCTGTTGCCCATGCTGGAGTGCAGTGGCATGATCTTGGCTCACTGCAACCTCTGCCTCCCAGGTTCAAGCGATTCTCCTGCCTCAGTCTCCCAAGTAGCCGGGATTACAGGTGCACACCAGCACGCCCGGCTAATTTTTGTGTTTTTAGTAGAGACTGGGTTTCACTATGTTGACCAGGCTGGTCTCAAATGCCTGACCTCAAGTGATCCGCCCGCTTTGGCCTCCTCAAGTGCTGAGATTACAGGCATGAGCCATTGCGCCCGGTGAAAATAGTGTTTTTAAATTAAGGGATACCCAGGAGAAAGCAGTAGTAACAGGACAGGTGCTTAGCAAGGCGTTTGACATCTGGGTGACTCCTACTTGACATATTCACCTGACCCCAATGTCCTGAGCAACCTGGATGTGTGGGAGCTATTTTCATATTAATTTTGTAAGGTCAGGGCTTCTGGATGGAAAAGAGAGTCCAACTGGCCCCTGTACCCCAATTAGGCAGTGGTTATCCTGGGCCCATTGATTACCCCGTGAGACCACTGAGGGTGCCTGTTCACCATGAACCCACAGTCTAGGCAGGAGCCAGGACAAGAACACACAATAATGACCCCACTATGTGTCAGTGTACTGGGTTAAATGGAGGCCCCTCAAAAGATATGTTCACATCCAAATCCCTGGAACCTGCATTTTACTTTCTTTGAAGGTAAAAGTCTTAGGCCCAGCCTGGTGGCTAATACCTGTAATTCTAGTACTTTGGGAGGCCGAGGCAGGAGGATTGCTTGAAGCCAGGAGGTCAAGACCAGCTTGGGCAACATACTGAGACTCCATCTCCACAAAAAATTAAAAAGTTAGCTGGGCATGGTGGCGTGCACCTATAGTACCAGCTACTTGGGAGGCTGAGGCAGGAGGATCGCTTGAGCCCAGGTGTTTGAGGCTGCAGTTAGCTATGATTGCGCCACTGCACTTCAGCCCGGGCAACAGAGCGAGACCCTGTCTCAAACAAACAAACAAACAAACAAAATTTATGACTTCTCAGTGCACTTAGCACAAACCCAACTCCCTCGCCAGGGCTGAAAAGTCCTCGCACCATCTCGGCCCTTCCCAGCTCTTCAAATTCATGCTATGCTTTCTCTTCATTCTCTAAATCTCAGTCACCCTGAGTTTCTTTTTTTTTTTTGAGACGGAGTCTCGCTGTGCTCCCAGGCTGGAGTGCAGTGGCCTGATCTCGGCTCACTGCAAGCTCCGCCTCCCGGGTTCACGCCATTCTCCCGCCTCAGCCTCCCAAGTAGCTGAGACTACAGGCGCCCGCCACCACGCCCGGCTAGTTTTTTTTGTATTTTTAGTAGAGATGGAGTTTCACCATGTTAGCCAGGATAGTCTCGATCTCCTGACCTCGTGATCCACCCGCCTCGGCCTCCCAAAGTGCTGGGATTACAGGCTTGAGCCACCGCGCCCAGCCCTCCCTGAGTTTCTTTGAGGTCTTCCCATGGCCTCAGCTCCTCCCTGCCTCAGGGCCTTTGCGTGTGATTTCCGTGTCTTGAACATGTCCTTCCCCTCTTGCTATGCTTGGCAGATTTCCTTTCATCCTTCACGTTCCAGTTTTAATATTCCTTCTTCTGAGAGAGGCAACTTCCCAAACCGCACAATGTGCATAGGCCGCCTTCCCGCCGTTCTTCACTCTCCCTGGATCCCGTCCTGTTCCATCAGCGTGCACACTGCGGGATGCACTTGGCAAGTGGCCGCGTGACTTCTGTGGGCCTGTCCTCCCTCCAGGCCGCAAGCTGCAGGGCTTCGAGGAGCCCATCATTTTGGTTCAGGCATATACTCCCTGTGCCAAGCTCGGGCTCTGGCAGAAAGCAGAAGCTCGGTAAGTGCTTGCTGAATAAATGATAGTGGGAAGAAGGCAGAAATCAGGCGTGTCTGGGGAATCCAGCTGGCAAGGAGGAGGATGGATTGGTAACTGGAGGAGTTTTAATTTCTCTGACTGGCATCAGCCAACGGCCAGCTTGATATGAGATTAGAAACCCCTAGAGCCGGGAATTTTACTGCTTTCATATTCTCTGAAACATCTGAGGACTTGCGTGCTGCCCATACTTCAAAGTCACTCTCAGGTCTCCTCTCTTCTCTGGAAACTTCTCTGACTACAGGTCCTCACTGGCCCTGCTTCTTTTTGTTTTTATTTTTTTAATTCTTAATTTTTAATTTGTTTTAGAGACAGGGTCTCACTGTCACCCAGGCTGGAGTACAGTGGCACCATCATAGCTCACTGCAGCCTCAACCTCCTGGGCTCAAACAATCCTCCCATCTCAGCTTCTCAAGGAGGTAGGACTACAGGTACATGCCACCATGCCCAGCTAATTTTTTGATTTTTAAATTTATTTAATGTTTTAAAGAAATGGGGTCTTGCTATGTTGCCCAGGCTGGGGTTGAACTCCTGGCCTCAAGAGGTCCTCCTGCCTTAGCCTCCCAAAGTGCTGGTATTACAGGCACAAGCCACCACACCCAGCCTCCTGCTTCTCTTTGAATAAATACTGTGTTAGGCCAATGTTGCAGTGCTATAAAGAAACACCTGAGACTGGGTAATTTATAAGAAAATAGGTTTAATTGGCTCACGGTTCTGCAGGATGTACAAGAAGCACAGTGTCGACATCTACTTTTAGGGAGGCCTCAGGGATCTTCCAATCATGGCAGAAGGTAAAGGGGGAGCAGGGGTCTCACAGGGCAGGAGCAGGAACAGCAGCAAGAGAAAGAGTCGGGGGAAGGGCCACACTTCACAACAACGAGATCTCACCAGAACCATTGAAAGGACAGCACCAAGCCATGAGGGATCCTCCCCTATGACCCAAACACCTCCCACCAGGACCCACCTCCAGCATTGGGGATTACACTTTAACATGAGATTTGGGCAGGGGCAAATCTCCAAACCATATCAAACACTTATTTGTTACTGGGTTCTGATGATAAGCATGAACCCTTTATTGTTTATTTCTTTTTTGTTTTTATTATTGTTATTTTTTGAGACAGAGTCTTGCTTTGTCACCCAGGCTGGAGTGCAGTGCCGTGATCTCGGCTCACTGCAAACTCTGCCTCCTGGGTTCAAGCGATTCTCCTGCCTCAGCCTCCGGAGTAACTGGGATTACAGGTGCCTGCCATCATGCCTGGCTAATTTTTGTATTTTTAGTAGAGATGGGGTTTCACGATATTGGCCAGATTGGTCTCAAACTCCTGACCTCAGGTGATTCACCCACCTTGGCCTCCCAAAGTGCTGGGATTACAGGCATGAGCCACCATGCCAGGCCTTTATTGCCTTTATTGTTTATTTCTTAGCTGAAATAAAGAGAGTTGCTCAAGGCACCTGATGACAGAATGAGAAACGCAATATGGTGGGTCCATTGGCCAACTTGCAGATTCCTTTGCTATGTCATCCTTAGGGTAAGGGAAGAAAGACTCCATGGTGGTCATTGAATTCCTTTGCCTTGATTATGGGTGGAGAAGGGGCTTGTTGGCAAGGTTCTGAGTTCCTGGGCTATTTGCTGGAGAATTTCCTCCCTTTGGAGATCCCACAGAAGAGGAACTAGAAGAAAACTGAGTGTGTGCTCCAGCCAGTCTTGTGAGGAAGTCCAAATCCCGAGGATCAGAGTTAGAGGCAGGGATCTGTGAACCCAGTAGTGGGGAATGGCAAATGGATGCATGATTGTGTGGTGCAACGTTATGACTGGCTTTTTTTTTTTTTTTCTTTGAGACAATGTCTCGCTTTGTCACTCAGGCTGGAGTGCAGTGGCACGATCACCATTCACTGCAGCCTCAACCTCCCGGACTCAAGCATTCCTCACACCTCAGCTTCCTATGAGTAGCTTGGACCACAGGTGCACACCGCCATGCTCAGCTATTTTATCTGGAACCAAATGTCAATTGTGCTCTGTGAGCACCCCTGCAAAAAACAGATCCACGTGTTGGTGTCAACGGCCAAGTAAACAGTCCGTGGCTCAAAGGCTATTATCTCTGTTAGGCATGTTGGTAACTGATGCCCATTCAGAGCCCCCAAACCAACTGGTTTCACACCCACAGACAAAAACCAGATCCTAGTTTGCCAGGTCGAGGGTGGCCCATTCACAGGAGGGTGAACAGAAATTGCAGGAGACTGTTGACTTCCTGTTCATCAAATGATAATTCTTGTTAAATACAATTTGGAATATTTTATTTATATTTTTTCTTATTGTTTAGTTTTTAGTCAGATCTATCTTTCACATGACGAAGATACAGTTTTAGGTTTTAAAGCACAGTTAAGCCTTGGGGGGTGGATTGTGGAATTGAAGTTAATTTCCTGGCTTCCGAGTTCCATCAGAAGACTCTTAGATACTGCCTTGTTGCAACACTCTAAAAAAAAAGTTCAGTCCCCCTCCCTCCTGCAGCAAGTTAGGCATGCTGGATTTAATTTAATCTTCCTTGGACAGGGATCCTACATTGCCCTGGGACCAGCGTTCAGCTGGGGTAACAAGCCCTCCACTTTACTTTAAGGGTGATTTCTATATAATGGCCCCAATATGCACTCTGGAAGTTACATTTTCAATTAAGTCTCACCCATCTTCATCAACAGTGACTCCTTTCTTGGAATCAGACTTTGGAAAACAATTTTGATTGAGACGTGTTCGACTCATTGAGGATACAGAGTGCAGGTTGAGTATCCCTAATCCAAAATGCTTTGGCCCACAAGTGTTTCAGATTTCAGATTTCTTTTCTGGACTTTGAAATATTTTCATGTATTTATGAGATATCTTGGGGATGGGACCCAAGTCTCAACATGAAACTCATTTCTGTTTCATATACACCTCATACACAGAGCTTGAAGGGAATTTTATACCATATGTATATTTTGCATATGGCATAAAAATATATAGATATATTTTTGAGACAGGGTCTCACTCTGTGTCCCACTCGGGAGTGCAGTGGCACGATCACAGCTTACTGCAGCCTCAACCTCCTGGGCTGAAGCAGTCTCCCGCCTCAACCTCCCAAGTAGCTGAGACTATGGGCATGTGCCACCACACCCAGCTAATTTTTAAACAATTTTTTGTAGAAACAGGATCTCACTGTTGTTGCCCAGGCTGACCTTGCACTTTTGGGCTCAAGTGATCCTCCTGCCTAGGCCTCCCAAACTGTTGGGGTTACAGGAGTGAGCCACCACGCCCAGCCTATATAATATTTTTAATAATTTCGTGCATAAAACAAAGTCTTAACCACATTTTAACTGTGACCCCTCCCATGAGGTTAGGAGTGGAATTTCCCACTTGTGGCATCGTATTTGCACCCCAAAAGCTTGGGATTTTGGAGCATTTCAGATTTCAGATTTTTGGGTTAGGGTTGCTCAACCTATATTTTACTTTATTTTATATTGTTAGAGACAGAGTCTCACTGTGTCACCCAGGCTGGGGTGCAGTGGCACGATCATAGCTAACCACAGCCTTGAACTCCTGGGTTCAAGTGATCCTCCTGCCTCAGCCTCCCAAATCACTGGGATTACAGGTGTGCACCACCGTGCCTAGCTTCAACCTGTATTTGTAAATATTTTTTGAGTTTATGGTGAATGCTGTCTTTTTTTAGTGAGACTATGAAAATCAAATACAGATCCCCAAATGGTATGGTGGGAAGTTTGGTAGATTCACAAACTCCTTCAGCTCTAGAATAAGGGCGATAATGCAAATAGAGTGCTTCCTCTGAATTTATTTGCCCTAATTAACCCTTCCTCCTGGCCTTGGTACCCTGGAGGTAGCTTAGAAACAATGTTCAGGCTTAGAGAGAAGCTCAGATGGTCCCACTTGGGTATGCAGGAGGCCTTTCCTCGTGGAAGCTGTATGGGGAAAGCAGATAAGCATTGGGGTCTCCAGCATAATTTTTCTGATAGTGAAAACAAGAAGTGCTGCAGGTAATCAGTCTTTATTTTCTTCTTTTTCTGCCTTCATCCTTGGTCTGTTTGGCAGTTACCCAAATTACAAGACTTGACAGTCGTTTCTATTTAATAAGCTTGCTTTGAAACTCAAGAAGCATCCAGTGTGCAGCTCTGTCAACAGGGAATCATTAATGCTGAACAGACAAAATGTGCATGTTTAATTGTTTTCATTGAAATAAGCGCCCCATGTACCCCCTGCTATTTGCGAGTACACACAGGTTAACTAAGACCAGGACACCAGACATAGCTGCCGTCTCTGATGACTTGCTTAAGCATGTGAAAACAGAAAACAGGCTTGGTTTTGGATGACAAATAGGATTTCACTTTTTTTTTCTGAGATAGGATCTTGCTCTGTCACCCAGGCTGGAGTGCAGTGGTGCAATCTCAGCTCACTGCAACCTCGACCTCCTGGGCGCAAACAATCCTCCCACCTCAGCCTCCTGAGTAGCTGGGATCACAGGCATGCACCACCACACCCAGCTAATTTTTGTATTTTTAGTAGAGATGGGGTTTCACCATGTTGCCCAGGCTGGTTTTGAACTCCTGGCCTCAAGTGATCTGCCTGCTTTGGCCTCAGTGCTGGGATTACAGGCATGATCCACTGCTCCCGGCCCGAATTTGCTTTTTTACTTTCACCTTCCACTTCCACTTTAGCCTAATTCCCAAAGTGAGATGAGTCTGATTAACAGAGGAAGAATGAAGACATTTAAAAGCTTCTTTGTGGACATCTATGTCTCCCTTCCTGGACAGGTGGTGGTTATCAGTAAAAGCTAAGACACTGGCAAAACTTCTTGGCATTCCGTTAGAATTTTAGTCAGCCTGCTGAACATCCCTGTTTCATAGGAAAAACTGGGAACCAGATTTTTACAGGACCCAGAAAGCTGTATTTCTTCATATGTGAGAAGACAGGAATGTTGGCCCGACTATCAGTGAATATCCTGAGTTTTGCTACCTAATAAGGCCCGTTTTTCCTTCCTTCCTTCTTCCTTCCCTTCCTTTTTGTGCTTCACTTAAGAACCATGAGAATTATAACCCTACTTCCAGATTCTTGATTCTGAGATGGTGGATTTGACATGGTGCCTTTTCCCAGCATGGGGCCATCGGCTTTCCATCCAAACCGCCTCAACTTGCTGCAAACTGAACTCAGTGTCTTCCCCACGCAACTCTGTCCCTCTTCCATCTTGTTTACTTAAATCGCTCCCTCCTCTAACTCATCCTGCCTGAAACCTTTCCATCACCTTTTAACAAATTAACCAAAGTCCATCTACATACAGAGAGGCAGACCTATGATAGGTCCACAGCTCCCCAAACCTCATAAACAGAACGCTTCCCTGGAAGCAGCACCAGGTGAAGACACGGAACACTGCCAGCGCCCTGCACGCCCTTCTGCCTCTTTTGAGTCGACGTCCTCCTTTCCCCTTTATCCTGGAGCCCTCCTGCTTCCTGGGCCCTCTTCTCCTTTGTCCCTCAGTCCCGTCAGCGCTTCTCCCCATCTGTTCTCACTGTCAGCTTCAGGCTAGAACACAACTCTATCATGTCTGTCTCTTGTTCAAAAACCCTCTCTTGCTGTCCAGAACTATGGTGTAAAAAGAGCCCTCAGTTTCTTAACCTAGACTCCAAGGTCTGCTGGGACTTGACTTCATCCCGTATTTACAGCCCTATTTCCCACAATTTTTCCTCGAACTCCTTAAGATTGAGCCAAATGGAAATATGTAGCGACCCGGTAATATGAATAATAATGACAATAAAAATAACTGAATGGTTTTGAACATTTAGCAATGCACCAACCATGCTCTTGGTTAAGATGTAATCTATTTTGTTCTTCATAGCAATCTCAGGAGATAGGTGATATTGCTAACCCCACTTCGCCGGAAGCTGAGTGACTTCCTCAAGGTCACACATCCTGTGAGTCATAGAACTGCCATCAAGACTCAAAGGGTCTGAGCTTGGGGCAAGCTCTATGTACAAGTGCCAAGGTTTCCTGCATCGGGATTGTGCTCATGCCGTTCCACCATTTAGGGCGTACATGACCTATCTTTATCCACGTCTGACCCACTCTGCAAGACGCAGCTTACGTGTGTCCCCTCCAGTGGGCTCTCCATGGTTCCCTCCATTGGTAGTGATCTCTGAACACCCAGAACATTTTCCTCATCCCTCTTCTGACACATTTCCTTTAATTCATTTAGCAAATACCGTCAATTCTCATTATTCAAAGTAGCGATGTTCTCTAAAGACTCCATGCACACCAAATTAGCAAATACTAAACTTCTGCTCCTAGAAGAAACACACAGGTCGGGGTCTTGGAGCCTCTTGTCAAACATTTTTGTCAACCGATCAATACATAATCTTGTTTTGTGTGTGTTCTGCTGAAGACACCTCATTTAATATATGTTATTGATCCATTAAGGTTGAACTCACAGCCAACGGCACTGTAACTCACACCTGAATAACAGGTGTCAAATGTGTATTTTCCCTATAAGGCACATCACAGCCTACTTGTTTTAGGAACAGAAGACAGGACTTCAGCTCTACACTTGGGGACCATTTTAATACGTGAAATCATCAGTTAGAAGTACAAACATGCAAAAAACATGGCACGAGGTAGGCTGTGAAAAAGACACTGGTTTACAGCAATGAGAGCTGAAACAGGAAGGCAGAGGGTCTCCTCATTTGACCTCAGCTGAGAACATGCATGTTGAGCAACTTCAAAGACTTTCACCACTCTGTGCACATCTGAGGATGACTGTGAAGCTCACCTCACTGTGGATCACCCCCTTACACAGCTGCTGCACTTCATGGCCTAGTCATGGCACTCCGCATGCATGACCTCCCATCCTCACCTGTCTTGCCTGGGCACTGATGGATGACTTCCTCAAGAACTGGATCTCAGGATGTCTGGGGCAGAGCTCTGAGCACCCCTTAATGAGATGGGATTCCAAAGGATTCCCCTGAAGCCCTGACCAACCCCTGATGCAAAGGGATCTTGAGCCCCTGTGGTCTCACCTACTTAGATACCGATATTTGTAAATTTCCTCCTTTGCTTTGTGAATGCTCTGGCTGTTTGTAAATTCCTCTCACTGATTGCAGATCCTTTTACAAAGCCACCCACTCAATGGTAGGATCCCTGTCTCTCTTCTCTCAATGCTAGCATAGAGCTTCGCCATGTAAGTGGTTATTCAATTAAATAAAACTTGAAAACCTACATGAGCAATACCATTAATTAGAAGGCACTTACTTTATTCCAAAAAGAGTTATGTGAGACACACTCTGGTCTGCTTGCTAGAGTCTTCCTATTTCTTGAGCATACATCTTGTTGCTTTTGGAGGAGGATAAGATAAGAATACTGAGTGGCTTAGCTTGATTTTGTAGTCCCTTTGAGTGAACTAGATCCCTAGACCTGGGTTCATGGAGCCTGTGGAGCTGAGGCCAATAAGAGAAGCGAAGTTCCTCAGAGCCCAAGAACTGTTGACCTTGGGTCCTGTAGAAGAGTCAGCAGGGCTGGAAATGCAGGCAGAATATTAGCTAGTATTGCACAGACACTTCTAATTGTTTTTTGTTTGTTTGTTTTGAGACCGAGACTTGCTCTGTCACTCAGGCTGGAGTGCAGTGGTGCCATCTCAGCTCACTGCAACCTCCGCCTCCCAGGTTGAAGTATTCTCCTGCCTTAGCCTCCCAAGGAGCTGGGATTAGAGGCACCTGCCACCATGCTTGGCTAATTTTTGTATTTTTAGTAGAGACGGGATTTTGCCATGTTGGCCAGGTTGGTCTCGAACTCCTGACCTTAGGTGATCCGCCCGCCTTGGCCTCCCAAAGTGCTGGGATTACAGGCATGAGCCATCGTGCCTGGCTCAGACGCTTCTATTTGTATGGTTCTCAACATGCAGGTATGTGTTTTGTAACCAAGCATAGCCCCCGTTGGACATCGATGGGTTAGTTGGTGTGACTGGGTACTCTTTTCTTTTCTCTTTTCTTTTCTTTTCTTCTTTTTTTTTTTTTGAAATAGAGTCTCACTCTGTTGCCCAGGCTGGAGTGCAGTGGCGACATCTTGCCTCACTGCAACCTCTGCCTCCCGGGGTCAAGCGATTCTCCTGCCTCAGCTTCCCAAGTAGCTGGGATTACAGGTGCGTGCCACTACGCCTGGCTAATTTTTGTATTTTTTAGTAGAGACAAGGTTTCACCATGTTGGCCAGGCTGGTCTCAAACTCCTGACCTCAAGGGGTCCGGCCGCCTTGGCCTCTCAAAGTGCTGGGATTACAGGTATGAGCCACTGTGCCGGGCTATGACTGGATCCTTTCATGCTGGTCTTTCCACTTGTCTGCAGTCCTGGAAGTAGGCTACTTTGGGCAGCTGTCCTTGGCTGCTGCTCCCCTGCACCTTAGGATCCTTGTGAAAAGTGACTCTATGCAAAGAGACATGCAGCTAATGCGTGCTGCAGGGTGAGTGGAGAGCCTGGGAGCTGGGCTGCAAAAACCTATGCAACCCAAGCCCGATCTGCCTGACCTTGAATTGGTTTACTACATGTCTCTCTCTTATCAGGCAAGTCTCCAAGGAGTCTTTCACTTTGGACAGTGCATCCCCAAATCAAAGACTGATTCATAAAAAGAACTGATGAGATGTTGCCTTTTGCTCAGGCACCCTATCACTCATGTTTCTCCAGAGTCCCTTGCCATTTCTTCCTTGCTGACTCAGAGTAACGATGGAGAACAAAAAGCCAGGAGGATAGAAAAAAGGAAAGCCGCGCTACCCGGAGAGTCTGGGGAAAGAGTCAAGCTTCTCTTCCCAACCCGCATCTTTTTTGGTTGTTGTTTCAAAGAACTTACTTTGCCCCATTCAAGCTGCAGGGAAATCTCTTTTGCTAGAGGGTGCGATCAAAGCAGGTGGGGCATCTCCATGCAGTGTGTAGGTCACAAAATAACTCTGAGGACATCAAAGGCCTGTGGGACATTGCACAATGACATACTGGACCCGTTAGACACGCAGTGGGTTTCGCTTCCTGTACATTTCTCTGAAAAACCTGCCGAGTCATCGACAGTTATCACCACCTTGCAGAATTTACGAAAGCTTCTAAGCAGTCATCTGTATAATTTCTTTTGCGTCTAGGGCTCCTTGTGCTCTTGTAATTTAAAACGTGTTTAAATAATAAAACCAACACACAACCTGGGGCAAAATTAAAATTCCAGGGAAGGCAGGTGAGATTTTGCTGGATGGGATCCTTCAAGAAATGTGCAGATAAAACAAGGACCAGCAGCTCCTTTTCCTGAGTCTCCTGGAGCGAGCAAGTCATTGTTAGGTGCATGGCTTGATAAAGAGAAGTGACAAGAAGATGGTATTTTAGACACTGAGAAATGAAAGCAAATGTGCATCATATCTAATGCAAAGTATTACTGCCCCTAGGAAAGGAAGGTGTGTGCAACCACAATGAAAGAAATACACTTTAAAAAAAATTGCCAAGTTAGCAGATTTCTGTCTCAAGAATGTAACAAAAGCATTTTTTTATCTTGAGGATTTTTTAAAGTTAAAAAAAGTCAGCTCCTAAGAAAAGATAGGAATGTGATTCCTGAGCTGAGGGTATTTGCATTTTGAATTTTTGTTCCTACCTTGCAAGTAGGAATTGTGCCAAGAAAGCATAAACACAGAGAAGGAAATGGGTGTTTGTATTTGCAATACCTGGCTCAGGAGAGGAGAGAAGCCAAGAAGAAGGGTGTGTGATTCACTCCTGAGTGCACCTGGAACCCAAGCGGCCAGAGACATGAGTTGTGGGCCAGCAGGTGGATCCCGTGGCTGCAAAATTTTGCTGTGCGACTGCTCGCATCAGTGGTGGTGTGGACGCCTTTAGGCAAGGTGTGTCTGTGGCTTGCTGGTATTTCAGCCAAGGAATGTGTCAGAATAAGCTCAGCAGCCACAACAAGAGAGGATGTGTAGTGTTTCCGGGAGGGGCTTATGTTGTTCTCAATTTCCGGGTACAAGGCTGGGTGCAGTGGCTCACTCCTGTAATCCCAACACTTTGGGAGACCGAAGCGGGCAGATCACCTGAGGTCAGGGGTTCAAGACCAGCCTGACCAACATGGAGAAACCCCATCTCTACTAAAAATACAAAATTAGCCAGGCGTGGTGGCGCATGCCTGTAATCCCAGCTACTTGGGAGGCTGAAGCGGGAGAATCGCTTGAACCTGAGGTGGAGGTTGCGGTAAGCCGAGATCGTGCCATTGCATTCCAGCCTGGGCACCAAGAGTGAAACTCCGTCTCCAAAAAAAAAAAAAAAAAAAAAAATTCTGGGGACAGAGTGATGTTAGACCAGACAGTGGGTCTCAAACTGTGGGTGTGTTTCAGCCACCTGTGGTGTGTGTTACAAAGGCAGTCGCCTAAGATCTCACGCTGGAGCTGGGACCCACGGAGCTGGGCAGCTTGAGGTAGTTCCAAGTTCAGTACAGGTGGTTCAAGGTCCCTACTCTGAGAAACTGACATCAAATGAAAGAACACAAGTTTAGCGTGACAATCCTTTACCATCACACTTCACCATTGGCAACCCACACTGCTTAGCCACATTCAAAGTCACTGGCAAGTGATTTTATTTTATTTTCAAGCGTGGGACAACTTAATTTTGTGAAATGTATATTTTTTGGTCATAGCATAAGCTACCACTCCTCAGTTCTTTTTGGCTGTTTTACAAACCAATCAGGAAATGTATGGCAAAAACAGCAAAAGGGAAGTCGATTTTAAAAATGTACGATGCATGTTTTCATTGTGTAGACATTAATAATGAAAACAAAAGGAAATTTTTGGCTCTCGAGGAAAATGGAAGTGCCTAAAACGTTAGTTTTTTTTTCTTTTTTTCCAAATACCCAGACGTCAAGGAGACTAAAATGTAAATTTTAACCTAAAAGTATGAATGTTTTGGGTAGCTGGTTATAGTATCATCCTTGTGATTTGGAAAACATTCGAATGTATCCTTTCCCTGATTATATAGAGATTAGCTAGTATTTTATGTGTAAGCAGGGCCAGCTTCGCTGTCTTGTGACAGTTCAGTCCCACATGGACTGGTTTAATGTTCTGCAACCTCCATATTGCAATGCCTCATCATGTTGTCTTCGAGTTTGTATTTTGAAAGCAACGGTCTGACGGGACAGTGGAGCATGAGCCCAGGGCTTGGAGGTGCCACCTTCCTGCCTCCTAGGATGGACTCTCTGTGCTCTGCTTCCCTGCCCCCATCCAACGATGCGGCTACCCTCCGCCCTCTGGCAGGCGTGGAGAGGTTCAGGTCAGCAGGCATGTGTCCCGCTTGCCAAGTCGTGGGTGGGACCCCAGGAGCCTGTGAGAGTCCACATTGGCCCTCTGAGTATCCCTATGCCCAAAGAAGTGCTACATTAAAAGTAAAAAGCAAAAGCCAGGCACAGTAGTGTGTGCCTCTAGTTCCGGCTACTTGGGAGGCTGAGGCGGGAGGATTGCTTGAGTCCAGGATGTCAAAGCTGCAGTGACCTATGATTGCGGCATTGTATTCTAGCCTGGGCCACAGAGCAAGAACCTGTCTCTAATAATAATAATAATAGGTGAAAAAACACCATGACAGGTCCAGAACGACTGGGGAGGGGGGGAAGGAAAAATCTTTTCTGCTTTTGAAAAAAGGACCCCAAATTTACATTTTGCACTGTGCCCCACAAATCATGCAGCCGGTCCCATGTGTAAGTCATGTATGAACACATCGCTCCACTGCAGGATAATGGATGCAGGTCCAAGAAAGGGGAAAAGGATGACTCATTCCCACACAAACAATTCACAGGGAAAGAATTCAGATGGCCAATTGCTCACCTAACATAGTTTATAATTCCTAACATAGTTATATAGGTGTTGCAGATTAAATTTTAAAAATCCATGGATGCTCTGTTTATTTTTAAAAATAGTTATGCATGACTTTTTTCCCCAGTGCAGCTCTGTGCAGGGACAAGCAGTTGGATGGAATCATGCCCAATAGCTCCCTGTAATGTAGAAGTGACACACTGTCCCCAACCTGCCAGGTCTGGTTCCTCATAGGCGGGCTACTCACCAGGTGTTTGAGGGGATAACTTCAGCAAGGGAAGAGATCCCATGATTCCCCCAAAGACAGGAATGTGCATTTGCCTAGTGAGAAGGCAGAATGGCACTCAGGAGGTGCCCCAGGGACTGGTCGACAGCCAGCAGCAGGAACAAGGACTGGCCAGATCCCTGGTCTTTGCTAATTTCATAGAGCCCATTACCATGCTCTGCTGCCAATGGAATTGTGTCTTTTTTCCAGTTATTCTTACAGTGGGTCTTCTTCTTCTTTTTTTAAAATTTCCTTGCAGAACTCAGTCTACCAATGGATCTTCTAAAGCAGTTATCCATGTAACCTCAGCAAATAGGCATGGTTCTTTCTCCCACCTCAACAAAACACTGCACATCTGGTATTACATAATTGGTTGGAAAATATTTTGAGAAAAAATATATATGTTTTCATATAGTTAAAAATCAGCAAATTAGAAATATATTTCTGTAGACTCTTAAGTCAGTGATTCTCAACTGGGGGCAATTTTGCTCCTCCCATCCCAGGGGACATTTGGCAATGTCTGGAGACAATTTTGGTTGTCACAACGGGGGCTGCTCCTGGCATCTAGTGGTGGAGACCAGGGATGTTGCCAAACATCTTAGGATGCACGGAGCAGCCCCCTACAACAGAATTATCCAGTCCCAAATGCCAATGGTGCCGGGATTGACTTACATAAACAATTCTATTTTTAGAAGTGTTATTCATTTTCATTCCCCAGCAATAATCTAGCATTATTTCTTCCCCAAGAGAAGCTTCCATGAACCAGAATTCAGAATATTAACTTATAGGAGAATGCCTCCCAAAAGGCGATTATGGGTTTGTCTCTATCATAAAATAGAGAGGAACGTGCAGTCTGAGAATGTCCACAATGGGAGCAAAGTGGAGGCAAGCAGCCTGCCTTGGGAGTGTTGGAAGGGGTGTATCACGAAGCTCCAACCTTGCCAGTACAAAAAGGCAAAAAATGGAAAGCTGCCAGGCAGCTTTCAAGAATTTGGTTGTGCAGGCCACACCCCAGATGAATGAAACCCCAGTCTCTGTCAGTGGGACCTGGGTCGTGGGAGTGTTTGAAGCTCCCAGAGTGTCCCCAGTGTGGGGCCAGACTGGAGCATCACAGGACACATGGTTAGATGTGGGGTGAGCGGGGTTAGCTGTGCAGGAGGCAGTGACCAAGGGATAGGAACAATACCCCTCCACATAAGCTAAGGCAACAGAAGCCTGTGCAAATCCACTGCGAATCAGCCCTCATTTAAATAACGACTACAGTCAGAGACTGTGGCTGGGATCCAATGTTGACTGGGGTCTACATGGCACACATGGGATTAATAACATCAAGCACGGAGATATTGGCAAGAAGGGGGAAGGAGAGGCAGGAACAAGCTCTCTTTCATTCATTACTGAGAATTCTCCTTTCAACTTATTTTAGAGTTAACTACAAGATCTGTTTAGTCAATGAAGTGACTGGAGCATTTTCTTTTTTTTTGTTTTCTTTGTTTTTTTTGAGACAGGGTTTCACTCTATCCCCCAGGCTGGAGTACAATGGTGTGGTCTCAGCTCACTGCAACCTCTGCCTCCTGGGCTCAAGCGATCCTTCTGCCTCAGCCTCCCGAGTAGCTGGGACTACAGGCACCTGATACCATGCATGCCTGGCTAATGTTTTTTTTTTTTTTGGCAGAGTCTCGCTCTATTGCCCAGGCTGAGTGCAGTGGTGCCATCTTGGCTCACTGCAACCTCTGCCTTCTGTGTTCAAGTGATTCTCCTGCCTCAGCCTCCTGAGTAGCTGGGATTACAGGTGTCAGGCCCGCCATGACACCTGGCTGATTTTTGTATTTTTAGTAGAGATGGGGTTTCACCATGTTGGCCAGGCTGGTCTTGAACTCCTGACCTCAAGTGATCCGCCTTCCTCGACCTCCCAAAGTGTTGGGATTACAGGCATGAGTCACCATGGTTGGCCACCCCTGGCTAATTTTTGTATGTTTTGTAAAGATAGGGTCTCACTATGTTGCCCAGGCTGGTCTCGAACTCTTGAGTTCAAACAATCTGCCTGCCTTGGCCTCCCATAGTGCTGGGATTGTAGGGGTGAGCCACTGCACCGGGCCGAGACTGGAGCCTTTTCTGTAGTTGAGACCACAGTTTCTCCACATCAGCACTGTGAACGTTTGGGACTGGAGCGTGCTCTGTGGTGGGGCTGTCCTGTGCATGGTAGGGGGTTGACCAGCATCCCTGGCCTCCACCCATGGGGTACCAAGAGCACCCCCTGCACCTGTTTGAGACAACTCAAAACGTCTGCAGACATTCCTAATATCCCTTGTGGGGCAAAATGCCTGCTGGCTGAGGGCCACTGGTCTAGACCAATGCTTTTTAAATTGCTGAGGTGCTTATCTCAAAAATTAGTTGGTCGTACATTCAGTTGAGTGGGCGGTGACTAGCACTGAAAGCATGAAATGGAAGTGGATAGCCCAGAAAATTATAGAATGAGTCCATGGCAAGGGGAAGGATAAGTTCACAAGCATCGTGTCACATTTTGGTCACATGTATGTGTACGTGGGTCTTGTGTTTCTGTGTGAAATGTACTTCTTACTGTGGATGGGAGTTTCCTGGGGGGAGAAGGAACCACCAAAGAGCTCATGCTAGTCAGATGAGGTTAGTTCAAGGAAAACCTAAGGAGGCAGGGCTTAACCTCATCCATCGCCAGTGACATAAATTGATGGATTGGTATTATTATTATTATTATTATTATTTTAAAGACAGAGTCTTGCTGGGTCTCCCAGGCTGGAGTTCAGTGGTGCCATCTCGGCTCACTGCCCGAGGTGGATGGATCACGAGACCATCCTGGCCTTCATAGTGAAACTCCGTCTCTACTAAAAATACAAAAATTAGCTGGGCGTGGTGGTGCTGCCTGTAATCCCAGCTACTCGGGAGACTGAGGCAGGAGAATCCCTTGAAACAGGGAGTTGGAGGTTGCAGTGAACTGAGATGGTGCCACTGCACTCCAGCCTGGTGATAGAGCGAGATTCCCTCATAAAGAAAAAAAAAAATGTCACTCAGGTTCGGGTGTGGTGGCTCACGCTTGTAATCCCAGCACTTTGGGAGGCTGAGGTGGGCGGATCACTTGAGGTCAGGAGTTCAAGACCAGCCTGACTAACATGATGAAACACCATCTCTACTAAAAATACAAAAATTAGCTGGGTGTGGTGGTGTGCGCCTGTAATCCCTGCCACTCAGGAAGCTGAGGCAGTAGAATCACCTGAACCCAGAAGGTGGAGGTTGCAGTGAGCTGAGATTGTGCCACTGCACTCCAGCCTGGGGAATAGAGCGAGACTCCATCTCAAAAATAAGAAAAAATAAAATCCACTATCCTGCTAAAATGCACATATGTGTATATATCAATATACAAAACATTCTAATAGAGAATATAACAGAAGGGAACATTTCCACTCACCACCGTCAATATTTAGGTTTTGCAGGACATCCCCAGAACACAGAGGGCAGTGCTTTGGGAGAGAGGGCTCCTCCCGTGGCTCTGGGATATTGGGATATTGGCGATGCCCCCCAGACACCTGGAGCACCCCCCACTCACCTGTTTTGCTTACCTCTTTTCTTTTTTTTTTTTGAGATAGGGTCTTGCTTTGTCACCGAGGCGGGAGCACGGTGGCACGATCATGGCTTACTGCAGCCTCAACCAATCCTCCCACCTCAGCTTCCCAAGTAGCTGTCACCCTCTTTTCTGATATAAGGTCTAATTAAGGTCAAGAATCAGCTTTGGGCTTGGAAACTTGGCCAGTGTTTTCTGCCTTTAACTAGAAAGTTTCAAGCAGGAATTCCAAACAACCCCAGTGCAGGCAATGGCAACAGACAGACCCATGGTGCAGGAGAAACTGTATTCATTTCCTGTACTGAAGCTAGTGAAGAACAAGGTGACTTATGTGATTACACAGTGGGGAATAACTTAGGATACCGTCCTTAAACGTTAAACAAGAGGAATACTGTGCAAGAGGGAAATGGTTCCTACATTCTGGCATATACAATTCCACGCGGTGGAATTTAAGCCCTCATTTAAAGTATAATTTTGAAAAATATTTAGTGACCTAGAAAAATATGTATTTCTTAAGACTAGGTAACCAAATCGGAATGCTAAACTATTTATACAGAGTGAGCCCGATTTTATTATTTACCTCCCCTCCACCCTCAACTCCCATTTTTGGATGGGAAAATTCTTCCACACAGAGGAAAACGACAGGCACGTCATGAATGCAAACGTCAACGTTGGTTTTCTCTGGGAATTTTTATTTTATTGGACAGAAAAGTGGCTACACTTTGCTTTTTATTAGGAAGAGAAGACGCTTTAACATCTAAGTAATGAAGTCACAGCGAAGTGAAGAAGCCCTTTCACCCATCAGATGGCTTAAGAATGCCATCCTGGCGTCTTCCATAACTCCTCGAATCCCCTACTGCCCTGATGACACAGAATCAGAGGCTTCCAGGGGTACGCTGAGGGGGCATCTGATGCGCACGGCAGCTACTGGGCCCCAACTCCGGAGTGTTCTCACTCCGAGATTTAATTATAGGGCGGGGTCGTCAGGAGCAGGTCTCCCACTGTCCTGCAGGAACCCTTTTTGACCTTCAGTAGAGACAGAGCCCTAAAACTTTGGGCCTGATTTTCCCTTCCCCAACTCCTCCTCGTGCTCTTCCCAGGCACTTCCCCACCCTCAAGAGACTCCCTTCTTTACCTCTGTCCCCAAGTCCCTCTCTCCCCAGGCCTTCTCAAGGGCTCCCCCGCTGCAGGACCCCTCTGCCGTCCCCTTTCCTGTTTCGGAGTGTCGCGGGGTTCTGGAAACCACAGCCCCCTCAACAGCCCTGAGATCCCCGGGGAGGAACCAGCGAGCCTGAGCCCTGTTTTGGGAGCACAGGGAGACACCCGCGGGCGGCCGGCGGCGTGGGGGCGGGGCGCTGAGAGTGCGCAGCTCTTCTAAGGTCGTCGGTAATTCCTTCCCGGTCCATGTAGGGCGCTGGCACAGACCAGCCCCAAGAGTCTGATCCTGGGGGAGGGGAGGGGAAGAGAGGTGAGGGGAGGGGAGGAGGCTGGAAGACGAAGTGGGAGGAGGTAGGTTGTGGCCTAAACCCCAGTGCAGGGAGAGGAGGCTAGGAGGGGGAAGGGAGGGACAGAGAGGGGATGAAAAGCAGAGGAGGAGGGGGAAGGGAGGAGAAGGAGGGGGCAGGGATGCGAACCGGAGGAGGAGGGAGGACGGAGGGGGTGGAAAGCAGGGGAGGATGGGGAGGGGAGAGGGGAGACCCTACAGGAACTCAAGGCTCAGGGATGCCTTTGGTCCCTTCACTTACTTTCAGCCCACACAGTTAGATGCAGGGGGCTTCTGCTCTGGGCACCGAATGGTGCAGCTCCCGACACCTGTCTGTGTCCACGGCCATCCCCAGCACAGCAAGCCATGCGCCACCCAGCCTCTTTCCGGAGGAGACTCATTTAGATGCAATGGCCAATTTTTTTTTTTAAACCAGACTGTATAAATTTACAGTTTCCTTTTCAGCTGAAGCAGACAATGTTAAAACACATTAGATTTTCTGTTTCGGAATGCAAATTAAACATAGGCAAGCTCTTGGAAGGCTTCATTGAGGGCTTAAGAAAATAGGAGATTGAAAATGTCGACGCTTGAGTAAGGCAAGAGATTTTAGCCTTGTAGCAATGTGGTCCTGTGTGTGTTTACTTAAAAAGAGAAAACTGCTTAATAATAAAACGGCCCTAGTCTTCCTTGAACATAACAGGAAGCACTGCTTAAAAAAAATTTCTTTTTTTTTTTTTTTTTAACAGCCACCATTTATTTGTCGGTGCACAGGGAGGGGGTGCGGTTGAGGCAGGGTTGGGGTAGTCAGGCAGGCACTCCCCAAAGCCTGCCCACCCGGCCCCTCCAACTCCAAGAGTGGAATCTAGAAGCAGCCCCTAGGGGCTCTCCCCTCTAATCTAGAAATGACTTTCCTAAGTAACGGTCACTATAAACTAGGTTCCTTTCTGTTCTCTGTCCCCCTTTTTCACCCCCAAAGCAAAAACAACAAAAACACAATCTAATAGAAAAGCCCTTCCCACCCCAACTAAAACCGAGCAGAACACTGGCCCCAAACTCTGCTTCTGCTGTTCCTGCCCCTGTTATGGGAGCCTTGTGGGCTATTTTCTGCTCTTTTCTTCCCCTGGAGAGTTATTTAAGGCCTTTAAATGCCATTCTGTGCACACATAACTTAAAAATGGTCTGGCACGGGGGAAAAGTTGGCAAATGTCTAGTTCACAATCTGTTGCCATTATGTGAAGCCAGATTCAGTAAAAACTCTATTGGCTTCCGGAGCCAGGTTATGCAACATCTTAAAAGGGTTTGGGGATGTGTCTGTAGAAGGGGGAAGGGGGACCTGAGAGGGGATCTGGGTGTCGCATGTAAGCTTGCTGTACTGGGGATGGCCGTGGACACAGACGGGTGTCGGGAGCTGCACCATTTCAGTCTTAAGAGCAAGAAGCCCCCCTGCATCTAACTGTGTGGGCTTTGAAAATGGGGGTGAAGGGACCAAAAGGCATCCCTGGGCCATGAGTTCCTGTAGGGTCTCCACATTGAGATGGGGAGTGGGGGATGGGCCCGTATGAGCCGGCTAGGGCTGCCATGTCAGAGCAGCAGACATGGATTCCCTCACATTCTGGAGGCCACATGTTTGAAACCCGGTGTCACAGGGCTGCTTTCTCCCGCAGCTCCTCTCGGTGGCTTGTAGACGGCCTGTGTCCTCCCATGGTTGTCCCTCTGTGTGTGCCTGTGTCCTCATTGCCTCCTCTTGTAAGGACTCCAGTCCTACTGGATCAGGGCCCACCCTAATGACCTCATTTTAATTTAATTACCTCCTTAGAGATCCTGTTTCCAAATACGGTCACATTCCAAAAGGTAGTGGGGATTAGAGCTTCAGCCTTTGAATTTTAGGGATTATTCCCCGTTATGGGATGGGGAGAACACTTCAGAGGCTTGGTAAGGGAAGCAGAGTGGGTGGGGAAGGAGCTTGCACCCCTTGGGCACCCAGGCGTTGGGATGCCCCTGGCCCCTCAGCCCCTGGGTTTGCAGACTGGAGAGCAGGGTGCTCCCAGGGAAGTGGGAGGGGTGGGGGCAGGGTAGCTGTTAACTGCTAGACTTGGGCCTGTCGCCCATATGACAGCTGCATTTTCAATTCTCTTTTGGAATATTCCTTCTGTATTGCAGTTTCACTGTAGCCTGAGAGCCAGCTGGATAAGCTGCTAGGGACACAGGATTCCCGAGTGATAGCGCAGGGCAGCAGTGGTGTCTCAGGGTCTTGCTCACATCTGTGTGCTTGGCACCTGGGAAGGAGCTCCAGGTAATTCTGCAGACTAAAGGAGGGGAGGAGCAAGCTCACCCTGTGGGTTTTCAAGATGTTAATTTAATCTTCCTTGTTTGTACTTGACAGAAACCACAAAGCTTGTTCATCCAAAGTAGTGTCTTTCGTGGTGAAACGATTATCAGTAATTATTAAGAAACAGAGGGAGTCTTCTCCTTGGCCGCCGAAAAACTCAGAAATGTGGGGAGAAATATCAAAGTTGTGGATGATCTGATATCATGAATTTTCTCGGAAAGGAGATGACCAGAGGCGAAAGTGTACTGGAGCTTCCGTCTCGGTGGCTTTTTTTAAGGTTTGGTTCCAAATGGTGGTGACTCCAGAGAGTTGATGATCTCACAATGCTTTTGAATTTGCACAGCGAAGCCTTCAAGTCCTGCCTTGGCAGTTTCAGCAGAAGCATAAAGGATTCAAGGAACCACAGACACGATGGTGGAGACATTTTTGGTGGTGATTTTCCTGGCAAAGCCCTGGGGAGCCGGCTGGCTTGGTCAGCTGTAGGCAGAGTTTGTCCTTTCCCTCTGGGGGAAATCCACTTTGTCTGGAACACTCTGGAGTCCTTCGGGTCATTCACTCCCGAGTCCTTCGGGCCATTCACGATCTTTCACCCTTTCTTCAAGCTCACCTCTCTCTTTAAGGAACAGCTGAGCGTCCCTGGAGGCTCCAAGTCTTCTCTTCTACTGAACTGTGCCAGCAGGAATCTCTATCAGGGTTCCTAAGAGTTCTGTACCTGAGTGAATGCAGACCTTTTGCACAAATTTCTAGTAGGTGATTCACTAGAGGCCAAAGGCAGGGGAAATATAATCATTCACTCATTTTTTTCATGCCTTTTGTTTCCTTCTTCTAAACTCTTGCTTCTTTTGTGTGTATTTTATTTTGTTTGCCTTAGCTTCTTAAGTCAGGGAGGGTTGGAAGGGAAGGAAGGTGTTTGAAATATACGAGTGACAAATGAACGGAAATTTGCTGCTTGGTGATAGCACCAAAGGAAGGTGAAAATATGTGTAGTGGACGTTGGTAGTTTTGGTCTGACTCCGTGTTTGGCCTCTATCTTTCGGTTAAAACAACTCAAATTTTCTCTGGGGAACACAGGCTGTTATTCTCAGTCCCTGAGATACAGAGCTCCAGCGCTGGGGGCCCAGGTCTGGCCAAACGGCATCTCACATTCCTTGGCCACGGCGACTTCTTTGACCCATCGTGACCCAGAGACAGCCAGATCTGGGCTTCTATTAGAATTCTTGACAAAGGGTTTTTTTGGTTTATTTTGTTTTTGTTTGTTTGTTTGTTCTTTTTGCTAGGGTTGCTAAACAGGTACCAGTAAACCCAGTAATGAAAAAAAAAACCAAAAAAAACATCATTCTTATCACTCCTTGAGACCAAAAATGGTAGTGAGGAATATGGAGCTAAGGGGTGAGACCTCCCTGGATAGCTTGGGAATACCTGAATGTAGCCAAGCCTGAAGGCCACACATGACATTTGCAGTTATGTGAACCAATGTGTTTCTTTTCTTTTTTCTTTTCTTCTCTTTTCTCCTTCCTTTCCTTTCCTTTCCTTTCCTTCTTTTTTTCTTTCTTGTAGCCCCATTTGACTTTAGTTTCAAATGCTTGTCACTGAAAAATGTTCTTGGCTTATTGAAATACTAACCTCTATTTTGTTGAGTATTAAAATTATAGGCTGGGCATGAAGGCTCATGCCTGTAATCCCAGCACTTTGGGAGGCCGAGGCGGGTGGATCACTTGAGGTCGGGAGTTTGAGACCAGCCTGACCAACATGGAGAAACCCCGTCTGTATTAAAAATACAAAATTAGCCAGGGGTGGTGGCACATGCCTGTAATCCCAGCTACTCAGGAGGCTGAGGCAGGAGAATGGCTTGAATCTGGGAAGGAGGTTGCGGTGAGCCAAGATTGCGCCATTGCACGCCAGCCTGGGCAACAAGAGCAAAACTCTGTCTCAAAAAAAGGTAATAGGCCGGGCGCGGTGGCTCAAGCCTGTAATCCCAGCACTTTGGGAGGCCGAGACGGGCGGATCACGAGGTCAGGAGATCGAGACCATCCTGGCTAACACGGTGAAACCCCATCTCTACTAAAAAATACAAAAAAAAATTAGCCGGGCGAGGTGGCGGGCGCCTGTAGTCCCAGCTACTCGGGAGGCTGAGGCAGGAGAATGGCGTAAACCCGGGAGGCGGAGCTTGCAGTGAGCTGAGATCCGGACACTGCACTCCAGCCTGGGCGACAGAGCGAGACTCCTTCTCAAAAAAAAAAAAAAAAAAGGTAATAAAATGTGTGTGTGTGTGTGTGTATGTATATATATATATATGATGCTGTTGGAGCCACAGAGAATTTTCCTCCTTCCCTTTCATTTTTTATTGTGACTTATGACCTATAAGTGTTAAAGAGCATTCCAGAGACATATACATGTTACTGAATCAGTGATTTCCCAAGTGAAGAGGCAGAACACTGCCATTTGCTCAGGGGCCTCCTATGATTACCATCCTACTAGAAGTCTCTCACCATTGGAAGCTACCATTATTTGGGCTTTTGGGGAAATCATCTCCTTGCTTTTTTTTTTTTTTTTTAATCAGTTTGTCTATGTACACATCCTCAAAAAGAATTAATTTTGTATTAATGGAATCATACAGCATGTATCTTCTGGGGTCTTGCATCTGTCGCCAACATTGTATGTGCAATGTTCCTATCGGCTGTCACTATAGCTCATTCATTCTCAATGCTATCATAGCATCCCACGTGTGACAGTATACGATATATCCATTAGAGAGTACCTTGTGTACTAGATGTTTCTGTAGAGAATTTATTGAAGTCGATCAGTGCAACAGAGCTCATATTGGAAACAAACTGAAATGTGCATCACTCTGTGCAGAAGCCCAGTCTTGAATCAGCCCAGCCATCTGCCTTCCTTGGTCCACATCCAAGCAGTTGATGGCTGCTAAGGAAAAATTGCATAACTGAGCAAATATGTGTTACTACAGCATTGTGATCTTCAACCCCAGCTGGGCCCTCCTGAGAGCAAGAGATTCTGTGCATCCCTCTTTAGCCCTGTCTTCCATCCTTTGTTAAATGATCAGTGCTTCCCCCAACCCCTTCCCTGCACATTCTCAGAAGATGGCTTTGCCTCTTTATGGAGGTCATTGTGCAGGAAGTTCTTTCATTTCTTAACTTAGCAGCAAGGAACCTTATCTACATCCATGCCCTTCATGCCTGCCGTTCCAGGGCCCAGTTGTCCCGTTTTTTCCAGGTCACCTGCACTTGTGCCCTGCACCCCTGTAGTACCTCCTATCCTTGTCCTTTTGCTCTCCCTTCCCTACGTGGGGCAATCTGACCATATCTGTGCAAGTCCTTTGCCTTAAACCTCATCTTCATTGTCCCTGTGTGGAACCGGATGTTTTCAGTTCTCATCTGAATTACTGCGTTAGTTGTTCTGATTGGTCTCCCTTTAACGCTTGCCTCTTTTGGTTCAAGCTATATTCCTCTACAGAAGCCACAGTAATGTTTCTGAAGTGCACATCTGACGATGTGAATCTGTGTTCATTTCCTGGGGCGGCTGTAGCAAATCACCACGAACTGGGGGTGGCTTACAACAGCAGAAATGCTTTTGTCACAGTTCTGGAGGCCACAGGCCTGAGATCAAGGTGTCGGCAGGGCTGGTCCCTTCTGGAAGTTTCTGGGGGAGACTCCATCCCATGCAGCTCTCTTAGCTTCCGGGGGGGGGGGCGGGGAGCCAGCAATCCTTGGTGCTCCTTGGTTTGCAGACTCACTGTCACTCCAGTCTCTGCCTCTGTCTTCACATGGCGCTTTTGTCCCTGTCTCTAATCTCCCTCTCCTTTCTCTTATAAGGACACCAGTCATTTGACTTGGGGACCATCCTAAATCCAGTGTGTTCGCACCTTGAGATTCTTGTAATTACACCTGCAGAAACCCTAATTCTAAATAAGGTCACATTCTGAGGTTCTGGGCGTTCAAACTTAGATGTATGTTTTGGGAGTTGCTATTCAGCTCACCATATACCCTCTTGCTGAAAACCCTTCCGTGGTCTCCCGTTTCCTTGCAGGGTATAATCTAAACTCCTTAGCCAGGAATACAGGCCCTTCCTGAACTGACCTTTCGCAGCCGCAGCTGCATGGCCTCCTGGCCCCACGTGCCTGCCATATACTTCGTTCTTCTGTGTGAACTGATCTTGCTCTCCCGGAGTCTCTCTGGCCTTTTCTTTGTTATTTAGTCCCAGCCCTGCAATATCCTCCTTACCTCTGGACTCTCCCATCTTCCTCCAAGTCCATGGAGTGCCCTGTGTAGACAGTCAAGAGGCCACAAAACCAAGTCACAGAGCTGACAACCATCCCCAAAGTCAACCAGCACAGCAGATTGGAAAGTGGGATTATATTAGGAAAGCTTAATCTCAAAAAAAAAAAAAAAAAAGTCAAAATACACCTACTCATAAATTACCTGCAAGTAGACAAAAAAGAAAAAAAAAACCTCATTAAAGAATGTGATTGCTTATGAAAATAGCCACCATTTCCCTTTGCACAGAAATTGCTTATGATTGTCAATAAGGAAGGGAAACATGAGCTGTGGTCATCGAATTTGGAGATGTAACTGGATATTGCGGAAATATTTAAACAGAATTCTGTTTGTCTACACCCTATGGCTAAATAAGTAGACCATGCTGTGAATAGATAGCTCTGCATTTTAACAGCATATTTAAATTATGGCCACATTCCCAGACAGGACTGAATGGCCAGGATGACCAAACAATATGCTGCTTAGTGGGGAGATAAATTTCCAGAACTCCGGCTCATGGGGGAAAAGCAGACTTTGGCATCGTTGGGTGCTGGGAACACAAGAATAAGACTCTCCATAAACCTGGTGTTGAGGGTGGCCTTTTATGGTTATTTGGTTTTATTTCACTTTTAGTTTTTTTTATTGTGGTAAAATATACATAACGCAAAGTTTGCTATTGTAACCATTTTTAAGTGCACAAGTCAGTGGCATTAAGTGCATTCATCATTTTATTTCCTCTTATTAATGAATTCTAGATTGGACATAGGACAAGATAACTTCTAGTGAAGTAAAAAATGCAGACTGTTGGCTTGACTCAGTGGCTTACCCTTGTAATCCCAGCACTTTGGGAGGCCGAAGAAGGCGGATCACTTGTGTCCAGGAGTTTGAGGCCAGCCTGGCTAACTTGGCAAAACCCCATCTCTACTAAACATAAAAAAATTAACCAGGTGTGGTGGCGTGCACCTGTAATCCCAGCTACTCGGGAGGCTGACGCAGCAGAATTACTTGAACCTGGGAGGCGGAGGTTGCAGTGAGCTGTGATGGCGCCACTACACTCCAGCCCGGGCAACAGAGCGAGACTCTGTCTCAAACAAACAAACAAAATATTTCTTTTCTGTCATAGGTTTAAAAAAAATAGACTGCCAAGCGTTTGCTTTTTTGTTTTTTTCTTTTGAGACAGCATCTTGCTCTGTTGCCCAGGCTGGAGTGTAGTGGCATAATCACCGCTCACTGCGCCCTCAACCTCCTGGGCTCAAGTGATCTCCCACCTTGACCTCCCAAAGTGCTGAGATTACAGGCGTGAGCCACTACGCCCGGCCGAAAAGAAATCTTTCTGCCCAATAAGAAATTTGAGAATTTGATGGGCTATGTTCTCCTGGTACAGGGAGAAGGAAACAACTCCTTTAGAAGCCTACTGATACCATGCAGGCTGTTGTTTTTGCAGAGCATTTTATGCTTTCTGTTTTGGAGTGAGCATTCTGGTTTGTAGGATAAACGTATCTCAAGACGAGGTGGGCAGGCTGTCAGCAAAATAAGAGGAAAAGATGGTACCACCACAAATGCAGAGCTCGTGAGAACTGAATGCATATCCCCAGAATTCTGGACACTTGACAAGCCCTCCCAGTGCCTCTCTTGTAGCTGAGACTATACGGTGAAATGATAAGGGAAACACTGAAAAGAAAACATTCTGGTTTGGGAGTGGGATTATTTTAGTCTTCTCCTGGGTTGTAATGTTCATTTGACCTCACTAATGTGCACAGAGTTTTAAAAAAAATTTGTTCCAACTGAAAGATAACCCTCATTCTGCATGGAAATGTCTTCTGAACAATCATTAACTAATGGATTGATGATGAGAAATTTGACTCCGCATGGAAATTAACTTGCAAAAGCATGACATAAATCTTCTCTGTTCTTTCTGTGAGAAATTTTCTCCCAAATGGTTTTTCAAGATGAGTAAAAGGAAAAGTGCATAATTGTGGCTGTCACTAGATCTTTTCCTTCATTTTGGGAGTCTATTCTTACTTATTCGAATCATGTAGACAGCTTTGATTATGCCACAATTGCCCACCGATTCACTCATCTGCAAAGTGTGCCCCGACCACAGACCCCAACTCCTCTCTCACCTGACAGTCCTCTGTTCCACACAATCCAGCTTTCACCCTGTGCTTTCAACTGTGTTACAGTGGCCTTAGGAAGAAACCACATTTGGAAGGCTCTGTGTTGGAGAAATATTGAGCTATGTCACTGATTTCTCGGATATGGGAAACAGAACACACAAGCTCTGCTTTTTACAACTTGGATTTGTATGTGGGTTCTCAGACAGCTCTCACGTTCTAAAATTACTCTTTGGACATCTCATTGTCTATTCCCAAGCTCTTCATTTTGACTGATTCTAAAAGGGCTGGCCTATAGTCCCTCGAGGCAAAAAGGAGACGTTGGTGATTATCATTTTTTTCCACAGCAATAAGGAAAGTTATTTGTAGTCACTCTTTTTTAAAAAAATTTTTTTTTTTTTTTGAGACAGAGTCTCACTCTGTTGCTTAGGCTGGAGTGCAGTGGTGTGATGATAGCTCACTGCAGCCTCCAACTCCCTGGCTCAAGCAATCCTCCAGCTTCAGCCTCCCGAGTAGCTGAGATTACAGGTGTGTGCCACCACACCCAGCTAACTTAGGTATTTTTAGTAGTGATGGGGTTTCATCATGTTGGCCAGGCTGCTCTTGAACTCCTGACCTCAGGTGATCCACACACCTTGGCCTACCAAAGTGCTGGGATTATAGGTGTGATCCACCGCTCCTGGCCATATAGTCAACTCTTATTGTAGACTCTTGATTCTGTCAGTCCTTTATATTCTTTGTAAAGCGTTCGTAGGGTCTGGGTGAGACAAAACTCTTTTTTTTTTTCCTCTAAGCAATTCTACTTAAGAGGGAGATGGCTTCTGTGTTTCGACTAGCAGACTCATTTGTTGGCAATGACATTTATGACCCATCTTCAGAGGGTGCAGGCAGGGGCTTCTGCATGACACCCAGCAGCCCTTGGGCTGGATGAATGTATCCTTAATGTATCCGATTTTTTCTTTTCTTTTGTCTGTTCTTTCTTTCTTTCTTTCTTTCTCTTTCTTTCTTTCTTTTTCTTTCTTCCTTCCTTCCTTCCTTCTTTCTTTCTTTTCTTTCTTTCCTCTCTTTTTCTTTCTTTCCTTCCTTCCTTCTTTTCTTCTCTTCTTTCTTTCCTTCCTTTCCTTTCCTTTCCTTCCTTTCTTTTCTTCTTTCTTTTCTTGTTCCTTCCTTCCTTCCTTTCCTCCCTCCCTCCCTCCCTCCCTCCCTCCCTCCCTCCCTCCCTCCCTCCTTCCTTCCTTCCTTCCTTCCTTCCTTCCTTCCTTCCTTCCTTCCTTCCCTCCCTCCCTCCTTCCTCCCTCCCTCCCTGACAGGCCCTCGCTCTATCCCCCAGGCTGGAGTGCAGTGGTGCGATCTCGGCTCACTGCAACCTCCACCTCCCAGGTTCAAGCGATTCTCCTGCCTCAGCCTCCTGAGTAGCTGGGATTACAGGTGTGTGCCACCATGCCTGGCTAATTTTGGTATTTTTAGTAGAGACAGGGTTTTGCCATGTTGTCTAGGCTGGCCTTAAACTCCTGGACTCAAGTGATCCGCCTGCCTCGCCCTCCCAAAGTGCTGGGATTACAGGTGTGCGCCACTGCACCCAGCTGAATGTATTTTTAATTGATTTACAAGGCCAGTGGGTATGCACCTGTGAACAATTTTCAGAAAGCGTTAAATGCCTGCAGGAGCAAAGCAAAGACTTCTGGCGGCATCTTTGGCAGAGCTTACGGTAGGGGAGGCATCTCAGCAGGCCTGGCCTCTGCTTGCTACCCTCACTTGAGTTTTTACTGACAAGCAGGAGGGTTCAGGGACAGAGGCTTAGGAGCCAGATAAAATACAGGACACTGGGTTGTGTGTGAATCTCATTCAATGCAACAAATGATGTTTTAGTGTAAGTACGTCCCAAATATTGCGATCTACTTAGATGAGCAGAAAGTGTACATTCTCGCAATCACTGTGTAATTGGACTTGTCGGAAGCTGCAGCCTTGAGTGGAAACTGCGTTCTTTTCCATCTTTTTCTCTTCTTACTTGGCATGCTCTTCAGATATATAGGGACCAATGTGGTGGCCGCTAGTCACCAGTGGCTAGGGAGCACTTGAACTGAGGCTAGTCTGAATCAAAATATCATCTGATCAGTGTAAAACACACCAGACTTCCAAGTCTTTTTATGGAAAAAATAGAACATTTCTCATTAATAACTTAATATTCCTTATGTGTTGAAATGATCCTATTTTGCATATATTGGGCTAACATGTGTCATTAAAATTAACTTCCCCTGCTTCTTGTTACTGATTTAATATGGCTACTGAGAGCTTTAAAGTTACACATGCTACCTGCACTTCATTTCTGTTAGAGCTGGGATTAGTGGACTTTCTGTAAAGGGCCAGTAGCAAATCTCTTAGGTTTTGTGGCAGATAGGGTCACTGTCTTAACTGTTTAACTCAGTTGTCTCCAGCCATAGACAATATATAAACACATGAGTGTGGCTGAATGCTAATTAGTCTTTATTTATAAAGCCTTATTTTGCTTGCAGGTGTATTTCTTGACCCCTGCGTTAGAGATTCTGTAGGCTTTTTTATGTGTAATTTTTAAATGGCATATCTTTGTGTCTCCAAGCAATTTGTTAAATGGACAATTTACCCTTTGCAACATGGTTCAGGTACTACATAGAAAAGTGTTGGCAAGATCTTGATTTTTTTTTTTTTTTTATTTTTTTTTAAATGTGATCCCGAATAAATTTTACATTCCTGTGGGTCCTTACTGTAGCAGAGCCTCCTGGATGGGGTGGATTGCCGTCCATCATGAAGAGGCAAAGAGAATCCAGGAGGTAATGTTTTGTCCTGAGTCCTATAGAGGTGGAGGGCACACTGAATACACACTGCATTGAAAACATAGTGGCACCATCTAACAGGTTCAAGAGATGAGGCCGCACAGGAGCTCGTGCCTGTCATCCCAGTGCTTTGGGAAGCTGAGATGGGAGGATTGCTTGAGCCCAGGAGTTTGAGGCTGCAGTGAGCCATGATTGTGCCACTGAACTCCAGCCTGGGCAACAGAGTGAGACCCTGTCTCAAATGAGCAAACAAAAAAAGATGAAATTACAGCAATGGGGAGGCTTGGGTCTTGGGTAAAGGGAAAATAATTTGGGTCTTGGGTAAAGGGAAAATAATTTTTACAAAGAACTGCTGTGCTAAAACCCTTTCCTTACCAAATTAAAACGTTTTATCTACTAAGAGTATGGCATGATGTAACTTATCTTATTTTATTTTTTAATTAAAAAAAACTTGTAGAGATGGGGTCTTACTATATTGCCCAGGTTGGTCTCAAACTCCTGGTCTCAAACAATCCTCCCGCCTCGGCCTTCCAAAGTGCTGAGATTATAGGCGTGAGCCACCGTGCCTAGCCCATGATGTAATTTAGAATTGATTTTCATCAGATTGGAACATATCCTGAAATGTAAAATTTATTCGGGATCACATTTAAAAAAAAATAAATGACAGGCACAGACATATTTTTGCGAGGTGAGCTAGGGAATTGAGACACATCAGCCATGATTTGTACTTAAGTGAGGTGCTTATCTGTTTCTTTTACTGATGAGAGTGACTTAGAAGTCCTTTTGGAATAAGATGATCATAAATGAAAGTGAAATCCCAGGAAATTTCTAAATTAAAGTTTGATTTATAGCCCTTTTCATGCTCTTCTCTTCGGTGCTGAGAAGAGCTGGAGATAATTCGTGTCCCTTCGGTTTTGCAGTCTATGAATCATGCCCGGTTGTCATTGTTGAAGTTGAGTTTCAATTTTTGTTGTTATCTTTCCTTTCAGTGTCAGTGTGTAAACTTAATTTCACTGCAACTGATGTAATTGCTTAAGTAGCTGGGAAGTCCTGTGGGATTAGATTAGGGCTGGTATCGGGGTGCATGTTTCAAATGTAAAAGTTTACAACCTTGGAGGATTGCCATGAGTACCTTTGCTCACACGAGTGCAGATTCAGGGACATCTCTTCCCCCAATCTCACTCTTCATTAAATTGTCACAAGTCTAGATACTCTACTGGAAGAAAAGTAAGCAAATGTAGTGTATACTTACAGTGTGGTAGGCACTTAGTTCAGCACGTTACATATATGATTTCATCCTGAAAATTATCCTTTGAATAGTGCTAAAATTCAAAATCCTTAGTAATGTGAAAAGTACAAAATCCTTAGTAATGTGAACTAATATATAAATACAAAGTTTAAATGGATTCAATTTAATTCTCTAAACTATATATCAAGATGTCTTTCCAAGTGATATAAATTGAGACACAAATGATCAGTCTGATAGTGTCCAAATATTAGCCTAAGACTTTCTAAACTGTCTTTTCCCTTTTCGAAATTGTTGCTGGGATCTTTTCTTTTCTTTTTAAAAATGGTGTCACTAGCAAAAGGATGCCAGGGTTCGATAGAGGAAACTGTGTTAAGTTCTTCCAGGGACTTCTGCATCAAAACAGTAGTCAATGAGCGTAGAGTGTGGAATGACAGACAATGGAAACTTGGAAGGTTGGGGAGTGGCAGAGAAGTGGACAATAAAACATTACTTAAGGGGTACAATGTACATTATTCAGGTGATGGCTGCACTAAAAGCTGGTGTAATAAAATTACAGTTGTACTCCATCAATGTATACAAATAATAACATAAAATGAAATGATAGTTGTGAGGACCCTGGTGCTTGATGTCTCAGCCCCAGGGCGTCTGGGCGAGCTGCCTGTACCTGTCACCAGGGGCACGCCTGGAGTGCCCGGCACCCCCTACCTGGCCTTAACCTGACAGCTTGGGTCTCAACCTTGCCCAAATGCTGTCACCAAGGCAGGGGCTCACAAACCTGCACCACACACCTCCAACTTGAGCACTCTCCGGAGCAAAAAGTGACTGCCACACCTATCTGGACACCTGTGTCCACTGGGTGGCTGCCAGGGCTTTCTGTGTCAGCACAAGATGTCCTTTCACAGCCTTAGAAACGTCTGAAATCCAGTTAAGCGTCATGCACTGCATGTGGCTATGACTGTATTTAAAAGAAAAATCTAAAACAGTCTGCCTGCCTTTAGTTTTTATTGTGTGGAAGTGACCTTTTGGGGAAAAGTCCATCCCAGCTGTCTTTTAATTAATTAATGAATTAATTAACTTGAGACAGGGTCTCTCTCTGTCACCTAGGCTGGAGTGTAGTGGTGCCATCGTGGCTCACTGCAACCGCAGCCTTCTAGCCTCAAGCGATCTTCCCACCTCACCCTCCCAAGTAGCTGGGACCACATGGTGCACACCACCATGCCCTCTAATTTTTCTATTTTTTGTGGAGACGGGGTTTCACCATGTTACCCAGGCTGGTCTCAAATTCCTGAGCTCAAGTGATCCTCCTGCCTCGGCCTCCCAAAGTGCTGGGATTACAGGCATGAGCCACCATGCCCGAATGCCAGCTGTCTTTAACGTCCCATGATCTGTATTTGTCAGATTGCATCCTCATGTTTTGATTTGGGTTGGACATCTTTGGCAAGAAGACTTGATATGTCCTTTTCATTGAGTTTCATAGGGGTCAGATGGTCAAGTTGTTCTTGCATTGCTTTTGCTGAGTTGGATCTGTTGGTGAGGGTTGTGTCCACCGGATCTCGCCCTTGTGCAGATACCTTCTTTCCTGTGTAAGGAATTACACAATTGGGCGTGATATTTGAGACTGTGTTCTGTTCATAATCCCTTCCTTATTGAGGTAGTCCATTGGTGGTTACAAGTTGGTGCATTGCTAATGCTGTCATTTCTTCTAAAGTTCTTGGTTGAAATCTTTCCATGAAGAAGAGCTTTATTTCTGTACTCTCAGCTTTTGAGTATCACTCTTGATTCCTGGCTGCTTTTTTGTTATACGTGGCATAAGAATTACCATCGCTATTGTTTTATTACTTTTTTAATGCTGAAATTATCCCCACATTCACCCATGAGAGTCCCTGTGGCTACTATCACTCTTAAAAGGCAGAGTTTCTTTTGAACCTTCTACACATGACGTGGCAAAACACACACATACACACACACACACGGCTCTGATATTTTTGATATCACTCTGTTTTACCTAATCTCTTGCCTCAGCCAGAATGTATGCCGTTTAATTTGCCAAAGAGTAACATCTCAGGCAATCACTGAACAGCATTGCTATGCTAGGTGACCTTGCCTGCCCCAGGCCAAAGGGAAATTGTATTTTCATAAAACATTGTGGTTTACCTCGTTGAGTCAACAGTCAAGCATGGTGAAAATGTTATGACAGCAGAAATTCCCTGACAACCAACCAAGAAAGTTTTTACATCAGCATGCAAGATACAGCCCAAACTCTTAGTGATGTGGTTTGGGAAGACAGGCATTTTTTTGAAAAGCCCTGGTAATGTAGAAATTTCATTTTAAATGTGATGCAAATACTTCTTATGGTATCTCTTGTATGTGTGCATTTGTGTATGCATGCATGTGCTGTGGTCCATTGCAGATGGTGTGTGTGCCTTTGTGCGTGTGTCTGTTTCTCTGTATGTGTCCCTGCACGTCCCCGTGTATGTGTGGCTGCGCATGTGCACGTGTTCCATTTTGGATGGCACATTGGCCTCTGTGTGTGTGCTTTGATCCACTGTGGATGGCATGTGTGCCTGTGTATAAGCACATGTGCACTGCCTCATGGAAGATGGCATGCGGTGTGTATGTGTGTGTATAAATGGATTACTCCATTGTAGGTGGTGTTTGTGCCTGTGTGTGTGTGCATTCCTTTGTTATGAGGCAGTTTAACTTGTGAGAAGCTATTTGTTTAGTCCATTCGTGTTGGTGTAACAAAATACCATTAATTGGGTGGCTTATTAACAATGGGCATTTATTGCTCACAGTTCTGGAGGCTGGAATTCCAAGATCAAGGCACTGGTAGAGTTGGTGTCTTTTAACGGCTTCCTGACTTCTCGCTGTGTCCTCACATGGTGGAAGGGGTGAGGGAGCTCTCTGGGGTTCCTTTGATAAGGGCACTGATCCCAGTCCTGAGGCTCCACCCTCATGACCTCATCACCTCCCAAAGGCCCAGCCTCCTAATACTCTCACCTTGGGGGTTAGGAATTTTGGGGGGACACAAACATTTGGACCATGGGACTATTTGACTTCTGGATGATGATAATCTATTTTTAAAAAGTAATTTCACTCTTCCTTATATATCCTTCATAGGCAAGGTCGCTGGAGGTAATTGCCAGCAATTAATATTTAAATTTATATTGAAACGCGTTCTTCCTTTACTGTGATGTGAAGGATGGTTTCTTTCTATTTGCACATCCCTCATGCAACACAAAGACACTCTCCCCCCTGATATGCACATTTCAGAAGCTGAGCCTGAATTTAATGAAATGATTTAAATTAGCTTCCACAAGACAACAATCTTGGGTCAAAACTCATGCTTAGAATGGGAATAAAACAGATCTGGGAAGAATTACTAATAGCTGCTTGTGTGGTTCTTGTTATAGCCTCTTCCCTTCCTGAGCCTGGGGGCTGAGGGAGTCGCGGGTTGGGTAATGCATTACAGAATGTGGGCTTGCGTGTGGTTTACTCCGATGGTGGCAGTGGAATTCAGTGCATCATGTGAGTTGTGCTGTGAATGTTAAAGCTTCTGATACAGCCAAGGTTTCCCCTCAGGTTGCTTGTTAATCAGGCTCAAAAAGCACTACAACCTTTTGCTAAGTTAGTAAAATATCAAGAATAATAATTACAGTGTGTAAAAATAACAAGAAAAAAGAACATTAGGTCACATTGTTAAGATACATTTTGCAACACAGTTCATGCAATCCTGCTTACCTTTCCAGAGATTCCCCAATGGTGTCTCTTCCTGGATTCCCTTGTGTTAGTGAGGATAGGCTTTGTTACGGCGCAGGAATGAATAAGCTCAATGTCTTACAACTATGTGTTGCTAACTTGGCCGGGGGACTCTGCTTATTGTAGTCATGTAGGGACTGAGGCTGATGGAGATGGGGGAAAATGACAGCCACAGTGTGGCTCATGAAGTATCCCACTAAAATGTCTTAATTCTCGTCTTCCATCGGGGAAAACAAGTCATGCGGCCACAGCTAAGTTCAACCATGCAGATGTTTAGTCCGTCTTCAGGGAAGGTCCTTGGGTATTGGTGAGCATACTACCACTACCACGCTCAAATCAGGATCTAATAAATTAAAGTATCTTAAATATATGATGCAATCACAATACTGGTGCTGCTATTAAATCTGCAGCAATAATAAATATGCTACAGTCAGGGTGTGCTGAGAAGCTGAACAAAATATGCTCTGAACCATGAAGTCACCATTGAGGCTTCACTCATCTTCCCCCTATGAGTGATCAAATACTTGGAATTCTTTGAAAATATCTTACTCTCCAGGTCCTACATGTTTCACATCTGATGTATTATGAGTTTATCTAATAAAAAACAAAACAAAACAAAACAAACAAACAAGCAAACAAAAAAGAATGGCCAGGCGTGGTGGCTCATGCCTGTAATCCCAGCACTTTGGGAGGCCAAAGCGGGTGGACCATGTGAGGTCAGGATTTCGAGACCAGCCTGGACAACATGGTAAAACACCGTCTCTACTAAAAATACAAAAATTAGCCAGGCGTGGTGGCGGGCACCTGTAACCCCAGCTACTCTGGAGGCTGAGGCATAAGAATCGCTTGAACCCGGGAGGCAGAGGTTGCAGTGAGCCGAGATCATGCCACCACACTCCGGCCTGGGTGACAGAGCGAGTCTCTGTCTTAAATAAAATAAAATAAATAAATAAAAATAAATAAAAATAAAAAAGGGAAAGGGAAAATTAAAATTTTAAATATATGGAAGTCACAGATTCTCATTAGTAAGAATTTAGAAAATACAGAAAAGTATAATTAAGAGAATTAAAAATGCTTATGGTACCACTACTTTGAGGTAGACAATTTTAGTTCAGAGGACACATACACAAATACATGGTAGAGATGCCACCGAATTTTTTTGAAGTGCCATTTTAAAAAGAGAATGTGTATTCCTTTAGTTACTAGAAAGGTTGAACATTTCCCTCCCTGGATATTTAGAGTCCTTCATATTTATTCTCCTATGTTTTTCTGTTCTTTTCTGTGTAGGGCTCTTTTAAGTGTAAGTGACAGAAACCTGCTTCTATGTTGCATTTGACAATATGCAAATAAATGGATGTGTCTGAGTTCTAATAAAACTTTATTTTCACAAAACCATAAATCAGTCTGTAATTGTCCAATCCCGGATTAGACAATCACCAAATCTCCCGTTCAGCCAGTTTACTTAGGCACAGCTGTGTCATTTACTTAGGGATAAGCAACAAACAGTGTAATTGCCATTGCAAAATCAAATGGGCCCCGATCAGTTACTGGCTAGCCGTAAATAGATTTTGGCATACTTGGACTCAACAAATAATGTGATTGTGTGGCCGGATGTGGTGGCTCACGCCTATAATCCCAGCACTTTGGGAGGCCAAGGCAGGCAGATCACCTGAGGTCAGGAGTTTGAGACCATCCTAGCCAACATGGCAAAACCCTGTCTCTACTAAAACTACGAAAATTAGCTGGGCGTGGTGGCGCACATCTGTAGTCCCAGCTACTCGGGAGGCTGAGACAGGAGGATCACTTGAACCCAGGAGTAGGAGGTTGCAGTGAGTCGAGATCACGCCACTGCACTCCAGCCTGGGTGACAGAGTGAGGCTCCATCTCTTGGCTGGGCGCAGTGGCTCACGCCTGTAATCCCAGCACTTTGGAAGGCTGAGGTGGGTGGATCATGAGGTCAGGAGATCGAGACCATCCTGGCTAACACGGTGAAACCCCGTCTCTACTAAAAATAAAAAATAAAATAAAAAATAAAACAATTAGCTGGGCGTGGTGGTGCACGCTTGTAATCCCAGCTACTCAGGAGGCTGAGGCAGAAGAATGGCTGGCGTGAACCCAGGAGGTGGAGCTTGCAGTGAGCCGAGATCGCTCCACTGCACTCCAGCCTGGGTGACAGAGCGAGACTCCGTCTCAAAAAAAATAAATAAAATTAAAAAATAAAATAAAATAAAAAGTGGTTGTGTGATTGCACGTAAAGCCTGTTCCCTTCTAGGTTGTTGGGTTTGAGATTCCTTCGTTTGTCAAAAGACACGTGGATGGCTGTGGTGAGAGGGACCTTAGAAGTGCCTCATGCTGGGGGTACGGGATTCTATTTTGTACCAGGTGCAAAGAAAAAGAAATGCTGATATAGTTCCTTTGCTGATGAGGGAAAACCATTAACTTCAGATAAATAGAAATGGCTGTCACTTTAAGGAAATAAAATCTTAGTCAGTGACAAAATTAATGGAAAAGCAGCCATAGTTTTGATGAAATTTAACTTCATCTGGCATCTTGGTTACACATGCTGGTTACTGCCTCTGTAGCTCATTGGTTCCCTCCTGGTGACACTAGGAATGTGATACACTTTGTGGGATGAGTGAATTCCTGGGCCCATGCTAGTCTCCTGAACCAGGCTGTCTACAGGGTGGTACCTAGGAAACAAACACCCTTGGTGATCATTCCGAGGTGTCTTTACAATTTGAAAACTCCTTATATGAGGTGGCATATTCCAAAATAAACTTGCAGTGAGTGTAATCAATTGTAGGAGCTATTCTTGACTTACCATTTTGTGTCCAGTGCAAAAAGTGTCGGGGATATTTATGTCTGATTCTAGGGAATGACTCAATGGAAAAAGTGACCTTCTGCTTTCAACCTAAGTTTAGCTTCATGGTGTGGTCGTCTCAACCATATCACAATTTTGTCTTTAAAACTTTCTGTAGTTGCTAAGACCAGGATTGTGACTAAAGTTAACTCTGATGATCTGCTTTAGCTTAACTTATTGCTAATCCCTCTTAATAATATAAGCTTCAAGTTCCTTAGTAAAATCCAAAGAAACACACAAAAAGCAATCAGGCTAAAATAAACCTTCTGGGCCAGGTGCGGTGGCTAACGCCTGTAATCCCAGCAATTTGGGAGGCCTAGGCGGGAGGATCATTTGAGGTCAGGAGTTGGAGATCAGCCTGGGCAACATGGCAAAACCTCGTCTCTACAAAAAAATTAAAAACTAGCTGGGCATGGTGGTGCATGCCTGTAGTGTCAACTACTTGGTGGGGCTGAGGCAGGAGGATCACTTGAGCCTGGGAGGTCGAGGCTGCAGTGAGCCATGTTAGTGCCATCCGGGGCAACAAAGTGAGAGTGAGATCCTGTCTCAAAACAAAACAAAACAACTAAAATACCCCTTCTGCTTTATTAGCATTTTTTAAAGAAAGAAAATTCTGCACCCCTATCCTTAGAAGCATGAGGTTTATGAGGGGGGAAATGAATGATATATCAGTTTTGTTCTTGCACAATTCTTCTTATATTTGTTAGTGGTATTGATTCAAAGGGAACTATTACTTTCATGTTTAACATCGTCTCTTATATATTATTATTATTATTGTTTTTTTTGAGATGGAGTCTCACTCTGTTGCCCAGGCTGGAGTGCAGTGATGCGATCTCGGCTCACTGCAACCTCCGCCTGCCGGGTTCAAGCAATTCTCCTGCCTCAGCCTCCTGAGTAGCTGGGATTACAGGCACCACCACCATGCCTGGCTAAGTTTTTGTATTTTTAGTAGAGATGGGGTTTCACCATGTAGGCCAGGCGGATCTTAAACTCCTGAGTTCAAGTGATCCACCTGTCTCGGCCTCCCAAAGTGTTGGGATTACAGGCGTGAGCCACCTGCCTACCTCTTATAGATTAAATTGGCTTAGAGTTGCTAAAGTATTTGGAGAGACTCTGTTAGAACACAGATTTTCTTAAATATTTGTGTATGCATCTGTCTTCCCAACCGGACTCTCAGTTATTTAGGGGTAGATCATGTCTTATTTGTCTTCCTGGAGCCATGCCTAACATGACTGTCATGACTGTTGCTCCTTAATATACGTGCTCCGAGGGCTTGATATTTGTGTGGTGGAAGGAACATCATGGAAAATTCCAGCTGATCGAGCTGCACATCAGCTACCTTTGATTGATTTAATAGTCTATTTCTTCTACTTAAAGATGAGGTGAACACCTTGATTCTTTATCTGTTCTTCAGCTTAAAAAATCCAGATGATAGAGGTTGATTGTGAATCTTGTATAAAACCTGCATTTCCACACGCACAGTAACACCCCTGTATCACTTTGTGTACGTCAATTTGGGTGTTTGAATGCCGCCTGATGAGCTCTGATTTTGAACTCTCCTGCTTTTCCTTCTCCCGTTCCTCCCCTGCCCCACACCGCCCCTTTCCTTCTTCTTCTTCTTCTTCTTCTTTTTTTTTTTTTTGGAGATGGAGTCTCGCTCTGTTGCCCAGGCTGGAGTGCAGTGGTGCCGTCTCGGCTTACTGAAACCTCCGCCTCCCAGGTTCAAGCGATTCTCCCACCTCAGCCTCCTGAGTAGGTGGGATTACAGGCACCCGCCATCATGCTCGGCTAATTTTTATATTTTTGTAGAGACCAGGTTTAACCATGTTGGCCAGGCTGGTCTGGAACTCCTGACTTCAAGTGATCTGCTCGCCCTGGCCTCCCAGAGTGCTGGGATTACAGGCGTGAGCCACCGTGCCTGGCCCTACTTTCCTTCTCGAGAGTATTCACTCTCTGGGTCCCCAAAGTTTGACTTTCCATTCAATTTGGATGGACTCATGGCCTTGGAGCTGCGTTGTTCGTGCCATTATTTGGAGTAAGGGAATAAATGACTGGTTCTCCTTCACAATCTCTGTCTAGTGAAGATTGCCATGTTGTAAAGGAGCAAACAATAAAGAACCAGAAGCACAAGATAATGACTGTCAAAGTCATCCCACTAGAAAAAAACAATGGAACAAAAAACCTAACGAAACTCAGTTTTGGAGTGGTGATGTGAACACAGCCTGCTGCAGATGCCTTTGTCAAGAACAGAGGTGGGTACTCGACTTCTTAGTGAGTTTACCAAGTGAGTCAATAAAATGTCTTCAAAAGCCAAGTTAAACATTCTTTGTTTAACTTTTCTAAATCTTCTGGCTCAGCCTTTGCACAACGACCATCAGGAAATCCCTCTCACAAACAAAACTTTAGTAGTGCCCCTTTATCTGCAGGGGGTACATTCTGAAACCCCCACTGGATGCCTGAAACCGCCGATAGCACTGGACCAGATTGCTGTCAGTCAGAACACGTCCTTCTTATTGTTTTTTAAATTAAAAACAATATGGGCCAGGCGCAGTGACTCACGCCTGTAATCCCAGCACTTTGGGAGGCCGAGGTGGGCACAGCATCTGAGATCAGGAGTTCAAGACTAGCCTAGACAACATGGTGAAACCCTGTCTCTACTAAAAATACAAAAATTTAGCCAGGCACGGTGGCACATGCCTGCAATCCCGTTTACTCAGGAGGCTGAGACAGGAGAATCGCTTGAACTGGGAGGCGGAGGTTTCAGTCAGCCAAGATCGCACCATTACACTCCAGCCTGGGTGACGGAGTGAGACTCCATCTCAAAAAAATAATTTTTTTTTCAATATGTGTGTATTTCAGATAGGAGTCTCAGTATGTTACTCAGGCTGGTCTCAAAATCCTGGGCTCCGGGCTATCCTCCTGCCTTGGCCTCCCAAAGTGCTGGGATTACAGGCATGATCCACCACACCCAGCCTGTAACACATTTTTGTTCAGGTCTTCCACCCACAAATTTAATGCCTTTTGCATCTTAACTAAGCACTTACCACACGCTGTGGCCACAACCTTTGCAGTTGGAGATGTGACGGCGAAACTGGCGTGAATTTTTTCCCTTCTTCACAATTTTACCAGTGGAAGGTTTGCTCTTACTGTAGATCTTAGCAAGCCTGGCGTAAGATTTGTTTTTTCTTTTCTTATGAAGTCGAGAACTTTTACCTTTTCACTTAAAGGGGGCACGTTATGGCTTCTCTTATGCTGTCGATATCCAAATGGACAACATCACTCCTCTTGTGCTTTGGGGTCATTATTAGGTAAAATAAGCACCGTGACACTGAGACAGTTGGTCGGATCGCCAACTGGACAAAGAGGGGATTCACATCCGAGGCAAGGTGGAGCAGGATGATGAGAGATTTCATCACATTACTCTGAATGGCAGGCAATTTACAACTTAGGGATTGTTTATTTCTGGAACTTTACATGGAATATTTTTGGGCTATGGTTGATTTCAGGTAACTGAAAACTCAGAAGGCAAAACAGCAGATAAGGGGGGAGTACTGTACCTCTGTTGTCTTTTATTATTTATTTATGTATTTATTTTTTAGAGACACGGTCTTGCTCTGTTGCCCAGGCTGGAGTGCAATGGTGTGATCATGGATCACTGGATCCTGGAATTCCTGACCTCAAGTGATCGTCCTGCCTTAACCTCCCCAAGTTATGGGATTACAGGCATGAACTTATTTCACTCAGCCCCTCTGTGTTTTTGATGACATTTCACTTCAGGTTAAGTTGAAGGAATTACAGTTTTCTCCCCTAGAGCATTTATTTTTCCTTTGTCTTCCTTTATTCTATTTATTTATTGAGGTTTAATTAACGGCAATAAAATTCATATTTTTTTAAGTTCAGGGCTCCTCAGGCTGCATACGGCTCAGGGGTCCCATTCAGCCTATTGACCTTTTTATTAAAAAAATAAGTTTTCTGGTAATGTAGCCATTTCTATTCATTTACATATTGTGTATGGCTGCTTTGCTTGCTGCTGCAACTGCAAGCTGGAGTAATTGCAACAGTATTGGCCCTCAATCTTGAAAATATTTATTATCTAGACCTTTACATAAAGTCTCTAGACTTTGCTGAAGTTCTATGAATTTTGACCGATTCAAACAGTCATGCAGTTACTACCACAATCAAGACATCAAAAATTTCCATTGTCCTTAAAAATTGACAGAGCTATAATTTGAGATAAGAAATGATTTTAGAAAAGTAAAATTTTGCTCAATGTTTAACACTGACTTTAGGTTTTTGACATTTGCAGTCATTATGTATACACGGCAGATTTTAGGTTTAGAGTTCGCATTTTCTGCAGAGATTTCCCACCACTCTGCTCGACAGAACCCCGATTCCCTGCTGGGGAATTCATTCTCTCCCATTTTTGTATCTGACATGTGAATTAGCTGGATCCCAGCCAAAGCCTCTTCCATCCCTGCTGGTCCTGTTCATGCATCCAGAGACCGGCACCTGCCGCAAAGACAAGGGGAAAGGAAGGCCTTATTCGTTCCTGGGTGCTGCCAGAAAAGACTCTTGTCTGTTGGACCAGAGGCAGGAAGCAGCCGAATGGCTTGCACTCATCGGGGGCCTACGAGGGAGACCCCACCTGGAAGGAAAACTCAGGCTGACAGGGCAGAGCTGAGAACTGCAAAGAACCTGATCTTGGTCCTGATGATTTTCTGACACCAGTTCTAGTCTTGCCTCTCTTTAGCCTTCCTGCTGGGCCTCTCTGTTACAGGACCTTACCTTGAGTGTAGAAGTTGGTTAGAGTGCTGGTTTCTGTTATTTGCAACTAAATGAGCCCTAATCACTACCCATTATATAACACTCAGGGAATTACAGAAACACCTTATCCAGTTATGCTGCAATTGAGGATTTTATAATATGACTCAGTCCTTTGCAAACGGAACCTGCCTTGTCATTTCTAAGTCTATTAATCAATTCTCACTCATCTGTTTTTTCACTGAATACTCATTGGGTAACTGCAATGTGGCAGGAGACCCCACTGTGACCCAAACTCTGGGGAAGTGCATCTTCCTGTGGGTGTATAGCCAACAAAATCAGTAATCTGTACTAGTCAAGTCTTGCTGAACGATTTGTCATCAAGCTTGATTTGTCATGCATGCTTGAAACTTAGGGATCATCTATGTCCCTCCATCCTCCCTGGAAGTCACCAATTCTGCCCTTCTCCCTCCTAGGGGAATATAATAAAATAATACTGGAATGGAATAGAGTGCCAGGAAGGAGCCATAGTGACTCCAATGCCCAACATACTGACTTTGAGATATTTCTGGTTCATTCAAAATCCAGAGCTTGGAGGAAGCCCCAGTATAGAGCTGTCGACTGGAAGTCATCCGTGAACGTCAAGGGGCCCAGGGAAAGTGAGGAATGGGTCACAAGAAGGGGAGCAGGGGAGCTCCTGGGGAAACACCACCATCCCAGGCGGGAGAGGACCCCAGGGGACCTGGAAGAAAGGACCAGTGACAGAGGGGAAAGTCCAGGGCAGTGAGGCGCCCTCAGAGAGCACCGAGAAAGACTACAGGTGCCCACCACCATGCCTGGTTAATTTTTGTGTTTTTTTTTTGTAGAGGTGAGGTTTTGCCATGTTGCCCAGGCTGGTCTCAAACTCCTGAGCTCAAGTGATCTGCCCACCTCGGCCTCCCAGAGTGCTGGCATTACAGGTGTGAGGCACCACGCCTGGCCTGGTGGTCCATCTTTATGTGTGTGTGCATGTGGTGTATACTGCATGCATGCACACACACACTCACCTCTTTATTTTAATTCTGTCATCTGAAGAACAGCCTGAGACAGGACGAGAACAATGAAACGCTCTGTTGGGTGCAATTTGGCTCAAAAGAGTGTGATAACAGCAGGCGGTGGTTATAATATTATAATAGGAAACTCAGAGATGTGCAATAATTTAGCGTGTGCAACTGGACATTGGGTGACAAGCGGGGCATTTGGAATGTTCCTTGTGAAATCCTTGGGTGGGTGGGGCCTGTTTCTTTGGCACTGCTGGGCCCTCTCTCTCCACGCCCAGGTCAAGCTTCTGTCTGTGCAGCTGTGTCTCGGGCTTTCCCGTGCGCGCCTCTTTGAGCTGTTCTCTGCCTGGTTGGTTTTGCATTTTCTGTTGTCTTCTGTCTCTCCTGCTACCTGGGGTGTGGCCTGCAGGCCCTTTCCAACGTTGCTGAGGGTCCAGGGCTAGGGCACAAACAGACCCCCACTTGCCTTGGGTGTACCCCATGAGCCGTAAATCAAGCTAACCACCTGCTGAAGATAATCTCTTCTATCCTGCTACCTTCCAGGCCATACTTCAGACAGCCAGGGTTGGTTGCAGCTTCCTTGGCCTCCCTGGCAATGCAGATACAAAGTGATGCACAGCGCACAGCCCTGGACCACGCCCGGGTTTTCTGCTACTCCCTCAGGCTCTGACCTTTGTGGTGGGAGGTCTTCACACCCTGGTACAGACCCTCCATCAGTATACCCTAGGGGCCCTCACACTTGTCCCCATGTAGGGAAGAGGTGCTAGGGCCTACAGGCATGGTCTGGAAGCAGACGCTTCAGCTTGGCGCATCCCCTACATCCCCTTGGCCTCATGAGTCCTTTTCCCTGAGGCAGGACCAAGGGGGCTTCAGGGTAGTGAATGTCTGAGATTGAGTGAGTGACAGAGAGAAAGGGAGAGAAAGAAAGAAGAGAGAGAGAGAGAGAGAGAGGAGAGAGAGAGAGAGAGAGGTGGAGGGATCGAGGGAGAAAAAGGGAGGAAGTATCTGTGTTTTAAGTTTTTGCTTTTAGTTCACTCCTTAGAACTGAGGTGACAAATTTGACTATTCTGAAAATTTCTTTAGTCCAAGTGTATATTAACCAAGCAATTATGTAGCTCCTACCGAGTGAAAAGTCTTGGGTCAGCCTAACACATGGCGCTCCAAACAGCTTGAGCTGGGCAGGCTGGTTCCAGGATTTCGTGGATTCTTTTACATTCATATGCGGCTTGTGTGACTTTGTGGAAGTTTGAGAAGAGTCTTTTTAAGGAACACACTGCGGATGTTCTGTTCTGCTTTCCCTCTGTGTGTTTATAAATATGTCAGATGACGCTACAGGCAATGACATTGAACTTCCCCCATTAAACTCTAGGGATGGGGAGATTGGCAGCCTGGGTATTTAGAGCGGAGGTGAAAGTTTTAAGGAGACCCACAGACGCCTGGCTTCTGTCATTTCTGCAGATTGGAGATTACTTCCCCACCACTTTCTGCAGGGCTGTTGAAACCAAGCAAAATATAAGAACGTTTCAAGAAGCAGCCTCTTTGTGGGGAGCGTTTGACTAGCAGGAAAGAAGTGAGGAATATGGTGTGAAAGAAAGAGTGTCCACTGATGAATCTGAATTGGCCAATCCTCCCTATTACGTATGTGTGGGGGTCTCGGTGAGGTCTCCTATAAGTGACTAACATAATTTAGGACTAGCTGATGAAGTCATATCTCTCTTGTTCTCTGTTCTCATAATTTATGAGCAAAAGAATGGGCGGCTGGGCGTGGTGGCTTAAGCCTGTAATCCCAGCACTTTGGGAAGATGAGGCTGGTGGATCACCTGAGGTCAGGAGTTCAAGACCAGCCTGACCAACATGGAGAAACCCCGTCTCTACTAAAAATACAAAATTAGCCGGGCATGATGGTGCATACTTGTAATCCCAGCTACTCGGGAGGCTGAGGCAGGAAAATGGCTTGAAACAGGGAGGCGGAGGTTGCAGTGAGCCAAGATCGTGCCATTGCACTCCAGCCTGGGCAACAAGAGTGAAACTCCCTTTCGAAAAATAAATAAATAAATACATACATACATAAATAGAATGGGCATACTAAGTAGTCACCTGTCATTTGGAAACCCACAAATATAGGAATTACTATGAGTTTTCAAATTCTTGATCTAGTGCACTATAACAGTTTTCATCACATTTTTTTTTTTGAGTGCAGTGTCTTTTCTTATTTTCTTAATCATTTCTGATGCTATTGCCCTGTATAGTGACAGGACTGTAATGGAATGGGATCATTTCTCTTGCGTGGGATTGTGGGAGTTAGTTCCATCAAGTGAAGGTTACACCATAGATGCCACGCAGCAACAGCTGTGTGGATGGAAAATTCCAGAGTCTCTTTTTGTTGCAATATTTTCCATTTTTTATACGTGCAGGGAACTGTGTGCTTAACTGAACTCAGCTGTTTGAAAATTCACAGAGACTGTGAGATAATACCTGTCTTTTGTCATTTAAGCAAGTTTTAGTAATAGAAAAGCTATGGTTGGTTTAAAAGAGTTTATGAAGTATGCGTTTCATGAACAATACTTGGCTCAACACCAAGAGGTTTAAAAATCACAGTGTTGGCTGGGCGCAGTGGCTCACGCCTGTAATCCCAGCACTTTGGGAGGCCGAGGCGGGCAGATCACGAGGTCAGGAGATCGAGACCATCCTGGCTAACATGGTGAAACCCTGTCTCTACTAAGAATACAAAAAAATGTAGCCGGGCATGGTGGTGGGCGCCTGTAGTCCCAGCTACTCGGGAGGCTGAGTCAGGAGAATGGCGTGAACCCGGGAGGCGGAGTTTGCTTGCAGTGAGCTGAGATCATGCCACTGCACTCCAGCCTGGGTGACAGAGGGATACTCCGTCTCAAAAAAAAAAAAAAAAAAAAAAAAAATTGCAGTGTTTAAATTCTGATAGATACACCTGTAATCCTGGCACTTTGGCAGGCCGAGATGGGTGGATTACCTGAGGTCAGGAGTTTGAGACCAGCCTGGAAAACATGGTAAAACCCCATCTCTACTTAAAAAAAAAAAAAAAAAAATAGCCGAACGTGGTGGCTCATGCCTGAAGTCCCAGCTACTTGGGAGTCTGAGGCATGAGAATCTTTTGAACCTGGGAAATGGAGGTTGCAGTGAGCCGAGAGCATGCCACTGTACTCCAGTCTGGGCAACAGAGTGAGACTCTGTCCTAAAAAAATAAAGAAAAAAAAAATCTGACAAATACAATAGAACAAATGTGCATGAAATAATTTATGTTCTTTTTAATAGAGAGAAAATGAAAGATAGCTATAGGACACTTTCATGGTTCAAGGAAGTGGTGAGTTTTCAGCTGTACTCTGAGGATGGATAAAACATTCTTAAAAGAAAAACTACTGAAGTAAAGTATGTGTTTATTGTAAGGGTATGCATTGCTAACTTTTTTCTTTTTTCTTTTTTTTTTTTTTGATAAGAGTCTTGCTCTGTCATCCAGGCTAGAGTGCAGTGATGTGCTCATGGCTCACTGCAGTGTTGACCTCCTGGGCTCAAGCAATCCTTTCACCTCAGGTTTCCAAGTAGCTGGGACTACAGGTGTGCATCACCAGACCTGGCTAATTATTATTATTTTTTTCCATTTTTTGTAAAGATGGGGTTTTACTGTGTTGCCCAGCTGGTCTTGAATTTCTGGCCTCAAGTGATCCTCCCACAGCAGCCTCCTAAAGTGCTGGGATTACAGGCATGAGTCACTGGACCCTGCCCATTGCTAACTTTTGACAACAGAGCACACACACCTAACCAGCAGCCATATCAACAAAATAACACTCCCAGCACCCTGGAACCTTCTGCCCCCATTCACTTCCCATTGCCACTCACCACCTCTCTGAGCAGTGTGAATGCATGGTCCCCATTTGTGTGCTTTCTATACACCGAACCATGCTGTATTTAGCTCGTTTACCTCATCATCACGCTTGTGGGATATATCACTGTTACGTGGGGGTGCAGGTCATTTGTTTCATTGCTGGTAGTATTTCCCTGTAAACATATATCACATTAATCCATTCTCTTGTTGTTGGAATTTGGGATGTTTCGTGATAGACACTTTGAAGAGTCTGTTGCTATGGGTATGCAAATGCATGTCTTAGGGCGATCATATATGCAAATTTCTGTGGGGTGTATGCCCCAGAGTGGTAGACAGTCCCTAAGTAGTGGCAGCAGTTCACACTCCCACCAGGAGGGGGCGAGGTTCCAGTTGCTCCACAGAGAGCTTGATGGGCATAGAGTCAGGAAGCCATACAGAGAGCAGGAAAGAAAGTGCCAGCCTGGGTTTAGAGACCCAGCTCCCCGGAGCCCATGTCAGGGCCACCTTGGGGAGCCAAGAGAAATAAGGTGGCTGGGTCTCAGGAGGTGGGCAGGGCCCGGTGGGTGCTTCCTTGCAGCTTGCAGAGTTCTAACTCACCCCTAAGCAGTTTACAGCTTTATAATTTACTTGGATACTCAAAGGGCTTCGGAACCTGATTATTTTCCTCCTTCCTTCCCTCGTTTCTCTCCTTTCCCTCTCTTCCCTCTCTTCCCTCCTTCCCTCCCTTCCTCCCTCCCTTCCTTCCTTCCTTCCCTCCCTTCTTCCCTCCTTCCTTCATTTCCTTCCCTCCCTCCCTTCCCTTCTTCCTTCTCATCCATCACCCAGGCTGGAGTGCAGTGGCATGATCATAGCTCACTGCAGCCTCGACCTCTTGAGCTCAAGTGATCCTCCTGCTTCAGCCTCCCAAAGTGTTGGGACCATAGGTATGCTTCACTATGCCCAGCTCATTTTTAATTTGTTTGTAGAGATGGGATCTTCCTGTGTTGCTTAGGTGGTCTCAAACTCCTGGGCCCAAGCGATCCCCCTGCTTAAGCCTCCCAAAGTGTTGATATTACAGGTGTGAGCCACTGCACCCGGCCATGGAATCCGATTTGTATTCTAAGCAGCCTCTGCTTCCCATTGCAGCCCCATTTCACCCCAAAGGTGCATGTTGGTTCTCGTATAGTAGATCACACAGAACCTTCTTTCCTTGATGGGACTTGAGTTGAAGACCTTAGCTGTACTGTCTTCTCTCTTTCTTCTCTCTCCTCTCAGATTAGGTGTTGATTTTAAGAAACTCCAGAAAATAGTAGACCCATAGGGTTCCCTCATTGTTTTGAAACATAGCTTGAGATTTTGGAGTTTTGAGTACCTTTCTATCCATCTTTGGCAAAAGCTTGTAATTCCCAGCCTGTCTTCGATCTAAATTACTCCAACCGTTTGAATGTGCCCAGAACTCTGTGGGAAATGGTTCAGTCCAATACAATATATCTTCTAGCCACATGCGGCTATTTAAATTTAATTGAACTAAAATGAATTTAGTAATTAATAATTGATTAATAATTAAATTACTAATAAGATTCAATTCTCAGTTATGCTAGCCACATTTTAAGTGCTCAGTGACCACAAGTGGCTAGTGGCTACTCTGTTAGGCTGCACAGAACATTTCCATCATCACAGAAATTTAGTGGGCGGCAGAGGACAAGATGGTAAAACGCCGAAGGAGGGTGGACTGTATGAAAAATGTACATGTGACATGTCCTGTTTTAGTGGTTACTGGAAAAATGTTTGGTCCGTGATCAAAGCTGCATCACTATAGTAACATTTCTCGTTCCTCGGGATTTTTATTTCAGTCACGTCTGATAGGTGCTTCTGCATTTTGTTTCTCTCACACGTTATTTTTTTCCTGCCTGTGGAATAGAAGTCTGGGTGTTTAGGCATTTCCCACCAAGTGAAAAGCCATTGCAACTTAGGACTGAATGTTGATCTACGGCTCATGTGAGCATAAATAACTTGCCCAGAAAAACTCTGCCTTAACCCAGTGCTCACAACTCCTCTCTGCAGCTGGAGGTGGGCTGGGGTGAGATGAGGTCATCAGCAGGCCAGACCACTCCTGCCTGAGGGCCTGCTGCCCAAAATCTCCAGTGGGCCTAGAACAGGGAGCAGAAGAACACTTGGAGGACTGAACAAGACACTTTAGGTTAGGAAATTATTCTTATTTTTGCATGCCCTGGGGATTTTTGCATGTTATTGAAAAAAGTCATACTTCTTGCCCTTAAAAGTATTTTCTGAATAAAACAAACTTCTGGGAAGCTCAGATCAATCAAAATCACAACTCCAACATATTTCCTAGTTTCTTCTTAGATATAGAATTTATTCCCTTTTGTGTCCGCATAAAATGAGAACAAAGCCCTGTGGTAGACTAGTTGTGTCATATGTATTTTAGCCATCATTCATTCATTAGTCCAAAAATATGCACCCAGTGCTTATTACTTACTGAGCAGTAAATTTGATCCTGGGGATGCTATGTTGACCAAAACTACTCTATCCCCTGTTCTCATGGCCGTTATTATTCAGAAGAGGGGATTAGTGTTTCAGAAATGCAAGAAGTCCTATAATTAGGCACAGAATAAGGTGACATAATTGGCAAAAATTGAACTGACAGGGAAATGTAAGTTGAGATGGTCAAAATATTTTGATTTTACACAAGACGTCATGGAAAAGGTAGCGTTGTTAAACGAAAAAGCACAGCCTTTGGGGTTAAACCTTTGGATTTAATTCCTGGCATATTTATTACCTATTGCCATGTAACAAGTCACTCCCTTGCAGTTTACAACAAATGTTTATTATCACATAGTTTCTAGGGGTAGGAATTTGGGAGCAACTTAGTTGGGTTGCTCAGGATCTCTCATGAGATTGCAGTTAAGACTTCAGCTCTGACTGAAGTCAGCTAAAGCCTTAATTGGGGCTGGAGGATCTGCTTCCAAGATGGCTCACCCACATGGCTTTTGGTAGGAGGCGTCAATTCTTCTTTGGCTTTTGATTGTCATTCTCATTCGCAGCAAGTGGACCTGTCCAATGGGCTGCTTGAGTGTCCTCACAACATGGTGGCTAGCTTCCCTCAGAGTGAGTGATCCAAGAGAGAGCCAGATGGAAGACACAGTGCCTTCTATGACTTAGTCTTGGAAGTCTTATACCTTTATTTCACCCTTATTCTATTTGTTGGAAGCAAGTCACTAACTACAGCCCACACTCAAAGAAGAACAACTGGGCTCCATGTTTTAAAAGAAGTGTCAAAGATACTGGACATATTTAAAAACCATTTAAATATGGCTCATTTTCCTCTGGCTGTGGATGATGAGCAAGTGTCTACATTTCCCTATGAGTTTTAGTTTTCTCATGTGAGAAATAAGTTTAATAAGATCCATGGCTGGGCATGGTGGCTCACACCTGTAATGCCAGCACTTTGGGAAGCTGAGGCGGGAGGATCCCTTGAGGCTGGGAGTTTGAGGCTGCAGTGAGCTATGATCGCACCACTGCACTCCAGCCTGGGTAACAGAGTGAGACCCTGTCTCTATAAAAAATTAAGAGTAAAAATAAATTTTATAAACAATGATACCTATGTCACAAAGCTGCTAAGAGAGGACTAAGTGAAGAAAGATTTGTAAATTCTAAGGAGTTATATAGAGGTTGGTCATTTTGAAAAGTGTGGCTGGATGTGGTGGCTCATGCCTGTAATCCCAGCACTTTGGGAGGCTGAGGTGGATGGATCTTTTGAGCCCAGGAGTTTGAGACCAGCATGGGCTACATGGCGAAACCCTGTTTGTACCAAAACATACAAAAGTTATCTGGGCATTGTGGTGTGCATCTGTAGTCCTAGCTATTTGGGAGGTTGAGGTGGGAGGATCCCTTGAGCCTGGAAGGTTGAGGCTGCAGTGGGCTGTATTGCACCACTACACTCTTGCCTGGTTGACAGAATGAGAGCCCGTCTCAAAAAAAAAAAAAAAAAAAAGGCAGGAAACATGGATCCCCACACTTATAAACTCCCTGTTTATGCAGTCCAAGACATTTGTTAAGCACTGAAGAGTTTCCAGGGTGATTCAGGCCTGATGTTGTGGGCTGTTGAAGACTTTCTCCATCTTTTCATTTTCATTCTCTTCTTCTTCTTCTTTTTTTTTTTTTTGGCGGACTCTCGCTCTGTTGCCCAGGCTGGAGTGCAGTGGCATGATCTTGGCTCACTGCAACCTCTGCCTCCTCCGTTCAAGTGATTCTCCTACCTCGGCCTCCGGCGTAGCTGGGATTAGAGGCGCACACCGCAAGGTTCAGCTAATTTTTTTTTGGTAGAGATGGGATTTCTTCATGTTGGCCAGGCTGGTCTTGAACTCCTGACCTCAAGTGATCCATCTGTCCCGGCCTCCCAAAGTGCTGGTATTACAGGAGTGAGCCACTATGCCCAGACTATTTTCATTCTCTTCGATTGGAACTTTAGGTTGATATGGATTGGAGTTCCTCAATATTTCTTTGATTAAACCAATTTGTAACTTGTCTGTTCTGGCCAGATTTTGTGATTCAGCCTGCTAATCATGATTTCTTTTCTTGGCTATGTTCAGCCAGCTTAGAGTAGATTCTGTCTATCATGTTTAAAATTTCAGTGGCTCTTTTCCTCCCCAAGATGTTTATTATTTTCCATCCACATTTTTTTTTTGTACTTTTCAGCATTAGTTTCAATTCATAGATGTTGCTGATCTCTACTCATTAGGGGCTTACCAATGAAAAGAGTTAAACCAACACAGATACGCAGAAAAGGGATGCAAAAACAAACAAACAAACAAACAAAAAAACCAGCTGGTGACAAATGAAGAAATGAAGGAATGCCTTGTGCTAATGAAGAGCAAATAATGCTTTAACACTACACATGAACACATGCATATTCCACGTGTTAGTGATTGTGGTGAAGGCTATCTTGTAGCTTCATTTCTTCTAGTTTCTTCCTTTGTGTCTTTAACGCAGATGCCAGTGATGAGTAGTGAGGCCCTGAATCCCAGCCGGGATGAGTGTGCCAGTTGTTTCCTTTGGCATCCACTTCTGTGTCTATGCTGGTCTAACCCTTTTGGTTTGTAAGCTCCTGGTGTGTAGAGATCAGCAGCTTCTGTGATGAAGGCATTCATGTGTGTTTCTCCTTTACTGTTAGCTTTTGGCTTTTATCGGCTGATATCCCTAACACCACCATTGTGGCTCTGTTTTAACAAGAGTGCTTACTTGCCTGTTTTCGGGCAGTTGCAAGTCTCTCTGACCATTGGCCATTTTTACCTTTTCTTTTTCCCACAATTAGCCTAATTTCCCCTCTTTCTTCCTAAAGGTCAGTATCAGAAAAGATGAGAAAAGTGCCCAAGAAGCGACATACAATGGCAGCAGAAGCCCTCTAACGCGACTTGCTAGGCTCAGTCAAGCAATCTTTGGTGATCACGTACTCTGGTCTCTACAGTGGACTGCTTTGCCACATGCTGTACATTCGAAGAAAATGGGGCATTGCTTTTACTTTTCCAGAACTCACTGTTAAGTGTTTCTGGAATTAATGGACTTGCCCATGGCTGTCAGAATCATTCAGGCCACTGTGGTGATGGCTACGGTGTTGGTGCTTTTGCCATATACATCACCATTCGGTATTAATAGTGTCTTCTGGCCAGGCGCGGTGGCTCACGCCTGTAATCCCAGCACTTTGGGAGGCCGAGGTGGGCGAATCACGAGGTCAGGAGATCGAGACCATCCTGGCTAACATGGTGAAACCCCGTCTCTACTAAAAAAACACAAAACATTAACTGGGTGTGGTGGCAGGTGCCTGTGGTCCCAGCTACTCGGGAGGCTGAGGCAGGAGAATGGCGTGAACCCGGGAGGTGGAGCTTGCAGTGAGCCTAGATCGTGCCACTGCACTCCAGCCTGGGTGACAAAGCGAGACTCTGTCTCAATAAATAAATAAATAAATAAATAAATAAATGTCTTTATTTTTAGACTTTTCACTCCGACAGTGGACATAGGTGCCTTGGTGCTTTCTCTGTGCATCTTTGGCCAGAAATCAGGAAGTCTGGATCTGATATTAGCTTTGCACTGCCTGGTGGTGGCACAGGTTGTGCAGGCTCAACATCACCCTGGCTCAGCATGGTTGCTGGTTTATGCCTTGTGTGCTGAATGAGGGAACGGAAACACAAATGAAATAAAGACAGGATCTGGGGTAATTCAGTCGGCTTGTCCAAGCTTTAGATTCACCATTTAAAAACAAAGTAATTGCATTCATGCTCTTTAAAGATTCTTTCAACTCTAACACTTTTTTTTTTTTTTTTTTTTTGAGACGGAGTCTCGCTCTGTCGCCCAGGCTGGAGTGCAGTGGCCGGATCTCAGCTCACTGCAAGCTCCGCCTCCCGGGTTCACGCCATTCTCCGGCCTCAGCCTCCCGTGTAGCTGGGACTACAGGCGCCCGCCACCTCGCCCGGCTAGTTTTTTGTATTTTTTAGTAGAGACGGGGTTTCACCGTGTTAGCCAGGATGGTCTCGATCTCCTGACCTCGTGATCCGCCCATCTCGGCCTCCCAAAGTGCTGGGATTACAGGCTTGAGCCACCGCGCCCGGCTCAACTCTAACACTTTTTAATGATTCTAAATTAAATTATTGTTCGTTGAACTGAACACCTCAAAGAAAAAAATACAAGTCAGTAATCTATCATAGTGCTATATTATAGTTAGATAGTATCCAGTGATGATTTCTTGGTATTTTTTCCAAGGAGAGTGCGTAAACTCAAGATGATATTTTAATTACTATTTCATCTTTACTATCATTGCTTTCCTAAGGTGCTTAACCTTGTCAAGCTGTTGCAGGGCTCACCTATTTTATGGTTAGCGGTGTCAGTCTCACTCAGATACCATCATCACATGGCATTTTGATAATATGACAATTCCTCATCCATCAACTGCCTTAACACTTCACATTAATTCAAATTCTTTTCTCTGTAGGGTGAGTTTTTAGAAAACTTCCTAGTAGTGAATTATTGAGTCCCTGTAACAAAAGGAACCACACTTATTGTTTACTCTTTCACAACCTTGTGTGTGTGTGTGTCTGTGTGTCTGTGTTTCTAGCAAACAACTTGCCATTAGCAAAGTCAAGTTACTTTCCAATATACCAGTTGCTATGTTCTCCTTAATTACATATTAATTATCAATTTCCCTAGATTAACTATGTTTTATAAGTATATTTTGATTTTGTGTTGGCCACTGTTGTGTTTCTCATCTTAAAACTGGCCAAGAACATGTACAGGCCCGGCGTGGTGGCTCATGCCGATAATCCTAGCACGTTGGGAGGCTGAGGTGGGCGGATGGCTTGAGCTCAGGAACTAGAGACAAGCCTGGGTAATATGGTGAAACCCTGTCTCTACAAAAAATACAAAAATTAGTTGGGTGTGGTGCCATGCATCTGTCCATTGCATGTATACAGTCTCAGCTACTTGGAAGGCTGAGGTGGGAGGATTGCTTGAGCTTGGGAGGTTGAGGCTGCAGTGAGCTGGAGCTTTACTCCAGCCTGGGCAACAGGGTGAGACCCTGTCTCCAAAAAAACCAAACAAACAAAAAACAAAACAAATAAACAAAAAAACACAAAACACGTACAGAATACTACATAATGCTAGAACACAGGACTAGAACAACAATTAAATCTTTCTTGATGCTGCTTGACTTGACACCAAGCCACCAACCCTAGTCCTTGACTATAAACATTTCCTTAAAATGCACTCTGTTTTTGGAATTTCTTGTAATAGTTGAATTAGAAGCACTTGGTTTTTCAATGATAGTCTTATAAGTCAGGAAAACCCCTTTCAGTGCATTGCTTTGTACATTGGTAATATGAAGCAGCATCACCGGCATCTTTGAGAGGCTTCTGGAAGGTGTGAGGGACTTGTAGAAAGTATGCAACACCTGTACAGGGGACTCCCAGATTTCTTGGGAATTCCATTCTGTTCTGCACTGTGGGATAGATGACAAAATAGCTTGTTTTAAAGCCACTAAGTACAGATGCCCTTGGAGGCTGATTTTATGAATTCAGATGACCAGGGGCATAGAATAATGGTTAAGGGTGTAGGCTTTGGGATCAGACTTCCCAGGTTCAAACTCTTATCCTGCCTCATACTAGCTGTATGAACTGGCTGAAATTTCCTGTCTCTGAGCCTCAGTTTCCTTATTGTGAAAAGGTGGATAACAGTACTAATCCCAACATAGCATTGCACGAGCAATCCTAGTTGGATAATTGAATGCTTAGAACCATTGTCTGGCCATAGGAAATGGTCAACAACAAAAAATTTTTTTTAAGGTACACGAAAAAGCCACTTTGTGCCATGTTTCTTTTCCCTTGATGTAAACAGTGAAAAATTAAATCCAGATACACAAGAAAGCAGGATAGTCACTTACTAAAATTTTTTCCTTATTTTTACAAGATGTTTCCTTGTGGGATTAGAGGGTAGACTTTTCAAGGAGGAGGTGGCACTGCGGTTGGAGAAACATCTGGCTGAAGGAGGGACGAGTAGACATTTTATTTGGGTAATTACTCAGAATATAGAAGGCAGTTTTCTGTGCTTGAGAAACTCCCTGCTACGGTGAGAGAACCTTCTTAATTTTTGTTTTAGATTTTATTGTGTATGACAGGTTGGATTCTCTTTAGGGGTCTTCTGGATATTGGGTTTGTTCATATAATTTCACATGAACTGAGTTATTCCACTTATCTGTGAGCAAATCTCATACATTTGATTTTATGAATATAATTTGGGATGTATTTGACTGAAAGAGACTTTGGCTAACATGATAAGAATTTCATCTTGGTATAGGTGTAGCAAGATAGAAAACACATAGCAAATGTAGCAAACCTGGTTTATAGGACTCTCATTGTATCCAGAGAAATTGTTTCTTAAAAACAAAGGGCTTTGGAGAAGTCGAGGCTGCAGTGAGCTGTGATTGCGCCACTGCACTCCAGCCTGGGCACAGAGTGAGACCCAGTCTCAAAAAAAAAAAAAAAAAAAAAAAGAAAGAAAAGAAAAAAAATTTAAAAAAGGGCTTGGCATATCCAGTATAGTCTTGTCCACAATGTAGCATCTAATACAGCTAATGTTCAGTCCATTACATGCGTACAGTAAAACAAATAAACAAACAAAAATCCTTGAGGTTAATTTTATTTCAATGTAAGTATTTGATAGAATACTTAAAATTTTATCTCAATATTTTCCCCAAACTCTATTAAGTTATTAAGCTTGCCTGCCTGCCCACCTGCCCTCCCTCCCTCCCTCCCTCCCTCCCTCCCTCCCTCCTCCCTCCCTCCCTCTTCCTTCCCTTCCTTCCTTCCCTTCCTTCCTTCCTTCCCTTCCTTCCTTCCTTCCTTCCCTTCCTTCCTTCCTTCTTTCCTTCGTTTTGGGAGCCAGGTCTTGCTCTTCGCCCAGCCTGGAGTGCAGTGGCGCAATCTCAGCTCACTGCAACCTCCACCTCCTGGGTTCACCAATTCTTCCGCCACAGCTTCCTGAGTAGCTGGGATTACAGGCGTGCACCACCATGCCCAGCTAATTTTTGTATTTTTAGTAGAGACAGGGTTTTGCCATGTTGGCCAGGTTGGTCTCAAACTCCTGGCCTCAAGTAATTCTCCCGCCTTGGCCTCCCAAAGTTCTGGGATTAAAGGCATAAGCCACTGCACCCGGCCAAGCTGGCTTTTGTAAAAAAAAAAAACAACAACAAAAAAACCTGAATCATGTTCTATACCTTGTCAATTTGATTTCTACTTTTCGTCAGTTAGATGATATATCATGTAATTTCATAACCCGCATGAGTTGTGGACAGTCATATGTAGACAGTTAAGGAAAAATTTGGAGAGGCATTCAGACTATCTCCATACCCTTCATCAGAATATAAGTAGAAAAAGGAACATTATAGGAGGAGATTCATTGGCTCTAAGATGAAAAATATAGTTAACATGCAAAATATTCACAATGTTTGAATCCTTTAAAGACCTTGAATAAAATATTATTTTATTTGATCCACTGAATAATCTGCTGGAAGGGCTGAGACCTTGGCAAAATTTGTTCATAGTAGAGTTGAGTCTTTTTCTAGGTAATCTGTGTTTGGTGTATACATGTATGTGTGCATTCCAGTTACAATGGCTGTGTAACAAATCATCCCAAAATATAGTGGCTTAAGAGAAAACAAAGGCAGTCATTTCTTATCTCTCAGGGATTGTGAGGGTCGGGTATTTGGAAGTGACTTAGTGGAGTGGTTCTGGTTCTGAGTGTCTCAGGAGGTTGCAGTCAGCCATCATCCCAGGCTGTGTTCATCTGAAGGCTTGACTGGGACTGGAGGATCTACTTCCAAGTGCCTCCACAGTGGCTCCCTCTGTGACTGGCGAGCTTTTCTATTTATGGGGACCTCTCCCCCTGCTGCTTGAGTGTTCTCACAACATGGCAGCCAGCATTTTCAGAATGGATGATCCAAAAGCCAAGGTGAGAGTGTTGATGCCTTTTAGGACTTAGCCTTGGAAATCAAACACTGTTGTTTCTACTGGATGTGTGAGACCAGTCCTGGTTGATGTGGGAGTGGACAACTCAAGGGCATGAATTCCAGTTGGTAAAGATCATTGAGGGTCACATTGGAGGCTGGCTACCCTCATGTGTAGGCATCAGTCACATGCTGTTACCTACATTTGAGAACGTGCTTAGTAAATATACTGATTTCCCCCCAATCTAGTGGGCAGGACATACATAAGCATATGGCACAAAAGAATTAAGGTTTTAAAAAAGTGAGTTCAGAAACCACCCATTCAGGAATCATGAATGTGATCAGCTTTTGAACAAAAGAGTGGTTTTAAAGCCACGTCCTTGTGTAATGGATAAAAGATTTCAAAGCTTTGTAGATGCAATCGTACTTAAGTTTGAATTACGCTCTTCCCCTTCGCTTGGCTACAAGTCATGTATACTTGAGCACCCAACAACTAACTATAATGGTAATTCAAGTAAACAGGTCACGTTTATCTAAATGTATTGGATACAGAGCACATTTGTATGTGCTATGGTTTGATAGGGAACACATTCACATGTGAGAAAATCGGGGATATTCCGGATTTGGAAGCTAGTTAAAAAATTCTGGTGTGTCAGATTTTATAAAATCTCTCTACCCTTGGCAGCCTCTGAAGACGAGTGCAGATATTTGTAAATATGGCAGAGAAAACTCACCTGCCCACTTCAGAGTGTTAGGAGATGCACCTCATACATCCTTATGAGAATCAGCTTCAGAGTTCTGGGGGTGGCTCTACAACTGAAACATCGCCTGATGTCTCATTAAATACACTCTTGGAGCAAGAACTGTGTGTTCCTTGTATAGCAGAATGCAGGAACAGGCTGGAGAAAGAGACTATTAGAGAAACATGTGAGTCTAGGGAAAGCAGTGTTTGGATTCAGGATCCCGTAGTCTCTTTGACTGGAGTTGTTCACAGTTGTTTTATCTAATGAAATTGCAACAACTGTGCTATCCCTTTGGCTGAAGAAAACCAAGTCCAAATCCATCTTTGCCGGCCTTCTATTTCTTTGTTTGTTTTGCATGGCTTTTCTTCTTTGCTGAAACTGGCTTTCCTGACCAGCCAGCTTTGAAACATTGAATGGTAGGTTTGCTTTCTACTTCTAAGGTTTTGTGAAAAACAACTTTACAAACAAAACAAAACAAAACAAAATAAAAAACCAAATAAACAAAGCAGCCAACTTTAACCCTATTATAAGAAACTACAGAGATAGGGGGCTGTGATAAAGTTGGGATCATTCTTTAAAAAATTTAGTAATAATTTATCTTTCAGGTATCCAAAATATGATGTGCAAGTAAGATACTATATTTTTTAAATTAGATTTTTTGGATGGATTCTTGTACAGGCTCCATTTGCCAGAGGCTTATTTTTGTCTGGGCTCTTTCTTTTTTGAAACTGTTGGAGAGAACGATTTTCTCAGGACATTTTCTTTCTCAGATTCTTGGCTCAAGTTGTAACCAGACAGGCTGCAACTTTTTTTTTTTTTTTTTTTTTTAGTATCTTTTTCGTCTTGTTTCTCATCTTTTATTTCTCAAAATACATGTGCTTTTTATAGATATGGGAGCAATTTTCAGATCAGGCTCTGAAAATAGTTTGAATTAGAATATATTAGGGGAAAATCATAATTTACCCACAGAAGCACATTGTGTTTTATTTTATTAAAAGCAGTACTCGGAGGCTGCAGACTGGAAAAAATGAGGGGGAAAATCTTCTCTCAGCTATTACTGAAGCCATAGTTTTTGTTTATAGGAATCATTTTTAATGTTAGCTGGACACATTAATTAAAAATACATTTAACCACAACTAGTTTCTATTTTGCTTTGCTTTGTTTATATTTCCCCTCGAACATCTTCCTGAGGGCTGAAGGAGTCCAGAGAGGCATATTTACAAGGATATCTTTTTTCCAACTGTGGAATTAACTCCCTAAGATCTCAAAGAACCTTGCCCCTGGGTCCTTTTCCCTTGTCCTCCCTCAGTGAGCCCATCTGAGTTCACGTACCTTGTCCTACCTTTGATTACTGTGGCCCAGACTCTTCCTGCCCAATTTAGTCTCCGTATTGCAAGGGATTCTTACTTTTCACGTGTGACTACTCTGGTCACTTCGCGTCTACCCAAAGGTTTGTGAACACTTTTCATGCTATTATTTGATAATCCAAACTCCTCTAGCTTGGCATTGATGATTCTTCAAAATCCTGCCACTGTAAAATACGCAAATACTGTACCATCTAGCAGTTGCCCCCTTGGGCATTTGTTGCAGAGAAATTAAATTTATGTTCACATAAAGACCTGCATCTGAATATTCATAGCAGTTTTATTCATAACGGTCCCAAACTATAAACAGCTCCCAGTGTTCCTTAACAGATGGGTGGTAAAGAAGCTGTGGTACGTCTGTGTTGTGGAGCACTACTCAGCCATGAAACGAACAAACCACTGATGCAGGCAGTAACTCGACAGATCTCCAGGGAGCCGTGCTGAGTGAGTGAAGCCAGTCAGTCATTAGTTGAGAACTGCTTCACAGTAGAATAAATCCCCCCCTTCACAGCTTGCCACCCTCAAGAGTGGAGTGGAATCTGGTTACCACAGAAAGTCCCCAAGCCAAGAGTTGTTGGTGTTGGCAGTTGGAAGACAGGCTGACAGACATACATGTGCATGCCAGCTGGATCTGGGTGTGTACAGACAGGGCTCACTTCCTGAGATGAAGTTGAAGAGGATCTCCTAGGAAGTAGAACGAAAAGACCAAGAAGCAATGGATAACAAAAGAGAAAACTACCGGACCACGCCAGCAGGTCCAGTAGCCGAACATAGCAGTTCCAGGAAGAGAAAACAAAAAAGAAAACTGAAAAACAGAGGGAATAAAGAAGAAATCATTTCAAAAGTGCCCGAGAATACAGTTTCTGGTTCTGACAGAAACATGGTGGCAGCTTAATTCTGCATTGCCTTCTCCCAGGAACCATACAGAGCTCCAAGGAGAATGGCAACCCCCGAGTCACACTGTCAGTGACTCTAGGAAACAGAGACCACTTGTAAACTCTACGTTAAAAGCACAACTAACAGGCCAGGCTCAGTGGCTCACACCTGTAATCCCAGCATTTTTGGAGGCTGAGGCAAGTGGATCACTTGAGGCCAGGAGTTGAGACCAACCTGGCCAACATGGCAAAACTCTATTCTACTAAAATTCTAAAAATTATTGGTGTGTGGTAGGTACCTGTAACCCTTAGCTACTCAGGGAGGCTGAGGTGCATGAGAATAAGTTGGAACTGGGTGGAGGCAGAGGTTATGGGAGTTGATTGCACAACCAGACTCCAGCACTCCAGCCTGAGCAACAGAGCGAGACTCTGTCTAAAAAAAACAACAAACAAAAAACAAAAAGAAACACAGCTACCAAAATCAGAATAAGGATATTCCAGATGGTGGCTCAAGCAAAATCCCAGAACTTTGGGATCTCATGCGGGAGGGACCTGCTGTGGAGGATTCCCTGAGCCTGGGAAGTAGTTTGAGCATGCAGCCTGGCAACATAGTAAGACCCCATCTCACAAAAAAAAAAAAAAATTAACTGAGCATGGTGGCACATGCCCGTAGTCTCAGCTACTCGAGAGCCTGAGGCAAGAAGAAGATTGCCTAAACCCTGGAGGTCGAGTGAGACTTTGTCTTAAAAAAAAAAAAAAAAAGTAGGAAGTTGCTAAGTATACACAATGGTATGAACACAGTCTTATAATGGGAGTCATCAACACAGATGATATTTGAAGTCATTGGAATAAGGACTTTATCAAAAAGAGGAGAAAGAGCTTAAATCAGTGGTGTTTACATGTGTTCATGGATCACTAGGGTATCTTGTTGCAGAGCAAATTCTGATCCTGAAGGTCTGCGGCCACCATGAGCTAGTATTCTGTAAAATATATATATATATATATATATATATATATATATTATTTTTTCTTTTGAGACTGGGTCTTGCTCGGTTGCCCAGGCTGGAGTGGAGTGGCATGATCATAGCTTGCTGCAACCTCCACCTGCTGGGCTCATGTGATCCTCCCGCCTCAGCCTCCTGAGTAGCTGGGACCACAGGTGTAGGCCACCACGCTGGGTAATTTTTTTAGATTCGTAGGATGAGGTCTCCCTGTGCTACCCAGGCTGATCTTGAACTGCTGGGCTCAAGCTATTCTCCTACCTCAGCCTCCCAAAGGGTTGGGATTACAGGCATGAGCCACTACGCCTGGCCTGTAAAATATCTTAATACATTATTTTAACTTGATTCTGGGTAAATCCAAGACAGTGAGTCCTTGAGTGACATGGATTACGACAGTGAATACATTGCATATGATTTAATAACAGTTAAGGCATCAAAATATAGAAAGTTTTAGGAAAAATATCCAATTATACATATAGAGTGGCTTCTGAAGTGATTCGTTGGTTCCTAAACCTGCAAACTGAACATTGGGCAAATTGCTGCCCATGGTCTGAGAAACCCACTCTAAAGCTGAACTTCAGGAAATTGCCCCAAGCCCTGCCTCTGCCCCTCTGCTTTGGATCCTCAGTGTCTCCTCTCATTTGGCTTCTAGCATCACCAGGGGTATCTGTTCTACTTCATCTTCTTGGTCATTCTATAGTTACCTGTCTCTGATTTGTCACCTACTTATGTCACAGGAGATCAATTCACTGCAAAATTCTGAGACAATTTGTGTGTAATTTCTCTAAAGTTCCAACTTTAATAGAGGGGTGCTTTCTGTCATGTTTATAGAATCTTTTCCACCTGCATGTCTTTTGTGGTAGCTACTTTTGTTCCTAATTCCTCCTGCACAGGTCTTTGCAATACTATAACTTCTGGAATCTCAGGAACATAATCTCCAAAAGTGGGAGAAGCCATGCCAGAATTTTTGTTTTCTTGCTGTATTCTGAGTACTTGGAAGAGTATCTGCTACATATTTGTTGTCTTACTAGATTCACTTCCCCTTGGGAACCCAAGTGCTAATTGCTGCAGTCTTCAGAAGGATGATTGAAAGTAACTCATGAAGGCAGTTGTGGGAGGCATTTTTTGTGATTCTGCATTTTAGGCTTCAGGCTGCAAGCTCCTGGGAAGACGTTCCTCCATTATTCAAAAGACTTTTCCTACATATTGTTTTCTGTCTCTGTGAATAAACACACTCTTTGAAGACAACCACATGTCTACTCAGAGCCAGCCTAACATTTGGGGAGGACTTTATTTAAAACATTTTAAACATGGGTTTCTCTCAGTAAAACTGATACTAAAGAATCAGTGACCTTTCTAAAGTCACTTACTTGGCCGTGGAGTGGCAGAAACAGGATTCACACCAGACTTTCTGACTGTAAGCTCAGTGTTCTTCCCAGGAAGATGTTAAAGGACTGTTTTTCTTAGGAGACAAGGAAAGGAAAGAGGAAATGCACAGGTTTTACAATCCACAAGTCTGAAGCTGGGAAAAACGTGTTCCAAGCACCGCATTCTATAGATAGGGGAAACTGAGGCCCAAAGATTCTAACAAGTCACAACATAATAATGAGAAAAAAGTGTCTAAGGCTGAGCATGGTGGCTCACGCCTGTAATCCCAGTACTTTGGTAGGCTGAGGTAGGTGGATCGCTTAAGTCCAGGAGTTTGAGACCAGCCTGGGCAACATGGCAAAACCCCATCTCTACAAAAATTGCAAAAGTTAGTCTAGCATGATGGCACATGCCTGTAGTCTCAGCTACTCAGGAGGCTGAGATAAAAGGATTACTTGAACCTGGGAGGCGGAGGTTGCAGTGAGCCAACATTGTGCCACTGTACTCCAGCCTGGGTGACAGAGTGAGACCCTGTCTCAACAACAACAACAATAACAACAACAACAACGACAACAACAAAAAGTGTCTGGAACTCACTGTCTAGTAGAAATATAATGCCAGTCACAGATCCAAGCCATATTTGTAATTCTAAATTTTCTAGCAGCCCCATTATGAAAAATAAGCAGATGAAATTCATTTTAATAATATATGTGGCCAACCTAATACGTCAAAAATATTATGATTTCAAGCTGTAATTCATATATCAATTATTAATGGCTATTTTATGTTTTTTTTCCATACGGGATCTTGGAAATCTTGTGTATATTTTATACTTATGGTGCATCTCCATGCAGACTAGCCACGTTTCCGGTGTGGAACAGCTAGCTGCGCCCGGTGACTGCCCTCTCAGAAGGCCCAGCTCCAGGACAGTCCTTCAGTCCTACTCCAGTTCCCATCTCAGCAACTCCACACTGCCTTCCAGACCTGCGTGTTGGAATGTGTAAAATAGGAACAAGAAAGAGCTGGTGCTTATTTTGAATTACTGTAGGTAGAAGAAGGCAGAGTAGCAAGCAGCTGTGGTGTATATTTTGTTCATGGAAGATGGTTTAAATGATAACTCCTGTCCAAGTAATGCAAATCAGTAATAAAAACTAGGTTATAAATTTTGCAGTAGAACATAATATTTAAAATGTTTGTGCTCTGGAGATAAAGGTGACTAATACACTTTTGACATAATGCTTCCAGGATTTCTGAGTTTTATTCTTTGAGTTATTTTCCACTATGGTAACATTTCATTAAAACTCACCCCGCCAACCCCCAAAGAGCAGCACATGGGCTATTAAAATGTCAAAGTAGGAGAACTCTCCCCTCCCTTTATTTAAATAAATATGGTCAATTTTTCAAAAAATATGATCAGCAGAACTAGTTTTGTGAGATGTTGTTAATAGAGCCTACTAGGAAAAAGAGCTTGTGTGTCCAAATAAGTCTGGACAATACTGGGCTAATATCAATCATGCTAGGGTTAGGCTCATAGTCTTGACCAAGCAAGAATTACAGTTGACCCTTGAACAACTCAGGGGGCCTGGACCCCTTACAACTGAAAATCCACAGATAACTTTTTACTCCCCACAAACTTAACTACTAATAGTCTACTGTTGACCAGAAACCTTACCAATAACAGAAACAGTCGACTAATGAGGGCTGGGCCTAGTGGCTCACGCCTGTAATCCCAGCACTTTTGGGAGGCCAAGGTGGGTAGATTACTTGAGCTTAGGAGTTCGAGACCAGCCTGGGCAACATGGTGAAACCCCCATCTCTACAAAAAATACAAAAATTAACCAGGCCTGGTGGTGGGTGCCTGTAGCCTCAGCTACTCAGGAGGCTGAAATGGTAGGATCACTTGAGGCTGGGAGGCAGATGTTGCAGTGAGCTGAGGTTGTGCCCTGCACTCCAGACTGGGCAACAGAGCCAGACCCTGTCTCAAAAACAGACAGAAAAGTAAACTAATGCATATTTTATATGTTTTACAAATTATACACTGTATTCTTATAATACAGTAAACCAGAGAAAAGAAATTGTCATTAAGAAAATCCTAAGGAAGAGAAAATATACTTAGTATTCACGAAGTGGACGTGGATCATCCCGAAGGTGTTCACCCTCGTTATCTTCATGTTGAGTAGGCTGAAGAGGAGGAGGAAGAGGAGGGGCTGGTCTTGCTGTTTCGGGGGTGACAGAGGCCGAAGAAAAATCACATATAAGTGGACTAGTGCAATTCAGACCTGTGTTGTTCAAGGATTGCTGTAATTTCTTCTTCTCATAATGAAAATGATCCAGATAAACACAGTCCAGGCAGGGCTGGTGCTGTGACCCAGTGTTCTCACCAGCATCCCACGCTCTGTCTCCTTCCCACTCTTGTCCTCAGCTTGTATCCTTAATCATCATGCTTAGTGCTTTGTTTCTGCAAGATTGCTTACCCAAAGTGTGTGTTCTAAAGAAGAAAGGAGGTAGGAAGGAAGAAATGAAAGAAGGAAGGAAGGAAGGAAGGGAGGGAGGAGGGAAGAAAAGAGGGAAGAAAGGAAGGAAGAAAGAAAGGAAGGGAGGAAGGAAAGAAAGAGGAAAGAAGGGAAGCAAGAGGTCTCTATCAGGAAAGCAAATTCTTTCCCAGAAATGTCTGGAAGACCTCTGCTTATGTCTTATCTGCTCGAACTATATTGTATAGCTATCTGCAGCTTTGATGGATTCTGGGAAGATCATATTTTAATAGAGGATTGTATGATGGGAAACAGAATTATCCTTCTCTTTATAAGACCATAAGAGAGCATGGAATCTGGGGTGCTGAGTATCTGCCACATGAAGTGAAAGGTTTCTTAGCAACATTTATTTAATATTTTACTTTGTGTATGTCTAATGGGGGGACATGATATCATTTGTTTCCATCAATTCCTCATTTTTCTTTTTTCTTTTCTTTCTTTCTTTTTCTTTTTCTTTTCTTTCTTTTCTTTTTCTTTTTTTTCTTTTTTTCTTTTTTTTTGAGACAGGATCTTGCTCTGTCATCCAGGCTGGAGTGCAGTGGGGTGATCTCAGCTCACTGCAGCCTCCACCTCCTGGGCTCAGCTGATCCCCCCATCTCAGCTCCCTGAGTAGCCGGGACCACAGGCTCACGCCACCATGCTCAGCTAATTTTTTGTAGAGATGGGGTTTCTCCGTGTTGCCCAGGTGGTCTCAAACTCCTGGGCTCAAACAATCCACCCTGCTCAGACTCCCCTGTAGCTGGGACTAGAGGAATGCACCACAACATGTGGCTAACTTTTATTTTTTAATGTTTTGTAGAGATGAGGTATCACTATGTTGCCCAGGGTGATCTTGCACTCCGGGTTTCAAGTGATCCTTCCGCCTTGGCCTCCCAAAGCACTGGAATTGCAGGTGTGAGCCACTGTGCCTGGCCCTGTGAGAATTTAAAATAAGGTATAATACTATTTAAAAATCTAATTGATATAAAAATGGAATTGACTTTAAAACATTGAGAATCCCAGCTCTAGGGAAAATCAGGGAAGCAGACATTTCCTTGCTGACTTCGTCTGAGACCCTGTGTGGATGCGATATGCTGCTGTTTTTTTGGGCAGCTGTGGAGGCTGCTGGAATTGAGTATTGAGACTCCTTCATCCTGTTGTGTATTAATACTTATGAGGGTGAGATTTCTTTCTTTTATGCTTGGGAAGATGTTAGATCCCTGCTCAGGAGCCAAAATGGAGCTGCACATGGATTAGGTGAGAAATGGTGTGTTTTCATCTGCAGGCAGTGAAGGCTCTGCAGGTGCGTCTGTGTGGGTGAGGCGGGTGAGTGATGACGCATCGGGGTCTGGAGCCTGTGTCCAGCCTGGCGTAGGGGGGCCTGGGGCAGGTTACTCATCATCTATGAATCTGTTTGCTCCTTTGTGAAGTGGTGGGTAGATAGTTCTTGCGGGGGTTCGATGAGATAATTGACTGGCGCTTCCTCCTTTCCATTCTCTTTTTGTCATGATTATGATACACAGTTAAATGGCATTAGGTTTCAATTATAAAGGTGCTTATAATGGACAGATCAAACAGCACACCCTGCACAGCAAGTAAGGACTGTCCCTTCTGAGTCTGATGATATTCGAGTGATACTTGAGGAATCCAGTCACAACAAGTAAGCTTGTATATGAACTAGACAGGAATAAAACAAAAATGAGTTAATACTCCAATATTACTCTGAATTTCTACCTTGGACAATTACCACAAAGTATTTCGTTGTTGTATTTAACTGATTGTGGTTATAATATATGGTTATATAAGAAATTGTTTGGGGGGAAGATAGGGCTTAAGTGAAATACAATGTTTCCTGTCATCCCTGAAATGAAAAGGTATAGAAACGATTTGGAAACTGCAGTGCTTGCACACGCTCGCTGGCCTCCTTTTTTCTTTCTACTGATGGCAGCCTGGCAATTTAACTTGACCCTCTAATGAACATCCCTACTGTTCATCTGATCGACTTTTGAAGATTGGAACAAAAGCTGACATTAAAATTGACTGGAAACTCTTCACAGAATCAGGACTTGATGGATATAACTACGTTGTTCTGTTGGATTAAAACCATACCCATTAACAAACAAAAAAACTTTCCATTTTCAACTTTTGACTCTGAGGTTTAGGTTTCATTTGCAAGCTGATTTTTTCTGATTACGTAAAATTGCCTGATAGAGATCAGGAGGAGAGACGCTTCGGATGACCCAGCTTAGCTCCGTCCGAAGGCGTCCTGCCTCGCGGCTAATCTCCCTCTGTTTGGATGCTGCAGATCCGGGCTGTGTTTTAATAGGGATGTTAGAGACATTTGCCAAGCACCCAGACAGCCCGGAGACCTTTGGTAGCTTTGCGGTGTCATTTCACTGAAAGCACAGTGGTGGTTTTTCTGAATACATTTACATAAGAGTGAAGACTCAGAGGGAGAGGAGAAAGGCAATTTGTTGTGAGGATTTTCATCCTGAAAGCCTTTAATGAATTGTTCTTGGCTCCCCGCATCCAGCGACCAAAGTGCCGCTGGCTGTTTGGTCTGCAGGAGGGAATGCGGTGTATAGGGTGGGTTCTCCTCTCCCCTTCCCACTGCCACCCACACCTGGGCCCCACCTGGCACCTGCCTACCTGCTAGGAAGACCTAGTTCCTAATTTGGAGAGCAGACAGGTGACTGAGGGAGAGGTCACTGTTTACTGTTCTCTGAGCTGGTCTCATTTTATCCGATTGATTTATCATGTTCTGCTTTCTACATAGTTTTCTTGCCTTGGCTCAGGGAGAACAGGGCTGGTCCACTTTGCCAAGGAGTAAGCCCCGGAATACATTAGGTTTGGGTTGATGTGCTCAGTTATGATCTGCCTGTTAGTGGAAGATCAATGTGGGAAAGGCGGTGGCCATTGCCTTTCTTTGACTTGGTCTCCTGTTATGGAAAGCTTCGTTGTGCTTGGTAGGAGTTGGAGGTGGCTAGGTAGGCCCCGGGGCAAGCCATCATTGCGATAAGAGAGAGAACCCATAGGGGTCCACCCAGAACTCCAAGGCTAATGGTTCCTGTGCTCTGAGAAGGAAGGGCCCGACGACGCAGCACACAGCAGAGACTGGAATACTGGAGGTGTGAGTTCAAAGCCTGGAGACTTTAGAATGTTGTTGCCCTGGCCTACAATTTTAAACAATGAATCTCTTTGAGGAAAGGCCTTAAAACGTTGCTACTTTATTCAGTCTCTCAGTTGAAAAACACAGCTCACCATATTAATATGTGTGGGTGTATATGCATGTGCATGTGTGTGTATGGGTATGTGTGTCTGTGTATACATACGTGTATGCACACATATCCATATGCACACACAGGTGTGCATGTGTGTACAGACATGATACTGCCTACATGTGCATGTGTGTATGCAATTGCATACATGGCATTTACATGTTTGTGTGTACATTTGCGTGTTTATGTGTACATACGCACATGTGTGTTTGCATGCACACATGTATGTGCGTGCATGTGTACTGTGTGCATGTTTGTGTGCACATATAGGTATACACATCTCTTTGTGGGCCTCTGTCTGGGTATTGTGTATAACCTGTAACTTTGGTGGTGGTTTGTTTTCCCACCCTGCAATCAGAAGTGATTTTGAGGCCCCAAATATGAGGCTGCAGTTTCGCTGTATTAATGGGTCGGGAGGAACATACTGATTACGGAATAGAGACGTTATTTAAACATAACTCTTCAGCAATCTGGACCTGTGAGATGAAACTGGAGAGCCGCAGCCCTGCTGGGGGCTGGCGCCTCCCACTCTAGATGAGGGGAGAGGGAGCATCGGTTGCCTGGAGACAAGTGTTAAGGGCTCAGGTAACAAAAGATGTTCCAGCTGCCCAGGTTGAGGCGGCTTCTGAGGAGGCTTGTGTGTATTCATTTGGTACTCTCGTTTCAGTTAGCTGTTTAGACTGCATGTGCAGCATCATGTTGGTGCATTGTGCAATTAAAACGCCACAACACCAAGCCACCACAGACAGTCTATACTCAACTAAACAAAGACACATCTGATGTTTTGAGAGATTTCTTTTCCCTTTGTTTCCTTTTCTTTTCATTTCCCTTTTCCTTTCAGGTTCTTCTCTCTCTCCTCTTTCCCTCCCCCCTCCCTTCTTTGAAAAAATTCTAGTGGTTATAAAATCACTTTCCTTCTTTGACAACCCTCACAATAATCAGATGAGAACCGGGCATAGTATTTACCTTAATATATAACCATGCTTTTCCTATGGACATAATATTTCCTCCTTAAGTTTTCTTATATTTATTGCCATATCTCCCCCCAATTTTTTAATAAGTCGTCTTGTTTTTTTGGAGACAGGGTCTCACCTTGTTGCCCAGTCTGGAGTGCAGTGGTGCCATCATGGCTCAATGCAGCCTTGACCTCCTAGGCTCAAGGGATCCTCCCATGTCAGTCTCCCAAGTAGCTAGGACCACAAGTGCATGCCATCACACCAGCTAATTTTTTCATTTCTTATTTGTAGAGATGGGGCTTGCACTATCTTGCCCAGGTTGATCTCAAACTCCTGGCCTCAATCTATCCTCCCACCTCAGCCTCCTAAAGTATTGGGATTACAAACGCGAGCCACCGTGACTGGCCCAAGTCGTCTTCTTAAACATAATAGCACAACATACTCTTAATTTCGCTTAGTACCATCTAGGCCAAGGAGACACTAAACCACTTAACACTTGTAGGGGCTGCACATGAATGCTATAAGGAATTACGACCCACTGGTGTTGATTTATCAGAGTCGGTCATGTTATAGCTTTCATATCTGAGGCTGGTAAAAATAAGAATAAAAATCACTGCATTTCTGGGCTGTCTCACACACCGGGCAGTCTGACTGCTTTGCTCCACTTGCCCCAGTTCATTCTTTGCCCCCTTCTGACGTCCTTACTAAGACCCCCAGGACATTCAGAGACTTCCTTCAGACCACACACTTGCAGGAAGCTGTGATTCTAACCTGGGCAGTGTGGCTTCTCTCCAAATAGAAAATGTGTGCAATCAGACAGGTATTAAAGAAAACATGTCGCGACAAGACAGTATGTGCCAATCAAGTGGCAGCTTCTGCGAATGAGCTTGCAATGAGCTTTTCACATCCTCCCCACAGCGTATTTAATTAAACTCCAGGTTAGCGGTTCTGGAAGGGTGGTGCTCGCCATGGCCACATCTGCCTCACTGGGGAGCTTATTAGAAATGCACATTCTTGGGCCCGACCTAGACCTACTGAATTAGGAACTCCTGGGTGGGCGGCCCTTTCCAACAACACTTCCAGGCCGGTCATGGTGGCTTATGCCTGTAATTGCAGCACTTTGGGAGGCTGAAGCAGGCGGATCACTTGAGTCCAGGGGTTCAAGACCAGACCAGGCAACGTAGTGAGACCCTGTCTCTACAAAAAATACAAAAATTAGCTGGGCTTGGCGGTGTGCTCCTGTAGTTCCAGCTACTCAGGAAGCTGAGGCAGGTGGATTGCTCAAGCCCAGGAGATTGAGGTTGCAGTGAGCCGAGACTGTGCCACTGCACTCCAGCCTGGTTGTCAGAGTGAGACCCTGTCTAAAAAAAAAAAAAAAGAAAAAGAAAAAATACCTCCAAGGGATCCTGATATACTTGCTGCTAAAGTATGGGACCCATTGCTCCAAGGGAAACTCTACACCCTCTGCAGATTCTGGGACCGTGTCCTTTTCTCTCACAAGATCCACTCAACCCAGGACCAAGGGAATTGAACGGGACGGAAAATGCAAGTTAAACTCCAAGGACTTGTGGGAGAGTAGGGCACAGGCAAGAGAGTGTTCAGATTGCCCGCCCGCTTTGGTAAAGACTTGTGCAGTTACACTAGGATTATTCCTGATAAGAACCTTTCTTCTGAAAAAGTTGAAGCTTAGACAATTCTATAGGAAGGATGCAGATTTTAAAACTTTACGACAAACCCTAGAATTTTCCTGCATTTCAGATGGTGTTTCACCTCCCTGATACTGCGAGCTCCTTGCCCCTGGAGGCCCAAATAATGAGAATTGGATGTTAAAGCACAAGGCCAGGAGACAGGGCTCCCGTGTTCCCTCTCTCCACGCAGGATCTGCTCACTGGCTTTCCTTCCAGAGTCAGGGAAGGGCCCCTGAGCATCGGCTTTGAAATGGCCCAAAGCAGCGAGGAGAATCATGGGCTTCTCCTAATAGGCTCTCCCACAGTCTAGTGGATTTCATTATCAGAAAGTAATTTCATTTGTAAAGCATCTTGAAGATCAGGCTACAATGTGAGAACATCGTTTCAGTTGCCACTGTCTCCCGACTGAGGCTTAAGAAAACAAAAGAAACAATTTCATATGATTATATTCGCAAATACATCTTCTATAATATAAACCCAGTCTTCACGCCTTTTGAATTGCATTATCTCCTCTTACTTACTTGCAGAAAGAATTTTGCTGTACAGAGCAGGAGAAATTATTTCACACTTGCTTTGATCAGAAATGTGTTGAGGTGGTTAAATGTTCAGTGTATTCAAATGTGGTAAACTTTGCTAAAAGAAGGGAAGGACGATCGAATTGTTAGCATAAATCAGGAAGCCTGAGTGCTGTCTTGAATATTTTCAGATCGATTTAAAAGGGTAGTTTAAATTTAAGGTCAAGGAATCTGGAAATCTGAAGTGAGTTAATTGTTCACTGTTTTAGTAATACTCTAACATCCCATCTCACGTGTGCGACATCTGACATGTAGATTATATAGAGCCAAAATAAGGTCGCCACGGCTACCATCTGTGCCACTGATTTACTGTTATGAGTTGGATTAGGGTCTTGGCTCAATTATGAAATGTTTGGCTTTTGTTTTAGCTGAAGACAATTTGGTAGTTTGCATTGCTTCCAGGTTCTGCATTTGGATGCGAATATTGCTCTGTCTTTTCTCGCATGAAAAGTAACCATTGTGTAATAGAATTCACAACTTTACAAAATAGGAATTGGCTCATAACTTAGCTAAGGGTTATCCATCGCTTTATAATAAAAATTTTTTTTGAAATACCTTGAAGCTTTGAGGACTTTGTTTAATGATTACATAACTAGTTGGCTGTTAGTGTATGGCATGATGGAAACTTGTGGAGGTAAACAATTACTTGTTGGTAGTCCAAATGGAAATTGTGTCTGGGAGGGCAAAAATGACCTAAAATTCAGGAAAAATGTGTGGCTTCCTCCAGTAGTAGCCACTTACAAATGACAATAAAAGTTGCCAGAGGCAGAATTATGTAACCAGTGTGATGTGGGAAGCTGAGTTGCCAGTAGGCTCGGGAAGGTGTGTTGGCCTGAGCACAGCAAGGTGGGCCCGTGGAAGTGAGCCCAGGTAGTGTGGCCAACCTGGAGGGGTCTTTGGGAGGCTGTATTTCAAGGCAGGTTCACTGTGGGTTAAAACCAGTGGGAAATATATATTTATATAAAATAAATGACAAAACTCTACACAGGTGTAAAAAGGTGTTAATGGCTATTATTATTGCAGGATTGGTCTGTGTAATTCTGTTAGCTACAGAGGAGAGTAAAAGAGTCACATTGTTGAATTTAGGAATTAAAGTACTTGATGAAGTACTTGATGAAGACTGAAGAAGAAAGATTAAGTAGATATTTTGTTTCAGGCAGAGAAAAAGGACCCATAGGCCAGAAAATGTCAGATGAAATCAGTGGATCTGTATAAGGACTGTGGGGATAGTAAATAGATTCATGGCATTTTATCCTGGGGTAGAGAAAGTGCTGGGAAAATGAGATAATGGGAAGGAATTATTTTGGGCTTTGAATTCAGACTTGAGTAAATCTTGGCTTTGACTTTGTTATGGCCGCCCTAGGGAACGGATGCAGGGTGAGTATAAACTAGTGAAATGATAAATCACCAGCGGAGGAAGTAGTTTTGAATTCCAACTGCTATAGCCGGGAGTGGCGGTGTTTATAAATGGGACATAGAAAATAGAGGGAAGCCTATTAAAACCTATAGGGAAGCCCTTTAAAGAAATGGTGGGAAACCTTCCACATCATGCACAAACCTAAATATTTCTTCTTCTGCTTAAGACTTTTGAAGTTTAGTAAAATCTTCCTGGTTCAGATATCAAAAACAAAAGCGGCATCCCACGTCAGTAGATGCTGTATTTATGGAGGTTTCCATGCTGTATGAATTGATGCAGTAGGAACAGCAAGAGCAAGGGAGGTCCAGGAAGAGTTGCTCACCTGTTGTTCTGTTTAAGTAGAGACAATGAAAAGCTTGAACATCAAATAGACTGTACCTTGAGAAGTCCAAACAGTGGATTTGACCGGTTTTTAATAGTAGAAAGCAATCAGGCTTAGACCTGGGGTTGACAAACTCTTACTTTTTATTTTTTAAATTAAATTATTTATTTTTTAAATAAAATTAAATAAAAAAAAATTATATATATTTTTTGAGTCAGGGTCTCGCTCTGTCACCCAGCCTGGAGTGCAGTGGCACAAACACAGCTCATTGCAACCCTGAACTCCTAGGCTCAAGTGATCCACCCGCCTAAGCCTCTGGAGTAGCTGGGACTACAGACGAACACTACCAAGCCTGGCTGATTTTTAAAATTTTGTAAAGACAGGATCTTGCTATGTTGCCCAGGATGGTCTTGAACTCTGGCCTCAAGCAATCCTTCCACCCCAGCCTTCCAAAGTGTTGGGATTATAGGTGTGAGCTACTGCACCCGGCCTTGTGCAATTATTTGAACATGCCAGAACCATTCTTGTCTTGCAGGCCGCGCAAGAACAGCAGGTAGGTGGGATGTGACCTCAGGCTGTGGTTTGCTGTCCACTGGCTTGGAATTATAGCAGAGCTAGAAGAACCAGGACATGGAAAGACGATGTGGGTCGAATTGCCACCAAGGCAGGGAGACTTGAACTAACGTTTGCTCTTATATGTTTGTTATTGATGGGTTTGATGGCCAACATTGCAACTATAACATAATTTCTAATTCATTGCATATCCTCTCTAGTGTGGATTTAGCCAGTTTCTTTTAAGTGCATTCCCCCAACCTTATTATTATTGTTATTATCATGTTGTTATTATTCTTTATGATTTAAGTTTGGGTGAAGAGAGCGGTGGTGGTTCTAAAGACTTTCCTTGTATCGGGTAAACCATTTCTAAAAAGCTCTTTCCACTATGACAGTTTTCTGCCCGATTTCCTTGTCTTTGTGGTCACTACTTGGTGCCTTGTGACAGAAGCTGCCTCGTTACTCACCACGCTTGTGTCCTTCTCCTCCTGGGCTCATGGCTACACCACACTTCCCGGTTTCTCTGACACTTCTATGTAGCCGTATGCCTGGGCTCTCTCCAGTGGGATGTGGCTGAATTGACCTATGCTGGCTGCAGGCCCAGCCCCAAACAGTCTCCTGAGCAATGCTCCATGCTGGCTCTTTCCCTCTTGGTATGCATGGAAGGCGAATCCTTTATAATCCTAGAATGTGGCAGGTCCAAAAGTCAGAAGCAGGAAAGGTGCCCAGGAGCACCATCAGAGCAGGAACTTGCCCATTGGAATGTTATGTGAACAAGAAATATAGATGCTCTCTGACTTTCCACGTAGTCACATCTTGATCAACCCATCATAAGTTGAAAATATCATTATGCCAAAAATGTGTAGCTGAGTGGGAGCTGTGGCTCATTGCTGCTGCCCAGCATTGAGAGAGAAGCATGATTTCTACTGAATATATATTGTTTTCACACCATAATAAAGTTGAACATTTGTAAGTCAAGCCATCGTTTAAGTCAGGACTGTCTGTAAGCATTCACTGTGCTGAACCACTAAGGCTGTTTGTTCCAGCAGTTATCCCGCTCTGGCAAATACAGGTTTGGCTTGTGAAGATAAGATATACTTCACAAAATGGTTCTGGGAGGGAGCTGACTCCCATTCCTCATGCTCACCCGTAGTGTGTCTGGCATTCCAAATCACTCATCTCGCTCAAGACCTCTGGCTGGTCCTAGCTGCTCACCTTCTAGAACTTCCTCCAGCCTGGCACCCCAGGCGGCCTGTGCCCCAGGCTGATCTTGAGTTCCTGGTCTCAAGCAGTCCTCCTGCCTGGGCCTCCCAAAGCACCAGGATTATAGGTTTGAGCCACTGTGCCTGGCCTGTTTCTAGCATTTTTTTTAGCATGCTTTGAATTTCTCACCAAACTTGCCCTTCCTACTTCCTTTCTCATCTTAGGGATGGGAATCTCCCTCCTTCTTGTAGCTCGGGCCCATCTTGGAGTCCTTCTTCAGTCTGTTTTTCTCTCCAGCCCACTCCAGTCTATGGGGATCGGCAATACTTCTAGTACACACATCTGAGCCACCTTATCTTTCCTCTTCAGCCACCCGGAATCCTGCTTTTTTGCCTATTGCCAGTCATTAGAGGTGATTCTTTGTGGCCAATAGAAGTTGGAAAGAGTCTGGGCACGGTGGCTCACGCCTATAATCCCAGTACTTTGTGAGGCCAGGGTGGGTGGATCACCTGAGGCCAGGAATTCAAGACCAGCCTGGTCAACGTGGTGAAATCCCACCTCTACAAAAATACAAAAATTAGCCAGGCATGATGGCGGGTACCTATGATTCTAGCTACTTAAGAGACTGAGGAGGGAGAATTGCTTGAACCTGAGAGGCAGAGGTTGCAGTGAGCAGAGATCACGCCATTGTACTCCAGCCTGGGAGACAGGGCAAGACTCCGTTTCAAAAAAGAAATAAAAAAAATTGGAAAGAGATAAGGAGATTGGTAATGTCTGAGCATTGTGAAAAACAGATGTCCTGACATAGAACCAACTGGATTTTTTTACCAGCTGGGGAAGGATGGAGGAAGAGGAAGGACTTACTTTCCAGGATGAAGGCAAAGTCTTGGTTGGTAAAAACTGGGTTAGAACGTTCTGATGGGTCTCTAAGTAATGCAGCAGGGCTTGACAGTCTTGATCATTGTAGGTGTCTGGTGGGGCAGGAGTCGGGGGAGGATAGAACAGTCTTAGGGGCCTTGGAGGGGAGGTGGGAAGCTTTGGACAGCCATGTTTGTGGAACATGCATTTTAGAGACCCTGTGGAGGCATTTTGTTGAAGGCAAAATCATACAACTTCAGGGAGAGGGGCCGGTTGACTGTTTCTGTAGCTATAATGAGGATGCCCTGGGGACCTTGTCAAAATGCAGACTGTGATTCAGCAGTTCGAGCGTGGATGGAGACCCTCCATTTTTAAGAAGCTCTGGGGTGATGCCAAGGCTGGTGGTCTGTGGACCATGCTTTAAGAAGCCTGGGGCTATACTGATGTCGATGTCTCAATTTCTTTACCTGGAAAAATGTCAGAGTCCTTGCATTAATCCACATATAATGGCCCAGCTATGTGTCTTAATCTCTGCTTACTTGATTTGATTTTGGGGAGATGAACTGCACTGGTTTTGCCTTTCAGTTGCCAGCTCCACAGGGTAGAGTTTATTTATTTATTTTTTTTAGTTTGTTTGTTTTTTAGAACCACTTATTCTCAGAATCCACTAAGAGGCATTTAAAAAAGTGACATTAATATAAGACTTTAGAGGTATCTTAAACGGATTCTTCCAAAAAAAAACAAAAACAAAAAAAAAACAAACCTAAACCCTTTGGAACAAAGACTTCACAGATTACTTAGCAAAATGTATTTCATACATTTTCAATCATGCATTTTGAAAAACAGAGGTGAATTTTACATAAAATAAAATTAACCATTTTCAAGTGAACAATGAAGTGGCACTTCGTATGTTCAGTGTTGTGAAACCACTGCCTCTGTCTAGTTCCTCAACAGTTTCATCACCCCCAAAGAAAATCCCATGCCCGTTAAGCAGTTCCTCTCCATTCTCTCCTTCCCTCAACCCCCGGCAACCAGAAACCTGCTTTCTGCATCTGTGGATTTCGCTATTCTGAATACTTCATGTAAATGGAATCATATAATATTCATCCCTTTGTGTCTGGCTTCTTTCACTTAACATATTACTTCCAGGCTCATCCATGATGCAGCGTGCATCAGCACTGCATTCGTTTTTATGGCTGAATAGTATCCCATTATAGGGATGAACCACAATTTGTGAATTCATTCATCCTCTGATGGACACTTGAGTTTCTTCCACCTTTTGGCTATTATGAATAATGCTGCTGTGAACATTCATGTAAATTATGCATTTTTGTTTGTTTCGTTTAGGGAGTGATTCTGAAAGATACAAATTGATTTTGAAGTTAGTGATTTGAGAAGATTGCCACTCTCATATTTAAATTCAAAAATGAAAAAAAAAATTACTTTCTAAAGTATACTTCAAGGTATTTTAAATTGTTGCAAGCGACGAATGGTCTCTTGTTACCTGCACTCTTCAATTGTTTACTCAGAAGTCCTGGGGCTTCCTGACACAAAAGGGGCTATGCGTACAGCTGTGTGTAGTGTCACAAGAGATGAACTGTGATTTCTTCACAGAATTCTTTTCAGCATGTCCAGGACTTCAGAGACACTTGCTTCTGTGCCCCACAGTGGAGCTGTCTACTTGCCTACTAAGGGCACAATTCGAAAACTCCTCCTGTAACCTATTAAGCTGCTGCAACTCAGAATCCCACGGAAGGTCCAGCATACTGAAATAGAATATAAATCTACATCTATCATGTCTGGATGCAGAGGGGCTTCCATGCATTTCTGGGAGTTAGGTAGAAAGGGAAACCTAGTATGCACATGCACACACACACACACACACACACACACACACACACTCATGTATATGTTGCCCTCATGTTGTCTTTCTTTTTTCTTTTTTTTTTTTGTTTTTGAGATGGAGTCTCGCTCTGTCACCCAGGCTGGAGTGCAGTGGCGCTATCTCGGCTCACTGCAAGCTCCGCCTCCTGGGTTCATGCTGAACAGCAAGGTTTATGTGCTCTAAGATTTTAGCAGAGCTTATATAGGCGGAAGTCTGAAAAGGTGACCATGCTGGTTGCCGATCACTCCAGACTGAGGGCTGTAATTAAGATTTACCCTTGTGCAGCTGCAGAATGTATGTTTCCATCTGCCCAAAAATTGGTCCCACATGGACAGGCCTTTCGGGACTGGACTGGCAGAGGACTGAATGTTCCTCAGCTGTGGTTATGCTGGATGATGCTGGCGAGTGGATACCAAAATTCTGTCCAGGATGAGATGAGAGTGGCTCAAAATGGCTTGTCAAGCAATTGGTGCAGGAACCGACCTTGGGGAAATGCAATGTAGAGCCCAGTCAAGCCAGAGAGCCAGGAGACTTTAGCTTAAGCATACAGGGGCTGAGCTTGGGCACTGAGCTCCCACACTGGAAGTTAGTGTGTATACATCGCCTGTGCATTTTCCTAGGTTTCAGGCCCTTAGGATGGTGAGCCATCTGGGGCACCGGAGATGCCAATTCTCCTCACAGCACAGAAGCCATAAGATGAGGCCTGTGCATCTGGAGTACAAGTCTCGTCTGGATACTTGTGCATCCAAATGGAAGATTTGCATGTCTCTATTCTAGAGAAATGGGGAAGCCATTTGAAGTTAAATGCATTTGGGAGGAAGCATTCCTGACTTTACAACCTGAGTTCACCGTGCTTCTCTACTGGAAAGCATTCAAGTCAGGATTTACAGGTACAATTAAAAAAAAATCAGCGGTAGTTTGAGTTCTTGTTGATGCCAGCTAGGGTTTGTTTTGTGTACGGGAAGGAAGAGCACATAGCTGCCTCTTGTAATTCAAGGTTGTCTGCCTAAAGATAACCTCTTCCTTGGTCAGACATGGTCCTTGCCCTTCAGACGACATCTCCAGCTCTTGCACTCTGAGTGTTCATAGCTATCTTTTGCATTGTTTTGGGGCATTGCTTTACCTTGTCACACCACCAGACACTATTGGCTCTTTGATATAGTTGTGAAAGTGTCACTATTAGCATGTTTGTATTTGTCTGGTGGGTCAAACACATATGTGGACATTTTTTCTAGAAGGCCATTTGTGAGCTGTAGTGTTGCTCCCCTAAGTTTCTTGAAGTGGATTCCACCAAGAGCATTAATACTGAAGCCCAAGGCTGGGATGGGGAGGAGAAGCAAACACACGAGCCCTTCAGGGACTTGCAGCTCTTAGCCATTGCCTGAAAATGCCAGAGAGAGGGTACCACCCTGGGCTGGGCAGGGGGACATGGAGACATGGAGGTCAAATGCAGGCTGGGCCCACTGCACTTCCCCTGGCTGTGACTTTGAGGCCACGGGGCACGGAGAGATGAAACCAGCTGGAGGGTGGGATTGAGCCCTTGCTGTCCGTAAGGGAGGGATGTGATCTCAGAGTGTGAGGGCGGAGACGGCTCCAAATATTAAAATTACCTGACACTTTGTAAAACTACGGGGGTGAGAGGTTCGAATATAGAAAGCCCAACTGGAGTTCCTCACAGGACTCCATGTTCAGTATTTACAACTGAAGGTGAGACAAGAGACCACTGCCCAAACTCCAGTAATTATACCCAAATGAAAACTTGATCCGAAATGAACAAGCACATACACACGTGTGTGTAGATACACATGTATATATGCATAGATCTATACCTATATGTATACATGTAATCTTCTTCACATTTGAATCTAATAGACACTGTAACTAATTTTCCAATACATTATACTAGAGCAAAATGCTTGATGCGCCCCTTTCCCATTCTTGTAAATAATTTACTGAAAATATTGTACTTACAGTGTTTCTTGACTACATTCCAAAAAAGTGTTAATTCACTCAGCCTGGTTTATTTATTAATAATTACATGTCGGAAATGAAAATAGGAGTTCAAAGTAAGCTTGTAATTGCAAAGCTTTTCTTTGCTTTAGTGGCAGATTTCAGCCTGGACATTTAATAGTGTTTATCACAATGTTTTTTCTTTCCTGCTATCGATCTTGACTAGCTAGCTCTGCTGGACACGGAGAAATGGAGCTGCCTTCTCAGATGTGCAGTTTAATTTACTCAGCAATTCTTGAAGCATATAGGGGCAGGAGAAGATGTTTCAACACTGTTGAAAGCTTTGGGTTTCTACTTTCAATTTCAGCTGAAGTTGGAGACATTTTAGATACACGAAAGATGCAAAGACACATTATGTTGTCCCTGTGTTCAAGGAACTCTTAGTCAAGTTAAGCCATTTAAACAGAATTATAGGAAAAAGATAACTAAGAATTGCAGACAGTGAATTAGGGGAGTAGCCCTTAGGCATTCAAAAATAGTTTGGCCCAGGGAAGGGGATACTCCAGACTGGATGGTTCAGGAAGAGAGCTGCAATTTGAGACATCTTGGCTTTTACCAGATAAGGAAGAATAGGGAAGCCAGTGCTGGCAGAGAGAAACAGAAAAAGCTTGGGATCATTGCCTTCCTCGTCCAGCATTTCAGAGGGGCGATATTTACAAATTCTGAAAACTGGCTAGTTACTCTTTTGTATCAGAGGAATTGTAGATGAATTCTGCCATCTTTTCACATTCTTCCTCCAACTACTCTGGTTGTTGCTAAGTGAGCTTGTGTTTTCATGAGAGTACACAGTCCGGAACACAGTTATCCTGAAAATGCAGTTTCGAGTCCATAGTCATTGTGAACAGTGTGATTTCTTCCCATCTGGGTATCAGGTGCCCACTTACTAATCTGCTGATTTGTTCTGCTGAATCCTCAAAGCACAGACCATGAACTAAGGAAAATAAATCCCAAACCTTTTCCTTGGAAAGCCTGGGATTTTCAGCCAGCTGGATAACTCTACTGGGCTCTGCCCCACAACCCCCATCTCTTGACTCATTCCATCAGCCAGTAGTGCTTGCTTGAGGTCTTGCTATGTGCTGGGTTGTATGGGGTTATGGAGACATGGCAGGAGGGAAGCTACGATGTTGTGGTCAGGACGGCAGATGGTAGGAGGCTGACATAACATGGGCAGAGAAATCGAAATGCTTCCTTGGGGGAAAGGAAAGCAGAAAACAGAAAAAGGAGAGGAGAATCAGAGCCAGGTGGCGGAGAAAGGTCTCTGCAGAGGACAGAGCCTTGGAAATTACTTTGAAGGATTTTATTTTTATTTTATTTATTTATTTATTTATTTATTTATTTATTTATTTATTTTGAGACGGAGTCTCGCTCTGTCGCCCAGCCTGGAGTGCAGTGGTGCAATCTTAGCTCACTGCAGCCTCCGCCTCCCAGGTTCAAGCGATTCTCCTGCCTCAGCCTCCTGAGTAGCTAGGACTACAGGTGTGCACCACCACACCCAGCTAATTTTTGTATTTTTAATAGAGACAGGGTCTCACCGTGTTGCCCAAGCTGGTCACAAACTCCTGACCTCAAGTGATCTGCCCACCTCAGCCTCCCAAAGTGCCGGGATTACAGGAGTGAGCCACGAGGCCTGGCGGGACTTTGAAGGATTCTAATAGGTAAAGAAAAGAAGTCGAAAATGTCAAGGCCAGGGAGCAGCTTGAACACAGGCTCAGGGCCATGGAAAGGCAAGGCACATTTGAGGTAAAGCCAGCAAAAAGCATTGTATGGCTGGAGGGGATGTGGGGTGGCAGGGCCCAGCAAGTGCCACCTGTAAGACAGCTGTGCGAGGCTAGGGCCAGATCCCAGTGGGGAGGCACGGAAAGCCTGGTAGTGTCTGACGTGATCTACTTTTGAAGATGTAAATTAGTTGAGAGCTTTTATAGACTGGCTCATGGGGGAGGAAAAAGCATTTTTTTTTTTCAAAGTGGGTTTCTAAACACTACAAGAAGGAGAGGCTGCCAGTGGAAAGATCCTGGGGTACTTTGCAAATGCATTCAATGGCGAATGATGATGTATGTGCATTTTGGTCATCATCAATGGATCTATTCCTTGAGGAGAGTCATCCTTTGACTTCTTCCAATAGGAACTTACTGCAGCTTAGAGCATAATCTATTTTTGAGTCTTAGAATACACAGAACAGAGGCATATAGTGATTATATGTGTGCAAATGCGTCACTCTGAAAAAGATAGGTTGGAATCCTAACCCCAGGACCTTAGAATGTGACTTTATCTGGAAATAGTGTCTTTCCAGAGGTAATCAAGTTAAAATGAGGTCATTAGGGTGGGCTCTAGTCCAATATGACTGGTGTCCCTCTACGAAGGGGAAATTTGGACACAGAGACAGACAGACACAGAGGGAAGACGAGGTGGACACACAGGGGGAAGATGTCTACAAGCCAAAGGTAGCCTGAGGCTGCCAGAAGCAAGAAGAGAGGCCCGGGACAGATTCTCCCACCCAGCCCTCAATAGAAACCAACCCTAGCCAGGCGTGGTGGCGCCATCCCGGAGTCCCAGCTGCTCCCGAAGCTAAGGTGGGGGGATTGCTTAAACTCAGGAGTTGGAGTCTGCAGTGAGCTACGATGGCACCCCTGCACTCCAGCCTGGTTGGCAGAGTGAGACCCTGTCTCCAACAAACAAACAAATGAACAAACAAACAAACAAAGCAAAAACAAACAAAAAACGGCAAACAAAAATCCTATTATATCATAAAAAGGACAAAAAGGAACCAATCCTGCTGGACACCTAGATTTCAGACTTTTGGCTGCCAGAATGGTGTGAGAATAACAATTCTGGCTTTTAAAGTCACCCAGTTTGTGACACTTTGTTACAGCAACCCCAGAAAACGAATATAATGACTAAGGGAGTTGTGTACATATTTTAATAGGAATAGTGTGATGGTATTGTTGGTAAGTTTCAAGAATGTGATTCTTTTGTAAGAGAATTCAGGATTCTTCTTGATTTGTAATGATTTTCAAGTCGTTATCTATTTGTGTACAGCTCCGCATTAGCTCTTGAATATAATATTTCTACATGTTATTTTGTTTGAAATTTCTCCTGGAATTTTCTTCTAGAATTAGTTTTTCTTTGCTTTAAAGTTTATAGCCAGCCAAGGAGAGGCAAAGGCAGGAGACATCTGGAAAAAATTGACCAGACAGGAAGATCCCTTAATTCTACTTTTTTTTTTTTTTTTTTTGAGATGGGGTCTTGCTGTGTCAGGCTGGAGTGCAGTGGCGTGATCATAGCTCACTGTAGCCTTGCATTCCTAGGCTCAAGTGATCCTCCTGTCTCAGCCTCCTGAATAGCTGGGACTATAGACCTATAGACATGCCACCACGCATGGCTAGTTTTATTTTCGTAGAGACGGGGTGTTGCTCTGTTGCCTAGGCTGTTCTTGAGCACCCAGACTCAAGCAATCTTCCTACTTCATCCTGCCAAAATGTTGGGGTTACACGCATGAGTTATTGTGCTAGGCCCTTAATTCTATTTTTTAAATTATATTCTTGGTATTCTTTAGGAATGCATCAAACTTTTCTAGATTTACAAATATATATATAACGCCACCGTCATCAGCACAGCATCATGCTCTGTAGTGAAAGATGGAAAAATCTACATTTTTTTCCCCTAAATTGCAATGAGTTCATTTTAAGAAAAGTCAGAATTAAAGAAGGCCAGAATCCATTTGGGGTGTCCTTTTCCTTTAAAATACAATTCCAAAGTATACCAAGTTTTTGTCACTAATTATTTTTCTGAAAAAAAAAAAAAAAAAGAGCACTGTTAAATGAAAAGCAGAGGAAAAATAAAGGCAAATGAAGATGTTCTAAGGCACTAAAGTTTTTGTTGACTTGTTTTTGCTGTTTATTTTTGTTGGTTGGTTATTTTTGGCCCCCTTGGAGTGGCAGGTTCTGCAGGTTGGAAAGGATCGTGTACATTGGTTTTTTGCTCAAGGCGGGGCTTGTCTATAGTGTGCGGAGAGGCCGTCCACTCTGTCGCCCAGGCTGGAGTTCAGTGGCCATGATCTGCTGCTCAGTCTGCAACTGCTTTACTTCCTGCGAGTTCAGATGCGATTCTCCTGCCTCAGCCTCCCAAGTAGCTGGGATTACAGGCACCGCCCGCTCATCTGCCACGCCCAGCTAGTTCTTTGTGGGATGTGCTTTAGTAGAGAAGGGGTTCCTCACCATCGCTGGTCAGGCTGGACTTTCTGAACTCCTGACCTGCGTGAATCCACCCAGCGCTTGGCATCTCTGCCAAAGTGTTCTGGGATTACAGGCAGTGAGCCGCCATGCCTGGCAAATACAAGTATGTGTTTCAAAATGCATCCTCTACATTTGCCTTGTTATAATCTAGAGTTTGCATGCCTCTGGACAAGACACCTTCTGATATGAGAAACTGCTACTACAGTATTCCAAATGCTAAGGTCTGGAAAGGAGGGTCTATCCATAGGCTGTAAAGATTTTATCTTCCATCTTTCCAGACTCTGAATCCAACTTTCTATGAGACTGATTAGTACACTGGCACCAGTCTCTGATGCAGACATTGCCCTAGACAAAGGTGGAGAGTAGGGGGTTCCTCTACACTTATCTGACACCCCCCCAAAAAGCTGTACTAATACTTTAATTAGTACGTCATGCATACACACTCCCAAGTCCTGCCATCAAACCTCCCTTGTGGCAGTAACAGCTTCCCTTCAAATCTTTCCACCTGCTGTCTCACTAGGGGTTTTTATTTAACTGTTTCACATAAGGGTTAAATTAGCAGAACTCTGTGTAAAAAGTGTATCCTCCTCCTTCCTCTTCCTCTTCTTCCTTCCTTCCCCCTTCTTCCTCCTTCCTTCTTCCTCCTTCCTGCTTCCTTCTTCCTCCTTTCTACTTCCTCCTTCTGTCTTCCTTTTTTCTTCTTCCTACTTCCTTCTTCCTTTTCCCCCCTTCCTCCTTCATTCTTCCTACTTTCTTCTTCCTCTATTCTCTTTCCTACTTCCTTCTTCCTCCTCCCTCCTTCCTCCTTTCTACTGCCTTCTTCCTCCTTCCTTCTTCCTTTTTCTTCCTTCTGTCTTCCTTCTTCCTACTTCTTTCTTCCTCCTCCCTCTTTCCTTCTTCCTTCTCCCTCCTTCCTTCTTCCTCCTCCCTCCTTCCTTCTTCCTCCTTCCTCCTCTCTCCTCCCTCATCCCTTGTTCCTCCTTCCTTCTTCCTCCTTCTCACTTCCTTCTCCCTCCTTCCTGCTTCCTTCTTCCTCCTTCCTCTTTTCTTTTTCTTCATCTTCCTTCCTCCTTCCTCATTCCTGCTTCCTTTTTCTTCCTTCCTTCTTCCTCTTTCCTGCTTCTTCTTCCTTCCTCTTTCTTCTTTTCTCCTTCCTCTTTCCTTCTTTCTACCTCCTTCTTCCTTTTTCCTACTTCCTCCTTCCTTCTTCCTCCTTCCTCCTTCCTGCCTCCTTCTTCCTCCTTCCTGCTTCCTCCTTCCTCCCTTCTTCCTCCTTCTTCGTTTGCTTCATCCTTCCTCTTCCTCCCTGTAGAATAAAGGTTTAGATCAGTGTCAGTGAAGATTTTTGGTTAAGAACCAGATAATTCATAGTTTTAGGTTTGTGGGCCACCCTTTCTCTGTTGAAACATCTCAATTCTGCCATTACAGCAAAAGTAAGCATAGACAAATTAATGCCTCTGGCTATGTTTCAATAAATCTTTATTTACAAGAACAAGCAGTGGCCAGATTTGGCCTGTAGGCTCACAGCGTGTTGTCCCCTGGCTTAATCAGTGCATCCCGATTACTTCGGGAACAGTTTTATGACATCATACGTCAGAGGTTGGGGAAGGGGGATTCTGCTTTTCGAATAAGTGCCCAGCAAGTGCTGATGGTGCTTGTTCATAGACCATACTTCGAGTAGCAAGTGTTTAGATAGCATGTGCTTTTTATAAATAGATTTGGCAATTGCACCGAACAAGGGGAGACTGTGTGATGATTCCGATGAGCTGCAAAATTTTACGGAATTCCAGAGAGAACCTGAAACGTGGTATGTAAACTCAGAAGAAGACCGTGTGAATGATGCTTTATTTAAAAATGTCTTCTAACCAAACCAAACATGGGGAAGCTTGGATATTCTTGCAGTGATTTCATTCTTTCTCCTCAGGTTTCCTGGAACCCATTTACTCTTGAAACCATTCAGGAGGAATCCAGGAAATTAAAAGGGAGCCTCATTTTCAGTGTGACCTTGAATCTATTGCTTGACCTTCTAACACGTGGGGCAATGCAAATGAGTATCAGATTGTGTCAAAACAGGATCTTACTGGAAAACAGATGTTATGTCAGAATTTTCCTGCATGTTGGGGAGCTGAATTTCCAAAGGTAGCTGAATTTCCAAAGGTAGCTGAATTTTCCAAATACCAGAGCTTGAATGCAAAGGACTAATTACTCTCAGATTTGCAAACAAACAAACACAAAAAACCCCCCAAAACTCTTATGTACAGAATGAGAACAAGACTAAGACCAACCACAAAAACTCCAATGAATGTATTAACTATCTTTAAAATAATAAAACAAACTTTTCCTGAAGTCTTCCTTTAAATATGTGAAATGATGATTACAGTGACGATGTTCGATGCTGCACATGTCATGGTATAACAGGCATCAGCTCCTTGGAATCATCACCACCTCTCCCGCCTCCTCTTCCCCTCTCCCTCCATCTCTGCCCAGTCATGGTAATTCTTCCCATATGGAAATGAGAAGTGGCCAGATTTGGGAGATCCCCTTCTTTGGCAGATTGTTGGAATCAACTCCATGTGTATAACTTATCTGGCAGATTGCTCAACATGTGGCGGAGGGGGTCTGGAATTATTTAAAGTTTCAGGTTTTAAAAATAGCAGGCAATTTTGACCCTCTTGGAGGATTTGCTACTACTGGACGTCCTCCTGGGATATTCAGGTAGGGATCAGGTTTCCCCGCCTGTCATTTCAGAATACCCTCCTAAGTTAGTTGGTAGCTGTTTGCATAACAGATTTGTTTTGGTTGAAATTTCTTCTACTGTGTTAATGGCATGTCATGAATTGGGCCTCTCTGTCAGGAGCTGCCCGGGTGAGAGCATTTTAGCAGTAGCTACATATAGGTGTGGGTCCTCTGGGAGGAAGCATGGCCTTGGGGTTAGAGCCAGAAGGGATCTCGACACGTAGGCTCTCGGCCTCTGCTATTTCTGATCTGCTAGACCTCCACACAGCCATTTTTACATGTTGTAAAACATATGTAAAGTGTTCTTCTTACAAGGGTATGTTGGAGATGAAAGCATGATTATTTATTGCAGCCTGACAACAACAGAGATGCTTGACTTTGGGGTACTCCTTGAAGTTTGAGAGATTGCCTTCAACGTGTACTTCTGAGGACAAAAGGGGAGCCCAGGGAGACAAGCAGAATACTCTCCAAAGACAGAGGAGGCCTCTGAGACCCTGGGAAGGACACAGCTATTTCGCTCCAATTTTTCCAGGGAGTTTCTTTCAGGCTGGAGTGGAAGACACTGTCTTTTAGGTGCAAAGGCCACTTGTGCTTTTTGCTTTGCCTAAGGATTTTGGCTGTGGACATTGGGCAGTGTCAGGCTAGGGAGCAGAAAACTAAATCCTGCATGTTCTCACTTATAAGTGGGAGCTAAACATTGAGCACACATGGGCACAAAGAAGGGGACAATGGATACTAGGGCGTGCATGAGGGTGGAGGGCGGGAGAAGGGTGAGGATTGAAAAACTATCTACTGGGTACTATGCTGACTACCTGGATGATGAAATCATCTGTACAGCAAACCCCCATGACACACAATTTACCCATATAACATACCTGCGCATGTACCCCTGAACCTAAAAATTTGGAAAGAAAAAAAAGACATTGTGGGTTAATATGTGCAACTCAGGGGATTTCTCCTGCATAAGAGGAGAAATAGAATGAGGATGTTTGCTTCCTTTAATCTTTTGCTGGTTTTGGCAGTGGTGTTTCTTTTTTCTTTTCCTTTCCCTTTTTCTTTCTTTCTTTCCTTCCTTCCTTCCTTTTTTTTTTTTTTTTTTTTTGTTGTTGTTGTTGTTGTTGAGACAGAATCTCAGTGTGTCATGCAGGCTGGTGTGCAGTCGCATGATCTCGGCTCACTGCAGCCTCTGCCTCCCAAGCTCAAGTGATTCTCGTGCCTTAGCCTCCCGAGTAGCTGGGATTACAGGCGTGTGCCACCATACCCAGCTAATTTTTGTATTTTTAGTAGAGACGGGGTTTCACCATGTTGGCCAGGCTGGTCTCCAACTCCTGGCCTCAAGTGATCCGCCTGCTTCTGCCTCCCGAAGTGTTGGGATCACAGGCGTGAGGCACTGCGTCTGGCCAATGGTGTTTCCTAATTGGGTCTTTTCTGTAGTAGGCTCTCTGAGCAAGAACATCCTGGGTATGACTACTTGTAGTCATGGGTGAAAGTGGGAAATGCAGGAGTTGTTATTAAATGTCCTTGCATGTTTGCATTTGAGTTTTGAGAGCTTCTGCAGCTCTCTGGGGAATGTGGGATGAGGCACTTTTGGAAGGTTTGGGTGAAGGACCCTGCTGCTGGGAGATCTTATGGAGAGCAAAGCCCTTGTGTGTGGCAGGTTCCTGTGGATGTGGTGGTATATACCGCAGGCAAAGAGCAGGAAGATCCAGGATCCTGGCTCCTGCTGGTGCACAGGCTTCTGCTTGGACTTTTCCAGGGTGGCCCCAGAGGACAGGAATGACCACTTTTGGTCAATTCTAAAATGCACATTTTTCAGCCTTTCCTATTTCGAAAATCAGAATGCTTCTTTCAATCAGCCACATCTCATAATTATTGGTATCCGTTTCTCCTTCTTAGCATTACTTAAATTACAGGTGTGTCTTACAGTCCATACTCTTCTCACATTTGGCAAATTGTGGTAGATTTGGACTCCTGAAGTTGGAATAAGGATGCAGTCAAGCTAAGTACTCTGATCTTCTGGAGTTCAAGGGCCAGAGAGAGAAAAAGATGAAACATTTATGCTTTCCTTACCTACCATTTCTGTCCAAAGTAGAGGAGAAAGGGCAGGATTCCTTTATCTAGAGCTGTGGTTCTCAAAGTAGGGTCCCCAGATGAGCAGCATCAGCATCACCTGGGACCCCATGAATCAGAAGCTCGGGGTCATAAGCAGCCCTCCAGGTGATCCTGAGAACCACTTGATGCCAATAGTTTCTGCCCAGTTCTTGATCACTGACTCCCAAATTTATATCTAAAGTCCAAGTCTCTGGAGCCTCCACCCCCACATACTCATGATAGTTCACTTGCACCTTAAACTCTATGCACTTAACTAGAAATCCTTGTCTTCCTCCTCAAACCAGTTTCTTCCTACGATTTCTCCCTCTGGATGGTTCCACCATCTCACCTGCTGCTTAAGGTGGAAATGTGGTGTCTCTGTTCCTCTCCGTCTCTGTCTCTCTGAGGCATTCCAGCCCCTCCATGCTCACCACCCATGGCCGTGCCTAGGTTTAGCCTTTCCCTTCCTGGGAAAGTGTTTTCCATGCCTCAGGGCCTGTCCCGTCCAGTCCCTCCATGCTGGTCAGGTCAGAGTGTCATTTCTCACGTGCACACCTGGTGATGAAATTCCTTTATCTAATCAGTCTTTAATGACCTGTCATTCTCTCAGCAGTGTTTCCCAACCCGGATCCCTTTCAGAACCCTGAACATTGGACTTCCGAGATCATCACCTACATTTGAGAACTGCTGCTTATGATCTTTCCTTTTGAAAACTCACCACTACCTTTGACACTTTAAACTCCTTTAGGTTTGACCTAGCATTTCCCATGGTTTTGGTTGATCTTGCCTCTCCTGCATGTCAGCTGGCCCCAACTTGTTCTTCGGCCTTCTCTTCTGTAACTCCCCTGATTATATTTTTGGTTGATGGTGATTTGGAAATTTAATTTCCTAAAAATATCATGTTACCTTCTGCCCTTGGACTTTCACCGTTGTTTTTACCTCTGAATGAAATGCTCTTCATCCTCCTTGGCTCCTGGAAAATTCCCTCTTGTCATTCAGGTCTCAGTTTAACCACTGCCTCCTATGGGAAGCCCTCCCTGACGCTTCCAGAAAAGTTTGGGCGCCACCTCCCACCGATGTCTTTGCACCTTGTCTACACTTTCATAATCCCTGTCTCCTTACAGACTAGAACCTTCTTGAATGCAATGACGCTGGTTCAGCACAGTGTCTGCATGGTGCAGGTGCTTAGTAAATTCTGGTGGATGTAAAGCCAGAGTGTGATAGAGTCATTGAGTCCCAGTAGTTTCTGGCCATAAAGGTGTTATCCTATTATATTTAGATGTAATAGTGCTTTTACAAATGACTCGTGTAATCCTTGTTACATGCCTGGATAGGCACTAGCATTTTTGAAAAATATTATTTTTATTTATTTATTTTATTTATTTATTCATTTATTTTTGTAGAGACGGAGTCTCACTATGTTGCCCAGGCTGGTCTTGAACTCCTGGCTTCAAGTGATCCTCCCACCTCAGGCTTCCAAAGTGCTGGGATTGCAGGCATGGGCTCCTGTGCCTGGCTGGCATGTAGCATTGCTATCTCCACTGTTCAGATGGGGTGAAGATGGAAGGATTTTTTGGGTGTGGCCCACCTGTTCCCTGTACGTGGAGGCAAGAAGGAGCTGTCATCTCTGGGAGGAATGTTGGCAAAGAAGGAACAGAGGGGCTTTAGGAGGTGCTTTTTCTTTTTCTTCTTCTTTCTTTTTTTCTTTCTTTTTGAGACAGGGTCTCACTGTCACCCAGGCTGGAGTGCAGTTGTGTGATCTTGACTCACTGCAACCTCTGCCTCAGAGGCGCTTCTTGAGAGAAGCAGAGCACATGCCTGCAGTGGTCTTTTTTCCTTTTCTTATGAGGAAGGAAGAATTTCTCATCTTCTCTAGGAAAATGAGTACTTCCCTTACACTAAGAAATTTTTGTCCTCAAGGGGTTACTTGCAATTTGTTGACAAATTCAATAGAGTAGTTATTCTCTGGTTATAGCAGCCCAAGTTGTTAGGACCTTGGTGCTTCTTGTAAGTAAAGCAGGTAACTTTATGGCATGGGACATTTAGTAATGTCTGGAGACATTTTCAGTTGTCACAAATGGGTAGAGGGTGCTCCTGGTATGGGGTGGATAGAGGCTGGGGTGCTGCTCATCGTCCTGCAGTGGAGAGGAGGTATCCCTCCACAGAGAATCACCTTGCCCAAATGTCAATAGTGCTAAGTTGAGCAATCCTATTTTATCATTGTAGGCTTAGGCATACACCCAGCATCTTAAAAAGTAAACAGAAAATGTCAAGGTCTAAACACAGCAGTGGGAAACCGCAAATAGGCCTGACCTAGGAGGTGACTGTGGGTGGATCCCTGAGGTTTTTTTTTTTTTTTCTTTTTTTTTTCAGACAAAGTCGTCTCACTCTGTTGCCCAAGTTGGAGTCCAGTGGCGCGATCACGCTTCACTGCAGCTTCAACCTCCTGGGCTCAAGTGATCCTCTCACCTCAGCCTCCAGAGTAGCTAGGACTACAGGAGAGTGCCACCATGCCCAGCTAAGGTTTTAGATTTTTGTAGAGATGGAGTCTCCCTATGTTGCCCATGTTGGTCTCAAACCCCTGGGTGAAAGCGATCCTCCTTCCTTGACCTCCCACAGTTTTGAGGTTACATGCATGAACCACAGGTCCTTGGATTTTAATGAGCAAGACACATTGAAGGGCATGAAACTACAGGTAGAGAGACAACCTCCACACTCCATTTAGTTTTAGGAAAGGAAACTGCGGGACTGCCAGCCTTGAAAGGTAGGATTGAGGACATCAGTAACCTTGAAGGGATTTGCCTACTGTTTGCACCTGCTTCTAGAAGTCCACAAAAAAACGTATACTATAGATTTTTCTTCTGAACATTATTCTTAAGGAAATGTTCTAGAAATGTCATTCTTGAAGAACTGTCCTAAAATGACAATAGCAGGAAAAAAAAAGATTGCTTTCAATAAATGGAAGGATAATTGAGAAAAGGTAGTGACCAGCAAATGTCAGATCTGATGGATCCAGTATGCTATATAAGACTTGCCACAGGACTCAAGTCTGTGAAAGGTCTTATAACTGCATCAGGGAGAGGAGGCCGATAGGAGTAGAGGCCTCCATAGTGAGTGAATATAATTTGGGGGGTGTTGGTAGCAATTTGTTGCATGTGGGAAGAAAATATTAGAACATTTTTAAGAATAAAGAATTGAGGCCAGATGTGTTGGCTCAGGCCTGTAATCCCAGCACTTTGGGAGGCCGAGGCGAGTGGATCGCTTGAGGTCAGGAGTTTGTGACCAGCCTGGTCAACATGATAAAACCTCATCTCTTCTAAAAATACTAAAACTAGATGGGTGTGGTGGCACAAGCCTGTAATCCCAGCTACTCAAGAGGCTGAGGCAGGAGAATCGCTTGAACCTGGGAGGTGGAGGTTGCAGTGAGCTGAGATCACGCCATTGCATTTCAGCCTGGGCATCAGAGCGAGACTCCATCTGAAAAAAAAAAAAAAAAAAAAAAAAGAATTGAGGCCAAGGCAGGAGTATTGCCTGAGGTCAGGAGTTCAAGACCAGCCTGGGCAACATAGTGAGACCCTATCTCTAAAAATGAAAATAAAAAATTAGCCATGCGTGGTGGGGTGTGCCTTCCAAATAGTCCCATCTACTTGGGAGGCTCAGGTGGGAGGACTGCTTGAGCCCAGGAGGTGGACGCTGCAGTGAGCTGTGATTATGTTACTGTACTCTAGCCTGGGTGACAGAGTTAGACTGTCTCAAGAAAAAAAAAAAAAAAAGAATAAATGTTAAGTCTTTATCTTTGGCATTATTAATGTTTATACAGAGCAATACTGGTGCTCACACCCAGGCATGTGCCAAATGTCCCGAGTCAGAAATGAAATGAGAAGTAATCCAAGGGCAGAGTGGGGAACCCCACAGTATCCCACATTATCCCACATATTGGCATGTATCGTGCCTTACCCAGGTATGGTCATGTGAACCCAGAGATGACATTGAGTTTATGTAAAACCTACCTTCACAGCGTAGGTGAATAGCTTAAAAAGACTTTTGAAGATGTGCAACCTGTTGAAGGCAAGAGTAATACTCCAAGCACAAGTGACCACAAGAAAGGGGTCAATTTGTATTCCTGATGTGAGTTCTTTACTGTATTGAGAGGTCCAAACATTGTCTTCATCAGGTCTGGCAAGAAACTGACCAGAAAAAAAATCAAAATGATCAAGAGACTATTTGAAATGCAGTTCTATGTCCAAGTTCATTAATGATAGCTATTTTCCTAGCCTCATACATGTGCTTTGAGATATTACTGATATTAGCACTTGCAGGTAATTTGTAAATAGATAAATAGACACGTTGCAAGAGCAAGCTCCAGCTTGACCATTCAGAAGCCTTATAGCCTGTGATGAAGTGCTTGTATTTCTTCCGATTGATTGATTGATTATTTTTTACACTAAGTTTTATTGATGCATAACTTATATCCAGTAAAATGCATCTATTTGAAGGGTATAGTTTGGTGAGCTTTGACAAGCCAGTATAATCGTGCAATCATCATCACAATCATGATCTGGAACAGTTCCGTCATCCCCCAACCTCCCTGAATTCTCTCATATTCCTTTGTAGTCTGTCCTTGCTCCCATCCTGGCCTCTGGCAACCACTGATCTGATTTCTGTTCATAGTTTTACTTTTCCCAAAATCTCATATAAAATCAGTCAGACAGTATGAGGCTTTCATGTCTGGCTTCTTTCACTTAGGCACAGTGTCGTTGAGGTTTATCCATGTTGTTGCATGCGTCAGTAGGCCTTTCTCTCTCCTTTTGTTTAAAAGAGACAGGGTCTTGCTCTGTTGTCCAGGCTGGAGTGCAGTGGTGTCATCATAGCGTACTGCAGCTTGACTCCCTAGGCTCAAGTGATGTTCCCACCTTAGCCTCCTGAGTAGCTGAGACTACAGACACGTGCCACCATCCCTGGCTAATTTTCAATTGATTTGTAGAAACAAGGTCTTGCTATGTTGCCCAGGCTGGTCTCAAACTCCTGACCTCAAGCAGTCCTCCTGCCCTGGCCTCCCAAAGTGCTGGGATTATAGACTTGAGCCACTGTACCCTGCCAGCCTTTCTTTTTTATTGCTGGCTAGATTCCCTTGTATGGATGTACTTACTGTTGAATGTTTGTCCACTTCTCAGTGGAAGGACACAGGGTTGTTTCCAGGTTTTGGTGATTACAAATAAAGTCACTGTAACATTTGCAACTGAGTCTTTATGTGGACGTACATTCTCATTTCTCTTGTATAAATGCATCTCTAGGAGTGTGATTGCTGCATATGGCAAGTATGTGTTCCCCTTTATAAAAAAACTACTTAACTGTTTTGCGAAGCGGCGGTGCTATTTTACATTCCTACCAGCAATATATGGAAGTCTGGTTGCTCCACATCATTGCCAGCACTTGTTATTGTTCTTTTATTTTTTTTCTAAATTTTCCCATTTAATAGGCAGATAGTGGTATTTCACTGTGATTTTTAATTTGCACTTCCCTAATGGCTAAAGATGGTGAACATCTTTTCCTGCGTTTATTTGCCATCTTCATCTGTCCTTGAGTGAAGCACACTTACTACATTTTGAACATCAGTTTCCTTCTATATGTACTCTGACAATCATGTGGACAGAATTTTTTGGAGGATTACAATGAAATAATTCAGGTGAAAGTTTGTTTGTTTGTTTGTTTGTTTTCTACCCGGTGCCTAGTACATAGCTGTTGCCATTTTTTGTTTTCAATGAATGGCTTTTGGTCAAAGAGTGACCTTAGGGGTTATGACAAACTGAATGACATATGTGTGACTCTTTTTCATGAAGAAGGGGAAGAGCATGAGGAATAGTGACCCAAGGAAGGGAGGTAGGAAGGATTTGTCATCTGAAAACTCTGATATGGAGATGAATGGCTGGAGAATGTTCTGGAGAGCCGTGGAAGTAAACCACCCTGAAAAACTGGCGTTTGTCTCGTGGGCGACAGGAGGTCATTAAGGGTGTGAAGACAAAAATGTCCTCGTTAGATCTGAGTTTCAGAAGCCTGAGGGCAGTACACCATTGTTTAATCTATTTTGCTTGTATGTTGTTGGCAGTGCTCCCAATATGAGCCGCGTCCTAGTAAGTCAAGAAGGTTATTGTCTCGAAACCCGAAGAATGGGGAGGGGCTAAAATCGAGACTTCTCCAGAGGATCACGCCAGGCAAAGCCACATCTACGGAGTTGAGCAAAGGCTCCACTTGACCCCAAACATCTTCTGCATGAACATAGACAAGACCTGGAAATCCTACATTCTGTCCTTGAGATCTGAATTGACTATTTTCACTTTGTCACTTATTGTCATATTGATAGAGGATAATAGATTATCTCACTTTCATTAGCAGGCCTTTTATTTCTCTTATTTCCTTTTTTAAATCTTAACTGTCAGAATTCCCTATGGGTCCACAAATACATGTTGGTTATAAACAAAACTACTAAAAAATCTGTACAGTAAAAATGGAAAGCCTTAAGCACACTCAGCATGTTGATTGAACATGTATTTATGGAGCACCTGTTGCCAGGAATTCCCAGGCACTGCTTGAAGGCGTGGGATAGATAGATCATCAAATAAAGCATACAGAGCTCCCCCAGGACCATGGATCTGCATGCTAGCAGAGGAAGAGACAATATGTGATAATAACAAATAAGTAAATTATACTGTCTGCAAGAAGGCTGTGCTATGTGGAAAATATCTTTAAAATGGATGGAAGACATTTCCATGTGGTTTGTATACAGCTATGATCTTTGTGTAACTTACGGCATACTATTCTGTGGCCGGAGCTCATTATATCAGAGCTGGAATTTGGTCTTTATGGGACGCGACGTAAAGCTATGAGGTTTTGATGGAGAGAGAGGGCTCCGGGGAGTGACGAACTCGAAGCTCTGGAGCCTGTTTGCACAGGAGGTGGGGAGTGGCTGGAAGCACCAGGAGCAGCGACTATTGATGCTCTCCTGATCCCAGGATGATTTCCTCCTGAACTTTTTGGAGGGTCAGGGTGTGGGGAAGATGAAACAGAACTTTCAAACACAAATGCTGACTGTGATGGAAGTCTGATGGTTGTAGCAGTGGGCCCAGATCAATACTGTTTATAAGGAAAGAGGAGAAGGGAATGTCCTCTTATGAGGCTGAAACATGTATCGATCCTTTTGTTTGGTTTCCTTTTAAATTCCACTTGCAAATAAGAGTTTCTTGACACGTTACATTTGAATCTTTTGAAACTTAATTTTGTTGTACAGAATATTATTCTGTTTTCCTTTTCTTTCTCTGCAATAAAACATGCCTGGCTGTTCTCTCATGGATAGAACTGCCTCTGTCCTATTGCTACTTACTTTTTGAATATTATTGACAAAAGCGAGAGCTCATTTGTCAAAGCATACATTATGCTCTGGGTTGAAAAAAAATCCCCCTGCTCTAAAACATTAATTTCCAGAATGTAAGACAGGCTGTGCTAGGTGATACAATTTTCATCTGACACATAAAACACATTAACAGAATATTTTTTTCCGCAAGTAGAATAGAAACTTGTAATTCGACAAGCCATCAGACACTTCTCGCTTCCCAAGTTTGAAGTACAACTCTTTTTCCTCTTGAAGCTAATGATTTCATTATGATGAAGATTTTCTGCATAGAATAGGCTTCTCTGCTCCTTTACAGTTTTTGAGCAGTAGGTAATTGGGCTTTTAGTTAATTAGCTGCGGCTGATAGGATATGCACTAGAAAGAATCAGGTGCAATTTTCCCCCTCTTCTCATTTTATTGTGTGCATTTTGTTGGAGAGATAATTTAAGCCCAAGCTCATTGTTCAAGTCTACCAGGAGAAAAAAAATCAATTATATTAGTTTCATGGTGTTTGGTCTAGAAGGTATAAAATGTAATTTTCTACTTTAGGAGGCTGGGGTGGGTGGATCACCTGACATCAGGAGTTTGAGACCAGCCTGGCCAACATGGCCAAACCCCAACTCTACTAAAAATACAAAAAATTAGCCTGGCATGGTGGTGTGCGCCTATAATCCCAGCTACTCGGGAGGCTGAGGCAGGAGAATCACTTGAACCAGGGAGGCGGAGGTTGCAGTGAGCTGAGATCGTGCCATTGCACTCCATTTACGCTCATACACCAAAACTGAGAGAAAAAAAAAAAAAAAAATTCTGAGGAAAGAAAGGCATGTATGCAGGCTCCATTACTTTCCAAACATAATTTTCTTTCTTTATTCTTGGCTTTTGTTTGTTGTCATCTCTTGGGTCTTTCCTCAGCTTCTCTCAATTGTTCCAGAGTACACAGGGACCTCTTGTCTACTAGTGAGTTCTCCAGCAACACAGGAAAACCCACACCAGATATTGATGTATGTGGTAGCCTTGCATTGGAATCTGGCAGACTCCAAGTGCAGGGCACGTAACTGATCAAGGGCCCCAGCTACTGTGCTGTGCCGTCCCTTGCAATGTTGGTGCAGGAGTGCAGAGGCCATGTTTCTCACTGACTAATCCCAACCAGTGACCCAATATGACTGACATTGGCTTGAGAACTCCCCTGGGGTTGCCTGGAACCTGTCTTAGTCTGTGTATCAGTCAAGAATGTTCCAACCTTCCCTCCCTTTATCCTTCAAGTGGGGGCAGACTTGCATTGCCCTTTCTTTTAGAGAGGTGTTCTCCCTGAAACCATCTTGATTTTCTTAATCCCCCATGGACATCTGCTTCTTGTTGGGCCAGGACTCACTAAATGTCCTTGCAATGTGTCCACTGACTCAGCTCCTTTCCCTCCATGCTGTGTGAAGACTTGCTGTAAAGATGGGCTACTTTTGTAGTTGTCTTCTTGGTGTTCACAGACTGGCAAGCAGACCAGACAGCAGCCTGCTTACTTGGGCCCCCATATGCAGCCTGGTTCCTGCTGGCCTTCCTGAGGGTCCTCTTGACACCCCATCTTGACATGTTCTCTTATTTTAACTACACTGACAAAAAGCCCACTGGATTTTGCTCCTGTCTTGCTCATTAGTCCTGTGTAGCCTCTCCACTGACTCATGTCTCTCTGTGCATGTTGGTCCTGCTGTGGTTTTCTCATTTTTCCAGGTGATCTCAGTCACATCCAAGGCTTCGCCTTGAACATGTATACTCAAATTCTATACCAAAGCCACTCTAGGGGACACTATAACCCACAGTAGGCACTTCCTGAAAACTCATCAAATGCAAAAGCCACTCAAATCAGCTAGTATTTTTAAAAACTAGCCTGCAAATATAAATTCACCTGATATTTAACTGAAAAACATGTCCCTAACATTTTCTAAACACTTCGTTAATTTTAGGCACCATACGATATTGCTGGAACATCTTGGATTTCCCTTGCCTCAGTCCCAGAATAAGCAGTCTCCAAGGAGCCCTGGTTCCTTCTATTAGAGAAGGGATTTAGAAACCAAGATCTGTGAGTTTAGTATGCTCACTGCTACTGTGATGTCAATTCTTCTTTCAACTGATAACATTCATCTTCACCCCCACAGTGGGCAGAACATTCTAACAAGTGCTTCTCACTCTTTTAAGTAGGCAACATCCTGCTAGATTTTTTTTTCTCCCTGTCTTCTTGCCCAAAAAAGATGGAGAAGGGGGTACCAACAGGGTGTGCCAGAGGCAGGTGGCAGCTTCCCTGGACCAATTAGCCATTCATTGGTCAGATACTACTTTGCCCATAAAGCCACCTCTCACCCAACCTTTCTTTAGCTGCTTTAAAAGTTCTTCCTCTAGATTTCTAAACAAAGACATTGTTCATATCTTCCAAGAATTTTAGTTTTAGCTCTTACATCTAGGTCTTAGATTCATTTTGGGTTAATTATTGTATATGGTGTGAAGTAGGGATCCAGCTTCAATCTTTTGCATGTTGAGTATCCAGTCGTCCCAGCACTATTCTTTTAAAAGTCTATTCTCTCCCCAACATAATTGTATTGACTCCCTTGTTTAAAATTAATTGACTACAAATGTGAGGATTTATTGCTAAGACTCAATTCTATTCAGTTGATCTACATATTTACCCTCTTACCACTGCCACATTGCCTTTATTACTATAATACGTTTTGACTGTAAGTTTTATAGAGGGTTTAGAAATCAGGAAGTGTGACTCCTCCATTTTGATCTTCCTTTTCAATATCGTTTTGGTTATTCTGGGTTTGTTGTATTTCCAGATGAATGATAGATTCTGCTTGTCTACTTCTGCAAAAAAGCCATCTGGGATTCTGATAGAGCTTGCACTGAGTCTATAGATCTATTTGGGAAGTACTGCCATCTTAACATTATTAAGTCTTCCAATCCATGAACATAGACATGGGATGCATTTTCATTTATTTAGGTCTTCTTTAATCTCTTTCAACAATGTTTTATAGTTTTCAGAGCATACATTTTACACTTCTTCCATAAGATTCAAAAATGCTACAAAGAGGAAATCAGCAAGAAATCAAGTGGTTATTGGATGGCCATGGGGTGGTGGAGAGTTAATGGGACAGAGTTCAAATGTGACTAACTCACAGCTTTCTGACTTGAGAGAATGCAAGGATGGTGGTCCCATTAGCTACACCAGGTGTTTTGTGAATGAAGAAGGGTAAAGTGAGTGTCAGAAATACTGAGTTTCAGGAAGTGCCTACTGTGGGTTGACTGGGGGTAGAAAAGGCATTTCTAGCTCTCGAACAGCATGAAGCAAAGAAGTTTGATGATTATTAACTTCATGGAAATATTTTATTATGTATGTGAACAAAGCTAATGGGCAGTTTCCACATCATGAAGACTCTGTATCTCAAAAGAATTTTTCAAGAGACTGTATCTAAGTCATTATTATAACTTCAGTCAAGCAACATTCTTGAAAAATAGCACTCACCAGGAAGAAACCATTTATGGAATTAAATACAGACAACTTATTTTTAGAATGAACACCGTTCAGTTTCAATAGGAAGAACACCTTTCAGTTTCAATAGGAAAAAACACTATGTATTTGAGATGTGAGATAAAATTAACATGAAGAGAAGAGCAGCACAGACCGTGTGGGTAGAAATTTGTTTTCCTTTTGGGTTCTAAGAGTCACTGCCATCAAACTAAAAATTGGCCTTTTCGGGAGAAAACAAGGTTTTGTGCCAGCTTTGTTTTATTATTATTCTTTATGCTATATTTTTGGCTTGCTGACAGCAGCCTTCTGCAACAAGGATTCGTAAATGGTTCTTCATATTTGACGTAAATGTCAAGACTGTCAATTCCTGAGCCGGCAGATTTTGCAAAAATATCATTCACCAGCATCTTCATTCTAGTTTGGAACAGATTCAGGGAAATGTCCTTGGCTCCAAAATAGCTTTAAATAAGGTTTGGACACTCTGGGAGGCTGGCTTGATTCCACTATCATTGCCTTTTGCCACTTCCAGGTAAGGATGGAGATCTTCGGGCATCTGTGCCTTAAAAGGCCTGGGCCTATAAACAAGCAGAGAAAGCTACATTTTTCCATGCTATGTAGCCCTGACCCTTTTATGCAAACATAGATGGATGGTCTGAAAGCAACACAAGAAAGCCAAATGTGAAAAGCAACAAAAACAAGGAGGAAAAAAAAAAAATGTCTGCCTCGCCCTGTAGAGTCTGGCTCAACTGAAGGCTTTTTTCTCTGCCAAGGTTTCCAGCTCTGCGTAACTCCTGTTTCCAGGCTGCCGTGGGTTTTAGGAACCTGTGGAGTCCAGAGATAAAACAGGAGACTGGTTTCCCATGGGTTTTTGCAAATTCCTGTGTAATCCTAGCCAAGAATTGTATTGGAGTCTTGCAATGATGGTGTGCATGTGTACATCCAATGGTGATATATATGGGGTCTCATGGGTTACAAGATCCCAAATGATGTGGCTGCTGTCTCCCTTTCATATGCTGCCCACTCCTTCTCTCCCTCTGAGCAAGCAGTCTGCCTTTCTCTCTGCTCCTCAGGCTGCCACAGTCAGTCCGATCTCCAAGTCTTGCACTTGCAGTTTCTTGACTTATCACCATTTTCCCCAAGATAATCATACAGGTCTTTATTCTCTCTCGAGACCTTTCCTAACCTCACTCACTCCCATGTGGCCCCTCTCTGAAATCCCTCTCCTCTTATCACACTTTTTTTTTTTTTTTCTTTTTGAGACAGGGTCTCACTCTGTTGCCTGCAACCTCTGCCTCGCAGATTAGCTGGGATTACAAGTGTGTGACACCATGCCTGGTTACTTTTGGCCAGGATCACTTGAGGCCAGGAGTTAGAGACCAATATGGGAAACACGGCAAAACCCCATATCTACAAAAACTACAAAAAGTTAGCTGGGCGCAGTGGTGCATACCTATATTCCCAGTTACTTGGGAGGCTGAGGCAGGGAGATTGCTTGAGCCCAGGAATTCCAGGATTCGGTGAGCTATGATCAGCACTGCACTCCAGCCTGGGTGACACAGCAAGACCCTGTCTCAAAAGAAAAAAATTATATATATATATAAAATATATAATAATATATATAATATACAATATATATAATAATATATATAATGTAAATAAATAAATGAATGCATAGCTATATTCCTGAGTACAGTAGTTTTGATTTTGGTGGCATGTCATACTTATATTAGCGGGGTGTCACTCCACCCAAGAATTTTCTTTGACTCTTCCAATGATGGTATGCATGTGTACATCTGACGGTAATCCATCTCTATCTATCCATCCATTCATCCATCCATCCATCTATCCATTTCATCTATCTATCCATCCATCCATCCATCCATATCTGTTTATCCATCATCTATCTATGCATTTTATCTATCTATCTAAATTAGGTTTCAGATAGAAAACACAAATTTGGGCAAGGTGATTCTATAAACAGTATTAGAAAAGAGGTTAAGATTGGGACTGATTCCCGAAGGAAATGGATTTGTTATCATCATGATCAATTACTGTGATTGATGTAATGAGGAAACAGTGTTTAAGTAACATGGTGAATTAAAACTTTAATTAGCAATTATTCTGTTAACTGTATGAGTGTGAAGATATACTTTTTGAGAACCCTGGTATAGAAAGGAATGAATAAAGGGATGTAGTCCTTACATAATTTTTTTTGTTCGAAGGCTTAATGTTGATGATACTGAAGATCACATTTATCACAGTTAGGAGGCAATCTTTATTCTTTGACTCCCTCTCTTGAGCCTCCCTCCCTTCTCCTTCCATCTTCTTTCTTCCTTTACTTTCCCACTCATTGTGTCCCTGGCTTCTTCCTTTCATTCTTCATAGGGCGAGGAAGTTCTTAGTAAAAAATAATTGAAATGGATGATTTCACTTGCATTATGACATTCCCTGATCCATTATTCTAATAATAATAACATCATATACCCAATGGTGGCCACTTTGTGTACACTGCTTCACCTTTCTCATCTATAAAATGGGGATTATGATAAATACTGCACAGATGGAGAATTAAATCAGGGATAGAGGATGTAAACAATTACCTTGAAGTCACATGGTGTCAATTACCTTGAAGTCACAGGATTTGACTTTGAGAGGTGCCATTCAGATACACTACCTACCTCTCCAAAAACTGTTAAATATATGCATAAAGCAAAAATAAATTTTTTACCTCTCAGTTTGAAAGAATTTGAGACTTATAAAATTGTTGCCAAACATTTTAGTGCAAAGTAATTACCTTTATATAGTACATATACCCTTCACCCAACTTTAAAAAATGTATCTTATGTAGCCATTGTACGATGATCAAAACTAAGACAGTAACATGAGTATAATACTATTAGTTAGCCTGCAGATTTTCTTCAGGTTTGTGTTTTTTTCTGGTCCAGGAGTGCATGCAAGACTTCACATTGCATTTAGGTGTTGTCTCCCTAATCCCTCCAATTTGAGTCTTTCTTTGTTCTTTGTATTCTTGACATTTACAAACAGCACTAGCAAGTTTTTTAGTAGAATGCCCCTCAATTTGGGTTTTCCTGGTGTTTCCTCATTATTAAATTTAGGTTATATGTTTTTTTTTTTTTTTTTTTGCAAGAATGCCAAGGAATTGATATTGTGTCCTTCTGTGCATCTTATCAGGAGGACACACGATGTCACTGTGTTTTATTACTGGCGATATTAACCTTGATCATTTGGCTAAAGCTGTGTCTGCCAGGATTCTCCACTGTAAAGTTACTATTTTTCATTTGAAATAAAAAAAAAATTGTGAGGAGATACTTTGACAGTATACAAATGTCCTGTTTTTAATCACATTTTTTTTTCACCAGCTAATGTTAACAGTCAGTAATGGCTTCTTCAAGAACAGTTATTACTGTGATACATGCAAATGGTGGTATTCTATTTCTTTCATTTCTTTTACATTGAATAATGGGAGTTCTATGATAAGAAAGAGTTATACCTTCTCCTTTGATTTCGTAGTAATGAATTCATGGATAATCATTTTATTCTATGGGTTATAATTCACTAGTATTAGTATTTTTTGCTATTTCTGCTATTGCTCCAATTGTCCCCTGATTTGCCCATTGGGAGATCCTTTAACTGTCAATTCCTTTTGACATGGCCCATCATTTTCTAAATACTTCCTTAATTTTAAGCACCATATGATATTGCTGGAACATTTTATATTTCCCTTGCCTCAGTCTGAGAATAAACAGTTTCCTAGGAGCCCCCATTCCTTGTATTGAGGAAGGAATTTAGAAAACAAGATCTGGGAGCTTGGCATGCTCATTGCTACTGTAGTGTCAATTCTTCTTAACTCTCTCAAAGAACAGGGCTATTTTCCAGTATATCTATGAATACACAGACATATACATATAACCATCTACACCTATATGTATATACCTTTATGTTTATATATTAAGGACCATGAGGTTATACTGTCACTGATTCCAGTCTAACATCACAGTGTTCATTCTAGCCTTCCCCTGTATTTGTAATTCTTCAACAGTAAAGTATCTGTCCCTCATTACCCTCAACATATTTATGAACTCACTCAGCCCTAACAGGTATGTGTATGCATATTTACAGTCCCCAAATTGCTAACTCACATACCACTTGAAAAGAACATGTATTAACTAGAACACAGTATATGTGCACATTTCTTTTTGTCTTCTAAGTCTTCTAGTATGTAGTCAAAATATTGTTTTTCAAAGTTATTTAGATCAGTTATTTTCTTCTTTTAGCATGTCTGTGTTATTCATTTGTAGTAGAGTTGGGCTCATTTGTTACTCTTTAAATTCGTTTTTGGGTCCCTGCTCTACTGCCACCACCACTGTCCTGGCTGATTTTAATTAGTTATTACTTTTTGAGTAAGGGAAACATAACATAGTTCTGAAAGTCACCATCATACAAAACGCATAAACAGAGAGGTCCTGCTCTCCACCCCTCCATCTGTGATCCCCCACTCCCATTCTCTCGTTCCTTCTTCATTCTCACCCACCCCTCTAAGTAACCAGCTGCATTCACTTCTGATTCAGCTCTCCTGTTTATTTTGCACAAAAGAACAAATACATGACTATTTTCTTATATCTCCTTCATTCTTACATGAAGGATAGCATATTATAAAGATATTACTTTGCACTTTGTTTTTTTTTCCACTGAACAATATGTCCTGGAAATTTCAGTTCATAAAGATCTTTTCCATTCTACACTTTTGTTTTTTTCCTACTGAGGTGTAACTTTCATATAATAAAGCACACATATCTTTTTTTAATTTAAAAAAAAGCTCTGTCTCCCAGGCTGGAGTGCAGTGGTGCAATCACCATTCACTGCACCCTTGACCTCCTGGGCTCAAGCCATTCCATGCTCTCTCCTCAGCCTCCATGAGTAGCTGGGACCACAGATGCATGCCACCACACCCAGCTAAATTTTTTAATGTAGAGACAAGGTCTCACCATGTTGACTAGGGTGGTCTTGAACTCCTTGGGGTCAAGCAGTCCTCCTGCCTTGGCCCCACAAAGTGCCGAGATTACAGGCATGAGCCACCACGCTCAGCTGAGCACACACATCTTAACTATACAGCTTGATGATTTTTTTTCCATATACTTACATCTGTAAACACCATTCAGTGGATAATGGGAAACATTGCTGGTGTCCTGGAACATTCTCTCATGCTTTTTCTCAGTCATCATCCTCCCCTACAACCAGGGTAACTATTATTCTGATTGTTATCACCATGAATTAGCATTGTCTGTTTTTGAACCTCACATGATCAGACTCCTACAGTACATACTGTTCTTGTGGCTTTGTTTGTTCCACATTATGTCTTATCTATATTCATTTAACCTGGTACAGCCCCAGTGGGTAAATCTTGGATCCGAAAGCTTCATCTTCTTCTGTTATCTTGGAACAAGATTGATGTAGGAGGACAGCTTGCAGGTATTATAGCTTTCCGCACCTTGCTTTGCAGGAGATTATATCTTGTTAAAAATAGATATTTTATAAGGTTTTTAAAAAACTGACACTAACTCCAGTGGTCTCTGGGTGTTTGCATTAAAACCGACTGAGGAGACAATTCTGCCAGTTGGTTTGAATAAATGGTTGTGCACTTGGTCTCTATTTATACAAATAACTTTGAGTGGAATAAACATAATTCTACTGAAATATATGTCCCATGAGGCAGAGATGATGCTTCCTTTATTGACTACCATATAATGACCTAGTACATGGTTGGTGAATAATTCTAAAACAATTGTTAAAGAATAAAAAACCGGACAGTTGCCATAATTTATTCATTAATTACAAATTCACTGAACACTTACTAATTATGATGATGATGATGTTGTGCATTGGGAATTGGGCTGGGTCTAGCTGGGAATGTGTGTGTCCAGCTCTCAAGGATGTTGCCTTATGCCAGCGAATTGGCCTGGTTCTCCTTCCCTTGAATTGGCCAATTCTGAGTTCACCAACAACTCAGGGGGCTGCAGAGTTCATGCTAAATGATGATTGAGGCTGAGAGCACACAAGCAAAGCGTTCTTTTTTTTTTTTTTTTTTCCAGTGGGCTGAAGCTGCCTTGTTCATTCTACTGCTCTCACTGGGTTGGGGGGCAAGGAGGAGAAGTGCTTTTGTTCCTCGAGGAGCAGAAAGAAGCACTGGTAGATAGTTCTAGATTGAACTTTATCTGAGTAACACCCTAAGTGGCACATTACAGTATGAACACATTGCCCTTTCTTTCTTGGTTGGGATCTCAGCATGACATGCAGCTTGACCCACAGGGAAAACATTCCTGCATTCTTAGCCTGAGCTGTTTTTGCAAGATAAAAGATGACAGTATAAATGAGAAAGAGATATTTCCACTGGTACCTTGTGTAGGTCGCCCTGCTAAACACTTACTTACCCATGCATACAGGACGAATGGCCCTTCGTAATCGTAAATGGTTTTATATTTGTGATTCTGCACCCCACTGAGCAGAAACAAGCTGAAGCCTAAAACTCTGCTTTCAATTTAAAACACCTCTCAATTCTAACTGGAATCACCTGCTGAAGGAAATTCCATAGCTCAGTGGTGATAATGTCCTACAGGCATTTTCAACTAATTAGAGGAGAAATGTCCTAATTTACAAGGGGAAAAGACAGTTGTCTTGAGAATAATTAATTTCTGCTATGAAAGATGCATATATTAGTATGGTTACCTTCAAGAATTAATTACCTCATTTTGGACTATTTGTCTTTTCTGGAATGCTGCTTACTTCAAAATGTAATTAAAATATTTAGCACATAACAAATTGAAAATCACTGCTCTGCTGTCGAAGCCAGCATGCTAGAAAGGAAATACTGGTTTGTAGAAATGCTGCAATTTCCATTTAAATTCTTTTGGTCAAGGATAGTGGATATATCTTCTCAGATAATAATATCTGTTGTTATGTTACGATTTCTAATGAGTTTCAGAATGAGCTGCCTTGTACTAATGCTGTGAGTGGATAAAGAAATAATAACTGATTTTTTTTCTCATGAAGCTATTTTAATCTCATGATCTGTGGGTGCTAAGGGAACTTTGGGTGGTGATTACATCTCTTTTTATGGCTCCACAATTGTCACAAGCACTTGTGTCTTAGAAGATGCAATAGAGTGTATCATAGATCATCACCCTGTGAGTTGCCAGAGTGGAGACCATGAATTATTGTAAGCTTTCTAGTCCCACATGTCTCTTCTAGCATCTTGCTATTTCTCATCAGAAGGTGGCGTCTATTTCTTATCTCCTTAAACCTGAGTGAGGCTTCATGACCATCCCAACAAGTAGAGTGTGGCAAATGTGATGCTATATGACTTTCTAGGCTAGGTCATAAAATTCAACATGGCTTCTACCTCTTCCCTGAACATTGGCTCTTGGGACACAGCCACCATGTTGTGAGGAAGCCCACACTACACAAAGAGGCCATGTGTAAGTTGTTCAACCAACAGCCCTAGCAAAGATCTCAGCCAATAGCCAGCCAATATCAACATCTAGACATGTGAGTCTTCAGAGGATTCCAGCCTTGGCCTTCAAATTCCCTTAGCTAAGATGGAGAGGAACAGAAGCAACTTATCTCTGACAAGCCCTGTCCAGGTTGCAGATTTGCAAACAAATTTGGGATAATTTGTTACATACCCTAGTAATTGGAACACAAGACTGACACACTAAAAAGAATACTTTTGGAGGAAAATTCATTTGTGGTGGGTTGTAGAGCAAGCTTTCAGTTAATGTGTGTCAAAGAAAATGCTTTGTGAAATCAGGATCAGTTAGATAGTCCATAACTGGATAATTGAGGCTGGTCTTTTTACTTTACTTGAATGAGTTTAGACGGCTGCCAACACACACACACATGCACACATGTATGCACACATATGAATACACATACATCCTTCTATATGTCAACTTTACCATCTCTCTCCTGCTGTAATGCAGTGCTGTTTTGTCTTCCTAGAATATTCATAACTTTGCTCTAGACCAACTGGAGCACAGGGAAATCTTTACTTCTCTTTTATTTCTCACACATATTTTCCTTCAAAGTCCTAAAGAATATTTATAGTTTTCCCCCTTGCCTTGGTTCCAAGGTCTGCCGATGCTAGTTTGCAGAGGCTGATGGGCCCACTTGCCCTTCCTCTGGGGCGTATGAAATGCTACCTCTGTGACTTGAGTTCTCATAAATCCAAATAATGAGGAGATGAGCCTCAAATGGAAATGTGTTGGCTGGGCGTGGTGACTCACGCCTGTAATCCCAGCACTTTGGGAGGCCAAGGCAGGTGGATCAGTTGAGGTCAGGAGTTTGAGACCAGCCTGGCCAACATGGTGAAACCGTATCTCTACTAAAAATACAAACATTAGCCAGGCGTGGTGGCGGGTGCCTGTAATCCTAGCTACTCAGGGGACTGAGGCAGGAGAATCGCTTGAACCCAGAAGGTGGAGGTTGCAGTGAGCCGAGATCGCACCTCTGCACTCCAGCCTGGGTGACAGAGTGAGACTCCCTGTTCAGTGGTAGCTCCTTTTCCCCATAGCTGGAGATGGCATTAGAGCAAACTTGTGATTTCAAAAATAAAGCGCACATTAACCCATTGCATCCTCACATTTTTAAAGAAAATCTGTAACACAAGACAAACAACAATTTTCCACTCACCTCCTTCACAGTTGTGTGGAGTGAAATAATGAGAGTGTGTGCTTGTGGAGTGCTTCTCAGCAACATAGAGGGGCCAGGCTGAGTTGAATGTACCATCGCGACAGCACATCATTCGGAATTGCCACCAGAACTGACCACCAAAATTGCTGCATCCCTCTTAGCATCAATTCAGGAAAGTCTGCCTAATGAAAAGCACTCTTCTCTCCTGCAGTACTAAAAATTGTCTTTGGAATGGTGTTGAAGCAGTTGGCAGTGCAGTTTTTCTTCTCCATGGCTTCCATCATTGGTGCTCATGGAAACTCATGATGTGATGTCAGTGGCTCTTCTCGCTGACAAGACGTATGTTCCTCTGGGGATTGGCCTGTGGCTTTCAGCAGGAAGCTTGCTCTGTCAGTTTTAATACAAAACCTTCAATTTCTTTGTCGAAGATCACCAAGGCATTTTCACAGTATTGAAGATGATTTGTTTTTCTCTGGTGTGGATTGCTTTTTGGAAATGATGATACTTTTTATTCTGCAAGTCCATGCTGATTGCCATGCTGATTGCAGGAACTATAGAGATATCAATTGCAGGAATTCTATAGATATGGGGCTCTATAAGGCCACTTTTAGAAAAGGCAGCTGGAAACTTCACAGGGTAGGAAGAATCCGTCCTGGCCATGAGACAGATTTTTTGAAAGCAGAGACATTTGGACATTTGTTAAGATTCTCCTGGATGGAGATTGGGGATGTCATTTTCCTGTTCAGTACACTACCCAAGACCTTCCTGGGCGGGTGCCAAGAGAACATCAAGACAGAAAGCAAAAAATTCCATCAGTCCTTGGAACACATGGAATAATCTAGTGAGATGACAGGTTGAGCTTTGCACATCTCAGAGGGGCCTTGACAGCGTGTGGCTGTGATTCAACCCATACACTGAAGTGCAGGCTGAGGAGAATGAGTGTAAACTTGGTTAGCAGGGTTTTTCTTATGTATACAATTGCCTTTTTTTTTCCCCCTGCAGTTTCTGAGATCATGTGACCAGCATGCTTTTGCAAGTTCTGAAAACTTGAATGTTTTCTGGAGTCCGGCAGTAATGTTGTTGTTTGAGGAAGCTCTGGGTATAAAAAAAAATTAAGAGTGTGGGGCCTATTGGGAACAGGTAAGCATAGGAACAAATGACATTCCCAAATTCTTGCATATTTTCAAAAACACTGCATGGACCAGCTACATCACTTGCAGGGTCCAGAGCAAAATGAAAGGATGAAGCCCCCTTTTCAAAAATTAAGAATTTAAAGATGGCAACAGCAGAGCATTAAATTGAGTATGGAATTTGTTTTTGGCATTTTCTAATATGTTACTAAGTGGAAGGATACAGTATGAGGCTTTCGTGTCTGGCTTCTTTCACTTAGCATCATGCATTTGAGTTGCATGATTCAGTCATTCTTTTCTTTCTATCCCTTGAGAGTATTCAGCTGGATGGATATTTGTTTGTTTCTCTATTTACCTGTTGAATGATGCTGGGTTGTTTCCAGTTTTTGGTGACTGTGAATAAAGCCATTGTAACATATAATTATATAAGCATTCCCATTCAGATGCTGGTGTGGATATATGTTTTCACTTTCCTTAGGTAAATACCTAGGAATGCAATTGTTGGGTCATATGGTTCATGTGTGTTTAACTTTATAAGAACAATTTTGCATTCCTACCAGCAATATATGTGAGTTTCACTTGCTCTGCATTTTCCTTTTTTTTTTTTTGAGACAGAGTCTCACTGTTGCCTAGCCTGGAGTGCAGTGGTGCGATCACAGCTCACTGCAACCTCCACCTCCTGGGCCCAAGTGATCCTCCCACCTCAGCCTCCCAAGTAGCTGGGATTACAGGTGCAAGCCACCAATGCCTAGCTAATTTTTGTATTTTTTGTAGAGACAGGGTTTCGTCATGTTGCCCAGTCTGGTCTCAAACTCCTGAGCTCAAAGTGGTCCTCCCACCTCAGCCTCCCAAAATGCTGGGATTACAGGCATGAGCCATCACGCCCAGCTTGCATTTCATTAATACTTGTTATTGTCAATCTTTTTAACTTTATCGATTCTATTAAACATATAGGCATTTTCATTTGGATTTTCCTGATGACTAACGGTTTTGAGCATCTTTTTGTAAGTGTATTGATATTTATATCTTCTCTTTTGAGGTGATTGTTCTTATCTTTTGCTCATTTGAAAAGTTGAGATGCAACACTTGGGGCCAGGAGTTTGAGACCAGCCAGGGCAACGTAACAAGACCCTATCTTGATTAAAAAAAAAAAAAAAAATTAGCTGGCTGTGGTGGTGTATGCTCATAGTCCTAGCTACTCGGGAGGCTGAAGCAGGAGAATAACTTGAACTTAGAAGTTCAAGGTTGCAAGGAGCTATGATTGTGCCACCATGCTCCACTTGTGTGACAGAGTGAGACCTGGTCTTTAAAAGAAAACAAAATTTAAAATAAAATTGGGTTGTTTTTCTTCTTATTATTGAGTGTGAGAGTTACTATATTCTGGATACATGCCTTCTGTCAGATATGTTTTGCAAAATTTCCCCACACTGTGGATTTCCTCTTCATTTTTTCCTAACGGTATCTCTCAGACAGCGAAGGTTTTAAATCTTGATAATGTCTATTTTATCAATTTTAAAAAATAGTTGTGCCTTTTGTGTCCTCATGTAGAAATCCTCACTTGATCTGATTTCCCACAGATTTTTCTCTTAGGTTCATCACTAGAAATCTCAGAGCTTTAGTTCTCTCGTATATGACACGCTTTGAGTCAACCTGGGAGTGTGGTGTGAAGCAAGGGTCAAGATTCATTGTTTTCCCCATACAAATATCCAAGTGTCCTGGCACCATCCATTTGCAAAGTTTGAATTTTTATTTGGAAAAATCCAGAGTGAGTGCCGCTTTGGTCTGACACCTCTGCCGTCATGCTCTGCTCTCTATACACTCCTTTTGATTTCTCTTTGATTTGAATCACTTGAGCCTAGAGTACAGTAGGGTTTGTCTTGCTGGAATTAGGGACCATAATTCGACAATGCCACCAGCAAAGGGGAGCCAAGTACTCTCTCAAAATTTCGTAAGAGGCCGGGCATGATGGCTCACACCTGTAATCCCAGCACTTTGGGAGGCTGAGGCAGGCAGATCACTTGAGGTTAGGAGTTGGAGACCAGCCTGGCCAACCTGGGGAAACCCTGTCTCTGCTAAAAATACAAAAATTAGTTGGGCATGATGGTGCACACCTGTAGTTCCAGCTACTCAGGAGGCTGAGGCATGAGAATTGCTTGAACCTGGGAGGTGGAGGTTGCAGTGAGCCGAGATAGTGCCATTGCACTCCAACCTGGGGGACAGAGTTAGATTCTGTCTTTAAAAAATTAAAAATTAAAATTAAAAAATTTTAAAAATCATATGGAATTGTATCTTCAAATCTAGATTAAGTGGAAGTGATTCATGGTAGGATTCATGTTTTTACTGAAAAAAAATTTTTTTTAATTAATTTTTTTGAGGCAGAGGCTTGCTTTGTCACCCAGGCTGGAGTGCAGTGGCATAATCCTGGCTCACTCCTGCCTCAGCCTCCTGAGTAGCTGGGATTACAGGCATGTACCACCATGCCTGGCTAATTTTTGTGTTTTTAGTAGAGACGGAGTTTTGCCATGTTGGCCAGGTTGGTCTCAAACTCCTGGGCTCAAGTGATCCACCCACCTTGGCGACCCAAAGTGTTGTGGTTATAGGCATGAGCCACTGCGCCCAGCCAGGATTCACATTTATGACAGGAACAGCCCTTGCTCCTGCATCTCCTTTCCTCTGTTGGCAAGAGGATGCTCTGGCAGACATTCTGTTCCCATCCAAGGAACATCCCTCACTTTTCACCAAGTGATAAATCATTGGCAATGAACATAATCACTCTTCGGTGCTTTTTTTCCTTACACCAGTTCACATTTTTTTAAATTAGATTCTGTGTATCACTGTAGAAATACAAAAATAAAATCGTCCAAATTTGGTCCTAACCCAAAACTGTGCAAATAAACACAAAGTCCTATGCCTGCGGCATCAATGGGTATTACCTAGCAGGTTTATTTCTAATAAGAGAAACACGAGTTCTGTGAAACTCACTTTTCCATTTCAGAGAAGGACGAAATCCCCCAGAGCTCCCTGACTCTTCGTTTGTTGGTGATATGTGTACCTCAACTCTCACAGGAATTCAGTCCAGTTCTCTGGATTTGGGACTACACTACCTCTCAGAGGAAGTCACATCCAAGTGCATAGAGGTCTGTACCATCCGGGATCATCACTAAACATTTCCTGAGTCACTGCGGGGCTGCACACAGTGTCCTGCTGAGCTCACGATATCATCTCAAGGGCAAACTATCCACTTGTCTCACGGAGGCAGAGAATGTCAAACTTCTGTGAGTGCCTCCTCGAGGCCACCCAGATGTCTCCATCAGGCTCACGAGGCAGAGCACCCAGGACCCGTGAAAATGTTTTAACTTCCTTTAAAAAAAGCAGGAGAAAGAATGACTTTACCCCAGCATGGATTATAGTCGGCTTTCTACAAAGGGTCGTCAAAATAGATATATTAATGTGTTGAAATTCATAGAAATACGTAACATATGTATTTAGAAATATTAAATATATTTTAAAAATATATTTAGATATATTTCATATGTAAACTTATATAGATATGTAAATTAATATAAATATTTGTGTATATATTTACATATAATTTACTTATACCTAAACATAAATACATGATCTATATTGAAATCATATTATTATGTAATATAGGTGGTATTTACATATGTATATAATATAATTATATAATATATAACTTTGTTATTTATATACAAGTAATTATATAAATGATTATATAGTTATTTAATGTTATATTTTAATAATAAAATGTTACATAATTAATGTTTTATGAAATTATTTAATATTACAAATAGTAATTAAAACAATGATTACATAAATATATAAACAAATATTACATATTTATAATAAATTTATAAATTTGTATGTATAAAAAACTTACATATCAATAAATATATATGTGCGCATATTTATGTGTGTTTGTGTAGTCACAACGAAGCTCCAAATCAGGTTCCCTCTGGGATGTGAGAGGGAGATGAGTCGCCTGGGGCCTGGGGAAGGCTTAGATGTGAGTAGGAACCTCTGTCTGCTGGGCCGGGCTGATGCTTGTGCCGGCCTAGGCCCCAGCCTGCTCAGGGCACCTCCATGGATGCAGTGCGGTGGCCCCTGTGACTCTTGGTTCCCAGCTAGGGAAGGGGCCCAGGGCTGCCAGGCACACTAGGATTTCTTTGTTACAACTGAATTCAGAGGCAAATCCAGCTGGGGTGGGGGTGAGGGGCTGAGTCAGCATCTTTCTAAGTTCTTCTTCCTCACTTGCTCATGGATGTGGAAAGCTATGGAAGCTCTGCCTTTCCCCTTTGAGACAGGATTGTGTTCACGCTGGGCGTTGTCATAGGAGAGAGAGAACAGTTCATCAGAGAAGTTTACCTTTTTTTAAAGCATGACATTTTAATACATCTCTCTCTACAACTGAAAGGATAGTATACAAAAATTCAGAAGCAGAGACTATCTAAACATATTTGGCATAATTTTCCTAATTGTTGTAATAAAATGCTAAAGCTTAGACTGCAAAGCATGCTATTATTTTTAAGTGCACATAGAAAATTGACCAAAATTTGCCATATACTGACTCATAAAGCAAGTTTTAACAAATCTTAAAAAATTAAAATTCCACAGAATATATTCCTTGACTGCAATGGAAGTAAGCTAGAAATTAGTGATAAAAAGATAACTAGAAAATTCCCATGTTTAGAAATTAAGCAGTATTCGTCTAAATAGTAGAAAAGTGAAAGAAAAAGTTACAATGGAAATTAGAAAATATTTGCAGCTGAATGGAAGTGAAATCATGGCATATCAAAATTTATGGGATTCAGTTAAAACCCTGAAGAGAAGAAAATATTTACTATTAAATACAGGCATGAGAAAAGATGAAATGCCAAAAGTCAAGAATCTCAACATGCATTTCCAGAAGTTAGGGGAAAAAAGCATACTGATCTCAAATAAAGTAGAAGAAAATATTAAAGAACAGAAATTAATAAAGTGGAAAACAAATATAAAACAAGGAAAAATCAAGAAAACCAAAATTCAAAACCAAACATTGCTCTTTGAAAGTACTAATAAAACTTATAAATCCCTGGAAGGACTAATCATAAAAAAAAAGAAAAGAAAGAAAAGAAGGCACAAGATGTCAATATCGGGAATGAAAAAGGGGATATAACTACACATCTGCCAGGCATTAAAAAGAAAATAAGTGGAAATTGTAAAAAACAAACAAACAAAAACAAACAAACAAAAGTTTGGCCAATATATTAAAATATTTAGACGAAAAGAATGAATTTCTAATTAAACACAAAAAGAAATAGGAAATTCGAAATATTCTATGCATTTTCAAGGAATTAAATCCATAGTCAAAAACGTTTCCTCAAAGAAAACTCCAGGCCCAGATAGCTACACTGGTAAGTTCTTCTAAACATCACAGGAAGAAAAAATGACAGTCACACTGAAACTGGAGAAATCTGCCTTTCATGTGCAGAATTATTTCAGAAACACATATATCTTTTTTGTAGTGTTTAAATAGTGTTCCCCCAAAATTGATGTCCACCTGGAACCTTAGAATATAATCTTATTTGGAAAGAGGGTCTTTGCAGATATAATTAGGATAAGAATGGACATGAGATCATACTGGATGGGGCTGGGTTTACATTATAAGAGACAGAAAGAGGAGGCCTGTAAAGATGGATGCAGAGATTGGAGATTCCCCAAGAGATTCTCCAAGCCAGGGAACACCAAGGATTGCTGCCGACACCAGAAGCTGGAGAGAGGCGTGGGATGATTTCTTCCTCAGAGCCTCCGGGAGGAACCAAGCCTGCCAACACCTTGATTATAGACTTCTGCCTTCCTGAACTGTGAGATCATAAATCTCTGTTTTATACCAACCAATTGGTGTGAATATGCTCACCTATGTGCCTGCCACTGTTCTAAGCCCTTTACAAATATTGACTCACATAAGCCTTGTAGCCAGTCTATGAAGTTGGCATTATTATTGTCTCTACTTACCAATGAGGAAACTGAGGCAGAGAGAGCTATGAGGGCGCACAGATGGTCTACAGCAGGTGAAGCCTGCCTCAACTCCAGGCTACCTGACTCCTGAATCCAGCTGCTGTTGGGATGCTGTGATTGTATGTGGGGTGCTTGGGTGCTATGGCAACCAGCTGTGTGCTGTGGTTAGCAGGATCAGATGTGAACGGTGTGGTATGTTTGCTAGCATCGGTCTCTTGGATGTGAAACATGATGTTTCCACCTAGAGATAGTCAGTGAGGGAAGAGGACTTCTAGCTTTATTCTGCAAAATTTGGATTTGCTGCAGTTTTCATTCATTTAGGGAAAGCTGGGCTGATGTGAGTCTGGGCATCTGTGAACATGGGCAGGGCTGAGCAGTCAGATGGAGTCGAGATTCCTGGTGGCCAGATGATCATAACTCACAAGGTCCCTTCTGCTGGAAGGAAAATTTGTATACACATGGGTCTACCTTTCCATCCAGTTTGAGCCGTCCTGGCCCCATGGTGGTAACTGTGACTAGAAGGAATGAGGAAGGGTGGGGTTATCTCATGGTATTCCTCTTCCAGTGTGGCATCCCAGGTTTAGCTTACACTTAGCAAATACCTAATAGTTGGTGTGGATAGGGAGCCTAACACTGTGTCTCCTCACCATAATCCATGTTCCATGACCAAATCAACCATGGCCCCGAAAAGACTGGTAGGAAATGCATGGAACAAGTATGGACTGGTCCCACTTCTAATCACCAGTTTCCTGCTGCGTCCCACTCAGTTGCTGAAGCCACTGCCCCTTCACAGTCTGACAATTTGAACAGCATGAATAGAAGCTCCTGCTTTATTTTTCCATACAAGACTTATACACCAATCTTCCACAGAATGGCCCACAAAAGAAAGTAACCCTACCATCAGAAGTTCCCCGCCCCAGTGTGCTTTCCTAAAGTCATTCAAATGAGAAGCTTCTTTTTGGAAGAAAGCTACGAAGCCTTACGTTTTCAAGAAGTGGACTTTGGCGTCACTGCTCTCTGCCCACACAGATGCCAGAGGTGTGCTGGGATTCTTGGCTGCGCGTTCACAGGCCTGCGTCGTGGAGTTGCCAAAAGACAGTGCTCATAAATGCCCCACTGGCGTTGCTCTCACAAGAGACAGTCTGCTGATGAGCAAACCGGCCTGCCAGGATGCACCTGTCACAAGCCCGAGAAGACTCGGAGCCTTCAGCAGAGGGCTTTGCCTGGTAGGGCTTTGGTTAAGTGGCAGCAGGAAGAATTCTCCATTGTGTTCTCTGCAGACGGCTGGATTGAGGCCTTTCTTCCCTTCTCCCTTTATGCCCCTCTCCCTCCCTTGCATCCTCTTCTTACGCAGTCGTCAGCAAGTCTAAAGGGGTTGATTTAGTACCTCACAGAGAAGATTCACTATTTGTAGACTCTCGTGTGGCCCCTTCAAATGCTTGTGTAACCCAAGGCTTTCTCTAAAGGCTCACTGGCAGTTTCTGCTTGCTCAGGAACTTTAAGGCGTGTTTTGTGACACCTGGACCCTATATCTTGTTGATCTCATCTCCAAAAACTGCAGTCCATGCTTCTCACCCTTTAGCATGTGGAAGATCCCCTCAGGGAGCTTGTTAAACATGCAAGACTCTGACTCAGCAGGTCTGGGATGGTGTCCAGGAATCCACATGCATGACAAACTCCCCAAGTGATTCTGAGGCAGGTGGCCCCTCCTCACCCAACCTTTCACACACACAGCCCCCAACAGTCCTGATTGTTGATGCTTTGGGCCACTTTGTCCAGGCTACTGGGATAGCCTTCTTTAGACTTCCATCTAAATAACTTAAATAAAGAATGCAGGGCAGGCACACTGGCTCACGCCTGTAATCCCAGCACTTTGTCCTAAAAATACAAAAAATCAGCCCGGCATGGTGGCACACACCTGTAGTCCCAGCTACTTGGGAGGCTGAGCTGGGAGGATTGTTTGAGCCTGGGAGGTCGAGTCTGTAGTGAACCGTGATCTGTGATCACGCCGCTGCACCCGAGCCTGCAGGCAGTGGGGGAAAGAATGCAATTCCTTCCCATCATCTTTTTCTTTTTAAATGAAGACAATTGATTCATCAAGCAAATGGAAGCAGTAGCTTGACAATATAAAACTGCATGTGTTCATTTGTATTTGACTGCCAAGTACATTTTATACCATGTAGCTAGAGCCATGTGGGGTGGTTCAATTTCAGATAACTCATGGAGGGCAAGGAATTAAAGGTGAGAAAGTGTCCCAGTGTTTGCTTTCGTTTGAATGTTCCCCATTTTCACCTGGGCTATCGAATCCATATTTTTTAAAAAACCAATGACTGGCATCTGCTTTGCCGATGTCTACTCTGATGACTTCTGCAGTTTCCCCCAAATAAGTAAAGTCAACGAAGAAGCAGCATCCACAAGTCTCTGTCCTGTCCCACAGCTCTTGCTCATATATGATCTAGAGTTTGCTTTCAGGGCACGGGCCTTAGTCTTGGACATGTGTCGACAGCAAAAGTTTGGCTCTTCCTCCTTTCTGTCCTCCCCGAGCTCTGCTCCAGGGTCGGCAGTGTGCTCTGCATGTAAGAGCTTGGCTCCATTTTCAGCTTAACTGCTGTTTCTGAAAATGCATGATGCTCAGTCATGAAATGGTAGTGTTTCAGGCTCTAGTCTTAAAAAAGTTTCAAAGCCATGCTGTACAGGTGAACTTCTAAGGGGGCTTACAGCCCCTCGACTCTGAGTGTAGGAGGAGCAGCCAATTAACTACCCAACCAACCAGAGAGAAGTGGATTAACTCAATTAGGTTAATCAGCACCCACCTTGCTCATCCTTGTTCATGCTGAGGGCATTGTGAGTATTTCAAGGGATTTTTACACCAAGTTGGCCAATGATTTTACAGCTAGAACCACCTGGGGTGATCCAATTCCCCATAATTTAGAGTGAAAAAGAAGAAAGCATTTTAGTCCTTTTATTCTTTGATCAAGCTGTGATCAACACACCAAGGAGGTAGCAGGAAGGACATCAAATTTGCCTGAGTAGTTTTTGAAGAAAGCTCCCTCTGGTCATTTATCCCTAGTTTTTGCTTTTATTTATTTCTTTGAATAAAACATTTTTGCTAGGTGCAGTGGCTCAGGAGGCTGAGGTGAGAAGATGGCTTGAGCCCAAGAATTTGAGGCTGCAGTGAGCTATGATGGCACCACTGCACTCCAGCCTGAGTGACAGAGCGAGACCTTTCCTCCAAAAATAAATACATAAATACATTTAAACATTTTTAAATATTTAAAAAATTTAATTGACACATAATAATTATATATATTTATAGGGTATATAGTGATGTCATAATATATGTGATATGTAGTGATAAGATCAGGGTAATTAGTATATCCATCATTGCAAACCTTTGTCACTTTTTTGTGTTCGGAACATTGAATATCCTCCTCCTAGAAATATGTAAAATTCATTTATAGTATGTAAACCAGTTTAAAAAAAAGGAAAGCTTCATGTGAATGCTTTCTTACTTCAGAGGATGGCATATTAAATGTGATTTGGAATATTATTGACTCACAAATGTGATGTTCAGGAAAAATTCATAATAATACAGATAAGTGCTCCTGAATGTAAGACAGATGGGAAAGAGACAAAATTGTTATGACAAACAACATGAATCTATGTGTAGGGAAAAGGTCCAGAGTAAAATACTTACAAAGGTTGGTAGCAATTAAATTTAAATGATTAAGCTGTAGTTTCATTTTCTTCTGATTTTCTGTGTTTCCCCCCAGATTTTCTCTCACAAATAAGCTGTATTTTAACGTAAAAACATTGAAAAATTTGGCATGTTATAGAAATTATTTCAAAAATTTCGTTATACTTCTCAAATATTTTACCTTTAAATTCTCATACAAATGAGTATAATTTATCTTGAGATTAATGATAGGGGCCTACTTCCTTTAAACAATATACTAACATGCTATCCCCATCTTCCTCCTCTACCCAAAAGCAGAAAAGATATGCCAGTCACATAAGCAGTTAGGCACCTTATTCTCAAATATTTTATTATTATTATTATTTTTTTTTGTAGAGACAGTCTCACTATGTTGCCCAGGCTGGTCTTGAACTCCTGAGCTCAAGCAATCCTCTGGCCTTGGCCTCTTAAAGTGCTGGGATTACAGGCGTGAGCCACTGTACCCAGCCTCAAATAACGCTTTGACAATATATTAATTGCAGGTGAATCAACAGCCTAACAAATGTATGTTAAAAAACAAATACCCTCCTCTAGATGTGGCCCAGTGTGGCTTGTGGACAGCAGAGAGGGCAGCTGCTTGGAGCTCATTGGCAATGCGGACCTGCAGATGGAGATTCTGCATTTTAGGCGTACCCCCACCCCCGGGATTGGTGTGGGCATGAAGATGCAGCCCTGTTCTGAGCACAGTAGGGCATCTGTGAGTAAGAGCAGCGCCAACACTTACGAAATGGTTATTGGTCTTGTCTCCGGCATGCATTTGGTTATTGCATGTTATCTAGAACTGTGCTGCCTCCTTTATATTTAGTTGCCCGTGCCACCTCCTTTATGTTTAGTTGCCTATAAAACATCGAAGGGTCAGGCCAGTTTTCTAACAACGTGATTTTGAACTACATGTAGAGCATGAGGGAGGGAGATAAATGTATCCCCTCATCCCTGGAGGATATTTGGCAATGTCTAGAAACACTGTTGGTTGGTGTTCCTGGGTAGTGCTGCTGGCATCTAGCAAGTAGAGGCCAGGGATGCTGCTCAACATCCTGCAGTGTACAGGCAGCTCCCCCTGCCCCCGAAGGATTATCTGGACACACATGACAGTAGCACCAAGGTTGAGAAATACTGTCTTACACAATGTCTTCCATTCTGGATCTTTCTGTTTGCTCATAATTGGATTTAAAATTAACATTTCTTGGTAAGAATACCTCCTAGGTGAAATGCCTTTCTTAATAAATCATACATCAGGAGGCCTCTGGTATAAATTTTCCCATTGTTGATGTTGATGATGCTAAATTTGATGATGCTAAAGGCTGAATGCTGGATGCTTGACTTCTAGAATGGCAACACATATCCACTCTATTCATCAGCTAGTGGATAAAGTTTGTAGTCAGAATCTTGGCTTACTCTGGAATAGCACACGCATGAGAGCACAGACACACACACACACACACACACACACACACTCTGAAACCATCTTTGCAATGGTTGTATATTCAAGAACAGTTAAGTTGCTTTCAATAAGAATTATATTTTTTTGTTTTTTAAAAGGATATTGGAGGAGAATCATTGCTAATATTTTTCTATAACTAACATGCAACTAGGGCACTTTCTGCTACACAGGGGACCTATTTTAATGGAAGGATGGCATTTTGAAGCTGAACTGAGGTTAAGAACTACCCACAGCAATCCAGTGGGGGCAGGTCTTTCAAAAGCATTGAAGAGAGATTTTGCAAATGCTTTCCACAAAGCTCACATCCCGTCTTGTTTATACTCTTTTTCTGCACTGTCTCTGGACAAAAGGGAAATGTTGGCTTCACCGCTGCCCAAATGGGCAGATTCGTATTTGCACATTTATTAACCCTTTGAAGCCCAGTGTTTTATATATATTTATCCCTCCTAACAAATGTAGGGTATAAGGAATATTACTCTTATTAGACAATTTGGAAAACTGAGACCAAACCCCTTGGCTAGGTGGTGCACACAACCAGAGAGTGGGAGACTGATTTAAACACCCAGGATTCAGCAGTCAGTTCAGCAGGCTGGCTTCTTCCCAGTGCCCCGTATTGCTGATGGAACTAATGAGAAGTAAATGAAAGCCTTTATTATGATAGCATTGTACTCTACTTGTGAAGGCAGTATTGAAATAGCTGCCTTCAGGAAAATGTTTATTCAAAGATTATTTATGTGGCTGGGCGTGGTGGCTCATGCCCATTGGGAGGTGCTCAGCACATTGGGAGGCCGAGGTGGGCAGATCGCTAGAGGCCAGGAGTTCAAGACCAGCCTGGCCAAAATGGCGAAACCCTGTCTCTACTAAAAATACAAAAATTCACCAGACATGGTGGCTCATGCCTGTAATTCCAGCTAATTGGGAGACTGAGGCATGAGAATCGCTTGAACCTGGGAGGCGGAGGGTACAATGCACTCCAACCTGGGCGACAGAGTGAGACTCTGTCTCAAAAACAAACAAACAAACAAATGAACAAACAACCAAAGACCATTTATGGATATGGATTTTACAATGCTGAAAATAATTTGGAAAAAAATCCTGATGATTGGCATTGTGGGATCTTAAAACAATTATAAACAAATGTAGCTGTTTCTTCTCTGCACACACGTTCTCACACACGATTGCTTGAGATTCTAGTTTTGCAGTAGTGTGCATTGTAAGGAAGGGAGTGATCTTGAAAGGAAGTCAGGATTCATGTTTCCAAGGAGATGACCACAGGGCAGTCAGGCTGGGAATGTCTATCTGAGGCTTGTGTGGTGGCCTGAGGATTGGGTGGCTGCAGCCTTGATTCTGCCAACATCCAGCTCAAATGTTCATGGTCCCTGTTTTGCATGGTGGTAAATGCAGGCATCAGATGTTATCTGTTTGTCTAGCTATTTACATTATTAATAGACTTTATTGTGAAACAAATTTCAGATTTACAACAAATGTGTAGAGACACATTTGTCACAGCTAAGAAACCAACATAGGTCCACTACTACTAACTAAACTCCAGACTTTATTTGAATTTCATTAGTTTTCTCACAAATGTTCCCTTTCTGTCCCAGGATCCCATCCAGGACCCCACGTTGCATTTAGTGGTCATGCTTCCTCAGTCTCCTCTTGGCTGGGACAGTTTTCCAGATTTTGATGACCTTGACAGTTTTGAGGAGGACTGATGAGGTATATTATAGAATGTCCCTGGATTTGTATTTTTCTGATATATTTCTCATGATTAGTCTGAATTTAAGGGTTTGGGGAAGAAGACTACAGACAGGAGGTGCCCTTCTTCTCACATGATTTCAAGGGAGCATGCTATCCATATGACTTGTCACTGCTGGTGTTGACCTTGATTGCCCAGTTAGGGTGGTATTTGCCAGATTCTCCACTGTGATGTTACTTGTTGTTTTCTCTTTCCATACCCCATTCTTTGGACTTGAGTCACTAAATCCAGTGTGACCATCAATTTTAAGTACCTTTTTGGCCTCCAAGGGCAGTCCTGAGTTTGCACCTATAAATTATAATCCTGTTACAATGTCCTTGGATTTCATAGCTACCACTTTAACTATGAAACAGAGTTCCTAAAAGCAAAGAGGCATTTAAGATAGTAAAACAGAGTTTTCTTTAACAGTTACAGATAACATTGAGCATTGCTTTGAGCTGAAATTAAATTCGTATGTGTGTTCTATACATTATTACCCAACAGGGAAAAATGTGAATATGTACATTTTTGTTGTCTATGTGCAGCACGTGAGGCAGCTCCCTGTGATTATGGCTTAATCTATACTATAAGGTATTGCTCCCATTTTGCAGATGAGAAAACTGAGGCTCCTAAAAGTTAAGTAATTTCTGTTACACAGCTGGTGGGCAACACAAGTGGGCTCTCTGACGAGGCCACTCAGCTCCAAAGCCTCAATTCCTTCCATTCTACCATGCAGCCTGCATGGAAGGAAGAAGGGTAAATGGAACGAGAGGCTTTAAAAATAATCCTTTATTCCCTTTAAATGCATTTAACATCTCAGTTAATACCTGGCATTCCAGGCAGACCAAGTTCCAAAGGGCTCCTCTGTTCCTGCCCTCCAGCCTTTTCACATACTGGTTCCCCTGTGGTCTGTTATTTATTCGCCAGGATAGCTCTTTTCCTTCTGCAAAGCACTGCTCAATACTCCTCTGTAATCTAATCTTCTTAGACAAGCCCCACCTGACCCCAAACCCAGCCCGGTATCTCCCACATCTGCCAAAGCTTCATTGGGTCTGCAGAGCTGGGCACTGACCACACACAGACATATGCCCACGTCTGCAAGTCTGTATGTGCAGTGAGTACTTTTTGCCGTTGCTTTGTACAAAGCACACTGTTCAGGTCTGTGGAGAATGCAGAGTTGAATATGGCACAGTCTTCACCTTCAAGGAGCTGCTAGTATCAGGGAGGAAATCTCTCATGAAAGCAAGTAGCTTACAAATATTAAAATAAAGGTAAAAGCAAAGGGCAAAGAAAAAGAGAGTCAGGGTTGGCTTCTTGGAAGAGGTGGGGTCTGACGTCATCCTTGAAGGCCGAGTATATTTGCCAAGTTGGAGAAGGTCAAAGGAAATGTGGGAAAGCCAATGCAGAAACAATATGGCAGCAGGCAGTTGGAGAAGGCACGCAGAAGAAAAATGATGATAATATAGTTGGGGCCACATGAAAGAAAGCTTAGAATTTTACCCAAATGAATGCAATTTTATTCTGTAGGTAATAAGAGTCTATTGCTGGTTCCTGGAAAGGATTCTGTGGTGCAGAAGGCCTCTTTGGCAGTGATGTAATGGATGAAGAGGATAAGGAGGAAGTAGGATGTCTTTTTGCAGTGCATGCTTTCATGTCATTTATTTGTGCTTTTCTTCCATTTTAGGATACAGTTCCTGAGGTCAGGCATTGTGCTTCTCTTTTCTTCTGCTGGCAGGACCCACTGCCGCCATCCAGAGGACATTTCATCTTGTCCTGTAGAGAACGAATATTCGGTACTTGTTGCGGACCTAACAGTTGTCAGGGACTAGGACCACAAAGCCACATAAGTTGTACAGGCAACCTAAACGGGTTCTATGAACCACCCAAAGTGCCACAGAATGGATTTAGTAGGCGGCTTTCTTGGCTTGCGTGCTAAGTACCACATTGTAATGACACCCACCACTGCCCCCTTCAAATGGTTGTCTTCAGGTGGTCTCTGACAGTTTTGGTCTTTGGGGTGGGATACCTTTATACACACCACCCATCGCTCCATCCAAGCACACTTGGAACAGCTTTTTAAGTTCTACTGTTATTATATCGATGAAAAGGTTTCATTTCAACCTGACCTTCCAGCATCTAAGAGAGGGAAAAAAATCTTCCTCCTTTACAGACCTGACTAATTGCATCTCTGCACCATGGAAATCGATATTTTAAGAAGTAAAGCGGCATTCATGAAGCAGAGCGAGTGTATCTTGAGCTTCTGTAGAAGTTGCCACAGCAACACAAGTTGGAGCACTTCCCCTACTCTTTAGCCTTCCCTAAAATCAGCTTCAACAAATTGCCCTAGAAAAAGACAGAGCAGGGAAATGGTATCTTTCATTTGCTGAAAATGTCATTATCTTTGATCAGTGTTAAGTGCAGCCCCCAAATGAGATGTAAAGAGCATTGCTTTTAAGAAATCATGTTGCAGGGAGAATAAAAAATGATCAAAGTGGAGTTATCTAGCCAAACAGGGCTCTGAAACCCAAAGCAAAGTCTCTCAGATGGAAATGAAGCTGAACTTTGGCTGACTCTGGGAATGCATTTGCTAGAGGCCATGATACCCAAGCCAAGTGTTGTTGAGCGCCATGCTTGTTTCCTCTACTTTTGGCTCTGATGTGAAACAAAGTGGGAACATCGGTCATTTGCTGCTATTTACTTGTATAAGAGTCTCTGCAGAATGTGTGCATCTCACCAAACAAGGCTATTTCCAAGGAAGTCAAAAGAGGTGATGCAGAGTACTTGCCTGCACACAAGGTGAATATCCAAGGAACAGTCAAGGAGTCACCCTATTACACTGGGAGGCACTGATGAATGGAAAGTGTCAGAATTCTGGTGTTGGGAAGCCACTTGAGAAATCTGAAGCTACTTCTTTATTCCAAGGGAGATGAATTCAACACAGTGTTGAGAGAATTGAGTTGAATTTTGTGTTCAACTTTTGTGGGGTGAATTTTGAGTGTTGAGTGACTAGAAGTGAATTGAGTTACATTTTGGATACAATCTTACCTACTCTGTTCCATGCAGATGGAAAAGTAGAATATGTGGTAAAGAATTCTAGGACCTTGGAATCTCAGAATTGGAGAGGACCATAAAATTTGTCTTTCCTGAGTCCTTTGTTTTACTGATAAGAAAATGAGCTCAAGAGAAATTGTGTGTTTGGCAATGTCAGCAAATGTACTAGACACAAAGGATAGAGATGTTCTGGCCTTCTGCAGAAGGCATGTATTTATTTTTATTTTTTATTTATATATATATATATTTAGAGACAGGGTCTGTCTCTGTCACTCAGGCTGGAATGCAGGGGTACGATCATGACTGCAGTGTCAACCTCCTGAACTAAGGTGAGCCTCCTGCCTCGGTCTCCCAAGTAGCTGAGACTTTAGGCATGCACCACCACATCTGGCTAATTTTAAAATTTGTAGAGATGGAGTCTCACTTTGTTGCCAAGGCTAGTCTTGAACACCTGGCTTCCAGCAGTCCTCTGGCCTTGTCCCCCAAAGTATTGGGATTACAGGCATAGGCCACCATGTCCGGCCTACAAAAGACATTTCTGAGTTTAGTTGCCTTCATTTCAGGAAATTCTTGTTCTGAAATTCTTCATGTAGTACCCAAAGCTCACTTACTTGTGGGTTAGAGTTGAAGATGTAGAAGCACAAAACGTCAAACGCTATCCTTTACTTGCCCCCACAAGTAACGGTGAAATGATCAAAGCAACGGTTACCATGGACTCATTGTAGTCCCCTAAACATTTTTTACAAGGAGTAATAGCAGAGCTTGGAGACGAAGCTCAATCCTGGCTTCTGTTCCAACCATTACAGGTCGTTTCCTATTTTTCTGGTCTGCAGGTAAGAATATAACTCTTCTGAAGAATGATGAAGAAATTGTTCACCCCCTTTCTGCCCTGGTCCTGGTGGTCCCGAGCTAATTTGCATGCCTGGTTTACCTTCCACTGCCATCTGCTGGAGCTCTGGCTGTGCACCTGGGACACACTTCTGCCTTTAGAGTTGCTCTTCAATGAACTCCTCTCCCCTGCTGCTCTTCACATCCTCACCAAGCTGCCCACTTTTCCAATCATCCTTGATGCCTCCTAATCTTAGTTATGTTCTTCAGTGTTTTTTAAAAAATGTTTGTGATGTCTTAGACTCTTTCTGACTCGTAAGTTTTCTTTAAAGTGGCGATGTTTGTTCTTTGTGGCTTTTGATTTAGAAATGAATGTTGGAGATCTATGCATTGGTACCAGTGTTTGCTACCTCGTGACCAAACAGAATCAAGAAAGTTGCAAGGGATACTATGCTTCCAGCAAAGAAGGGTGCTGTCTTGTTTGTGTTTTTCCATTGGTACCATGGGTGGGAAGAAAGTGTTAGTTCTGATTCACAAACACAGTCATGATGGTGTTTGCCACCAGTTGGCAATCAATATTGCCAATTATTGAGCGAAACAATAATTTGGTAAGAAACTGAACCTCCAAGATGGATTTTATAGGAAAAGAGAGCATGTAAAATTAACTTTTGATTTTTGTTTTGGATAAATTAATAGGTAGCACGTTTTACAGAATGTTTGGGTCTTTCAAATTATATAACAGTTAGCCGTTCAATGAAGAACATGTGGAAAATAAAGGCAAAAAGAGGGAAATGAAAAGCATCAACATCTTGTTACTCTGAGATAGCCGCTGACAACATTATGCTCATAGTTTTTTGAACAGCACAATATGTGCACATGTATTTATATAATTCTAAATACTGGTTAGTTTATTTATCACCATGTCCTCGGCACTTTCCTGTGTCATTATATATCTTCAAAAATATATTTAAGGATGACATGCGATTCCATTTTAAGGATATACTATGTTTTAATTAACTACCACTCTGTTGCCTGCCATTTAGGTAATTTCTAATTTTAGCTAATGCATCTTAAGAACTTTAAAAGAACATTGAATTTGCTAAATGACTATTTAAGCAAAACTTGGGGATTGTAGTTCTTTTACTAACTTTTGACAGATTTCCAGTTTCAGAAATCACTCAGACTAACAATTCAATCCATATCATTCGCATGGGTGTGTGGGCTGGGTAATAAAATTCTAACTTCAGCAAATGTCTGGCTGGAGAGATGAGTTGAGTGGGTTTATAGTATCCATGAATATTGGCTTATTTGTGCATGGTGCAGCCAAGGGAACAGATTGGGAAGAAATTCTTTGTACTTGAATCCTTCAAACAGACCCATCCATACCCAAGTCCGTTGTGGGCTTAAAGGGTTTGATCATCTAAGGCTGTGACTCTTACTGGACAGGTTGGAGACATGATGATTTTGGCTCATTCCTTCCCTGAGGACATTTGGCAATGTCTAGAGACACTTTTGATTGTCAAATGTGGGGAATGGCTACTGGCATCTCATGGGCAGAGGCCAGGGATGCTACTAAAGACTCTTCCATGCACAGGATACTCCTGCCACAAAGATGTATCTGGCTCCAAATGTCAATAGTAGTACTGAGGTTGAGAAACGCTGATCTTTCAGGGCGAGCTAATTAGGACAGAATTGAATGCCTCTAATTTCATTTGAGAAAGGTTGTCAGTCTGTCTTACTGTCTGATACCCGTATGCAGCTATCCTTTTGGCAGATGCATAAAACCAACTTGTGTACTTCTGCAGGGAGCTGGTTTTCATTTACCCTTCCTTTCTAGGGACTAAAACTTACCACCTCGGTCATTCTAGATCCAGAGCTTTGAGAAGACTTGCTCATACATAGGGCATGGAAGGAACATCTGCATACAAATTGGCTTACTTGTTGAACACAAATGCTTCCAGGCGATGACACCTTTCCCTTTTCCGTTCATGGATCTATAATCTTGATTTTCTTTCTTTTATATCATTTGCTTTCTGATAGCATTGGGAAAATAAAGCCTGTTCTGTCTATGCCAGGGGATATTGTAATTATATGACATAAGTAGTCCTCAACTTTCATATATTTAATATTTTTAAACATCATGTACTTTCGCAAACTATACTTCAACACTCCTAACTTGCCTTTAAGATACTGCAGTCTGACATGCACATGTATATTTATTGCAGCACTATTCACAATAGCAAAGACTTGGAACCAACCCAAAAGTCCATCAGTGATAGAATGGATTAAGAAAATGTGGCACCTATACACCATGGAGTACGATGCAGCCATAAAAAAGGATGAGTTCGTGTCCTTTGTAGGGACATGGATGAAGCTGGAAACCATCATTCTCAGCAAACTGTTGCAAGGACAGAAAACCAAACACTGCATGTTCTCATTCATAGGTGGGAATTGAACAATGAGAACCCTTGGACACAGGGCGGGGAACATCACACACTGGGGCCTGTCATGGGGTGGGGGATGGGGGAGGGATAACATTAGGAGAAATACCTAATGTAAATGACGAGTTAATGGGTGCAGCACACCAACATGGCACATATATACATATGTAACAAACCTGCACGTTGTGCACATGTACCCTAGAACTTAAAGTATAATAAAAAATATATATATTATAATAATAATAAAATAACAAAAACAGATACTGCAGTCTGTGTTTGTCAGCTGAGGAGTGGACGTTTCTAGCTGTGACTTAGAGATGTATATATGTGACTTAGAAAGTATATTGCTGAAGATTGTGTCTGAAGGACAATGTGTAACTCAGTATTTTATCTATTTGCCTCAAAAGAAAAGAGGTCCTCTTATATACATGGGGTAGGACTATTGTTCTGTTTGTTCAGTTGCTTACTTTTGTCATACTGACCTTTGGCATACATTTTCAGGACTGTGTTGTGTGTAAAAACAGAGGCCAACTTATGGTGCCCAGGAAAGACTTTGCAATCCCTCAAGGCTAAAGATCACTACAGTGTGTTAAGCAAGGATGGATGACTAAGAAATACAGTATTTCTGCATTGATTCCCAAAACGAATTGCTTTTTTTTTTTTTTTTAAAGAGTCTGCCTTAATTTCAAATATTAATGACCATTAGATGAAACTATATGTTTTAATATTTTACCAGTAGGAATGAATTGCATGTATTTAATTTCACAACACATATATACTTCCACACTTCCATTTAACAATTATTGGAAATCTAGATATTATTTAAACACATGCTCCACCTCGAGAATAAAATCTCGGAGACCTTTGCAAGAGTGTGGCTGCCCTGCAATGGATACAAACACACATTTGATGGTATTTTTCTCTATACTCCACTTTCCTTGCTTATGTGTGTTTATTTATTTTGAAACTGACCATAATGGTTCTTCACAGGGTTGCCTTAAGTCCTTTTGGGAATAAGAACAAGAGTGGGATAGGAAAGTTGGTAGTTTACTCTTATATCGAGGCTGTGGATTGTGGAATGTGATTAAAGTGGGTATTCACTTGGCTTCCACAATTTATCAGCAATCCATATGGCTTAGGGAACATTGTTTAATTTCTTTGTGTATGAATTTTCTCAACTGAAACATGGAAATAGTGATGTGTGTAAGTTACAGGGTGGTACGAGGGATGAATAAGACGATTTATGCAATGTACTGAGCATGGTGTCTGGCTGGATAAATCAATGGCCACTGACATAATCCTTATCCTTGCCCAATACCTTTCTGCCACCTAGGTGTGTTGGATTCCATGCTGCTGCCCTTCTCACAGGAGATACATTCCTTTACTTTTGCAGATGAGAAAATTGACCTTTGTGAGTGCTTGTTGGCTTCTCCCTAGTCCCCAGGAATACTCTGCCCACTTTTCCAGAGAAATTGCCTAGACCATTTGAAATAAATTCTCAGAATATGCATTGTCACTGTTCACCCTGCCCAGAAGAAAACAGTGAAAAACATCTTTGAGTGAAGCCACTAATTGACTATTTAGCCACTTGCTCTACATTCGCAGGAACTGTGAAAATGGGTTCCCATTGCTGTTTTCTCCATAGTTACAAAAACATTGATCACTGCCTGATTTGTGGTAGTTTTGATGGTAACAGATTTCACCCAGTATCCACATTTGCTCTTTGGAGATGACTGTGCTAGTAAATTAGTCATAAGGATTTATGTGACATGATAAAAAAGCTATTTGCTTTCTTCAATCCATCATGTTATTGGCAGCAAAATTAAAAAAAAAAAAAAAGAGCCTCCCATAACCTCCGAAGCTTCCAGACTTGACTGCACTGTGAGGACCATGTGTTGCCCAGAAATCCCTTCTGCACAGAGAAGTTGAGTCAGTGTGTTTTAGGCCATGTTTGTCCAAAATAGGCCTTCTTCCTATTCTGTTCAAATGGAACAATGTAGATAATGCCAAGAAGCCGGCCAATTCAATAACAAAGTCTGGCAAATTTTCTTTCTACATTTTGTAGACTCAATAACACTTAAAAGGCAAAAAAAAAAAAAAAAAAAAAAAGTCAATTCTGGTCCATGTTAGACACAACAAACTGCGGCCTTCCTGAGAGCAGAAAGCTCAGTGCTGATATTTTTACTGAAAAAGAGGCAGCAGCATTTAAGGTTTAGGGACATCTTCATATTAGACACTGGATAATTTCTTTGCACTTCAAAGTGTAAAGAATATATAGGCTATAATCTTATAAACTATATATGAAAATGGAGCTCTTTGCTGAATTTCGTTAGTTGACATATCAGGGTGGCAGAACCGAGTTATCGGGTATGTTCAATTTTAATCTCCATAGCAGTTCCCGTTTCACTCCCACGATCCTAGTTATGGGCCCCTGGCATCGTCTCCCACTGGAGACTGGACTCTAGCTTTGTGACGTGGGATGCTCTGCTGCTTTTGCATTGGCAACTGATACCAGCCACATTTTGCAGGACTGAGTTTAGAAGAAATAGAAAAAGCTGGACAGGCCTTGTGGGCAAATGTGTGGGCGTGAATCAACAAACTCTGGCTCAAAACCCAGATCTGAGATCTGCTTGATTTTACAAGGCATACTCTCACCTCCCTGTGACTCAGTTCCTTCTTCAGTACAATGAGAATGAGTAAGAAAAGATGATCTCAGGGACCTTTTTCAGAGAGAGCATTTTGGTATTCTGGAAGGCTGGGAAGAATCCAGGAATTCTTTAGAGGAATGTGTTGTCAAGGGTTTCCTGTAGTTCAGTGGTTCTCAAAGTGTGTTCCGTGAAACAGCAGCGTGAGCACCACCTGGGGATGTTTTGGAAGTGCAAACCCTCAGGCTCTGCTCCACATTTGTTGACTCAGAAGCTTAGGGATAGGGCCTCGCCACCTGTGTTTTAAATGGCCCTCCACCAGCGTGGTCAACATGGTAAGACCTCGTTTCTACTAAAAATACAAAAAAATTATCTGGGTGTGATTGTACGTGCCTGTGGTCTTAGCTACTTGGGAGGCTGAGCTGGGAGGATTGCTTGAGCCCAGGAGGTCGAGGCTGCAGAGAGCCATGATCACACCACTGGATTCCAGCCTGGGTGAAAACAGTGAGACCCTGTCTCAAAAATAGATAGATAAATAAATAAATAAATAAATAAATAAATAAATAAATAAAATCTTGATATTTTTCCCTGAGAGAAAGTTTTTGTTTGTTTTTCTATTCAGTCGACTGAATTATTTCCCCAGTCTGTCTTCTTGCCACTCTCAATGCCCACATGAGAGGACCTAAAGTAATTTCTAGCAGCCTGGGACTCTTTGGGAAAAACAGAAAAGGTGCCACAGACCCAGTTTTGGAAAAAACCTCTGTTTTCCTGTCGGAACCCCGAGAGCTGTAAGCAGACAGGTCCCTCTCAAAATCTAAGGCTCTGCTCTGTTTTGCATTGCATTGCTTGACGTTTTTGACTTTTGGGGGTATCAGAAATTACTTTGCATTATGAAAGAGCTAGGTAAGAAATATACTTTTGGGGATGGTTAACAGCATTTATGGAGGGATGCTTAACTCTTTGCATTTTTTGATCAGAGAAGCATGCTTTTGATCACCTAGAAGGCATGGAAAGGTCCCCACCCCCCACTGAGAAATAAGATTTCCATGGGAGATGGGCTGATTCCCTCTTTTTGAGATCCAGGAACTGGTATAAAAATGAGACCCTTAATTTTTGGGGATCTGTTTTGCTTTCCAGATGTGCCTGCTTATTAGGCCCTGGAAACTACACGTTTCCTGGTCTTGTTCCTTGAAGGTCTCCACCCTGAAGCTAGTATTCCAATTAAGAAGCTTAAAAACTGGAAAATGAAAAATTTTACAACTACTGGATCTTCTGTCTGTGTATTTCTGTGTGTTGTGCATGTGATGTTTATATGAAAACACTCTGGTTTTTCATATAAGTTTCAAGTAAGTTCCCTTTTATAGAATCTGGATACACATATCTTTCAGAGTACATGATGTCTCTAACATCATGTCCATGTCTCTTCCTTCATGTCCGTGAAGGAGAAAGGCATGGGGGGCAGCAGAAGGTGGGAGAGCTGGCAGTGACGCAGGGTCAGCACATGTCAAAAGAGAGCAGAAAGTAAGGAAGATTTTGTAGGAAAAACTTCAGGCTACAATGTAGATTGGACATTTTAGCTAGGCTGCTGGGGAGTCCTCAAGTCGAGATGGCCAATTAGAACACGTGGTCTCAGGTGAGGGCAATTCTGGTCTCAGGGACACTTTGCAGTCTGGAAATACTTTTGGTTGTTATAACTTGGAGGAAAGGATACTCTTGTCATCGAGTAGGTAGAGCCCAGGGATGCTGCTAGACATCCTGCAATGCACAGGACAGGCCCCGAAACAAAGAGTTGTCTAGCTCCCAATGTCAGTAGAACTGAGGCTGGGAAACCCTGCATTAGAGGAATGGCCAGTTCTGGTGCTGCTGCTGAAGTCTGCCGTTGGTTGGAGCAGCCCAGGGGAAGCTTGGGCTTGGCAAGAACATTGTTGTGGAATCAAGGTGCAATATCTGAACAATGCCGTCCAACCGCACACCCCATAGCAGGTGGGAAAGACCTGAGCCATGCAACTCTGTGGCTGCCACAGCCCTCAAGACAATTATTATGTCCACCAGGAATCTAAATGCTGGAACCACTGCTGAAGATCTGTGTCTCGGAGCTTGGTGCTAAGAGAGATCGACTTGGAGAAGCATCAAGGAATGCGTTTTCCTCTTGAAGATCCTAGGTACACTTCAGTGTATTTAATACTGGAGAAAGTCTTCAGTAGAAACACCTGCTTAGTTTTGTCTGTGTGTGCCAAAATTATGTGGCCACAGTTTCCTTAATTCTGTGCAACACCCGTTTTCATCCTAATGAACACGTGGGTCCTGAGATTTACTGCCGCAGATCAAAGAATAAACCAGATTGCTTGAAACTTGGGCTAATGAACTACTAACGAAGGTGGCCACCTGGGTAACGTCTTTTGGAGGACTACAAAAGGCCTCCCTGATTCAGAAATGCTTACTCTGCCTACAGGTCAATGTCTCTCCATTAGAGTTTCATTGTCTTGGCTTTGAGGCTTTCATCTCTGCTAAAATATGAATATTCCTGGGAGAGGCAATTTTGTCCTAATTCCACAAATGTTTTCTGAGGAGTTTTCTCAGTGCATAAAAATCAACTGGCACTCATTGCTTTAATATAGAAGATGGATGCATATGCAACAAGCTCCTAGAAATATTTACATTAATGAACTTTTAGAGCTTCGTATGAATGGATTTTTCAAACTTTTCTCTGGGATGAGATTTCCATCCGGGAAAGAGGCAAGCCTGAAGGCTTGGAGTCTGGAGGGCAATTGAGAGGCAGGTCCCAGGAAAGAGTGAAAGGTAATGAAAAAGAAGCAGAAAAAGAAATTCTCCTTACATCTCAGATGTGCACACGTTTATATGTAGAACTAATTGTTCACCTATTGAACATGAGCGATGGTGCTTTGAGTCCACATTAAACAAAATCCCTTTTTTCTTCCTCTATTACATACACTAAATTGTGACTTCATAGGGTCATTGTGGGGTCATGCAGAGGGTGAGGTGGGGCATGAATTGCCTATAATGAAGTCATTTTTTTTTTTTTTTTTTTGAGATGGAGTCTCACTCTGTCACCCAGGCTGGAGTGCAGTGGCCGGATCTCAGCTCACTGAAAGCTCCGCCTCCTGGGTTCATGCTATTCTCCTGCCTCAGCCTCCCAAGTAGCTGGGACTACAGGTGCCCACCACCATGCTCAGCTAATTTTTTGTATTTTTAGTAGAGACGGAGTTTCACTGTGTTAGCCAGGATGGTCTTGATCTCCTGACCTTGTGATCCACCCGCCTTGGCCTCCCAAAGTGCTGGGATTATAGGCGTGAGCCACCGCGCCTGGCCTAATGAAGTCATTTAAAAAAAATTTTTAGCTTATGTAATTGAAGCCTTCTTATGGAGTGTGTGGAGTGTTCACAAATAACCTGAATTCAGAAATACTTCCTCTGCCTTGAACTCAACAGTATTTTAACAAGTGTTAATAGAAAAGGGGACCTAGGTACAGCACACACAAACACACACCGTTAGCAACATCAGTGCTGTTTAAGGGATGTCAGAACACAAACACGCACACACACACATACACACACACATACACAGTGAGCGCCGTGTGGTGCCATGAACACTCGCCAAGCTGTACTAGAGAACTACGGGTTGAGATGGGCCAAGCGCAGCTCTCGCTACCATACATAGAGGTGGTTAGCTGGGCAAGGCTGACCAGCATGCACCTTGAGCCGGGATCCGCAGCACTGTCACCCTGCACATTTAGAGGGTGATGGGAGAGAGTGACTGATGCTGGGAGCCCCCTGGCTGAGGCAGTGCCGTCAGGAAGCACAGGCGTCCACCGCCTCAGTTTCCCTTCTGTGCAGGTTCCTGCTTGGCCACTAAAAGTGGAGAGGGACCCGCTTTTTCTGCTCACCCTCTAAAAGTGGGGAGGGCCCATGTCCTCTAGTGGATCTTTCTTCTCAGCAGGTTCCTGAGGGTTTTCGCTGGCGACGAAATTCTGAATCGCCTGAAGCACATAGCCTTCCATGACCAACTCCGGTTTTAGGTTTTATTCAGGGCAGTGTCCTTTCAGACCGCCCCTGGCTAATCGCCCAAGTGTTTATTTGAATCTATCAGGGGCATGGAGCGAGGCTTTCTGGTTTCTGTGGCAGTCAGCATCTGCAGCTCGCTCCAGGAGCACTTACCTGGCAGAACTACAGCCAGTGACTCGGCAGCTGGTGGGAAACAGTCCCTTCTTGCCACAGCCAAGGAAGTTCCATTTTTGTTGATAATGGCTACAAATTGGAATTGAATTTTATTGACGAAAGCACGAGGCACCTTGCAACATTTCCCGAATATACGGATTTTTGTTATTGTTCATGTGAAAATTAACAAAAAACTTATCAGAAAGAAATACTTGTTTGCTCCAAGTTTCAGAGGGAAGAGAAGCCAAAGAGGCAGAAAAATAGATTGAGTCAGGATCACAGAATTGACCTTTTCTGGGATATGACTCAAGTGTCGCTCTGAGCGTGTGTCCTGACGAAGACCCTGAGATGGGCTTTCAAGAGTGTATCGGGGTGGGAGGGAGAGGATGACTCACAAACAGGACCCACACCCGCACCGATGGCTGAGCACCTTCCCCTCCGCCCTTCCTGTGGCTCTCTGTGACTGTTTACATGCATCAAGAAGCAGGTTGGCTGGGCCTTTATCCACTGCCTTCGGTTTTTATAAATGGACAGCATGAATAAATCAGATCAAAGCTGGCTTCTCTTTCCAGTTTACATTATTTAAGCAGTACTTGGAACAGAAAGACAAACGGCTGCAAGAGGCGGCCCATGAGAGGCCAAGTCACGACGGCTTTATTCGTTGTTTTAAAGCAATTCATCCTTGTGATAAAGATCAAGCAATACAGAGACATACAAATAATAAAATAAAATAAAAACCAGCTGGAATTCCCACCCACGAGGGATAAATATCATCAGTGCTGGACGACCCTTGTCCTGAGCACCTTCCAAAGTACATGTCTAGGATGAAGGATGGAAGTAAAGATGGACAGATAGTTCTAGAAAACCATGTTTTTATTTTAGTAGTTTGTTATTCATCCAGCTTTATGAAAGTATTATCATTATCTTTACTTCATTAATTTTACTTTACTTCAGAAAGAAATGAAACTGATATGGAACTGAGAGAATCACTAAACTTCATGTAGATTTTTTTCTGCAAGAGATATTAATTAGCTCCTAAAAGATTGCTTCTAAGGTTAAAGGAAGAGATGATTAGTAACATTAAGAAGTTGGAGACATTACATATCTTTGAATTACACTTTCAATTTTAGATAATATTGATTGACTTCCTGCTATGAAATTTGAGGATGTTAGTAATTTCATATTTCTCTCCACTTTCCCTTGTGATTTTCCTCATCCTTATATTATTTTCATGCTGTGAAAGTTTACATAACGGTTATGTTATGCTTGGTAACCATAATTCTGACAATTGCTTAATATCAGTTCTATGTAATAGGATTCTCTGCTCCTTCTCCATTGTTTGACCGAAGAGTCTCCATTCTTGAGGTTTTAGTTCTGTAGGGACCTATTTGTCTGGATTTCATTTCAAGTGGTTTTTATCAAGAGGGCTCATGGGTGCTGGTTTTTCTGAACCATTTCATGCTGTCTCTGCCACCTCTTTGCTGGCGTGACGTCTTGACTGGATTTCGTGTGAGTCTCACATTCTTTCCTTTAGAATATTGTACTCATTGCTCCATTACTGTCTGGTTTTCAGTGTCACTGCAGAGATGTGTAACCCTATTTTGTAGGTTACTTGTCTTTTCTCCTTGAGTGTCTGAATTATGTTTTCTTTATCCTTGAAGTATTGATGACAAATCTTGTGGAACTCTTAAAGAAAAATCCAGTGTTATTCTATTGATCCCATAGAGAAGGTGCATCAGTTTATATGACTTGGCAACCTACTATTTGCTTTTCACTGTGAAACCTACAGAAAAATCACAAGAGCTGCCATTTATTGCCTCTTCTGTGCCTAACTCAGTACCATTCTAGGTGTTCTAGGAACATTATCTCAATTCTCCCACAAACCTTTGGAGTAGGAGTTATTATCTCTACGTTATGAATGAGAAAACTGAGCTTCAGTAATAATAGGTAACTCACCAAGGATTGCATAGGTACTAAGTAAAGCTCAGGTAAAAAGATATATATTTCACTTTTGCTTTATTCGTGTCCTGGTTTTGATATTGTACCCTAGTTATATAAAATGTCATAATTGACAACAGGTGGCTGAGATGTACACAAGACTCTATGAACTACTTCACAACTACCTATGATTATACAATTATGTCAAAATAAAAACTTAAAACAAAACAAAACAAAACAAAACAATGCATTCACCAACTAATACCTGAGATTGATCTAGAATGATATTGAGAGCCATGGTGGAAACAGAAGGAAAGCACATAAGTAAAATGAGACACAAATTATACATAATGACACCCCCTGCATTGGGGACTAGCACAGAGATGCAACATAGGGAAGAGCAAAGCGTTTAGCATTTGACAAGTAGGAGGCCAGTGTCTCAGAGAGTAGTTGTTAAAGTGACTTCATCCAGCATATCAGTCAGTTAGTGCCACAATAATACTACGTAACAAATTTCCCTGAAACTTAGGGGCTTAAGATAAAATTATTCGAATACTTACCAGTTTCAAGACCAGCTATAGTTCTCCTGAACGAAATTGGACTCTATGCTCTGGGTTCCAGCTTCCAGGCTGCAAATTGGGTTAAGCTGTGTTGCATGTGTCTTATTTGGGGCCCAAACTAGAGGGGTATATGTTTCTCCTGGCAGAAGTTCATAGCTTTCAAAGGGAATGCACGATACCCCTTAAGTCCGAGGTTCAGAATCATTTGTACACTGTCACTTCTGTCCACTTGCACGGTTGAAAGAAAGTCACATAGCTGTGGTCTGAGGAAGTACACTCCGCCATGGAGGTTTGGGTGGTGGGCTGTGGGGAGGCAGGGAAAAGAATGAATATTTGCTGAACAGTGATCAAATCAACCAGCCCTAAGATTCATACACTTGTGGTATAAGGAGACTTTTCAGTTAAAAATAATATTTAAGGATTGCTACCATTTTTTTGAAAGCTTATTTTGAGCCAAGTATCATGTTATGCAATTTGCAAACACAATCTCATTGAATTCTCCTAGCCACCCAATATGATGACATTATTATTATTTCATTTTCCAAGTTGAAAACCCTGAAGCTCAGACAAGTCTTGACCAAGATCATAGAGTAAGCCAGTAAGTGGTGGGGCCCTAATTCAGATCAAGACTTGGGCTTGTTTTCAACCAGCAACAGAACACAGCAAAACCTTTAATATTTATATTTATTTATTTTTTGTTGTTGTATTTTTAGTAGAGACGGGATTTCACCATGTTGGCCAGGCTGGTCTTGAACTCCTGACCTCGTGATCCGCCCGCCTCGGCCTCCCAAAGTGCTGGGATCACAGGCGTGAGCCACCACACCCGGCCCCTATATTTAATATTTATTAGATTACTTTTTGCCTGTAAATTACCTGAATCCTTATACCAGGGAATACAGTTTTGAACTTATGACTACTTAGTCTTCATCAAAATATCTTATTAGATTTGTACAGGAAATTAAAATATACATCTTATGTATATAAATTACCTGAATCCTTATACCAGGAAATACAATTTCAAACTTATGGCTACTTAGTCTTCATCGAAATATCTGTTGAAATAAATGGTTTTTAGGGAGAATTACATGAAGGACATGCCAACTCTCTGTTCTTTCAAATATTCTGAAATCAGTGAGGTCAAATCAGATCAAGGGTGAGCTAAGCTGTAGATCTGATTTTTCTGGCTCTTCCAAGAATTGCTCGTGTCACGTTGAACTTTGGTGGGTGCCATCGGTTTAGATTAAGGTTAGTTTTATCAAGTGGTCTACAGAAATTCATTGCAGTGTTTACTGCGAAGCTGTTCTGGAAAATGCTGTTGCTTCCATTACCCATGGGGTGCTGGGGAGAACTTTTTGTAAGGTCTTAGTACTAACAACAGTACTTTTCCTACTGTTTCCTACTATTGCACTAAAAATACAATTGAATTAGTTTTATTTTTAGCCTGTGTACATTGTGAACTTTGTTGTGAGGTAGGTACTGTTGAGTAACCTCTGTAAGGTTACATAGTCTTAAAAGTGGCAGAGCTGGGATTTGAACTCAGGCAGTCTAGCTCTAGTGTCTATATTCTTAAACATCAAGCCATGAAAGTGAATACGTAGGTTATTTTATGTACCCAAACCATGGTGGGCAGACTTCTAAGATGGCCCTCAGTGATTCCCACTTCCTGATATTTATGCCCTTGTGTACCCTGCCCCACCTCCCCACCAAACCTTGAGTGTGGATTGACTTAGTAACTTGCTTTTTACCAATAGAATATGATAAAAGTGGTGAGATGTCATCTTGTTGATTAGGATGCAAAGGATTGTAATGCTTATCTCGCTAGCAGACTTTGCCACTATTGATGACTTAGAGACTCAGTCTTATTGCCTGCAAGGAACACACAAACTCAGAAGCAGGTCATTCCTCAGTCAAGTCTTCATATGGGATCACAAATCCTGGGCTGACACTTAGTGAGATAATAAGTGTGTGTTGTTTTAAGTTGCTAACTTTTGGGGTGATTTGTCACACAGCAATAGCTAACCGACATATTCAACTGTAGTCTTATTCCTACTTTTACTTTTTGATCCTAATGGTGCTTTTTTTCCTTCTTGTCGTGGAGTGTATTCCACTCTTCATGCAGTGGCCTCTTCTGGGAATGTGGTAAGTATAAATATGCAAACAAGAAGTGGATTTTGAATTAGGACTCAGGACTCTCTGACTCCCAAGTGCATGCTAGTTTCACAGAGGCTAATTGAAGAATAATGATTAATTCTTGAAACCACATCTATGCTACATTGCAGCATGGATGGAGTGGTGAGAATTAAAGTAGGCTCCAAATTATAGAAAATGAAGGGAAGTTTGGACTTAATATGTTGAAAATGGAAATTTGTTAATGAGTTTTAATGCAGCAGATGAGAGACACATTTCAGGAAGTTCCTAATGAGAATGAAGAAAACACTTCTATTAGTTATCTACTACTGTGGAACAAATCACCCCAAACCTAGTGGCTTAAAGCTACAATAATCTATTATCATTTTTCAAGGTTTCTATTGGTCAGGAATTCAGTAGTAGCTCAATGTGACAGTTCTGGCTTGTGGTTGCTCCTAAGTTGTCAGTCAGGTGTCATCTGGGGCTGCAATCATGGAAAGGCTTGACTGGGGCCAAGGAATACATTTCCAAGATGGCGCCCTCACAACTTGGTGTTGGCAACTTGGTTCCTTTCTATGTGGGCTCTCCACATGGATACCTGAGTGTCCTCATGACATGGTGCCTGGCTACCCTCAGAGCAAGCTATGGAATCCCTGTAAGGGATTTATGTAACTCCTTAGAGAGAAATCCATGGGTTAAATTGGCCATGTTTAGCTAGAAGTTAAATCCTATTTTAAAAATCTCCTCATATCACATCCATATAATGCAGATAGTTTAATTAATCAGTGAAAAAATTTGTTGAAACATATTATATTCTTGGTGTGAAGTAGAGAAAACAATTTAAGATGTGGTTTTTCATTGTATATGTATTATCAGCTAGAGATAGTCACTATTTATTGGTCTTTACACTGCTTTTGTGATGCTAATAGAGTAAACACTACAACTTTTATGAGAAATAGAAATAATAAATAGCAGGTGTGCATCATAAGAGACTCCCCCCCCCTCCCACGCACACAAATTTCTCTAGAGGTACGAGATGAAGTATGAAATCAAACCAAAGAGGTATTACGCGTCTGGTGAAATAAAACTAACAACACTACGGCAGAACTCTTATGTAATTATATTTTCCTCTTGGGGATTTTAAGATTTCCCTGAATAGTTTAAATGATCATTATCATTATATTGTTCTGCATGCACAGTATTTTTCTGAAATTATTTGATGAGGAATAAAAATGATTACCAGGCTGGCCACATAAAAAATTCTATGAAGAAAAATCACGACAAATTCCATTAGGAAAAGCACCTTTAGGATGAAAAAGTAGAAGTAGGAATGAGACTAAAGTTGGATATGTCAGGAAAGTAATTATCATGCAAAGATTTAGCATCTTCTTGACAAGGTATGGTTATCTTTTCAAAGACTTCATTAACCTCAAATTGGACAGCTCTCCCTAGCCTTTCAAAATGTCTCTAGTATACAGGTGGCCATTTGTTCTCTGAAAAACAACACCTCAGTGATGATTGCTTCTGGATTTAGCCTGATTTAGCTCCAGAGATACCCAAGGCATCTCTTCAGGGAATACAGCTCAGATGCTGCCTCTGAAGAGATGGTGTGCAAATATTTCAGAGCTAAGATGGCATATGAATTGCTCCCCAGAAAGTAGAGACCACCAGTGAGTCCTGAAAAGGCTTCCTTGGTCATTTTCCTCTCTCTGAACCTGGAGATTCATGTGAATGCATTGCTGTCCTCGGTCCACTACAGTGAAGGAATACATAATTCCCATTTCTTTTTTTTAAAAGACAGGAACATATAATAATCATTTTATTATTGCTTGATTATTAATTTACAAAGGCATTGTTTTATAGCCTCTATCTACAATGCTCTATTTAAAAACACTTTAATTGTGATTAAATACTTATAATATAAAATTTACCATATTAACAATTTTTGAGTGTGCAGTTCTGTGGCATGAATTACATTCACATTGTTGTGCAGCCATCATCACCATCCATCTCAGAGTTTTTCCAGCCTCCAAACTGAAACTCTGTCCCATTAAACAATAAATTCTCATTCCTTTGTCTCCTGAGCCCCTGACAACCACCATTCTACTCTTTACCTCTATGAATTTGTCTACCTTAAGTACCTCACATGAGTAGAATCATACAATATGTGTCATTTTGTGTCTGGTTAATTTCACTTAGCATAATGTCTTTAAGTTGCATCCATGTTGTAGTAGGTCAGCATTCCCTTCATTTGAAAAGCTGAATAATTATATATTATTGTATATATATATATCCATTGTATGTCTATATCACATTTTGTTTATCCATTCATCCCTTCATGGACACTTGGGTTGCTTCCAGTTTTTAGCTGTTTTGTGAATAAAGCTGTTATCAACATGAGAATACAAATGTCTGTTCAAGTTCCTGCTTTCCATTCTTTTGGGTATGTAACCAGAAGTAGAATTTCTGGATCGTATGGTAATTCTATGTTTAATTTTTTGAAGGACCACCATATAGTTTTTCATAGTGGCTGCACCATTTTACATTTCTCCACATCTCATTTTGTTATGATAACTTGTATGCATTTTCTAGGTGTCAGGGACACTGACAAGGTCAATCTATGTGGATTTTTCTACTTTAAAAAATTGACATAAAAGTTACACACCATAAATTCAATGTCTAAAACAATGGTTTTTAGTATATTTACAAAGTCTTGCTATATCTGTCTAATTCCAGAATATTTCCCTTAGCAGTGACTCACATTCCCCTCTTCTCCCAGCCCCTGGAAACCCTAGTCTTTTTGTCTCTATAGATTTGCCTATTCTGGACATTTCATACAAATTGAATCATACAATATATGTTTTCTTGTGACTGACTTTCTTCATGTAGAGTAATGTTCATGAGGTTTATTTATGTTGTAGCAAGTATCAGTACTTTATTCGTTTTTGTGGGTGAATTATATTCCATTGTATGAATGGAACTCATTTTGTCTATCCATTCATCAGCTGGTGGATATTTGGGTTGTTTCATGTTTTGGCTATGATAAATAATGCTTCTGTGAATGAATATCCATATATGGGTTTTGTATAGACATGTGTTTCCAATTCTCTTAGATATATATGAATCATATGGTAATTCTGTGTTGCTGTGGACTGAATGTTTGTGTCTCGCTACAATTAATATTTTGAAGCTCTAACCCCCAGTGAGATGGTAATTGGAGGTGGAGGCTTTGGGAGGTAGGTAGGCCATCAGGGTGAAGCCCTCATGAGTGGCATTAATGCCTTTGAAAAGACACTAGAAAGATGCTCTCTCTCTGCCATGTGGTGGCTGTCTGCAAACCAGTAAGAGGGCCCTCACTAGAACTTGAGCATGGTGGCACCTTGATCTTGGACTTCCCAACCTCCAGAAGTGTGAGAAATAAATGTATGTTTAAGCCACCCAGTCTGTGGTATTGTGTTAGAGCAGCCTGAGCTGACTCAACCACTATGTTTAACATTTTGTGGAACCACCAAACCATTTTCCAAAGTGGCTGCATCATTTTACATTCCCATCAGTAGTATATGATCGTCCTGGTTTCTCCACATCCTCACCAACCCTTGTTATTGTCTGTTGTTTCATTATAGCCACCTTGGTTGGTATGAAATGCTGTCTCATTGTGGTTTGGATTTGTCTTTCCCTGATTACTAATGATGATGAGCATCTTTTCATGCACTTAATGCAATTTGTACATCAGTGGCAATTTGTAGAAAATGTCTTTTCAAATCCTTTGCCCACTTTTAATTGGACTATTTGCCTTTTAATTGTTGAATGGTGCCTGAATTATTGGATCCTCACTAAATGAGGATGGCACTGGTATTGTCCCATTTCTGTAGATGAGAAGAGCTGAAACTTAGAGAGGCTGGCAGGTAGGAGAGCTGGAATTCCACCCCAAGTTTGCAACATGCCAGTGCCTGAACTCCTAACCACCAGGCTACACTGCTTCTATTTTGGGCTTCGGCTTCTGTGAGATGTTCACAGGACTGTTGTGTGCCAGTGCAGTCCCAGCAGCACAATTTTTTTTCCATTGAGTAGTGCTTAGGGATTATCTTCAGGATGTACTTTTACCAGATTCATTGGATGGGCTGAAGAGCTGAACTTCTGTTCTTAAAATACCCAAATCATCAAATTGACCAAAAGTTTCCATTCCTCGTTGGCCGTGCTAGTATCAAAACAGAGTTTGTATGTGGCTTCTTTGAGAGTCGATAGTGGCAGATGCCTGTTGGTATGTGTGAGAACATTCAGCTGTTCAGAGGGCTAAAGGATAGCCTGCCCTGGGGTCAGACCATGCTTCTTAAGGGTCCATTCATCTATAACCTTGATTTTCAGACTTTTGTGTGTTTGGCAAGTTATTTATCTCTTTTAAGTGCAACTGAATTATTGTCTCAAAGTTAAGATCCTTGTGAGCACTGTGTAGATGCTTAATATTTGTTGGAAAAAAACCAAACTCATAGGGTTAGCTAATTCCATGCTTTTCAAACTGGCTGCATTCGAATCACCCAGAAAACTTGTTAAAACAGATAATTGAGCACCACCCCAGAGATTCTAGTTGGGCAGGTCTGAGGTGGGGGTCCTGAAGATGTATGTCTCTTACACACTCCTGGGTGATGCTGATGGACCTTTTAATGGGCCATACTTTGAATAGACCCAAGCAAGTGGTCAGTTTCCTGAGGCTTACTGTATTAGCTCCAATATCCTGCTTGGCTTCGAGTGTATGCAAAAGTTGGTCTCACCTCTTTCACACAGCCTCCACCCTCATTACTTGAAAAAAGTTTCCTATTAACTCAGGCCAGGCATTTCACTGTCTTCTGAACAAAAATGGACCCATGCATGAAACTGTTTCTTTCCCTTGTGTTTCCCCTTTCCCAGGCTCTGTACTTGTGGCAGAATACTAAGATGGTCCTCAATATTGTGCCCCTTGCTGTGCACACCCCATATAACCCCCTCGCCTTGAGTATGAACAGAACCCCGCATCGATGTCACCCCTGTGATTAGGTGACTAATTCAGTTCACACTGAGTCAATCAAAAGAATGATGACCTAGGTGGATCTGACCTAATCAGGTGATGGCTTAAAAGGAACTGGCTACTCCCTGAGGTCAGAGTGGTGGGAAGGATGAGGAGGCTTGTGGAGTGGGCCACATGGCAAAGAACTGTGGGCAGCTTCTAGGATCTGTGAGAAGCTCCCAGTTGACAGCCAGCAAGAGATGGGGCCTCAGTACTGCAACCACAAAAATCTGAATTCTGCCAACAGCCATGTAAGCTTGAAAGAGGACTATGAACCTTAGATGACACCATAGCCCAGCTGACACCCTGCTCGTGGCCTAGTGAGACCCTGAGCAGAGGACTAAGATAACCTGACCCACGGAAATTGTGAGATAATAAATCTGTGCTGTGTGATGTCACTATGTGGTGATTTGTTACACAGCAATAGAAAACTAGCGCAGTATGGAGCACTCTTACTTTGCTACCCCACACTCCAAATGCCTGTGACTCATCATGCTCCTCAACCTAGGGGCGGACCCACACTTGAATAACCAAAAACACTCATGGACTGGTGCCCTCATTAAAAACATCATCATGCTGTGTCCATTTTTAGCACCAAAAACAACTTTTAGATGCTTTGCAATTGCAGTTTTTCTTTCTTTTGGCCCAGGTTAACTTTTTAAAATAGACACATAATGTTTGTATGCATTTATGGGGTGCATCCCATCTTGGGTATGTCAAGGGGAGGGGATCATGTATCATTGCAGGATAGGTGGTTGGAATTTGGGGCCATCTTAGACTGTTCATCACAATTGTGAGGCAGAACAGCCCATCCCTGGCAGCACTTCCTGGTACTTCTTGACATGGAAGTCCCTGAGAGTTCTGCTCTGATGCTATATGCAATTCATAAGCGACGGGAAGGTCACAACCTATGGAGTCCACCAATATCTCCACCAATCTGCCCGCAGCACTAAGCAATTGGCCAATGCTGGGATCTACTCAGTGATTTTTCTTCTAACCCATTTAAAAGGCAAAATAAATATAGCATAATTTTCCAGTTCAAAATGTGTTTGGAGAAAACTCCAAGCCCTTTTTTTTGTGTATGCTCAATGCAGTGACCCACCTTGAGTAAAGAAGAAGGAAAGGACAGTTTTAGCAAGAGGAAGAGGTGAAGAGAGGGCATTGCAGGAACAAATCCATTCCAACAACACCTGCGTTTGGTTGGCCAAAGAGTCTTCCTGTTGGGGCAAATGCTGCTTTGAAGAGGCTAGTATTGGGGTTCACTTCCCTCGAGATCATCTCAGGGTCTACCTGCAGATGATAGTGTGAGCAGTAGCAGCTAAAACATGTCTGGTACTTCCGTACATCGCTAGCAGCTGGGGCTTGGGGCCCTTGGAAAATGGTAATGGCAGGCCATAGGGAGGAGAGAAGAGAGGAAATGAAGCCATGGTTATTTCCTTTTTTGGTGGGGAGACGGGGTTGTGCTCCGTCTCCCAGGCTGGAGTGCAGTATTGCGATCTTGGCTCACTGCAACCTCTGTCTCCCAGGTTCAAGCAATTCTTCTGCCTCAGCCCTCCAAGTAGCTAGGACTACACGCATGTGCCACCATGCCCAGCTAATTTTTTGTCTTTTTAGTAGAGACGGGGTTTCACCGTGTTGGCTGGGCTAGTCTCGAACTCCTGACCTCAAATGATCTGCCTGCATCGGCCTCCCAAAGTGCTGGGATTACAGGTGTGAGCCACTGTGCCTGGCCAGTTATTTCATAAGATGGCTGTGCATTTTACCTTTGCCAAGAGCTGCCCATTCCATCCAGCCTCTTAGGTCAGTGAATGTGTTCTCCAAGTAGGTGAGGATGTAGAAAAAGTTTTCTTTCTCCAATCCAATAGACATAAATCTCAGAGACCCTCCCAAATAGACAAATCATTTTGTATGTGTTCCCAGTGAAATATGTCCCAGAAAGCTGCCTTTGTTCTTCACTCAGTTCCACACTCAGGGATACTTTCCCAGTTCTGACTAAGGTGAGGAAACAGCATTCAACAAGCATGCACTGAACGTCTTTGGTACTGAACGGGTTGTGAGTGTTGGGCTACACTTTGAATAAGGCTTAGATCGACTCTACCCTCAAGGGGCTACACGTGTTTCAGGATTCCTTGGGACAGAGATGAACAAAAGCTCTCAGAGCCCAGGGGAAGGAACATTGAACATTTCTAGGGAAGATGAGGAATGATGTTGCTACCATCTCTCTGGTCACCTGCTAATTATTTTAAAGTCAGGATTATAAATAGGTGTTGGCTTAACAGCCCCAAAGAGCTGAAAACAATGAACACATGAAACTTAAGTCCCCTGGTGAGAATATGGTTCATTCTGTAGCTTTAGTCTTTGTGTTTGAAGAGACCTTTCCTGTGGCAACTTGCATTTATGGAATAGAGATTGAAAGAAGGATCCGAAAAGCACCAGATTTGAAGGTTAAGAACCACTTCAAGTGATCTTTTTAACACTTTAGGCAAACTTAGGTTCACAAGCAACAGCCCTGCTTACTGACTGTTTCTGTATGGGCCACAGGCTAAGAATCGCTTTGGCATTTTAAAATGGTTGGAAAAAATCAGAAGATAATATTTCCTGAAATGTGAAAATTATATAAAAGTCACATTTCAGTGTCCAAAAATGAAGATTTATTCGAGCCCAGCCATAGCCACATGTTTACATATGGCTTGTATTTGGGATACAGCAGCAGAGTCAGTAGCTGCTACAGAGACTGTGTGGCCTGCACAACCTAAAATATTTACTGTCTGGGCTTTACGCAAGGACCTGCCCTGGGTAATGGGGTGAAATAAGTGGAACAAAACCATACACCACTTGGAAAATAAGTAGAACATGACATTCTGCCAATCTGTAAAGTAAGTTGAACAAAAACATACACAACTGTGAGTGTGGGTTGCAAAGGCTGGTTAGGAGCTGATTATAAAAGGGTTGGCAAGAGGCCAAGAAGTGTGGGTATATTTAAAATCAAATCAGTTTCAACATTTACATCTTTTGATGGCAATTCAAGTACAGGAAATAAATGAATTGAACAAAACCCAAGTGTTTCTCATTTTGGCAAGAGTTGAGGGCAGTTGGGTCCATTGAACCTGTTACATCTAAGCCCAAGTCTTCCAGAAAATTCTTGTTGAGATGACATCTTGTCTTAGATGACTAAGAATTTGAGATGACAAAATTCTTGTGGATGACTAGTCCACATATTTGAAAGAAACATTGAGACTCAGTTTCACCCTGAAAACAAATTGACTTGGGTGCTGAACCACTTGAAAGTTGTCAAGATCTATTTTTCCCCCTTTTCCTCTTACTCTCTTGCCTTTTTATCTTGATCAATCTGCCTGCATTCTGATTGATTCATGTCATTGATAAATATTTATTGACCATCCAGTGTTTGCTAGGCACTGTTATAAGCATTTGCTTATAACAATCAGCTCAAAATTTTGAACAATCTCAAAATTTTGAACAATCTCAAAATTTTGAACAGCTCAAAATTTTGAACAATCAGCTCAAAATTATAGTCTAATAGGAGTGTTGAAAAATCTGCAAAATAAATATGTGAAAGACACAGCATGTTAGAGGCAAGAGAGGCAAGAGGAAAAGTCCAGATTGTTCAGGCTGGGAGATGTCGCAGTTTTAGACAAAGTGACTGGTGGTGATAGAAGCTCCTAAGAGAGGTCTTACTGGCTGGTCTGGAGGATCAATACTAGCATCAGCAAACATCAGTGGGTACCTGGGTGTCCCTAAGTAAGCCAGCATCAGCTCTAACCACAGGGGAAAATACAACGAGGCAGAAATGTCCAGAAAGCCCAGAAAGCATTGAGAAAGCTTTTAAATTTCTATCCCACTAGTTTCAAATTCAAGATAATTCTTGAAGCTTACCGGAAACATAACTTGTCCAGTGAATTAACATGATCGAATGAATCCAGACAGTAGTCAACCACCAGTGGAATGGACACAGCCTGGCTGTGGGAGGCATTTCTGCCTTCCCTACTGTTGTCTGATGGTGTGTCTTCCTGGAGGGGGCTTTTAGTACTCTAGCCTTGGATGGAGCTGGCTGAAGCCACACCTTACATTTACTTAGAACCCCAGAAATGGGACGTTGTTGGATTTAAATAACATACCCTTAGCAGATTTGGTGAATAGTACTCTGAAATCCTGCAAAACTGATCTTCCTCAGGTACTTTTTGTTAACTTCTTTTGTATTGGTTAGTACACTCAATCATCATATAGAACAAATTAAGATTGAATTAGCTTTCTCTCTGCCCAGAAAGTAACTTTCTGAGTTTATATGCTAAATTTCATTGTTTGGAATCATTTTGGATGTGTGATATGTTTAGTATTAATACACACACATTAACATATCTTTTTTTTTTTTTTTTTTGGAAACAGGGTCTCTCTCTGTCACGCAGGCTGGAGGGGCAGTGGTGCGATCTCGGCTCACTGCAGCCTCTGCCCTCCCAAGATTGAGAAGCCCGATTCTCATGACTCAATGCAGGTAGCTGGGACTACATGCACATGCCACCATGCCCGGCTAATTTTTTGTATTTTTAGTAGAGATGGGGTTTCACCATATTGGCCAGGCTAACATATCTATATAAATGAAATAATATATGAAAGATGCATAAGCTATAAATATATTTAATGTATTATATGTATATTTATATATGATAAACATACAGTTATATGTATCTATTATCAGTTACATCCAGATAACCACATAACATATTTTCTATATATCTGTTTACAACCATATAACATATATTATATATAATTGTATATTACATGTATGTATATTTATATCTATAATAGAAATATGCTTTATATATTTTATACCTATAAAATAGCTATGTTACATATTTATAAGTATTATGCATAAATATCCATATTTTAGTATATCACTATATATAATGTATAAGTATGTATCAAATGATATCTTTATTAGATATAGGGGTGGTGGAGCAGATATATAATGAGGCTACATTTAGATATTTATGCGTAGCATCTCCCTGGTTTGTTTTGAAGTTTTTTTTTTTTAAACTGAGTAGGGAACTGGAGTTTAATTTGTTTCTGGAAAGGAGTTGACATAATTTGAATAAAAAATAAACAGACTTTCCCATTAGGTTTGAAATGTAATTTGTAATGTAAATGTTGGAGAAAATGGTTATTTTTCTTTTCCAGGAACCTAAACCATTTTTGGAAGGGCTCTGTTCTCTTTGGAAAAATAATAGAGATAGCACAGTCATTCAAAGGGAAGATAAAGTTCAAAATCAGCTAGTTCCAAGGATACCAACATCCCCGGGGAGGTGGCGGAGGCGGCGGGGAGGGCCAGTGTGCGCTGTCTCCCCCGGGCTGCGCCTTGGTGCCTTTTACAAGTCACAAAGGGCAGAACGCCCTCGCAGACATTTTTGCTCTAGGGCCAGAACTGAAACAGAAAGGGGGAGAAGAACATCATAATTGGGCTAAGGCTGTTCTTTTTCCCTGAGTACTACGTGTGTATAATATTATATTGAAAATGTAAAATTTTCAGTATCATTAGGGCGTAGAGATCATTGACTTTTTTCCTCCCAACTTTACTACATTTCCTCAGTGTAAATGAAAATCTCCTGAAAATTCATCAGCCCTTTTCCACTTATTACCTCACGTTATTTCATTACTCCCCCAGTTTCTTGGTGTTGACAGCCCAGAATCATCTACGGGAGCCTGGCTCCCCCTCCTTGCCTGACTAGACATTGTGATCTTATGGTTTGGGGTGTGCCCTGGGCACCGAGATGTTTTAAAACCCTCAGGGTGATTCTGACATGCTAACCTTCTCACTTTGTAGTGGAATTATGTAATCCTTCAAGACATCTCAGAGTCCCAGCAAACTGCATTTAGTCTTCATGATTCTCATCACACTGATTAAAAGAAGTGACTCCCCTTTCTTGAATGACAAAGCAATCAGCACCTGTGTTAATGAACATGTACTGCTTGGGCATTTGTTTTCTACTGAGAGTTCAAGATTTGCTAAAACCGTGGAGCATGCATTTGTGGCACTATAGTTGAGAGAAATAGACGATTTACCAGAGCTAAGAGATGAGGTAGTTACTGCTTTTACTGTTTCCTTCCCTTGCAATTTCAGGTTTGGGCCCCTGGCACCTTTGATTAAAGGAGAGAAGTCACACAGCAAGAGTAGTCCTAGGATGCTGTTCGCATCGTCTAGAATATTGATGAAGTCGGCTGGAGTGGGGACCCATGGTGTGGGGCAGACACAGAAATGGCTCAGGCATCAGATAATTCAGCCAGATGTGACTGACATCTTAGAAAAGACCTCACTTGTCTATATGCTGGCTTCTCCATCTCATCCATAAAGAGAAGCAGAGAGCCCCTGCCTCAAGACTTAAATGAACTCATAAACAAAAGCACTCCGCAGGGTTTGGGGCATATAGCAGCTGCTCAGTAAATGAAAAAATATGTATTACTACTTTGGAGCAGCCCTTTATTTTTTATTTTTTCAGGTGGTGACAAAGTATCTTTCAGAATGCAAAGATCTTTTTCTTTTTTCCTTCTTTCTCTTCCAAAGGAAGAAGGTGAAAATGTGGAGATGAATGTCTTTAAAAGTGACATTCACACCTAAGTGTGAAATCTTCAAAGAACAGAATAAGTTCATATGGACCTCTGTCCCCTGCCCAGAGCACAGGGTTCCCTGCTCGGTGTTCCGCCTGGTGCTTCTCATAGCATGAACTTGGTGCTGGTTATGTCTTTACTTCTCAAACTCGCATGGATCATCCTTTCTCTGTATTGCTCTTTCTCTATGGATTGGACATTGCTAGTGGCTGAATGTGTGTCTCTTCAAAATTCATGTTGAAATCTAACCCCCAAGGTGATGGTGTCAGGAGGTGGGGCCTTTGGGAACTGCTGAGGTCATGAGGGTAGAGCGTTGTGAACGGAATGAGTACCCAGAGAGTTCCCTTGCCCTTCCACCCTGTGAGGACACAGCGAGGATGCACTGTGGCTCCACCACGCATCTATGAACCAGGAAGTGAGTCCTCACCAGACACAATATCTGCTGGTGCCTTGATCTTAGGGTTCCGGCCTCCAGAACTGTGAGCAATAAGTGTCTCTTGTTCATAAGCTGCCAGTCTATGGTGTTTTGTTAGAGCAGCCTGAATGGACTAAGACAGAAATTATTCGCAACTCTTCATTTTGCTGTAACTGCTATTACTTTTGTTATTTCTTTATCCCTCCCCCCCTTTTTTTCTCCCTTAATTGCTCTCTGATGGATGAAACATGGTCAAGACTGGACCCAGAGTAACAGACCCTGGACCTCAGCCTTGTCCTGCCTGAGTGTAAAGCAGAGGCTCTTCTGATCAGGGACCGCTTGGTGCTTCCTGTTATTCACAACCTGAAGCCGCCAGTGTCATATGAAAACAGTGTCATTGTATTTATGAAGAATTCTTTAGGGGTCTTCTTGAGGGCAGCCAAAGGACATTGCAAGGTTAAGTCAGCATTTGGGGGAACAACATTTTCTATCCTTCTGAATATCTGTTTGACATCTGCTTTGCTGGGATCTCAAAATTTGAAGCAACTGGGACAGTTTTAGGCAGAGGCACATCTATAGCTAGGGAACTGGTCAGGAAATCACTTGGTTTAAGAATTGGGTCCCTAAGATCTCCTGAACTGTCTGTCCCTCTTAGATGGTGGAGGAGACCTAGAACGGAGAACAGGAAGGGCTGAATGTATTGTATGGGTGTCTCCGTTCTGAACGAGTCTTCCCTTTTAGTGAAACCCATTTGGGCACATACATGATTCCTAGCACTCTATGTATATATTTTCAGAGCATTTCTCACCTGTTAAGATCATTCCCTAATATGTGTAATATGCTTCACAGGATAGTCTAGTAAAATGATAGCACTGTGTTTATTTGTTAATAGCAAACCCAGGAGTGACTCAGCTTTGCTTCATTTCTGGAGTATGTCAACTGGAGTAAAAACTTGACCATGAACACTGATGACCTTTATCTTTGCATCAGCAAGTTTTAGATGAACAAAATCATTTATTATCTCCATCACCTAAAGATACTGACTGCTAACATTTTAGTGAATCTCTTTCCAATCTTTGAATTTTTAAAAATCTGCATTCTAAGGTTGTGATTACACTGAATATATAATTCTGTATTCTGAATTTTAAGTTTAATATTGTAATGTCTTTCTTCATATTTTTACATATTCATTTCAAACAGTATATTTAATGGCAGCATAATTTCTTAAATATTTTCTTCTACCTTTCCCCTTAATATTTCCTTCTGTTCTGTGTCTGCTTCAAGGATTCAGTAAATTATGACTTATAAAGTTAATGCATATTAAATAGGATTTTGGCTAATGTGGTCTGTATTTTTGTGATCTAGCTGCATCTTAATGGTACCAGAAATAAAATACAGTACCTCGGAGATATTGCATATTCAGTTCCAGACCACCGCAATACAGTGAATAGCACAGCAAAGTGAGTCACACGAACTTTTTGGTTTCCCAGTGCATATAAAAAGTTATGTTTACGTTATGCTATAGTCTATTAAGAGTACAATTGCATTATGTATAAAAATATAATGTAATTACATTAATTAAAAATAATTTATTGCTAAAAATGCTAATGGTCATCTGAGCCTTCAGCAAGTCATCATTTTTTTTTTTTTTTTTTTTTTTTTACTGGTAGAGGGTCTTGCTTTTACGTTGATGACTGCTGACTTATCAGAGTGGTGGTTGCAGGAGGCGGGGGTGGCTGTGGCAATTTCTTAAAATAAGACAACAATGCAGTTCACTACATCAGTTGACTCTACTTTCATGAAAGATTTTTCTGTAACCTATGATGCTATTTGACAGCGTTTTACCCCCAGAAGAACTTCTTTTAAAATTGGAGTTAATCTTCTCATATCTTGCCTCTGCTTTATCATCTAAGTTCACGTACTAGTCTAAATCCTTTGTTGTCATTTCTACAATGTTCACAGCATCTTTACCAGGAGTAGAGTGCATCTCATGAAACCACTTTCTCTACTCATCCATAAGAAGCAGCTTCTCATCCATCCAGGTTTGATCATGAGGCTGCAGCAATTTCGTCCCACCTTTAGGCCCCACTTCTAATTCTAGCTCTCTTGCTATTTCCACCACATCTGCAGTTACTTCCTTCACTGAAGTCTTGAACTCCTTGAATTCATCCATGAGGGTTGGAATCAAAGTCTTCCAAACTACTGTTAATGTTGGTATTTTGACTTCCTCCCATGAATCACGAAAGTTCTTAATGATATCTAGAATGGCTAATCTTTTCCAGAAGATTTTCAATTTACTTTGCCTAGATCCATCAGAGGAATCACTATCTATGGCAGCTATATCCTTATGAAATGTACTTCTTAAATGATAAGACTTGAAAGTCAAAATGACTCCTTGATCCATGGGCTGCAGAATGGATGCTGTGTTAGCAGGCATGAAAACAACACTAATCTCCTTGTACATCTCCATCAGAACTCTTGCATGACCAGGTGTATTGTCAATTAGCAATAATATTTTGAAAAGAATCTTTTTTTTTAAACAACAGATTTCAACAATGGGCTTAAAACATTCAGTAAACCATGCTGTAAACAGATGTGCTGTCATCCAGGCTTTGTTGTTCAATTTCTAGAGCACAGGCAGAGTAGATCTAGCATCATTCTTAAGAGCCCTAGGATTTTGGAGATGACAACTGAGTGTTGGCTTCAATTTAAAGTCACCAGCTGCATTAGCCTCTAACAAGAGAGTCAGTCTGTCCTTTGAAGTTTTGAGGCCTGGCATTGACTTCTCCATAGCTATGCAAGTCTAGATGGCATCTCCTCCCAATAGAAAGCTGTTTCATTTACATTGAAAATCTGTTGTTTAGTGTAGCCACCTTCATTAGTGATGTTATCCTAGGTCTTCTGGAGAACTTACTGCAGCCTCTCCATCAGCACTTGCTGCAGCACATTGCACTTTTATGTTAAGACGACGGCTTCTTTCCTCAAATCTCATGAACCCCTGCTAGCTTCCAACTTTTCTTCTGCAGCTTCCTCACCTCTCAGCCTTCATAGAATTGAAGAGTTAGGCCCTCACTCTGGATTAGCTTTGGTTTAAGGGAATGTTGTGACTGGTTTGATCTTCTATCCAGACCACTCAAACTTTCTCCATATCAGCAACAAGGGTGTTTCACTTTCTTATCATTCCTGTGTTCCCTGGAGTAGTACTTTTAATTTCCTTCAAGAACTTTTCCTTTGCATTCACAACTTGGTGCACTGGTCCAAGAGGCCCAGCTTTTGGCCTGTCTCAGCTTTCAACATGCCTTCCTCACTAAGCTTAAGCTTAATCATTGCTAACTTTCAATTTAAAGTAAGAGACGTGTGATTCTTCCCTTCACATGAACACTTAGACGCCATTGTAGGACTAGTAATTGTCCTAATTTCAACATATTGTTGTGTCTCAGGAAATAGGGAGGGCTGAGGAGAGGGGGAAGGATGGCTGATCTGTTGAGCAATCAGAACACACACACACAACATTATCTATTAAGTTTGCCATCTCCTATTGGTGGAGTTCATGGTACCCCAACATAATCACAATAATAACATCAGAGATCACTGATCACAGATCAGTATAACAGATACAATGGTAATGAAATGGTTTGAATTGAAATACTGTGAGAATTTCCAAAATGTGACACAGAGACACAAAGTGAGCATGTGCTGTTGGAAAAATGGTGCCAATTTTGAATGGTGCAAATCAAGATTTGCTTGATGCAGGGTTGCCAGAAACCTTAAATTTGTAAAAAATGCAATATCTGTGAAGTGCAATAGAAAGAGATATATGTGTGTATAACTAATTTGTCTAAACAATAACTCACAAATAGGTAATTAGTGCTACAAGTGAGAACATTGGAGGTTTCGTAGTGTGTAGGGTCCTAACAACTCAAGCCAGTGGTTCTGAGACTTGAGTGTGTGCCAGCCTCACCTGGGGAACTTGCTAAATACTGATACCTGGACACCACCCCATTATTCTGGTCCTCTTGGTCTAGGGTGGGACCTGAGAATATGCATTTCTAACAAGCTCCCAGTTCATGCCGCTGCTACCGGCCCAAGGACCACACATTGAGTTGTTCTGACGCATATCATTGGGTCTTCTGGTTCATGATGATAATGTCTACACACTTATCTAATTTTGCTGACGGTACCTAAAGGAAGGCAAACAAGCCAGTAAACTCAAAGCATGAGTCTTGGACTGTGTTGGTTATAGTTGGCATCTGTTGTGAAAGGGATCATGTCAATATGAAGTTTTGCTAACAGTAAAAATTGCATTTGAAGCCAGGCATGGTGGCTCCTGCCTGTAATCCCAGTGTTTTGGGAAGCCAAAGCAGGAGGATTGCTTGAGGCCAGGAGTTCGAGACAAGCCTGGGCAATATAGTGAGACCCCGTCTCTTAAAAAAAAAAAAAAAAATTAACCAGGTGTGGTGGCACACACACACCTGTGGTCCCAGCTACTTGGGAGGCTGAGGGGGAGGAATCGCTAGAGCCCAGAAATTGGAGGCTGCAGTTCTGATTGCACCACTGCACTCCAGCCTGGGCCACAGAGAGAGACCCTGTCTCTAACTGAAAGGAAAAAAGATTACATTTGAACTTTAAGGCCCCTTTTACACTAATTTCCTGCTTCGCTAAATAGAGGGGTGGAGGCAGAAGTCTCTTTCCTCGACCATTTGTAATCCAAATTCAATTTTTACTTCTTTTTGCCATCCCCAGCTAGGATCATTGATTCTTTCTTTCTTTGGTTGCTTTCTGGTAGGTCACACCTAAGCATAAGACAGAAAGTCTGTCCCTGTTTAACGTCGGCGTCCTCTTGCTTCACTGTGTGCAAAACTTCTCTGCTTTGGGGATTATGTAGGAGAGAATCTGAAGCTGGATGTGGACCACGCCAGTTCCCCGCACAGCAGCTGTGGGCTCAAGAGAATGAAAAACAGCGTTTCAAAAGTGAATTATGCAAATGTGATGTGGATTTTTTTTTGGGGGGGGGGGTTCCGATTATCCCCAAAAGCAGAATGCAAATCACTAGGTGGTCCACAGTCATTTTCCGTTCTGGGCACAATGGCCTTTCTAGTACAAAATGTGCCACTGGCAATTGATGCTGCAGAGAAACAAGCAAATCTACTGTACACAAACGCCATATTTCAGAAGCCCTTTTAGGGTGTTCTCTCCTATGATAAAATGCAGGCTGCCTACATGAAGGAGTGGTGTGTTCCAGGGCCCCTGAAGATATGAAAACTGTGGGCAGTTTCCTACTCTGCTAGTGGATTCCCTTTTATGTTTTCAGGCAGAAAGCTCCATGGAACTGAACATCATTATTTTTTATTTTGTCTTCATCACACAAGGGGTTCTTTCAGGAAAACGACTTCCAGTTTGATGGGCAGGACAGATCTTTGTGTTTCTCCAGAGTCTTCTGTGCACGAATGACAAAATAGCACCTTATAAAACACACCTAGTGAAAACGGGCATTTTGTTTTGTGAGGCAAACTTTGTGGACTACTCTGTTTGGCACAGGCCAACTGTGAAAACACAGCAAAAATTCAGCCCTATTCAGTCAGTATTTGTGACTTGCTTGGAATCATATAACATCCTTGGAAAATGAGTGGCCAGTGTGACAGAGGAGAAAACTGCCCAGGGAAGACATTTATTTCATTTGAAGAAAGAGGGGAAGAAAGATTGTGCCCTGGTTCTTTTGAGATGCTGGAATCATCTGTGCTTAAGAAAAAAAAAAAAAAAAGGGTTGTTTCCCTAGCAACAAGACATAAGAGGAAATTCTCATAAATTTTCTTCACCTACTCTTTTTTTAAAATGCAGTGAAGCAGATGGTTTGGATGTTGCAGGTATTCCACATTCTAATTTACTCAGTGTCGATAGAAGGAGCATAAATATTGAAAGGTGTGCGCTCCGCAGTTTGCAAAACTATAGCCTTAGAACTATTTCAAAGGTGAAAGCTTTCCAATATTCAGCTTCTTTATCAATAACCCAAACAGGATGTTGGCAAGGAAATAGCACCTGAAGACCCAAACCTTTGGCATGTAAGAAGGAGACAGGAAGGGGAAAAAAAATCAGCCTGGTTGGGTAACACAGAATAAGAGAAAGCAATGGTCTTGGAAGGATAGCTAGGAGAAACAAGGACCCACTGTCAACCCGTAGGTATCAGCAGGAAATCTTCACCAAACCTATTGACATCATGTGGCCATTCAGTTTAGCGTTCCACTATGTAGTCTACCTACAGGTGCTTACTGCTTGTCAAGCCTCTGACTACGCCTTCACCAGCATGATGGGTTTTCTTTTCCTAAGCTACCTCTGTCCATAGTGGAGATGAGTCTCTTGATTTTTATCACTGAAGCCGCCTTACCCATGTGCATAGAAGTGCGTGAGAAGGTAGGAGAACCTTGAGTTTCATATAGGAAAGGGTTCACATATGAGAATTCTGCTCATAAGGTCAGATGTGGGAAAGCTCTTTGTCCCTTTCATTGAAAATTATTTTTGAGACCCGGCTTGTGTTTGTACTGAAGGAACATTTTGGTTCCTTCAATATTTTTTTTGGTGCCTAGTACCTAGATTTACACAGTATCCGAACAAATAGTGATGCATGTATAAGCCATTTTAAATTAAGCAAAATGATAATTCAGGTTTTGGAATGCTGAAAACAAAATTTAGAAGCATCCATATATATATATTATATAACATATAATATATATCATATATATGTATAGGATATGTAAGATATCCACCTGGATCATATGTATTTCTTTTGAAGACATACAGATTTAATTTTCTTTTATATTCATTGCATATAATATACTTAAACCCATTCTTTAGTTTATTTCATAGAAATGACATAGGCAGATAACAGATAATCCAACTTCCAGAATGAAACACATAAAATAGCTTGGCAGGCAGGATGGCTGGGTTTCAGCTGTTGTCAGCCCTAAGTACAGTGTTTATTGTTGTTGGCTGCTGGTCATATATGTTTGATGACTATGAGGTAGCTTTTGCTGAGGTTTGCTGCATCCTGGACCATTTTCAGACAGTTGTCAAGTGTGACTGAAAAATACGATTTATTCCCTATTTTTAAAAAATAGCTTGAATGTCCACTGATATCTACATTGAAATTATGTAGCTAATTTTCTATTTTATTAGGGCTGTGAAGCTCATAGTTGTTTGGTTCTCTGGGAATGTGTGCCTTCCAGCCACTCTCAGGCACATCATCACTGAATGGCGCCTTTGGGTCCTTGAACGGGAAGTGGTCTTTCAGCTCTGATCAAGTACGCCTGTTTATTAGGCAAGGTGATTAAAGTGGTGGTGAACATAGAAGGATAATTCTCCAGATGGTAAGCACGTTCACGAAAACAATTGGGAAGCCTCCAACTTCTATTTTATTTTATTTTATTTTTTAAGGGATCAACTTACATTATTTCATGGATGAAGTGAAACTTTGGACTGAAGATAAACGAATTTAATGCAACTCTAAGCAGCTACAATACTTGATTGAAGGCATCTGGATTGCCCTAAAATATTTTTTAATTAATAGCTATTGGATGGTTGCTTTTTCGGCTATGAGCAGATTAATGCATCTAAAATGCGATTTGTATTTTGTATTTTGGGGCATTAAGAAAATAGGCCTGATGTGAGGTCTATGTTCAGGCTGACACTTAAATTTAAAGCTATTGTGTATACCTCCCTGGGATACTGTTGCTCTGGGATGAGAATTTAAATGCAAAATGATTGCGTGACAAGGATTCTGATTTACAGGATAAAGATGTGCATTTATATGCAGCTGATGAAAATAATTTCCCCATAAGCGTGTTTGTTTATGGACAGAGATATGTGTCCAGCTATGGTATTAGAAAACCCTTTCGGTGATGAGTTTTGGCAAGCTTTTAAAACAGGTTGATAAAAAAATTCACCTAACAGATGTTTGCACCCAGGTTTTCCCACGGAGCCAGGTAATAATCAGAGGAATTGGGGTCTGTTATTTGAAAGAGGCTTTCAAAAGTTGCCGGGAAGGAATCAAAGTTGTGTTAAGTTGTGCAAGGAGGTTTTTCTGTCTCTTTCAATTTTGCTTTTACTACATCCTATTTTAAGATAGATTGCAAATAGTGATTTGCAACCTGGCCAATGTGGAGGATTAGATGTTTTCATATAGAATCTTGCTTTGACAGGGAGTTATGTCCCTCTCTTGGACTCATTTATGCCTGCACCATTTTTCTATTTATTTTTACCATGATGTGTTAATATTTTTGAAGTTCCATTTATTCCTTCCTGATTGTTCCCTTATCTGTCCTTTCCCATGCTTAAGCAGTGAGGTTCTCGTGAACTCGTGGCCTCAGTGTAGAAAGCAGAAAATAACAGGAGGGTTTCCTGTTGGCTTTGGTTTCTAGGAGCCTAAGATGCTAGGGAGAATAGGGGACTCATTCTAGAGGGAAAATCTGGGAATATTTGGAAGTTGAGGAGAGACAGCTAACCTAAAAAACTAGACAATATTGGCTAGGGCTCCAAGAAGGGGAGAAGAGGTATGGATAGAAGTAGAGTGACCTTGGTGACTCTCCTTCTTGGTGACTCTCCACCTTGGTGACTTTGAGGAGGAGCCCTGACTCGTGCTGCCCAGCCTCTCCCCAACACACAGATGACTGCGTGGGGGCCCAGGTGGAGGGACCCTTGGAGGACTCTGCAGAGGTTTTGGTGACCTGACAATATAAAGAAGAATGGTATCATCTGATAAGACAGCCACTTTAGGTGCAGCCATTTTGAGGTCTCCAAACAAGGAGGTGCGGGTCTATTCTGGCCACAGAGGAGTGGCGCCGCTTCTGGGTGCTCAGAATCCCTGGGGGGATGTAGGGGGCTTACCGTTCTTAGGCTGGTCCAGGTTAAAATCCCCTCCTGTGTCTCAGAGTCCCATCCTTTCTTCAGTAGAGCTCTGGCTTTGACTTAGAAGTCAGACTGCATGTTCAGTCATTTTTGCAGCTCTGCTACCTGTTAAATGAAAACCTGGATCTTCTTTTCAGCACCATCTGCTTGCCCTATGGTTGCTGGAGATGAGTCTCATAAATTGGTGGTTAACTACCCTGAGCCTATATACATATATATATACACACACACACACATATATATATATATATATATATTTTTTTTTTTAGGTAGAAATTCTTTTTTTTTTATTATTATACTTTAAGTTCTGGGGTACATGTGCACAACATGCAGGTTTGTTACATATGTATACTTGTGCCATGTTGGTGTACTGCACCCATCAACTCGTCAGCACCCATCAACTCGTCATTTACATCAGGCATAACTCCCAATGCCATCCCTCCCCTCTCTCCCCTCCCCATAATAGGCCCCGGTGTGTGATGTTCCCCTTCCAGAGTCCAAGTGATCTCATTGTTCAATTTCCACCTATGAGTGAGAACATGCAGTGTTTGGTTTTCTGTTCCTGCGATAGTTTGCTGAGAATGATGGTTTCCAGCTGCATCCATGTCCCTACAAAGGACACGAACTCATCCTTTTTTATGGCTGCATAGTATTCCATGGTGTATATGTGCCACATTTTCTTAATCCAGTCTGTCACTGATGGACATTTGGGTTGATTCCAAATCTTTGCTATTGTGGATAGTGCCAGAATAAACATACATGTGCATGTGTCTTTATGGCAGCATGATTTATAATCCTTTGGGTATATACCCAGTAATGGGATGGCTGGGTCAAATGGTATTTCTAGTTCTAGATCCTTGAGGAATCGCCATACTGTTTTCCACAATAATTGAACCAGTTTACAATCCCACCAACAGTGTAAAAGTGTATATTTTTTTGCAAAACTTCCAACAGCGTCCTGCACTTTGTCCTTATAAATATCACTGTGCCCCCTCAGAACATTACCTCCCACCCATGTCTCCACTCTGTCAACCACAGGTAAAGCCTTTATACTTATGGATCCACTACTCACCAGGAGTGACTTCCTCAGGGACAGAGAGGCCAAGAGGGTCCAAGGTGATGCATACGGCACGTCGTCAGAACTGGGAAGGAGAAGGTGAAAATGTTTTAGAACAGATCCAGAAAATCGTATCCGTCTTGGGTCCCTCTGGAAAAGTTTTCAGAAACATGTATTTCAGGGGAAAATTATTATCGTTCTTTTAAAAAAACCCCTTATTTTCCAAAGTGCCCTTTCAGGTTTTTTTTTTTTTTTTTTGAGATGGAGTCTCGCTCTGCTGCCCAGGCTGGAGTGCAGTGGCGCCATCTCAGCTCACTGCAACCTCTGCCTCCTGGATTCAAGTGATTCTCCTGCCTCAGCCTCCCGAGTAGCTGGGACTACCGGTGCGTGCTAATTTTTTTTTTTTTTTTTTTTACTTTAAGTTCTGGGATCCATGTGCAGAACATGCAGTTTTGCTACATAGGTGTACACGTGCCATGGTGGTTTGCTGCACCCATCAACCCATCACCTACATTAGGTATTTCTCCTAGTGTTATCCCTCCCCTAGCCCCCCACCTCCTAACAGGCCCTAGTGTGTGATGTTCCCCTCCCTGTGTCCGTGTGTTCTCCTTGTACAACTCCCACTTATGAGTGAGAACATGGGGTGTTTGGTTTTGTGCTCTTGTGATAGTTTGCTGAGAATGATGATTTCCAGCTTCATCCATGTCCCTGCAAAGGACATGAACTCATTCTTTGTATTTTTAGTAGAGACAGGGTTTCACCATGTTGGCCAGGATGGTCTCAATCTCTTGACCTCGTGATCCCCCTGCCTTGGCCTCCCAAAGTGTTGGGATTACAGGCGTGAGCCACCAGGCCCAGCCGCTGTCACTTCCTTTTTTAAAGTGTTTCTCTTCTTGCAGCCTATCTTTATCTCATAGGTACTGCTGGTGTCTGGTGATGGATGAGGTGGAGCCAGGTAGTTGGGACTTTCTGCTGAGTTCTCTTTCTTCAGCCTGCCTGTCTGTGACTGGTGGTTTGTGTCTTGGGATCCACCCCTGTGGAGCTGAATCATGGTGCTTTCCTTAACGACGTCGCCTGCCGATGCCAGGTGTCCCCTCTTAGTCCAGCATACCTGGCTCAGGACTTGGGCTTTCTGAGCTCTTTAATAGCACAGCCGTGCTCAGATCCCTGGAGTCCCTGGCCCTGACTTCTGCAGTTAGGAGCTCCATGCTCTCGTCTCTCGAGAGCTTCAGCTATCCTGTTGGATTCTTTCCTTTATATGATTGTCCCTATTCTTTGATAACTTGAGACATTATTAATTTTCTACCTTTTAAACTAAGCTTTTCACTGTAAAATAAAGCAAAGGAACAGAAAACTATACAAAACTGGCTGAGTGTGGTGGCTTGAGCCTGTAATCACAACACTTTGGGAGGCTGAGGATTACCTGAGGCCAGTAGTTTGAGACCAGCCTGGGTAACACAGTGAGACCCTGCCTCTAAAAAATAGGAATAAAATAATTAGCTGGGGCATGGTGGCATGCACCTGTAGTCTCAGCTACTTGAGAGGCTGAGAGTTACCACTTGAGCCCAGGAGGTGAAGGCTGCAGTGAGCGATGATCATGCCACTGAACTACAGCCTGGGCAACACAGGATGACCCTGTCTCAAAGGAAAATGACACAAACGTGCATAGGTTAATTTATGATTCTGTGGCAAGCACCGTTGTAAATATCACCCCGGTCATAAGAAAGAGCATTGGCAGACACTGTAGAAGCCCCATTCATGTGCCCCATCCTGGTCATATCCCTTCTATCTTGCTGTGTACCCACTATGTTAACTTTTATAGCAATTGCTTTCTTGCATTTCTGTGTAGTTCTTTCTCTAAGATATGTAACCCTAGACACTACAGGTTCTGCCAACTTGTATAGTTGGATCTTTTAAAGGCTTTTAATGTGTGGTGTTCTCCTGCATTCCTTTATGCTGCTGTTACTGTTCTTTACAATTTACCTGTTGAAAAAGCCAGGGCATTGGACCGGTCGAGTTTCTCAAAGGTTGGATATTTGGGATTACTTACTCATGGTGCAGCTGAATATTTTCCTGTGTTCTCTGTGTTTCCTGCAGCTGGATGTAGAGGCTTGACCAGATTTAGAGTCAATTTGTTGGTAACATGAGGCAGTGTTGAATTCTTTCCTCAGGAGCCATAATGGTAACTGAGTTGCACTCATTCTTTGATGTTAGCAGCTGCCTAGATCTGTTAATTCATTGGAAGTTGCAAAATGGTAATATTCTGACTCTATCATGTTGTTTGCATTTATTAGCTGTAATAATGTTACTAGGCATCACTTCTCATCTACTCTGTGTTGTCCAGTGGTGCAATTCCTGTGGGAGAGGCAGGATAGAATTCATTGCCATTGGGTAGCCATTGTTTCCAGGAAATTGCGGGGAAAAGAGCTGGAAATTTTTTTAAGGCAACATAGTTTATGAGTTTACAGTAATACTTGTCTCTGTGTGAAATTTTAATCTCCCTTTCCCACACCAATGATCCGCATTCTCCAGAAAACTGGGAAGGCTAGAATTAAAATATTGCATAATTACTCATTTGCTTTATCTTGCATCACACACACAACTGTCTCAAAATAATGATACAAATGCTACCATCACCACCAAAATGGTTACCAAAAACAGTTCAGAAAATTGTTTAACTCTGTTGTCTTCAATCTTTCCCCATTTTTCATGGTTGTGCTGTTTTTCACATCGTCTAAGTGTACAGCCATTGCATGTTATGCTCTCTTCCTTTTAACTCCTGGTTAGTTTTTGTGTGCAAGTCGTATATTTAATGCTGAACACCAGCCTTAGGTCTGTGTCTCTCTAGTCAATCATTCTGGTTTTCTGTAACTTATTGTCTGGCAGACGCCTTCGGAAGGGCTCTTGGGAAAAACTTGTCTGGCTTCTTACATCTTTAAGTTTGTGCTCTTCGTGCTTGAAGGTCAATTTCGCTCAATATAAAGAACTTAGACACGGGTTCCTTCCTTGGGTATCTTAAATCAGCAGTCCCCAACCATTTTGACACCAGGGACTGGTTTTGTAGAAGACAGGTTTTCCACGAATGGGGTGCTGCGGGAGGGATGGTTTCCGAATGAAACTGTTCCACTTCAGATAATTAGGCATTACAGTCTCATAGGGAACATGCAACCTAGATCCCTTGCACGCACAGTTCACACTAGGGTTTGTGCTCCTGTGAGAATCTAATGCCGCTGCTGATCTCACAGTGGGCGGAGCTCCGGCAGTAATGCTGGCTCGCTTGTCGCTCATCTTCTGCTGTGTGGCCTAGTTCCTAACACGCCACGGACCAGTACTGATCCACTGCCCAGGGGTTGGGGACCCTGTCTTAAATATATTACTCCATTTTCTACTGGGAAAAAAAAACCTTGCTGTTCAAGTTTGATAATGATGTAAATTTATTTAAGTTATGTGTCACTTTCCATTTTTGCCTATAAACCCACAGGGTTCTTCTCCTTTAAAGTTTAGTAGACATTTTAGTAGAAAACATCTTCATGTCAGTTTTCTGGGTCAGTAGTCTCAGGGATGTTAGTTGCTCTTTCCATATGTCATTTCGAATCCTTATTTTGCAAAATTTTCTTGAATTATATTTTTGGTACTTGTTGCCCTGTTTGGGTTTTCTTTCAGGGATTTCTATTGTCAACACATTCAATGTTCTTTGCTCATTTAAATACTTAATTGCTTTCTTTCAAATACTTTTTGTATCTTCAACTTTTTTTAATTTTAAATTTCTTCATTTTTTTACCTTTTATTTTTCTTGTTATTTTTAATGTATTCTCTCTCATATTTTTTTCTAGTTTATTCTTTATTTCTGTGGTTATTTTTCTTATTTCTCATTGTCCTGAGTTCTGCATTGTGATTTCTGAGTATTTCAGTTTCTGATTTATGTTGTATTTGAATGTAGTATGCCATTTCTATGAGTATTTTTTAGCTCTCTTTGAAACAGAAAATTACAGTTTTCAAGTGGTTTATAAAAATGTATTTTCTGGCATACTTTTCTTGTCTGTGGAGATGTTACTCTGCTCTTTCTTCTTTCATTTCTTATAATAAATTTGAGTCAGATTCAAGCATGATTCTTTTCCATTGTTCATTTTCACATAAAGTTAGTTTTCCTAAAGTATTAGAAGTAGTTGTGTTGAGTAGCATTTTAATCTTACTGATCTCACTATTGTGTTGTTTTCATGTAGATTTTACAAGATTCTGAGTCTGCTGGAGATTCTCTTCCCTTTGTTTCTCTTGTCCCTGCCCTGCTCAGCTTGGATTCTACTTGCAGTGTGAGGGCCCTGCCTTGAAGGGAACCCAGTGTCAGCTCCAAAGGTATGTGGGGGCCAGAGAGCTCCCCCTGCCCCTTCAGACTGGCAGAGATGTCTGTTGAGTTCAGCGAGACTCCTCTTGATTTCCACTGCTATTCTCACATGGGCCCACTATGCTTTCCAGCACAAGCCTATTGGCTGTTTCCAGGTTCTTCTGTTTCCGGGTCTGCCAGAATCCTTGATGTTTCCCTACTTCCTCCCACACAGACACTGATCCTGCAAGTCTTGCAGGTTGCTCTTCACCTGATTTTGCTGTGAATCTGCTGCATGTGTGGTTTTACCAGCTGCTCGTTCTGTCTGTGTTTCTGTGGAGATGCGGGGACCTTTGGAAACTGTGACACTGCTGTGGCAGCTCCCTCCCTAGATCTTACTGGAACATTACTGAACGGTGATCATGCATGAATTTAATGAACATAGTCACAGAGACTTGACAAAATGGGTCAAACTGCATCCCCAGACAGGCATTGCAATCCATTTTTATCACCTAGTAAAATTAAACCCTGAACGTGGATGATTGTATGGCCCAGGGAACAATAGCTAGAGGAGGGCAGTGACTTTGATGTTTGTGTAAATAAGAGCAGCAGCTGGAGGAAGGCAGGGATCTCAGTGCTTGTGTAACTGAGACCAGCAGCTGGAGGAGGGCAGTGGTGATCCCAGTGTTTGTGTGCGTGAAAAAAGGATGCGCAGTGAAGCCATGTCGGGTCCCAAGGCATCCGTAAACACCACACTTACAGAAAGAAACAATCATGAAGCACCCTCTCTGCTTAGCACTCTTCCGAGAGTCAGGGATAAAAGGATGAAAACAAGTTGTAGGCCTTCCATGTGCTCCAGTCTCAATAGGGAAACTAATCTGGAGACAGAAGGATTCATCAATGTTAAACAATGGAGGAAACAAGCCATTCCCTTTCTTCCAGATTAAAACTGGAAAAATAAACCCACACACCTATATCCAGAGTCCCTCACCTAGGAATTCCATTAAGTCCTCGCTGCAGCTATATTTTCAATGTTTCTCTTTGTGTCATGAAAGATTCAGGATTGAAGGTGTTAGTGGCCCAGAAATAGACTCCTCCACCACCTTCATTTCTAGCTATTTCCAAAAAGACATGAAAGGAACCAAAGACTATAGTCTTTAAAACTGTAGTCTATACAACTGCTACTGACAAATGTTTCTTTTTCTCATCATTGGTTTAGGCCTTGTTGTTTCAGAAAATTAGATGTGTGTGTGCGTGCACATGTGTGTGTTTTTGGTGGGGGTGAGTTTGGTGACACAGCCCAATAATTATCCATAAGATAATCTTGGAGAATAAGCAAGTATGGCTGGATCCCACCCTGATGGGGGGATTGATGGCCTAGGACAGCTCTTTGTGTGTGTTTTTATGCAGAGAAATGGGATGAACTAAAGAGTTGATTTCATATCTTGGTGTGGTCATTCAAAACCCGTCCCCTTAGCCACATAAGACTACAGTATGGAGAACAAATATATCCCCAGGGACTTTCTTGGCAGCGAAAAAATGTTCATTTGGGAAAGTTTTCAAATTTTCAGCTATTTTAATGTTAAGAGTTAGTGCCAAACTTTGGCATTTGCCCATCTTTTCTCAAATTTGTCAATGTAGATAAAAACAGGAAGATAGAGCCTGGAGGTATAAGAGGGACAAGAGAAGAAACCAGAAATAACATGATTGATGATATTCAGGGGGAAAAACTCACTTGACAGACTCATTTTTATGGCTGGGATACATGATATGTAGCAGGCTTACTCAAGAGGCAGCTTTGTTCAGGGAATGAGATTCTATCTGTGTTATCTAATTAGGCAGGTCATACACCATCTGTTTTTGTGAAGCTGGTTGCATTAAAAATTAGCCAGTTTGGGTTTTTTTTTTTTTTTTTTTAATACTCGTTAACCTGTTTCAGGGGAACAAACATCAGTATCAAACGTTTAGGGGCAGCTTAGCCTTTCAGAAAAAGTTAATGCTTTAGGCATCTTGGGTGTACTGAATAGAATTAGCTTGAGTATAGCAGTACACAATGAATAAATAAAATAAGAAACACTTACATATAGCCTTATTTGCTTATTTATAGATTTGCAGATTTTTTTCCCACAGCCTTTTCAAATAGGGTAAACGATAGGTGTAGGTGGCATTGAGGTGTGGAAAAAATGGAAGGCTTGATGTGATTTGACAAGATTCAATATATTAACAAGTGCAAACACTTTATAAGGTGGTTTTGGCTTTTTGTATTTACAGCATGTGTGTTTGTGCACATGCGTGTGTGTGCATCTGTTGCCTTAGGCTTGTGGATTCTACAGGAATCAAGGTGTAGGAAATGACTGGAAAAACATTTATAGGCATCAGAATCTGGACCTAGGTTTTACCAATGATGTTTTCTATTCAGCTGGAAAGTGCTGCTCAACTATCTGGAGCTATTTTTAAGAGCATGTAGTTGGACAGTCCCTAAGGCAGTGGGAAACAGCAATTTTACATACGGGAAAAATCCAGATAAGGAGATAATGATATTAGAAATATGTGTGTCTTGTGTTTTCTCTAAGAAAGAACAGCCTCAGTGAGTTTTTTAATAAATAATTTTGAAAATAGTTTTTTATTGGACACCTATATATTATGTGCCAAAGACCATCCTGTGATCTTGAGAGTTACTGATTTGTTTCCTTACGACCACTCTGAAATCGGCCACTCTGCAGAAAGAGAAGGACAGAGTAGAGAATGTTGCTGAGAGGTAGCCGTGTTAATGATGTTTCCGAAGCAGAAAAGACAGAGTCAGTACTGTAGGTGATGCTTTGCACAATTACTTTGGGAACAACACGTCACTGCTCTTGAAATTTTCCTTTGTGCGAGGCCCAATAAATTTCCTCCATAACTACACATTATTGCTCAATTATGTTCAGCTAATTATGTGGAATCCATTCCACTGCCACACTCGGATATTATAGGACTATCTCTGCAATTACATAGCACAAGTGTTCTGGCAAACATGAGTTAAAGGAAGAACTATTTTATAATAGCAGCAGAGAGAAGTAGAAGCAATTTCTGACCAATTATACTGAAATCGGTAGTCAAATTCTAAGAATTTAAGCTACTTGGGGCTAATATTTATTCTTCCTTCCACCACTTGGGAAGGTTGCAGCAAAAAGAGTGTGGTACGGCAAGACAATCTTTTTAGGGAGTTAGGGCAAGGAGTTTGCCTGGAAGCTTTCCGCCAGGAGAGTTTGATTTCCGTGTTATTGCTAAAACACCTCGTTTTTGTTTCTGTGAAGAAGCTTTCCCTAAAGCTCCCTGTGCGAGGATCAGAGCTGATTTTAAACGTGGGAGCTGACTTACGGGAGATTCTGGTTTGTTGAAACAGAGCTCCACAAAGGCTGAGAAGGCCTCCTCCTACCCTCAAAGATCCTGCCTGCCTTCTTCACACTTCGCCTTTGATCTTCCCGGGGAGCTTTGAAGCTGCAGTCATCTTTGATTTTGATGCGCCGATCTGGAGTTATTGTCTGGTTCTTTGGAAAAGGCAAAAAAGCGTCTGTTCTTCTGCGCTTGCTTTTCTTTTCTTTAAGAAAGTTTACATGCAGTTGTCTCGATGCTCGTCTCTTCCACGCGATGTGGCACAGCTCACTGGACAGCGGCGGGAGCCCGATGAGGGAGTGGGCGACAGACGTGTGAAGAAACAATCTTGCCGATTCTCTCCTTTCTCCATTCCTGCTTTCCTCCCTTCTCACTGTTCCTTTTCTGTTCTTTTTTGTTTCTTCTGTCCATCTCCTTCTTCAAGAAAGAAAGAAAGAAAGAAAGAGAGAGAGAGAGAGAGAGAGAAAGAAAGAAAGAAAGAAAGAAGGAAAGAAAGAAAGAAAGAAAGAAAAAAAGGAAGGAAGGAAGGAAGGAAGGAAGGAAGGAAGGAAGGAAGGAATCCTAATCAGCTTAAAAAACATAGGCATCAATTCCCACAGTATGTTAGTAGAGTGCAGCATATTCTGTGGTGGTAGGTGACAACCCTGACATGGGACACATGAAAATCGCTTTTGAAAACAGCTTCTGACTTGGGCGTTTGAGGCGGCGGGCAATTAAGGAAGGCTTCGTGTAGGTCAACAGCGCTGTTGAGGCTTTACTCTTCTAACTCGTGTGGACCCATGGAACACTGACTTCATTTTTGGAGCAGTAGGAGCTGGAATGCAGGTTGACATCAAATAGCCATGACTAGCATTCTGGGACAGATCATATTCCCCCAACAATATTGTTTTTTTAAACCCTAACTGTCCACATGAGTTAGCGCTGTTAGCCTGCATGGAGGCTTCCTTGATTGACCTGTGCTTTTAACACCTGCTTATCAGGCCGAGTGGGCACATATGTGACAATAGTGTCTAGGGAAGGCCAGGGGCACAGAGGAGAAGGAGCGAAGCCCAGCCCTGCGAGTCCCAGGGAGTGCTCGCCGCACCCTGTCGCAGCTAATGTGTTTGTTTCTTGGCTTCTCTGAAAGGATTGTAATATGTGCTCTCTCAGGATAAAAATGACAATATTCTGAATATCATAGAACAGAGCGGTCAGCAAAATGACTCTGTATAGGTTCAGATGGTATTTAGGTTTAAAAATAATTTATATTTAATTATTATGGGTAAATATAGATTGTATATATTCATGAGGTTCACGTGATATTTTGATACAAGCATACACAGTGTCATAATCATGTCAGAGTTATAGGATATCCATCACCTCAAGCATTTGTCTTTGTTGAAACTATTCAATGATGCCTTTGTGGCACTGGAGCAGCCATAAGCAGTATGTAGCCAGGAGGCATGAATGAGTGCCAATAAAACTTCATCTATAAAAACAGGCATGGGGTCACATTTGGCCTATGGGCCCTCCTTGGTTGATTTGAATGAAAGGAAACCAGGAAAAGAAGTTTTGCTCATGCTTTGAGGTCATGAAATTATTCACAGCTGTAACTATACAAAATTTTAAAAATAATATTATTACTATATTATTGTTGTAATAAAGTTACTATTGTAATATCCCTTATAATGCCAAGCATATGCTAGGTATTGTGCTAAGCATTTGACATTCTTTCATTATTTACAGAGATGCACGACCATTATCATAATCTAATTCCAGAATATCTTCTTCACCCCAAAAAGAAACCTCATACTCATTAGCCATGACCCCTATTCCTCCCTTCTCCCAACCCAACTAAGCTACTTTCTGTCTCTGAATTTACTTATTCTGGGCCTCTCCTCGAAACGGAATCATACAATATGTGGTCTTCCGTGTCTGGTTCTTTCACTGAGCATCATGTTTTCAAGGTTCTCCCATGTTGTGGCATGGATCAGAACATCACTTCTTTTTATTAACAAATAATATTCTATTGTATGCTAGATCATATTTTGTTTATTCATTCATCAGTTCATGGACATTTGGGCTGTTTCCACTTCTTGGCTATTATGAATAATGCTGCTATGAACATTTGTGCACAGGTTTTTGTGGGGACATATGCTGTCATTTTTCCTGGGTGTATATCTAGGAGTGGCATACTTGGGTTCCATGGTAACTGTATGTTTAACTTTTTGAGGAACTGCCAGACTTTTTCCAAAGCAGCTGCACCATTTTACATTTCCACCAGCAGCAATCTATTAGGGTCCCACTTTCTCCACATCCTCACCAACGTTTATTACTGTCTTTTTTATTATAGCTTTCCTAATGGGTACGCAGAGAAGTTTTCTTAATAACTGGTTAAAAAGAAGACGTCAGTCTAAGTTCTTGGTTTGCAATTTACCGTAGAAACGTACTGCATGCCTTGCATAACCCAGTGACGTGCCCATTGGTTTGGAAATGTGTGAGAGATGACTCACATATGTGTATTTTGATGTTCCCAAATGAAGACCTGAGTTCTTTTGTAGGAAAAAAAAAGGCACTTTGGCTTGGGACCTATATCACACATTTGTTTAATGTGAACCCCAACCTCTCGTCATCTCCAGCTCTTCTATGAATAATATGTGTAAATGCAAGCTTTGTCTCAGTGATGAAAATCATGGTCCTCAGAAAGTTTTTAGGAACATATTTTTGGGAGTCTAAGTCTTCTTTTTCATTTGCATCATTTTACAGTGAGAATAGAATAAATTGCAATGCCCCTGATTATTAATGCTTAAGAACTAAGTTAATAAAGCAACATTAGTGACCACTTCTTTGTAGGAACTGAATGTGACATAATGAACAAGAATGAGAAGAAAACCAGTAGTCATGAAAATGGAGTTCTGACTGCAGCTCTGCCTCTAATATTTTATAATTCTGGATAGGTTGGTGATTTTACCACGTCAGCTTCCCCATCTCTAAACAGGGTGCCAGCCTCCTCTGTTTCTTATTTCACAGAGCTGTTGGATGGGACGTAAGGCAGTGTATACGGAAGCACCTTGGAAAAGATGTGGAAGTGTGAAAGTGTGCTGCAAAATCAAATTGAAGTTGAATTATCAGGAGAGTAAATAGCAACCATGTGTTAGTGGCTAGGAGGAATAACCAAGCCACAGACACATCATGGCATTTCGATGTTGGGATAAAACTTGGAGCCCATCCAATGTAATTCCCTTGTGTTTCTGATGAGAAAGTATGACGTGCCCAATGTCCTTTGAGTGGCCAGGGGCAGGACTGGAATTAGACGTGAGCTTGTGTGAAGCTTAGCCCTCTTGTGGCTCCTAGAATTTTCATCCAAAGAACACTCTTTCTTTGTGGTGCCAGTAAAGCTCAGAATACCAAACATTTAACCATCCACTGGTACTTTCTCTTCCACACTGACCTTTCTCTTGTACTACTGTTCTTTTGACATAGCCACAAGAGACTGCAAGAGAGGCTAGGAAACATAGTCCACCTGTGGCCCCAGAAGAAGAGGAAATAGCCTTGGGAAACATCAGCCAGTAGCAACCACAGAGACCCAAGTGGATGGGATGGTTGAAGCAGTTGGCTGGGAACTCGGCTACACCACTAAGTCAAACAATAGCTCATCAGTGCCAGTTTTAGAGTGAAGGAGAAAAATGGGGGTGGGTTGGGTACATGTATGAATTGGGCTACCCTGAAAGCATAATAGCAGCTGTTAACATCACCATGTGCAGGAGGGAGTTGAGAGAAAGCTTTCTTCCTGGCACCCAGGAGACTTTGGGTGGTTTTCATGGGGTCCACCAGGCTCTTCCCATCATCCTCTCCTCCACACACTCCCGCGCACCTAGGAGGCCTGAGGGCCAGGGCAGGGCCATCGTATAGTGGCTCTCTGCTGGAGATGAGGACTTCCAGACCTCAAACTCGGATAGTTCTGCCACCTGGGGGTGGTGCTGGCAGCAGGGAATATTTTTCCTTCAGAGGGGATGTGTTTCTCACTCAGGAGAATCCTGTTCTGAGATTGTGGAACCTTTTTGCCCTCTTGATTGAGCTCAGATATAAGACTCAAGCTGATATTTAATTACCCTTTACCTTTGAAATTCCTTAATATAGTACCTATTTGCAGAGTACACCCACATTCTGTTAAATGCAGTGATCATTTTCTCCAGCTAGCTTCATCCCCAGAATGGTCTCTTTCTTTGTAGCTTTCCTACGTCCTAGGCATCTTCACTCTTCCCAGATCTCTTTGAGTGCGCCTGTCCCGGACCAGTATCTACAGTGTGAAGGGTTTTGGTTTTGTACACTGTGGACCCTGGTTTATGGGTCATGTTTGAATTTACCTATTTTAAAATTTCACATTCCTTACTGTAATGGTAATAGTGTTTTAGGTCCACTGATTTATTTTCCTTCTGCTTTCTATGTCTTTCTAGATAATCTGACACTAGGTTGCTTAATTTTTATAAGTGAACTTGAAAAAGGTCAATACTTCTAGGATAAAAAAATCCCTCAAAACTGTCTTTTCTTGGATAAAGTGTGTGCATGCATTTTGTAGATGCAACAGGGTAAAGGATACAGGAGACATCAAAGAAACAATTCCTAGATGATATGTCAGAGACGGATTGCCTTTGAAAGAGCAAGGTGAGTCGTATCCTTTCTAGAGTTCAGTAATACTGGAGTTCAGTAGAGATCCCTAGGGTCTTAGCAAGGAAGCTTCTACTTTCCCATTACTTTAGTTTCTCTTTGGGGACTAATTATAGCAAGAGTGGCTTTAGTGCATTTAGTAAGAGAGCAGGGTGAAACAGCTGGCTTCTCTGCCAAGGCTCCCTCCTCTAACCCGTTCTTGACAGGTTGCAGTGGCCAGGTGGCATGTGTTCCTGTGAGTTTCAGGGCAATGGTGGGGAAAGAATCCATGGGCTATCTTCCATGACCTGTTCAGTGAATAGATTCTATGCTGTATTTGATGATAGAAACAGCCTTGCAACCTGGTGTCAATCCAGACATGATGGGGAAGCATGACAGGATCCTGCGCAGAATCCTGGTGGCTGGTGTTTTTGTTGCCTTGTCATCGTGGCTTTAAAATGTTTGATGCTGTGTTTCTTTTTGGGGCTACTCTGATCCCCTCAGGAAAGGGGCCCCATCCTAAATCCCCCTAGGACCATGACTCCTCTCACACCTCAGGGGGGATCTATACACACCAGTTAACATGCCCCTGTTACTCCTACTACAAGCATGGATGACAGCACAACTCGTGACTCAAGAAGCCAGCGATCCACTTTTGACTACCAGGAAGAAAAAAGCCACAAATCATGCCACAATGATAGGATTGGGGACAGTTCCCCATCAGAATGTCATGTCATCAAAAGCTCAGGGTATATATTAGGATGGAGCGGGAGCAAGTAAAGTCCTTGAAAAAGAAGCAGTTGACCTTTGCCACCTTCCCTGTAGCACTCGAGTGTCCTCTGTGTATTCTTAAAGCCCCTCTAGTCACATCCCATCCCACGCTGGACTGCTGGAAAGGCACTTCTAAGTCATTCTCAGATGCCAAGCAGCATTTCAGACACATTCTGGGGCCAAATGCATCTCCTTGGCTGCTGATATTTTTGTTGCCTTCACACATAGATTCATTTAGCTCCAAACATTATTTCAGTGATAATATAACTGTAATATCATGATTATTTTATTCTTTGGGAACATAAGGATGATTTTCAAATATTTATGATGGAATTGGACTTCATGCTCGTAATTGATATGACAGTAATTGTGAGTAAAAGCTGTATGATTTAGTGCAACTAGATTTTTGGGGAGCTGGTCTTCTCAGAAAACACTGGGTGGGGAGGGGGAAAACAAGACAGGAAAGGGAGGGCACCCACCAAAGTGTCTGTCATCAAGCCAGGTTCCACTGAGGATAAATGGAGCTTAATGCCCCACAGGAACTCTAGGAACCAGGGTAGAGCATGCACCTACCCAAGGAACAAAGGAGCTGGGGCATTGATACATCAGCTTCCATCTGCCATTGGTTGAGGGCTGCTAGGGGGTGGAGCTTAATTCCCTAGCTCTTCAGGACTGCAGGTGCACATTCGAGTCCCTAGATAGAGCCCTCAGGTAATGAGCTGGTCACTCATGGGGCTAAGGGGACACAACTAGCATCTACTACAACCCCTTACAATATATCCCTCAATTTAAAGTTTTTAAAAAGTAGGAGAAGCATTGAACAAGTCAAAAAATGACTTGTTTTTATGAGATAGACTACAAATGGAAGTAGGAACTCTGCAAAGGGATTTATAATGACTGGAGTGTTTGGAAAAGGCTCCTCAAGGAAGGGACATTCGATTTGTGCTTGAATGAAGGAAAGGCTTTTTTCTCTGATTCAATGCTGTATCTTTTATTGGAGTATAACACGCCTACATGGTAAGTACTTGATAAATGTGCTGAATGACCAAATAATTCCCAGGATGAACTAATCAGCTGAAAGTACAAACATGGGGGCTTGGGCTGGTAAGCCACCTAGGCTTTGAATCAAATATCTACATCTGAAAGTTTTGTTGGAATAATAATCCCATACATTACATTTCTGTGGAATAAGTGAACCCATCTCTAGGTCCTGTCCCTACCATAATCACAGCAGTCAGATAAAGTTGAGGAGTTTATTAGGGAAATTTGAGAGGCATAGACACCCCAAGTGACAGAAAGAAATGTCTGAAAATGTCCCTTCAAGCCAAGTGGGAACCTGGCCTTGACCTCCCCAAATCAACAGGAAACTGGCGGGTTAGCAACAACATTCTCTGGTAGCCACATTGCCAGGGCATGAGTGTCTTGGCCAGGACTGCCTCCCACTTCCCACCAAAGGTGGGGAAGAGACAAAGACTGTTCACAGAAGCAGTGCAGAGGCAATGAGAACTTTAAGGAAAGTCTGAGAGAGAAAGAAGGATAGGGGTGGGGAGGACCTTCACAAAGAATCCCAGGCTTTTGGCTGTGAATGTCTCAAACACATTGACAAGTAGATCTACAAAATGTTACTGGAAAGGTAAAATACCTAATGTTGTTTCCAAGAGTTCCTCTAGACTTTTCCTCATATACCACATCACACCCTCAGAAGTACATGGAAGAACCCAAAGGTCACACTTTTGAAAAAAGAAAAACAAGAATAAGCCCTGTTGCTCTGTAACGAGAAAGGAAGGAGCTGAAGGCTGCTGGGGCCTTTCTCACATGGCCTGTGTTCTGTAAAGCAACTTCCCAGCAGCAGCATGGCACTGTTCTAGGTGAGCATCTCACCTTTTGTCACCCATGCTTCAGTGTACTCTATTCTCTGTTCAAGGGCTGTCAATTTCTCCCTTAGTGTTGCAAATCTTGAACAAGACATATCAAACGAGTTGAGAAAGTCTGAGAAAGTCTGTGATTTTCTTGATGCTGCTGGTGATTATCTCAATGTACTCCCAGTTCGCCCAGTCCTACTGGATCTCCTGCTTCACCAGATCCTCTTGTCCTGCCATGGTCAAAGCCTGAGGAAGACTGAAGCAAAGAATTTGGATCTGTGATGGGGACAAGGAGAAAACTCCAGGCAGGAGAAATGGCAAGAGCAAGGAAAGGAAAATGAGTAGAGATCTACTGACTTCTTATTGGGAAATATTAGTAACTCTTCAAAGGTTTTCTGTGTTTCAGCATGTCCTACAAATGTGGCACAAAATGCCATTTTATTCCAGACTATCTTGGTGTTTATGTCCATTACAGTTTGGAAGATGAGATAGTGTCTCTGTCTAGAGCATGCAGCAGATTTGTTTGCTTACTCTGCAGTATTACAGAGATGATGTCTTTCTCTAGGACAAAGATCAGGCAGGTGTACTGCCTATTATAATATACTCAGTTTCTCTCTCCTGTAATGTAATGCACTGTGTGTGCAGGGGTCACATGGCCTTTGCATTGCCTTTTGTCAATTGGAGATTGAGGAATAATCTTAACTGATGATACTCTGGCTGCTGATACTGCTGTGAGTAGTAGAGTCATTTGTCTCTGACCCAGGAGTTTTGTGTCTTCTGCCAGCATCCCTGAATCTGTAGTAAGCTAACTTGTTTGCTAAAATCTAAGACCCTTCACAGTGGTTGATACTTCTAAGTATGATGCTCAAATAAATAATCTAATTCAAGCCTCACGTCATCCCCATGAAGTAGGAATTATTATTGTGGTTCATGTTTTATATCTAAGGAACCTGAGATCCCAAAAGATTAAATAATGTGCCTGAAGTCACTGAGCTGGTAAACAAAGAAACTAATGTCCAAAATTAGGGTATTCTGGCTTCAAAACTGTGTTTTCTTAACCACCCTAGCAGCCATCCAGTGATACCTTTGTTGGAGATAACCATGTGCAGGTGAGAGTGGTGGATGTTGCAGCAAGGTGATCACTACCCCCGGTTGGAAGGGTTGTCTTAGTTAGAGGGTGGCATGGAAGGGAAGATATGATGGAACCAGCCAGGTCAAAGATAGCTTAGAATGACAGGATTTTATATAACAGGCATAGAGGAGCAGCAGGAATTTATTTAGTGAAATTACGTAATTTAAAAGAAGTGCTGAAACTTAATCTTATTTCTAAGTTGGCACTATTGTTCTTCCTCTTTGCTCATCAGTCCAAGACTTAAGTGATGAATAGGCTCTGAGCAGGTAGGAAGAGTGAAGGGAGTGCATTTCAGGTGAGGAAGACAGCATTAGGAAGACCAGAGTGGTTTGGTTCTTTCAGGGGTTGCAAGTTGGTCTCTCTCGGTATCCATCCATCCATCCATCCATCCATCCATCCATCCATCCATCCATCCCTCCATCCAATATGCTTATTTATCTATCTATCTAATCTATCAATTTATCTAGCTATCTACTTAGCTATGTAACATCTTTAAAGGAACTCATGTCTCATATTGCAAATTAAAACAAAATCCTTTTGAATCCAATTGTGAGAATGTCCACTTTTGCTGTTTTCCCTCTACCAGCTTACTTTTGCTGCATGCAAACTAACTACAGATATCAATCAGCTGTTTACCCATGTTCTCTCTTATTTTTACAGCTATTAGCAGGCACTCATGTTGCCGTGAACTGCACACTGAGTACTGGGTGAGTCAGAACAGGTACCTGTGTGTGAGGGTGGGGCTCTGTGCCCTTTCCATTTAACCCTGCTTCGCTGTTTCCACCGTAGGTCCTGTTGACTCTCAGGCAAAGAGATTGACCCTTCTTGATTTTTTTGAGCAGCTGCCTAAGAAAACAGAAATTTAGAACAACTTTGTTGGTAAGACCCTGAGTCTACCTTGGTCCCAGAACAAAGGGTTTAAAGGATCATAAATTATTTCTAAACCTGATTAAAAGTAATGACAAAACCCACAATTACTTTTGCACCAACCTAAAATACGAATTAGATGCACACAGATCTAGGGATGCTCATGAATTTCAACTTTTGGAAGGACAGCTAGGATAGACCTCATCCAAACTAGACTTGCTGATGGGATTCTAGAGCTCATTTCAAACACGGTCATAGAAAAACAGGCTCACAAGAGAAAAGCCACAACCCAATGCAGACAATTTATCAGAGCATGGTGGTGGCCTGGGATAAAAGAGGTGTGTGAGTAAGTCAGTCATGGGACAGTAAGAAGGAAATACCATCTTGAATTCTTCCTTTGGTGATAGAATTGTGCATGATTTTGGATGTCTCCTTTTCTTTGGTGCTCACATAACTGCAAGATGTCTCAACAAATAAGATTAGCTTCATTTTTCTCCTCTCCCATAATACCATCTTCTTCCTTTGCTATATCAGTGTGACACTGGAGCATTGGGGCAAAGGGAGAAGGAAAACTTCTGGCAATCATGTTTTGTCTGTGGTGCCAAACATGTAGATACATGGAACTGATTGAGTGATGATTAACGTTTTCACTTTACATCAGGATGTTGGATATTGTGTGGACACTTGAGGAAGAATGAAGAATTTAGCCATGATGGATTTATACTAAGATGTAAGTCCTTGCAACTCAAATGCCTCAAAAACCTGCTAACATTTGCGAGATCAGTACTGAGAAAGTAACTTTTTAAAATGATGAGAACTACTGGAAATATTTGAGACTAACAAAAGTACTTCAAATCTAATTCTAAGGAATAATGCCCTCTATTTTATAAACAAAAGTTAAAAGAGAAGTATAATCACATATTCCGCAATGTTTCAAAAAGTGTGAATTAGTTTAAATGAAAACATTGATAAGCATAATTGTCTGTTTAAATATGAAGATATTTCAGGCATTATCTAATGTCAAATTTATATTGCCAGTATAAATATAGATACAAGCAGAAAATGCATCAAAGAATTGTTCTTACAATATAACTGAATGTCATAAACTGACATTTTAAAACCATTTATTCACTCTTATGATTACCGATAATCATTATGTCTTAATCACATTTTATGTGTTGTCATTTAATGACGTTTATTTAAATATCTGTTGATTAATTGCTCCTGGGTGACCTAAAGCCACTGAATTTCATCAGCCAATTTGTCTTCTTTGCAAAAAAGAGAAGAAATATTTCTAACACTTTGGAAAGCTATTTAAAATTTGATTAAAGTCTAAAAGCCAGCAAATCAGTTTCTCAAGTGGATCGAATATAATTTATTAATCTGCAATTTTAGAATCATTAAATTATTAAAATTGGTGGTTTAAAGCTCACTATAGGATATGATTACTTAGCAGATTTAGGTTTGTTTTTTTTTGAGATGGAGTCTCGCTGTCACCCAGGCTGGAGTGCAATGGAGCGATCTCAGCTCACTGCAACCTCCGCCTCCCAGGTTCAAGCGATTCCCCTATCTCAGCCTCCTGAGTAGCTGGGATTACAGATGTGTGTCAACATGTCCAGCTAATTTTTGTAATTTTAGTAGAAATGGGGTTTTGCCATGTTGGCCAGGCTTGTTTTGAACTCCTGGCCTCAGGTGATCAGCCCACCTCGGCCTCCCAAAGTGTTGGGATTACAGGCATGAGTCACCAGCAGATTTAGTTTTAATCATACAACTAATCTGAATGTTCTCACATTCCTGTGCCTACTGACTGAGTTGTCTCTGCCAGTGTACACACACTGAGTCTTTTGACCAAATTTTCTAAAAGCCTGGAATTGACATTTTCCCTTTGGTCGCAGCACATAAATATTATTGAGTCCCTGCTCTGTGCCTCATGGTATGCTAGGTGAGTTAAGAAACAAAATGATTGTCAAGTGAATTTGGAAAAACATGGAATAATAGGACAGTAATATATGCAGTGCTATAGTGCTAAATTGTACCTTTTGACCTCTTAGGTTAGAATATATTGCACATTAATTATTATTAATGTTAATGACTATTATATTATTGATAATATTGCACATGAATACTATGGCTCTCAGCCAAGGGCCATTTTACCCTCCAGGGGCTACTTGGCAGCGCCTGGAGATATTTATGTTTGCCACAACTAGGAAGGGTGCTGCTGGAATCCAGTGGGTAGAGGCCAGGGACACTGCTCAACATCCTGCAATACACAGGACAGCTTCCTCTCACTCAACAAAGAATTCTCCTGCAAAAATGTCAGTAGCAGGGCTGGGCGCGGTGGCTCACGCCAGTAATCCCAGCACTTTGGGAGGCCGAGGAGGGCAAATCATGAGGTCAGGAGGTCAAGACTATCCTGACTAACAAGGTGAAACCCCATATCTACCAAAAACACAAAAAAATGGCCAGGTGTGGTGGCGGGCGCCTGTAGTCTCAGCTACTCAGGAGGCTGAGGCAGGAGAACAGCGTGAACCTGGGAGGGGGAGCTTGCAGTGAGCCGAGACCACACCGCTGCACTCCAGCCTGGGTGACAAAGCAAGACTCTGTCTCAAAACAAAAACAAAAACAAAAATGTCAGTAGCGCCGAGGATGCAAAACCCTGGGCTAGGTGGAAGGAAAGAAAGTAGAAATTCTAGGCAAGGAAGACATTTGGATTCTGAGAATAAAAGTGATCCTGAGTGACCATGGGGCCACTTAGGAGACTTTCTGATTTTGGGGAAACATGTGGAGAAATAGAAGTAAGATCAGAAAGCAGATGGGTCATTAGTAGAGACATTTTAATATCTTATTTAACTTGATTTTGATTTTAGTTTTGGCAATATAATACACTAGATATCAAAAAATTCCTTATTAAAAAACCTGAGGAGGATGAATAAATAAATAACAAATACTTTTTAAGGCAGGTGTTTTAGTCTATTTTGTGCTCCTTTAACAGGATACCACAGGCTGAGTAGTTTATAAAGAGCAAAAATTTATTTTTTTACAGTTCTGGAGGCTGGGAAGTCCAAGATCAAGGTGCTGGCATCTTGTGTGGGCCTTCTTAGTGTGTCATCACACAATGGAAGGTGGAAAAGCAAGAGAGGAAGTCTGTCTTCATATGGCAGAGAGTGGAAGAGTGAACCCATTCCCAAAGCAGCCCCCTTTTTCAGGTGTGATTTCTTTTTTTTTTAGATCAGGGAAACTTTATTGACTAGTAAAGCTTGTCACACAAATACCTACTGCTCTCTGAATTCCAAGTTAAGAAGTAGGGACATTTATTTTCTCATGCATTGATCAAGGCAAAGAGAGCATGAGTTTATAAGAACGCTTCCATTGCTAATAAACGTGGCAATTAATTTTTTGGGGAGATGACATTTTCTTTTTTTATTTTTATTTTTATTATTTATTATTTATTATTATTATTATACTTTAAGTTCTAGGGTACATGTGCATACTTGATGCAGGTTTGTTATATGTATACTTGTGCCATGTTGGTGTGCTGCACCCATCAGCTTCGTCAGCACCCATCAGCTTCGTCATTTACATCGGGTATAACTCCCAGTGCAATCCCTCCCCTCCCCCTCCCCATGATAGGCCCGGTGTGTGATGTTCCCACCGCTTCGGTCAAGAGTGATCTCATTGTTCAGTTCCCACCCTATGAGGTGAGGAGCAATGCGGTGTTTGGTTTTCTGTTGTTGTTCTTGTGTGATAGTTTGCTGGGGAATGATGGTTTCCAGCTGCATCCACCGTAATCCTAAAGGACACAAACTCATCCCCTTTGTTATGAGAAACGCATAATAGTATTCCATGGTGTATATGTGCCACATTTTCTTAATCCAGTCTGTCACTGATGGACATTTGGAGGTTGATTCCAAGTCTTTGCTATTGTGGGCCAGTGCATAATAAACATACGTGTGCATGTGTCTTTATAGCAGCATGATTTATAATCCTTTGGGTATATACCCAGTAATGGGATGGCTGGGTCATATGGTACTTCTAGTTCTAGATCCTTGAGGAATCGCCACACTGTTTTCCATAATGGTTGAACTAGTTTACAATCCCACCAACAGTGTAAAAGGTGTGATTTCTTATTTTTACTTTTAGTTTAGGTTCAGGGGTACACGTGCAAGTTTGTTATACAGGTAAATTGCGTGTCATGGGGGGTTGGTGTACAAAATTACTTCATTGCCTAGATAATAGTACCTGATAGGTAGTTTTTCAATCCTCTCTCTCCTCTCATCTTCCACCCTCAAGTAGGCCCTGGTGTTTATTTATTTATTTATTTTTAGACAGAGTCTTGCTCTGTTACCCAGGCTGGAGTGCAGTGGAGCAATCTCGGCTCATGGCAACTATGCCTCCTGGATTCAAGTGATTCTCATGCCTCAGCCCCCCAAGTAGCTGGAACTACAGGCATGCGCCACCACACCCAGCTGATTTTTGTATTTTTATTAAAGATGGGATTTTGCCATGTTGGCCAAGCTGGTCTTGAACTCCTGATCTCAGATGATCTGCCCATCTCAGCCTCCCAAAGTGCTGGGATTACAGGTGTGAGCCACCACACCCAGTCCCTGGTGCCTATTGTTCCCTTCTTCATGCCCATGTGTTCTAATCATTTAGCTTCCACTTATAAGTGAGAACATGCAGTATTTGGTTTTCTGTTCCTGTGTTAGTTCACTTAGAATAATGGCCTCCAGCTCCAACCATGTTGCTGCAAAGGACATGGTGTATATTTTCTTTATCCAGTCTACTGTTGATGGGCATTCAGGTTAATTCCATGTCTTTGCTATTGTGAATAGTGCTGCAATGAACATACACATGCATGTGTCTTTATGGTAGAATGATTTGTATTCCTTTGGAAATATACCCAATAATGGGATTCCTGGGTCAAATGGTAATTCTGTGTTAAGTTCTTTGAGAAATTGCCACGCTACTTTTCACAATGGCTGAAGTAATTTAACACCAGCAGTATGTAAGCACTCTCTTTTCTCTGTAACCTCGCCAGCATCCCTTATTTTTTATTTATTTATTTTTTGAGACGAGGTCTTGCTCTGTCACCCAGACTGAAATGCAGTGGCATGATCTCAGCTCACTGCAACCTCTACCTCCCGGATTTAAGCAATTCTCCTGCCTCAGCTTCCCAAGTAGCTGGGATTACAGGCTCCCGCCACCACGCCCAGCTACTGTTTGCATTTTTAGTAGAGACGGGGTTTCACAATGTTGGCCAGGCTAGTCTTGAACTCCTTACCTCAAGTGATCTACCTGCCTTGGCCTCCCAAAGTGCTGGGATTACAGGCTTGAGCCACTGCACCTGGCCAGCATCTATTATTTTTTTGACTTCTTAATAGTAGCCATTCTTATTGGTGTGAGATGCTATCTCATTGTGGTTTTGATTTGCATTTCTCTAATGACTAGTGATGTTGAGCATTTTTTTTATATGCTTATTGCCTGCCTGCATGTATAGCTTCTTTTTAAAAGTGTTCATGTCCTTTGTCCATTTTTTGATGGGGTTGTTTGTTTTTTGCTTGTTAATATGTTTAGGTTCTTTAAAGATTCTGGATATTAGACTTTTGCCAGATGCATAGTTTGCAAATATTTTCTCCCATTCTGTAGATTGTCTATTTACTTTGTTGATCGTTTCTTTTGCTGTGTAGAAGCTCTTTAGTTTAATTAGGTCCCATTTGTTAATTTTTGTTTTTGTCACAGTTGCTTTAGCCAAAGCCCTTTTCATAGCAGCATTAATCCAATCATGAGGGTGGAGCCCCCATGACCTAAACACCTGCCAAAAGCTCCCCCACCCTGACACTGTTGCATTGGGGATTAAGTTTCCAGCCTATGAATTTTGGGGGACACATTCAGACATAGCAGCAGGACTCAGCTGACAAGAAATGCTCAGAGTTCAAAACCAGTAAGATCGCAAGGTAAGTTGGTCAGTGACAAAAAATATGAGTGGTTCTGAACAAAATGAGTATCAAGACAATTCTTTGATGATATCAGATTGCAGGAGTTCAAGGAGAAAGTGGATGGACAGTTCAGAGAATTGACAGTAAAAGAAGAATACTGTTTTCTTGATACTCATGCAACTTCTGATACCAATGTGCGGGTTTTTTCCCTGCAGCAACCAATTCTCCAATTCTTGGTGGACACCAGTGGGGTGTTCTATTACTGTATTATGACACTAACTGCCCATAGTTGGCACAGACCCCACAGGTTAAGGGCTGAGTTCCACAAGACTTTCCCCAACATCAGATGACAATTATAAGCCCCAGGTTGTCACCTGTGCTTCTGACCCACTGGCTATAAATTAGAGGTTCCTCCAATCACCTCGTCATGTTTGATAATTTGGTATAATGGCTCACAACACTCAGGGAAACATTTATTTATGTTTACTGGTTTATAAAAAAGGATATTACAAAGGATACAGATCAACAGTCAGATGGAAGAGACACGCAGGGCGAGGTGTGGGGAAAGGGTGCGGAGCTTCGTGCTCTCTCCAGGAGTGCCGCTCTCCCAGCTATTCCATGACTTCAGTAGCCCAGAAGCTCTCCCAACCCTTTAGTTTAGGAGTTGGTAAGGAGGCTTCGTCATGTAAGCATGATTGATTATTAACTCACTCTCCAGCCCCTCTCCTCTCTCAGGGTCAACTGCATATCTATACGTTAACCACATAAGGCAGTTTCTATTTTGTCCCATTTAACAGATGGAGAAACTGAGTCTTAAAATATAAGTAGTTTGCATCTGAAGTCACAATGAGTGGAGTATGGATGTTTTCTCTGTAGCAGAGATAGGATTCAACTCAACCCCACTTCTCAGTATTGAACTCTAGGTTATAAGACTCAGCTGTCGACTGCTGCTTTGCTAATTTCACAATGAATGTTTAAGAAGAAATTATTAGAGGGCATTTTGTGCACAACAAGCACTTCAGTGGAGCCCTGAGATAACACAGGATGAATCGTGGTCAGGAGAAAGATTACCTGATCATTTTTTTCTCCCTCTGAAGGTTTTCATTTTGTTGAATCATCAGGCTGAAAGAATCATATTGCCTTCCCAAAATCAATTCACATAATTACTTGGAAAATAGCTTTTACAAATGCTGCTGGTCATAAAATACATGATTTTCTTCTTTTGAAAACTCCCCTTTGGTCTTGCTCTTTGCACTGTGCATCAGGCGATGCTTGGCGTTGCTGGAGTAAGATGCATTCAGGGCCAAGGGCTCCATGCACATTCTGAGGATGCTGTGGCTTAGTCACGCCTGTTTAATCAGGCAATCATTTTCCTGATGAGCTGTGAGAATTGCTAAGATCAGAGCTATGTGATGGATTGGAGAGAGCTGCATTGTTCTTCAAACAAATGGCAAACATATATTTTTACAACTGGGAAATAAAAATGGTAATAATCAGACAGAAAAGAGGAATATAGCCTATTCAGGCAAAATCATTTTTAAAAGCTTATAATAATATAAATACAAGTTTTTCTATTTTTCCCATAGCATTTTTTATACCTCAGTAATGAGAAGGTTTACCTTCTCTCTGGGAGTAGTGAGGACAGTGTAATGACATGAAAACTATGCCTTACAAATAAATGTACAATGGGCCGAGGCTTCCCAAGGTCTCTGAGTGACAGAGAGGAGACGTCTAATGGTCAGGGGAGCTGAAGGCTGCTCTCAGTACATCCACCCACCCCATGGCTGAAGCCTTAGCTTCTTGTGAACTTGCCTTCCTTAGTTATAAAGCGTCCTGAGTAGTGTTTGCTCCTGCCTCTGTGATTGGGAGGGTCAAATGGGAGTGCTTTCTAAACAGTGAAGGGCATTGATGATGGTGATGATAAATATGATAGCAATAATATCATCACCAGAATTTTGCCATGTTATTTTCACAATGGTGTATGGCAGAGTTCAGAAAACTACAGCCAGTGGACTGTCACCTGTTTCTGTAAATAAAACTTTATTGGGACATAGTCACGCTAGTTGCTTTGTACTGTCCATGTCTGCTTTCACAAGACTTCAGCAGAGTCGAGTGGTTGTGACAGAGACCCTGGGGCTCCCAAAGCCCAGTGTGTTTACCAAATTACTCTTTACGAAAAAGTTTCTTTCTGTAGGAGGCCAGGTAGATGTCTGGATTTCTTAGTTAAATTCAGAGAAGTTTACTCACTTCTTCAGGGTCTGGCAAGTGAAAAGTATTGATATCTAATTTCAAATTTAGCTACCTAGTGATTCTTAGTTGTGTGTGTGTGTGTGCACGCATGTTTTACTATGGTCTACTTTGATGGAAAAAAAAGACTGTATTCATTCTCTCATCTCTACTGCCAACTCTTACTTTCTAATAGTGAGCAAACCGACCAGCAACCCCACCCCTTCCCCCTAAAAACCAAACACTGGGTGCCAATAGTGAGAATATGATAATATTTTGGGAGATCATGTGCATGTCTACTACAGCCATCAGAATTTGAATGATTCCCATTGGAACCATGTTATACATATACAACTTAAAACCAAATCATTGGAAAATTATAGGCCAAAATATGATTGATAGTATTGTTGTTGTCCTCAGGTTCATTGAATGACTCTCAGTAAACAAAATTGATAACAATGAAACCAATTGTAAAATATAAATCATCAAAGTTAAGAGTAGCAACAATAAAAACCATCCCTCAGTCAAGACAATGCTGATGATGCTGTGATAACATCCTTCCTCCAGTCTAGAAGATGCCAAGTATCTGTAGGCATGAGATGCAAGTATCTTGTGATATTGCCATGGGTTGTTTGGCAGCAGAGTCTGAGTAGAAAACTAATGAGAGTCTTGCATAAAATCAAGTAATGTGCTAATTTTCGTTTGGTAACTCTTAATAACTCAGTCAATTACCAGTTGTAGCCCTTAGTCATACATTAGAAAATGAAAGTCTATGGAATTGCACGTAATTTTCTTTGATAACATTGCATTTCTGGATCTCCCAACAGGAGGCACTTCAGTTGACTTCAGTGGATTGCAGATGACACTTTGACAATACTCTATAGAATCCAAATTTCTAAGGAGGCTGACTTAGAAGCCTTGGAAAATGGCATCAGTCAATTTTTCTTTCACCCTCTAGGTGATATTTATTGAAGTTTTCCAGTGACAAGGCATGATTAAATCCTAGTAGCACTTTTTTTTAAGAGTCAGAGTCTTGCTCTATCACCCAGGCTAGAGTGTGGAGGTGTGATCATGGCTAACTGCAGCCTCAAACTCCTGGGCTCAAGCTATCCTCCTGCCTCAGTCTCTCAAGTAGCTGTGACTACAGGCATGTGCCACCACAGTCAGCGAATTTTTTAAAATGTTTTGTAAACATGGTGTCTGGCTATGTTGCCGAGACTGATCTGAAACTCCTGGTCTCAGGGATCCTCCCACCTCAGCCTCCCAAAGTGCTGGGATTACAGGTGTGAGCCACTACATCCAGCCCCTAGCAGTACTATTATTTGCACTTTGTGGATGAGCAAACAAAGGCAGAGAAAGGATAAATACATGCCCAAGGTCATACAGCTGTTAAATAGCAGTGCAAGGGTTTGAACCAAGGGTTTCCCTCAGGAGCTTGCGTTCTATGTGCCTGGAATCCTGAAATTCACAGGACTCAGAAAACCCTTGAACCTCTGACATTGCCACCAGAATTGCGTATGTAGGGGTATTGCTATGGTTTGAATAAAGGTATCCCCTTTAAAATTTAAGTTGAAACGTAATCCTCAATGCAAAGGTATCAAGAGGCGTGGCTTTTGGGAAGCAAGTCAGAAGGGCTTCACCCTCATGGACGGGATTAGCACCCTTTTAAAGGGCTCAAGGTTGAAGAAGCACTCTCTTGCTCTTACATCCTTTCTGGCATATAAGGACACAGTGAACCTCCCCTCCAAAGGGTACAGCAACAAGGCACCATCTTGGAAGCAGAGAGCAGCCCTCACCAGATGCTGAACCTATTGGTGCCTTGATCTTGGACTTCCCAGCCTCCAGAACCATAATAAATAAACTTGTATTATTTATAAATTACCTAGCCTCAAGTATGTTGTTATGGAAGCACAGATGGACTAAGACAGTATTTATGGTCTTGTTTTTGTTCAAAACTTTTCAAATAGAGTTATAGCTTACATCATATTCTCAAAGGAGTACATCACCCCAAAATGGTAAAAAATACTACATGAGAGATATTTTATTTGAAGTTTTTGGAACAAAAGAGATTGTAACTAAACAAGGAGTAATTCGAAGGATCATGTCTTTCTAGACAGTCCAGATGTCACAAGAACAAGCTTTGAGGGAGAAAAAGGATACATAAGAGATGGTGTTTATCAATGATTTCATCTTTAAATAAAAAGGAAGTTTAAAATGTGATCAGCAAAACTTAAACAGTGAGAAATATGGAAAAATAGACTGGTTTATTTTTCCATTAACTTAGCACTTCCAAATGAGAGAAAAATTAGAATGTCTGAAACCTAGCTGAATTATCAAGGAGATGAAATTCCAGGACATTATTTTTACACTCCTTTCAGGGTTTTCTGTCTCTCCACATTGTCATCGTATTATGAATTTCATAGTTATTCAGATTTATCTTTCCTAAAGAAAAATTATAAGATTTTTTGTGTCACATGTAATACAAACCTGTTCTAGTCCTTGGGAATTAATTGCTATTTGTTTTTTAAAAGCTGGAAGAATCTTTTATTTTTGAGACAGAGTTTTGCTCTTGTTGTCCAGGCTGGAGGGCAATGGCCTGATCTTGGCTCACCACAACCTCAACTTCCTGGGTTCAAGCAATTTTCCTGCCTCAGCCTCCCAAGTAGCTGGGATTACAGGCATGCGCCACTATGCCCAGCTAATTTTGTGTGTGTGTGTGTTTTTAGTAGAGACAGTGTTTCTTCATGTTTGTCAGGCTGGTCTCGAGCTCCCGACCTCAGGTGATCCACCCACCTCGGCCTCCCAAAGTGCTGGGATTACAGATGTGAGTCACTGTGCCCGGCCACAGAAAGTGAAAGAATCTTTATGTTTCTAGAACTGGAAAGGATCACAGAGATCTTTGATTGATGACTTCACTCTTCAAAGTGATGGATATGTTAATCAGCTTTGTGGTAGCTAATGTTTCACAATGTATATGAAAACACCACATTGTACACCTTAAATATATACACTTTTTATTTGTCAATTATACCTCAAGAAAGCTGGAAAAATTTATTTTTAAATTTGCATGCTGTAAAATCTGCGTTTGGTGGTATACAATTCTGTGGGTTTTAAAAATGCATAGATTCGTGTATCCAACACTACAGTGATGACACAGAGCAGTTCCAATATCTTCTAAAATTTCCTCATGCTCCCCCTTTTTAGTCAGCCTCTCTCCCTGCCCAGTCCTTAGCAACCTCTGATCTGTTTTCTATTCCTTCAATTCTGCCTTTTCCCAGAACGTCATATACATGGAATCATGCACTATGGAGGTTTTTGAAGTTGGTTGCTTTCACTCAGCATTGTGCCTTTGAGATCCACTCAGTTTGATGCATGTATCAAACATTTGTTCCTTTTTTATGACTGCATAATATTCCATTGTATGGATGCGTAATAGTCTATTGCATGGATGTACTACAGTTGATTAACATTTGGATTGTTTCTAGCTTTTGGAGACTAAAAATAAAACTGCTGTAAACATTTATGTACAAGTTTTTGTGTAAACGCAATTTTTTATTTCTCTTGGATAAGTACCTAGGAGTGGTATTGCTGGGTTATGTGGTATTGGCTAAGTATATGTTTAACTTTATGAGAAATTGCCAAACTGTTTTCTAAAGTGGTTGTACCATTTTGCATTTTGTATACCAGCAATGCATGAGAGTTCTAGTTACTCCATATCCTTTCCAGTCTGGTATTGTCAGGCTTTTTAAATTAAAGTTTTAGCCATTCTAATAAATGCACAGGAGTATCTCACTGTGGTTTTTAGGAATCTGAATATCCCTGATGGCTAATGATCTTAAGCAGTTTTAGGTTTTTATTTTTGTTCCTATTGTTGAGTTTTGAGAGTTAAAAACATACATTCTGGATGTAAGTCCTTTGTCAGTTATGTGATCTGCAAATATTTTCTCCCCATCTCTGCAGCTTGCCTTTTCTTAATGGCAGTACTCCCGTCTTATCTAAGAAGAAATTGACACATCAACAGCTTTTGTTGGCTCTGCAGTAAACTGACTGCATGTGACATTGGCTAAGTCACTTAATTTATTCTGTGCTTCTGTTTCCTATTCCATAAAACATGTGTGGAATGAGAATATTTCTGAGATTCTTTGCAGCCAGAATAGTCAATGATTCCAAGAGACTGGCCCAAGTTCACCCAGTTAATTAGTAGCAGAGTTGGGCTGGAGCTTGGGCTGCCTCCCACGCTACTCTGCCTTTGTTTGCAACATAATTATTCTCACTTTCTTAAATCTAATTTTTAAAATTAGGTATTGCATTTACATGGTTCAAAATTTAAAAAGTATAAAAGGATAAGCTGTTAAAAAACCTCCCTGTCACCCTGAACAAGCAATGCATGTTCTGGAGCTTTTAAAAATATCTACGAGCACATTTTTATGTGTTGTTATGTATATGTGTGTGTATGTGTGTATGTGTGTGTGTTTTTCTTTCTCTCCTTTTTAAAGTGAATTATACATTGCAGCTTTTTTTTTTAACTTCCAATAAAAATGCAAGTTGAAACTACATGGCAATCCATTTTTTCCATTTTTGTTTGTAGTTGAGGATATTTGTATGGGACTAAAAACAATTTGTCTTCTGTTGAATTATTTGTTCGTATTGTTTTCCATCTTTTTTTTTTCATTGTAGTTATAAGCTACTTATTTATTAGAGAAATTAACTTTATGAGATCTCACAATCTTCCCCCAGTTTGCTATCTGTCTTTTTAGTTTGCTTATTATGGTTTTGCTTGAAGAGTTCTGACGTTTTTGTGGTTGAATTCATCAGTCTGTTATCATGTCTGGCATTTGGGTCATAGTTGAAAGTACTTTCCCCCCTTAGTATTAACAGAAGAATTATCCCATGGTTTCTTTTATTTATCACTGAATTCTACATATTTATATATATGTAAATATTTGATCAATTGGGAAGTTATCCTGGCATAAGGTGTGAGGCATAGAACCAGATATATTCTTCCAGAAGGCAGCTCATTTCTCTCAAAATTATTAAATAATCCATTTCTTTTTTGACCTGAGTTGCCACATATAACATATACTACATTTCCATATTGGGAGTTCTATTTCTGAATTTTCTACTATGTTCCATTGATCTTTCTTTCTACTTAAGTTAAATATTAAGGTTTTATTTATGTTTCGGCATGCTATATACAGGGCTAGTCTTCCTTCATTACTGTTTTAGTTTCTTCAGACTTTTTCCAACATTTTATTATACAGATTTTTAAGCGTATGGAAATGTTGAAAGAATTTTACAGTGAACACCCATTACACACCACCTAGATTCTACCATTAACATTTTACTAACCTTCCTTTAACATGTATCTATCCATCTATTCGGCCCTGTATACACTAATCCATCTTAGTTTTGGACACGTTTCAAAGTAAATTGGAGATACCAGTGTACATCCCACTAAATACTTCAGCATGCACATCACGAACTAGAGTTTAATGTTTGTAGTATTTTTTATTTTCACCTTAAATTTACATGCAGTGAAATGCACAAATCTTAAGTGCACATTCACTGGGTTTGGACAAAAGCATACATTTGTGTAATGCTTATTAAAATACAGAACATTACCATCACCCTAGAAGTTTTCCTCATGCCTCTTGCCAGTTAATCCTTATGCCCACTCCCTCAGAGCCTACCACTGCTCTGACCTTTTACCACCATAGATGAGTTATTTGTTCTAGAACTTTGTGTGGTATGCACTCTTTCTGTGGATGCCTTCTTTCATTCACTAAGCGTCATGTTTTTGGAGACTTCTCCATGTTGTTGCTTTTCACTGGTGAGTGCTATTCCATTACATGACTATCCTATGTTTGGTTTCTCTGTGTTCCTATTAACCAACACCTGGGTTGTTTGCAGGTTTTGGTGCTTCTGAACAAAGCTGTTATGAACATTCTTGCACAGCTCTTTTTTGTGGTCCCGTATGTTTTGTTTTCCCTTTTCCTTGGCATGGGATGGGGCAAATACCTATGAGTGGAACTGCTGGGTGATATAGTTTGGATATGTGTCCCCGCCCAGACCTCATATTGATTTGTAATCCTTGATGCTGGAGGTGGGGCCTGGTGGGAGGTGTTTGGATCATGGGGGCGGATCCTCCATATCTTGGTGCTGTCTTCATGATAGTGAGTTATTGCTGGATCTGGTTGGTTATAAGTGTGTGGCACCTGCTCCGCCCCCACTCCCCTTTCCTTGCGGTGGTCATGTGTTGTGCATGCTCCTGCTTTACCTTCCACTATGAGTCAAAGCCCTCTGAGGCTTCCCCAGAAGCAGACGCTGGAGCTATGCTTCCTGTACAGCCTGCAGAACTGTGTGCCAACTGAACCTCTTTTCTCATAAATTACCAGTTGCAGGTGTTTCTTCATAGCAATGCAAGAACATCCTGATACAATGGGTCATTGGGTGGGTTTTTAGCTTTTGAAGAAACTTGGACTTTTTTCCAAACTGGTTGTACCATTTTACACTCCTGCCAACATGCATGCATGAGATTTGAGTTGCCCCAATTCCTCAACGTCATTTGGTATTGTCAGTCTTCAATTTTTGTTATCTGGTGGGTGTATGGTGGTATCACACTGTGGTTTTATTTTGCATTTTCCTGATGACTAATGAGGCTGAACAATTTTCATGTGCTTACTGGTCCTTGGAATATCTTTTATTTTATTTTATTTTTTTTTGAGATGGAGTCTTGCTCTGTTACCCAGGCTGGAGTGCAATGGCGCAGTCTAGACTTACTGCACCCTCCACCTCCCGGGTTCAAGCGATTCTCCTGCCTCGCCCTCCTGAGTAGCTGGGACTACAGGCACCTGCCACCACACCTGGCTGGTTTTTGTATTTTTAGTAGAGAAGGGGTTTCCTATGTTGGTCAGGTTGGTCTCAAACTCCCGACCTCAGGTGATCCACCAGCCTTGGCCTCCCAAAGTGCTGGAATTACAGGCGTGAGCCACCGTTCCCAGCCACGTATAAGTTTCTTTAGCTTTTGTTTCTCAGCCAACAAAGGCTAGATTTTCAAATTTCTTTGCTAACAACTTAAATTTCTCCTTTTCTCGATACCATAAAGACAGAATAATGCCTGCAAATATAATTAATTTAATTCACCTTTTCTGCTTCTGGAACCTAATTGGGTGCAGGAGGCTTCCGCTGAAGCTGGTTCACCCTGACTTCTATTCTTGCAAATACATGATTAAAGTTGCCTGCGCCCCTTGTATTTGGGAAGCGTGCTTCTGCTGCTCTTTGGCAAATCTCCAACTGCTGTGGGATCCCCGTGGTGTTTGTTTACCTCTGTCTCCTCTGCAACGCACCCTGATCAGTCTCCACTGACATTTGTAGTGGTTTTGACACTGAGGTCTGGGGTTTTAACTTCTTGTTTTACTAAAATGAATTAAAGAAAAACTTTTTTCTTCTTCTCCTTTATTGCTTCTGTATTTACACGATGAAAATGGTAGAAATGCTGAGTTTACATTTCCTGTGAAAACTTGAATCCTACTCGGAAATGTTGGATTGTCAGGAAGTGACTAACAACACTTAGAAGCCAAGTTATTTTGTCTGATTATCTGAGATTTTAATCAGTCTTTTTTTCTTTTGCCAAGAATGATATACTTCCTACGACACTCAATATAACTAGATTGGCTGGTGAAATAAGTGGGCTTTAAGATTGGCCTCAATGTTTTTGAAAATTAGAGAATAGTGTTTAACAGAGTATTTAAACACCATTATCAGTTATCATTTTGGTACTTAGTAACTCCTAGGCATGATGGTATTCTCATTGCCAGGACACGTAACTTTATTTTTCTTTCTTTAAAGTATACTTTATTGATACCTAATAGTTGTACATATTTTCACACTTTAAAATGCTGACCATACATTTGCTTGGTGTTTTGTTGATGATGAATACTAGACCGATAATGCAATCTCTTTCATATCCGCAGGCACATGGAGTTATTGCCATGGTGTTAGGACAAGCTGATTGTGTTAAAGCATGTGACACGCCTAATTTCAGAAACCAGAGGGGAAATCGCCGCTCATTAAAGTTCAAGGTAAGCGTGTGAAACTCATTGCCTGCTACTTATTTTCTATATCAAAACATTTGCCAGTGGAGTTAAGGGGAGGCTTACATATCACAGCAACAAAGTCAAAATTCCCTTAAAACTGAAGTTGGAATGAGCATAGAAGAGCTTTGGTTTTTCATACACCAAATTCACTGTGATAACTCCCTGGGAGCAGAGTTGTTAGCTCCTCATTGATCATCTTTCGGCACACTTCTTTGATATTCATTTATCCTCCTAGAGATGAGTTGGGGAAGATTCACAGCCCTGTATTTCGTGTTTTCCTTCATGGAGGTGACCTAGCACTTTGGTGAAAACATTTTTTTTTTCCCCTTCCAGGTGTAGATACTGGTTTCTAGCGATGACTAAATCACATTTGGAAGGCATTCCAAGGAAATAGAATTCGGAGTACAGGGAGGATAAATCTACATCTTATCCCTGTAATAAGGCAGGCCCTATGCATATGTTGATTGCAGGATTTGAAGATTATCATGAAGAAATATTCCCCCAACTCTACCATCTGAATCACTGAATCATAGTTACTATTCCAGAGTTTTGAAGGACTGTGTCTTCAAGAGACCGTTGTTAAAATGCAAATACCTCCGAAGTGGGTGGCCTTTTAAGCTTATGTGGGTCATTATTCCTCAGTGGGTATTATCATGCCTTACCAAGGTTCTCAGGTAATAGAATTTGAGAACCTAGGGTATAGACAAGTGGACAATGATGCTGAGAGGCAGGAAGGGTGCACAAACTAAGAACATCATGGATGGTCCTAACTGGACCCAGTGCATGGGATCTAGGTTAGAAATCAGGATTTTCTGTCAATTCAAGACTTGCCCAACTTAGTTGACTCTCTCTCTCTCTCTCTCCCTCTCTCAGAACTCCTATTTGTAACTTTGACCACCCTCAGTGAGTTAGAATCTGCACAGTTTAGAGGGAAAAAGTGTGGCACATTGGGATGAAAGCAATCCTAGAAGATAGAACTCTGGGAGTTCTTGGTCCAGCTCCAACATGCAATGGCCAAGCAACCTTGACCTCTTTGTAGCGTGGGGATGAACCTACCTCCCAACCTAGCCCACAGACTGTTGTTAATGTCCTAGAAAATAATAGGCAACATGGTGTATCTATTAGTTTGATCCTTGTATTTATAGCTCTGTTCTTGGAACCCTAGTCCCAGCTTTGATAGCCAACAATCAGTCATCCCGATGTCAGTGCCCCCATGGCATTCATTGTTGTATCTGTGTACCTTCCTCCCTAGTTACTCCAACTCAAAATTGGAGTCATCTTTATTTTCTGTTTCTGATGTTCACTTGGCATCTTGTCTTCTAGACACAGTACTACCAGCCTGGTGGTTCATCATTATACATTTAAGCTAATTACATGTTGTTTGGCCATTTCTTCTCTTTCTGATTCACCTCATGTACACGTCTAAAATGTTCTCCTTATACTTCTCTCTCTTTCCATACCATTCTCTGTCTCCCTGTTGCCTATGGGATAAAGTTCTAAGTTTTCATTCTGGTTGTTAAGGCCCATCACAAAGAAGTTTGCCCAGTTGCTACACCCTCCTCAACATAAATGCAAAGCCTTGGCAAGTCAGCTTGTATGACTGTCTCAGTCACAAGCATCATACTTATTTCAGCTCGGAACATTATCTTACTCTGCTTTCCACTTCTGTCTTATGCATAACATGGTTTTTTGCTGGTCTAAGTTCTACCTTTATTTCCATGCCCAAGTATGGCACCTCACTGATTCTGGTTTTGACTCTGAACTCTCATTTGGAATATCCCTGTTCATTCTCATGTTTCAATATGTAATGTTTTCAACTGTCTGCCCTGCCTTTTAAAGTGGATCTTTAAGAAAGGACCTGTGGCTTTTTCTCTACCATCCAGCCCTGCCCCTGTTGTGCTGTGTTTAGAAGGGTTGCTAGTCTGATGAATAATCAGTTTAACAGATTTGCCCAATTTTTGTGCTCTTTTCAGGTTTATTCTTTTTAATGAGCAAGATACTGTGCTTGACTCTCCTTGGACATATAATATTTGCTTGCTACTGAAAGCCCTGTTTCTGTGCCTTCCAGCTTTTGAATTTGTCGACTTGGACAGTTTGCTAAGGGGTCAATTCCTTATGATGTGCGCTTAAGGAAAATGCATCTGCATGCTTCATTTGCTTCATCTCAGCTTGGTTTTATGATCAACAGAAATAGGGAAACTTTAATTTGTACTTCATGTATCTTCAATCTGATTAAATAACTTGGCACTTTTATTTGCCTTACCTGAATATAGCAAATGGGTGCTTTTTGAATTTAGGTTAACTTTGAGAGAACTGCTTATCGGAATGTGGGTTACATGGATAGAGACAGCACATCATCAAGGAAACAGGAGGAACCCCCCAGCCTAGTGTTGTCCAAAGGGAAATGCAGGGCAGCCACATATGTATATTACATTTTCTAGTAGACATGAAAACAGTATAAAGGAAGATATGAAATTAATTTTAATAACATGTTTTATTTAACCCTTCATCCAATCTATTATTTTAATATAAAATGTCATTATAAAATATTAAAGTATCTTACATTCTTTTTCATACTAAGTCTGAAATCTGGCGCGTATTTTTCACTTACAATACATCTCAATGTGAACTGGCCACATTTTAAGGGCTTGGTAGCCATATATGGCTAGTGGCTGCCACACTGAATGGCACAGAGCTAGAAATTACATCTGTTAACCTTCTATAAGGCAGGACTTCTCAAGCACCAGCACTACTGAAATTTGGGCCAGGTAATTTTTGGTGGTGGCGAGGGGCTGTCTTGTGCATTGTAGAATGTTTAGCAGCATCCCTGGCATCTACCCACTATATGCCAATAGCACTGCTCTTCCAGGATACAGCAACCAAAGATGTCTCCAGACATTCCCAAATGAGAGGTGCTGCTGCAAGGAATAGTCACAGACATCATGATAAACTATCTTCCATTGTGCTTCTTAAAAGTCATTGATAGGCTGGGTGTGGTGGCTCAAGCCTGTAATCTCAGCACTTTGGGAGGCCAAGGTGGGAGGATTGCTTGAGCCCAAGAGTTCAAGACTGGCCTGGGCAACATAGAGAGACCCCCATCTCTACAAATAATTAAAAAATTAACCAGGTGTGGTGGCATGCACCTGTAGTCCCAGCTACTCAGGAGGCTGAGGTGGGAGGATGGCTTGAGCTTGAGAGGTCAAGGCTGCAGTGAGCCATGGCCACACCACTGCATTCCAGCCTGGGCAGCAGAGCTGGTTCTGTCCTCTGAAGAAGCCAGTTGGTAGTGATGAATTAGTTACTGATTGGAAGGCACAGTGGATTGTTGCAGTCCTCTTGCCAGCTCCTTTCAAAGTGTGTTGGATTATCATATTGAAAGTCCCAGTAAATACTTTAAAGAATAGAGCTGCCAAATGCTCTTTCTGAGAATCACTGTCATCGTGAGTTTAATATTCATTGAACTTATTGTAATGCATTGGGAAAATGGATATATTCTTTTGGAGAAAAGCAGGATCATTGGTTTAGTTTTGATTAATGGATTTATGATGAAGTGCTTATTTTCAGCAATGGCACTATACAAACAAGTCCCTCAAATGTAGTCTAGCTGCCTGTCATTTTACACAAAGAACTGTGAAAGACAAATGTACAGTGTATTTGTATTATCAGACAGCCATGGGTTTGCTACAAGCAATTAACTTACGAATGAGCATTCAGTCACCCTGGAACATTTTTTTCTGGAGCTTTGTTAAGGGTGAGCCTAAGAAGGAAAGTTACCAGCTTGAATAAAACTGAGAGTTTCAATTTGGAGTAGTCAGTCTCCCATGGGGTGACAATGTTCCCTAAATGTTAAAAAATATATCCTGACCCACAAAAGGCTGCAGCTACAATTTCTAGTTTATTTCTGGTCCGTATAATGCATTTTTTGCCCTACAAAAATCCCAGAGAAAATCAGATGATCTCCAGATGAATGGGCAGATGGTGCAGATTGAGTCACAGCTCACGTGTTTGATTTGAACTTGTAACTCTCCATGAGCAGAGCGTACACTTAGTTTTATTTTTTAAATAGAAAAAAAGTGGGGAAAGAGAAAATGCCACATAGTATGGTCAGTATCAGTGCGTCACGAAGGATGGGCTACGCTGTCTAAATCATTCATCCAGCAGACATTTACTGAGTTTTTGCCGTATACACCCGTCTAGGGATTAGAGGTACAAAGGTGAGTAAGAAGAACAGTGTCTGTGCTGTCAGAGATGATCATGTGAAAAGAAAGACCAAAGACAGACAGTTTCGCAGTGTTTAACAAGTGCTATGCTGGAAGAAGTCAGGGGTATGGAGACTTAAGGGAACACCTGGCATTCTGGGGTATGGAGACACTTGTAGGATACAGCAGTTTGGAAGAATGAGCAGGAGTTAGCCCAGCACATGATAGAGGTGGGTTGATGGCATAAGGGATGAGAAAAGTGTGGGTTACTGTTGGCAGAAAGACGACATGCTTCAGCGTTCAGCAACCCTGGAAGCTTGTTTTGGTGCCTACTGCTGAGCATTGGCTTTAGCCATTCTTGGAGGTCAGCAAAACATTCGCCTTTCAGGCTTTCTGGCATTAAGAATAACAAGAAAGATTTTAGGTATTCCTGTGAAAGGATGGGCCCGTTCAAGGAGGTATTCCTACTCCTTTACAATTTATTTGCCACTTATGTCTTTCCCTTCCAAATATGATTCGTTTAAATGTTTTAAAGAATGAGGACCAAAAAATTATTTATTGATGTATTTCAAAGACCTTGAAGTTCCCTTTCTCCTGTAAAGATATATTTGATTTAAATTTTTTTTTTTTTTTTTTCTGAGAATGCCCCAGTCATGACTTAATGTACAGAAAATTCATTTTGGTTTTTTTTTTTTAAACTAACTTAGAAAATACTGATTCGGCCAATCATTGATAAATTTAGTCAAACAACTTTATTTAAAAAATGCAGCCATTTTGACAAAAAAAAAAAAAAGAGCTAATCTTGTAGCAGACAACTCAAGTGTAGACAAGAAGCTGGGTCCATGCATTAAGATCTTCTGCTACATTAGGAATTCCAGCTGCCTACGGGTCGGACCACCCCCCACTAATCTTACCTTTTTGGTTGAATATGGCAATTGATTTTATAAAAATAACACTGGTTATTCCAATTGTATAATTTCTTTCAAATTTAAAATCAGTATTGTCATTCTGTAAGTCCTAACAAATTGTGGATTCCACGGAGCAACTAGCTAAGGTTAAGCAGCTATTTCTTAGGTCAAGAAATTTCTTGTTTTGAATGACATTTTTACTAAGAATTCATACTAACAGAATTAAAGTTCAATCTGATTACGTATCAGATGGTGGGGTAAAGGATTTCTTAGTAATTTATGCTACCGCAGTCTTTAAACATTAGGAAATTTTGCTGAAGAATTTTTAACTTTTTATTCTGAAAGACTAAAATTTATAAAGGAATCACAAAAGGCCTAGAATGTATTCCCAGGAACACTCAGCAAATTCGCCAATTGATAACATTTTGCTCCATTTGCTTGTTATCTGTGTGTTTTCAGAACGATCCAACCATCCTTTTGAAAGTGAATTTTTGACATTATACCTTTACCCCTGAATATTTTAGAGCATATCTCCAAAGCCCACCATGATTATCAAATGAAATAAATTTAATATTGGTACATTACTGTTTTTATCACAGCGTAGTATAGTATTGTCTACTCTTCTTTAAATGTTTAATATTTGTGGGTACATAGTAGGTGTATATATTTATGGAATACATGAGATGTTTTGAGATAGGTGTGCAATGTGAAATAATAACATCATGGAAAACTGGGTATCCATCGCCTCAAGCATTTAACCTTTGAGTTACAATCAATCAATCAATCCAATTTTGCTCTTTCAGTTATTTTAAAATGTACAGTTATTATTGACTATAGTCACCTGTTGTGCCGTTCAATAGTATGTCTTATTATTTCCAACTGTGTTTTTTTGTACCCATTAACCTTTGCCACCTTCCCTGATACATTACTATTGTCAGACATACAGTTGATATTCAGATTTCACCGATTTTCCCGAGAATATTTTTCATGGAAAACTTTTCCCCCATTTAGGATTCTCTGATCCACATTGTATTTAGTTTTTGTGTTTTCTTTGCCTTTAATGACATTGGCATTTTCAGAAGGTACAGGCCAGGTGTTTTGAAAAATACACTCAAGTTGGCTGGCCTGAAACTTCCCAGGATTGGGTTCGGGTTCTACATTTTTGGGGCAGGCATGCCACTGACACGCAGCTGCATCCTTCGCAGGCCTCACGTTGGGAGCAGCAGGCCATTAAGTCCAGTTGTTGGTGGTGATACCAACTGACAATTTTCTTTTCAGCAGGTTTCCTAATGCTTCTTTTTGCACGTATTATGAGTACACTCTTATTGACTATATAAGTAAAAGAGTGACTTGCATGTCACGGTTCCTTCTTTAACGTCTATGCCTCCATTACTTTTCTATTCTACTTTCCTGGAACACATCGGGTTCTGCCCATTCACTTTCACTTCCCTTGAACAAAATGGGAAGGGATAAGTAGACTGATACAGATGGTTGTCAGTGTGGTGATGACTGCAACTGAGTCTGGGTTTACAAAAATATTCCACTTGCTAAACTTTCCGTAGGAAATGCTGCCTGTGTCTGATATGCCAAAAGCAATTGGACTTGGAGGATATTTTTAGAAATCGATTATTTTAGCTTATTTCTGAAAGCAGACTAGCTGCCACAATGGAATACACATTAAACAATCCATTAATGACCTCAAATTCAGCCAGCTGAATTGAAAATGGGAAACAAAACCTGCGCAGGGATAGTCATTTTTTCAGAGACCAACCAGAGGGTCTGGGGCTCTTACAATCACTTGGTTCTGCTCTCCGACCTCCATGGGGCAGAACTGAATTTCAAACTTTTCCCCAAGACTATTTTCATACCCATTGCCTACATATCTCCAAGAAAGGGATGTTCACAGCTCTCACTGGGAAGTGCTTCTGGAGTCTCAGGATACTTCTAGGCATGCAAATTTAATTTGGGGCACCAGAAATCTCTCCCTTTTTATTTTCTCTGGTCTCAGCCTGTGAAAAAGTGGAGACTGATTGGTCATTGCAAGAAACACAGTGATAAGAACACAAGGTGGGGAGAGAGCAAGGGGCTGGAGCATGGAGTCCAATCCATTGAGTTTAATTTTTCTTTAATCCTTATGAAATTCTCACTGCAAACCTCTAGATCCCCTGTTATCACCCTCATGAGGATAGGAAAATGTCTATCCCACGACTGTCTTCCTGGTTTTTATCAGTATTGGTTACATTGTATTTTTCTTACCAATAAACATTGTTGAATGAATGTATAAATGAATAAATATCTTATTTTGCATTCTGACAGTACTATTTGTGACCACTGAAATTATAACCTTATTATCCTATTGCCTTAACATGTTCATTTTCCCCTCTTGTCAGTACATTATTTTTGTTTTATGATCAACTTTGGGCAATGTACCCATGACCTTAAACATGCTATCTGTACAGTATGGAATTTATTTTTGGATGACAGATGGAAATAATCAAGTGATTGGCTGAATTATAAATCAGTGGTCTTGTACTCTAGTGTATCAGTCAGCTGCTGCTGTATAACAACCAATCACAAAATTTCAGCAGCATACAATAATGAGCATTTACCAGTGCACAAGTCTGTGGGTTGATGGGCGGTGGTGTTGGGGTTGGCTAATCTAAGTTGGATTCACTTGGGTGGCTCTGCTGATTTCTCTGGGCATATCCACAAATCTGGGAGCCAGCCAGCACACGTTTATTCTTTCAAGCCTCTGCATATCAAGTCCACTAACCTCCCATTGGCCAAAGCAAGTCATATAGCCAAGGCTAACTCCAATATGGTGGGAAAGTATATTTCCCCTAAGAAAGTAAAGGGATAACTGTACATGGTGTCTCACACCAGTAATCTTAGTGCTTTGGGAGGCCGAGGTGGGAGGACTGCTGGAGGCTAGAAGTTTGAGATCAGCTTGGGCAACACAACAAGATCCTGTCTCTACAAAAAATAAAAGATAAAAAATAAAAAGAAAGTAAAGGGACAGAGTGAAAGTATCTGGAAAATAATTCAACCTGTAACACCCTAGCAACACACAAACTGGCTCCTAGATTTTTTTTTCGCACTTGTGAACTACAGAACTCAACTTCAATTTTCCAAAAATATCATACTCTTTCTAACCTTTGGATGAGTTGATAAATAACCACTGCTTCTAGCTCCTGAGTGCCCATCCATAACCCTGGCTTGTCCCTGGATACCTTGGACCTCCCTGAAATCCAGCAACTGAAGAGTTTGAGCCAGGCAAATCAGGGAACCTCTAACACCTAACTGGAATACAGTCTGAGGTGTTGGTGCCCTGGTTAAATACATTAAATATGATACCCAATTCCAAGTGAATTCCTACTCACTTCAGGGAATGGGGAAGGATGAGAAATAAGGCTTTCAGAAGGGAAGAATCAAATTAAGGATTTAGTTTGAATCTTTGGATGACATAGGCCTCCAGAGAGACTTTTCTCTTTGCAGCCAGCATGGGAGAAGGGATTGTTGCCAGCCAGCAGACGCAATCTCTTTGTGAACTTAGACTGCAGCAGACAGAATTGCCTCTTAGGTGAGTTGGGAGGAAGATGACCATCCAGCAAGACAATGTGGCTCACAGCTGGAAGTCAGTCAGGCCCTCACAGCTAGGCCATGATGCTCTCCTGTTGAACAGGACCCCCACATCAGGCAAGGCCACTCTATGACCATGATGGGTCAGGAAACTACAAGGCCACTCCATAATCTCATCCGAATGTGGGGAGAGACATGAACATTGTCCAAACCACCCAAATGACCAAACATCCCACTTTCCTGACTGCTGCTTCTTTACTAATTACAGTTGTAGCCTTACTTCCTGCCTTCTGGACAAGATGTATCGAGATGCCTAATTAGGCAATGACCTCTGCCTTCTGATAGCATCCAGCCAGAAGCAAAGCCCCGCTTTCTGAATCCTCCCGTAAGTCACCTGGCATAAGCCTGTGTTCTATAACGAGCTTTTTCTAACCTTTTACTGAGATGCTCATGGTCCCTCAAGATGTGTGTTCTTCCTGCTTGCAGTGAGTCAGTCAACCCAACTATAATTATCTACAAGTGATTTCCTGGTGAGTCTTTGGCTGGAAGACATTGACATCATTTTGGTTCTGTAATGTCCCCAAAACACATTCTTAGAGCCTTTAAACAAATAAAAGGTACAAAATTCCTTTCTCAAGCACCATGTGACTAAGAGATTTGTAAGGTGATGTCTTCTGGCCACTCAGAATCAGCAAAACTAAAGTTCACTGACCACTGGCTTGTAATTGCGACTTAGGTACATAGAAGATTTGGAGATTTACTGACCCATGTAGGCTTGTATTTTTGGGAGTCGTAGGAAAGTAAAAGATATATTGACTGTTTTCTTACCTTTTTATCATTTCCATTATTTTAGCCAATAAATAATAGTGGAAATTAGACATACAAGAAACAAGTTTTGATTTCTTATGTTATAAAAAATAATTAAACAATTAAAAAGTAGTAATTACATTGTGACATTCTGCTAGGGGTTTGGTTTGCAAACAAATAAATCATCTTTTACTGTTTATGAAATATAGACTTACTAAACAAAACATAGCAGAAATTAATATTTGAAGTTGACCTGTTTAAGAAAATAAATCTGATGTTAGTTTACGTAAAAACATTGTAGTAAAAATGGAAACAAATGAACCTGGGAAATTAGACTGAAGCTTTGAAATGATCATTGTATAACACTTAACTAGTCATTAATGTTGAGCATTTGGGAGCAGCTACTTGTGTTAAAAATATTCTGATTATTTGAAAAATAATCAAGTTGCAGTTTATGGCCTTTTGAAATGGAAAACACCTCAGCATGCCCTAATGTTGCAGATTACAAATTGGGGCAGAGAAAGGACTGGCAGGTGTGACGCCCTGTTTCAATTTGTTGATCTTTCCACTTAGCCAGCATGCAAACATTTTAGTGAGAATGTGTGTTTCACGAACCCACATGGATCTTTTCCTCTCTTGGTCCACTATAGCAAATCTTATTATATATTATTGTTTTAGATATTATGATATAAATATGTAGTCTAGGTCATGTTTTCTCAACCTTGCCTCTGCTGATATCATGGGTTTGGTAGTTCTTTCTTGTAGGGATGGGGAAGGGCAGTGCTGTCCTGTGAACTGGAGGACATCTAGCAGCAACCCTGGCCTCCGCTCTGTAGATGCCAGGAACACCGCTCACCCCAGTTGTAACAACCAAAAATGTCTTCAGGCTTTACCAAATGTCCCCAGAGGGGCACAAGTGCCCCCAACTGAAACTGACCCAGTAGTCCCATAGATAGTTGTTTTTTTTTTTAGTATAAACATAGAAATGGACCCTTCTGGTCTTAAAGCTTGAAACTTGTATTTGTTATATCTGAGATCCTTCAGGAAACAACCTTCAGATCTCTAAAGATAGTATCAAAGAACTGAAACTCACCAGATCACTGCATTGTGAGATGCTGCACCCCTTATTCATCATGATTGCTTCCTTGCCCTTCCCTAGTTCCTGTTTCTCACACATTGTTACATTTCTTCTCTGCTATATACACTCCTAGTTTTAGTCAGGGAGATGGATTTGAGACTGATCTCCCATCTCTTTGGCTGTAGCACGCGATTAAAGCCTTTTTCCTTGGCAATAATCGTCTTCTCAGTGATTGGCTTTTGAGCAGTGAGCAACAGGACCTAGACTGAACCCCTGGTATTTCTGTAACAGTATCTGTGTCAATTTGCAGACCAAATATAAGGAGAAGACAGAAATCATTTACTTCTGTCCTATTTAAGGTCTCATGTTTGCATACGTGGTTTAGGATATGTCAATTCAAAGAAGTGTAATTTTTACATTTCTGCCCATTTCAGGTAGTGCTATACAATGTTGGCAATAAATAAACACATACATACCACATGGCTCATGGAAAGGGACTGGGGCCTGGAATTGGGAGGGGTCTGGTGGGCTCCCCTCCACGAGTCCTCATGTTGACTGGTCATACGCTCTTGAGAAAAACCTTTACCTTTTGGACTCTGGTTATAGGTTCACAGAAGACAAGTGCTTTGGAGAAATATGCCTTTTATACTAAGCAAGATGGCGTCTCCTCTTGGGGATAGTTCACAAACATCTTCACTCATTGCCATCCATTTTGCTTTCATTTCAGTTATTGCCTGATGCCTGATCCTATTTCCTATTAGGCTGAGTGAATGCTTCTATCTCTGATCCACACTCCTTTTTGTCTTGATCTTGACAAAGTTAAGGCACAGAAATAGCCATCTAAGGACTAAAATGTAAAAGCAGTTGGTGCATTGTTTCTTATGTGACAGGGGAATGTGATGGGGAATGTCTGGGACCAGGTGGATGAAAGGCTGGCATGTCCTACTGCCCCTGCAGTGCCTTCATAGTTTCCTTCTGCTCCCACATTCCAGAGTAGAGTCTCCACCATAGGGTGATCAGGTGGTTTGTGCTCTTCAGGCACTGCTCCCATGGCCCGATATCCTGTGGTCTTTAGCCTGCCAAGTTATCGCAAAGGTTGCACACCGGGTTTGAAGCACACTAGGATTGCACACCGGGTTTGAAAACCAATCCTCTGGCAAGCTGGAAATAGAAAGCCTTTCTTGGCTTCCTTGGAGTTTCAAAACTAAAGTCATTATTTAGCACATATGAAGGCCAGTTACTTAACCTTCCTTGAAGAAACCACAGGCTTTACATCTCTGATTTCGGAAGGACAGTAGAGAAATGGCAGGTATTTCAATGACAAGCCCTCTAAAGGAGGGATACGGATCATGTCCATGTTTCAAGACCCAGCCAGCTGTAACTGAATTTGTGCGACAGGGTTGACTGAGTGAGGGCCAGATCTGTCTATGGTACATTTTCAGCTCGTCTGTGCTCCATGGACATTAGACTAATTAATCTTCACATTGGACTTTTGAGGATAGACTAGTAAATGTGTATCTGAGAAGTACAAAATGTTCCACTGCTCAGTAAAACTCTGAGTTATGCAGATGTTCCGATAGGCAGGTCTTCCCCTTGACAACTTAAGAGCACAGAAATAATAATCCTGCAATTCTGGAGCTCAGAGAGAGGTCAGATATTTCCATGGACAAACCCTGTCCAAGTGCCATTCGCTCCAAGTTGTTTTACTGTGGATATTTCCATTGTTGCTTTAGTCACTGGTTTCCATGAAAAGCAACATTATAGATAAAATGGATCCATGCTGCCTGCAGAAAAACAAGCACCTCAAAATCTCTTATGTTCCTTTTTTCAGGAGTGAGTCTCTATGTTGCACAAGGGCACCAGTGCTTACAACGGTGCTTCTCCCATTGTGGACCAGGATTCCAAGTCATTGATAACATCCTAAGGGCAGAGTCGAGTTTCATACCTTTGACTCCATCACCATGCATAGTAGTCTTAAACATTGTTTGTTGTGAATCTGATACTTATATTTGATGGCACCATGCCATGCTCCTTTTGGAGTGAGTGAACCAAGAATCGCCACACTGTAAAGTTGTCTTTCCATGACAAATATGCTCACAGGGGTTCCATTCTTTGCCTCATGTGCTTTGTATTTCTTGTCTCAAGTCTGTCCTTGACCTTGTCCCACCCCAGAATTTCCATTGCACTCTGCATGGTGTGCAACAAAACCAAATAGGAGAGTCAGGAAGAAGTGTTAAAAGAAAATCTGCAGCCTAATTCAATTTAAGAGGGTTTAATTGAGCAAAGAATGATTCGTGAATTGGGCAGCCTCTCAAGTCGGAGTAGGCTCAGAGGCCCCAGCACAGCCACGTGATGGAAGATTTATAGACAGAAAAAGGAAAGTAACGTACGGAAAACAGAAGTGAGGTACGGAAACAGCCAGATTGGTTACAGCTAGGCATTTGTCTTATTTGAACACGATTTGAACAGTTGGTCACCTGTGATTGGCCAAAACTCAGTGATTGGCAGAAGAGTAGGTTATAGTCTGTTTACAATTCCATTTAGGCTATAGTTCACAATTGTACAGAAAAACCTTTAAGCTGAACTTAAAAGATGTAAGGAGGCAGCTTCAGGCTAAACTTGATTTAACAGAAGCAACTCAGAGCCCGAAGTACATATGGGAAAGAAGTTGGTTGGGATCATGAGGATCTTCTATAGACAAATTGTAAGGAGCCATGAGTCTCTTCAGGTGACATTGGTGTTAAGATGTGCATTTTTACACTACAGAGGCTTGCTTTTCAACGTGCACTCCTTCCCTGGGCACTTGCTCAAAATGTCAATACTCAGCCCCATCCCAGAACCAAGGAGTCAGCATCTCAGGCATGAGCTCAGGAATCTGCCCCATCACAGGCTCTCCAGGGGATTCTGATGCATATCAACATTTGGGAAGCACTGCTCTATCTCCTGCTTTGTGAATCTGGGAAGAACTCTGCCCTTTAAAGGCCAGGCCTGTTCCCTCTGAGGACTCAGCTCCTTGGGCAAGGAGCAACTTTATTACCGAATTAAGGATTTCACTTCTAGTTCTCTTTTGTTCAGGTGATGTTGTGCTGAGATATATTCTCTTAAAATTGAAGAATGACCCAAATACAACAAAAACCCTGCTATTTCATTGCATGAATCTGGTTTATCTCTTAAAAAAAAAAAATACCCTAACTGTACTGCAGGAACCCGGCCTGACTGCACCATCGATTATCCTAGGAATAAACAAGCAGACTTTCCCTTCTATCCTAGCAACTTCCCGAGGAAAACAAGGAAGGAATGTGCACAAAGGCTCTGCAGCAACCCGCGGTGCAAGTCCCAATTAGACTCAAGACAGAAACAAATTCAACAATGAATACATATGTAAAGAATGAATAGGTAAGAAAAATTTCTATGAGTTATGGTTTTTTGTTTGGGGGGCAGTGAGATGAATGTTTAAATTATTGGGGTGTTCCTCTAAGTCAAGTTTTCTCAGTTTCAGTGTAATTGACGTCTGGGACCCCTAATTTCTTGGCTGCAAGAGGATGGGGTGATCCTGTCCTGTGCACTGGAGGATGTAAGCATCCCTCGCCTCTCCCCACTGGATGCCAGTAGCAACCCTCCCTCCCCAACTGTGACAACCAGAAATGTTTTCAAACATTGCCTCAGATCTCCCGGGAGACAAAATTGCCCCAAGATGAGAACCAAAAATTGTAAATAAAGCTAGAACCCTTGTGATATTTGCTCAAAATGCTTCTTATATTTAATAGGACCTGTAATCCCAGCTACTTGGGAGACTGAGGCAGGAGAATCGCTTGAACCTGGGGGGCGGAGGTTTCAGTGAGCCGAGTTCGTGCCACTGCACTCCAGCCTGGTCCACAGAGTGAGACTCCGTCTCAAAAAAAAAAAAAAATTAATAGGAACATTACACTGCTTATTCCCATTAAGCCTGGCAAACTGACAGTGGCAAGGAAAGCCTTTGATAACCTAAGTTTAATGAGAGCTGCCTACAAAACTGAGGCCTGACCTCGGTGAGCTATTACAGGAAAAGTTTTTAAAAACAAAGCCAGCTTCTGTCAGTGGCTGGGATGCATTTGAAAGGGACAAGCAAAGGCTGTGTTTTGCAAATGCGGGCTGTGGCTGGGGGGTGGGGGAGGGAGCTGGAGGGGGCTAAGGAGGATGAAGAGGCAGGAGAAGGCTGCTGCCTGGACAGCTTGCTGGCCTGCAAAGTTTCCATCTTACAGGCGTTCGTGGGAGACATGAGAAGGTTGACAAAGCCACCGTGAAGCTTGGCAGTCTAATCCCTTTGTTTTCTCAGCTGGCTAAAGGGGGTACACTAAGTGTGACTGCAGCTAGCCCTTTGTGAAGACCATTAACTCAGCCAAGTATGTTTGCAGGGCTACAGTTGTGGAAGACACAAAGCATATGCAATCTGTTTCAACTTCTTTTTGAGATTCTTGCTGTCGAGTTTTTTGTAAGACAGAAATTGTGAGAACAATCCTACCAGTTAAATAGAGGCTGAATTCTCACAGTGAGTCCCTTGCATGGTCTGAAAATATTGCTTGAATATTATTACAGCTATGCTTGTGGTCCTTCAGTTAAGCATCACGCTCGTTTTACGCTCTGTAAGTGAAGGTTACACTTAGCGGAATGAGTCCTTCACCTAGAAAACCATGGCCAAACAAAAAAAGCTGCAGCAGATTTTGGTTACATTCTGCAAATGGTGAGCGCATAATAAGGCTACTGCTGGCTATGAAGAAGAGCTGGGTACGCTGCTGAGTGGAATGGAGCCACCGAGGCCGGGAGGGCCGCCCGTGAGCACCGAAGGGCCTGCTCTGTGCCAGGAGCTTCCATCTGCCTCATTCATAGTCTCTCAGGACAATCCTGGAATGTACTTTGCAGGAAAGGAAATCCAACTATAGAAAAATTAATTTGTCCACGCTCACCTCACTCATACGCAGTAACCAGGATTTCAACCCAATTTGTTTAAACTCAGAGATTTTTACTGCATTTTGCTCTCAGCAATGTGGGAACACCTGGCCTTCGGCTCCCAGAGTAATCTGATTTCCCAACACCAAGAGAGTTCTTTTTCTTTTCTTTTTTAAAAACTGGAGTCAAATACATATAAAATTGACCATTTTAAGTGTACGAGTTTCCGGCTCAGTGGCATTAAGTACATTCACAAGATTATTCCTCTGTCTAGTTCCAGGGCATTTTCATCATCCGGAAATGAAATCCTTATCCACTAATCAGTCACTACCCTTTTCCTCCTCCTGTGGCTCCCGGTTGCTACTCGTGTGCTTTCTGTGTCTGTGCATTTACCTATTCTGGATATTTCATATCAATGGAATCATACAACCTGTGGCCTTTTGTGTCTGACTCCGTTCACGGAGCATGATGTTTTCCAGCTTCATCCATGTCGTAGCATGTGTCAGTCCTTCACTCCTTTTCTGGCTGAATAATGCTTCGTCGTCTGGGTAGACCACATACTGTTTATTCATGTGTAGATGGACATTCTGCCTGCTGCATATGTGAGTATGACAGAGCATGTGTGCATGCATGTGCATCCAGATGTGTGTGCATGTATGAGTGTGTTTGAGGGCATGTATCTGCATGGGTGTGCATGTGTATGTGGGTGTGTTGCACGTGTGTGTATGTACACATGTATTTATTCTACTGTTCTGTCTACAGACTCCACTCAGTCTCAGTATTCTCTGCTCCCTCACTCCTTCCATCTCTCTGATCTTCTATTGCACAGTAGCATCCCTGTTAGACTTTCTTGGATGCTCTGATGTGCAACTTGCCTGTCTTCTGCACTGTGGTACCCTCTACAAATGTTCTAGGCTGCAGCCTTCTCTTCTCAGTTGTGTGAGTAAACATTCCTTCATGTTCTCTCTGTCTTTAGACCATTAGTTCTTCACGAGGATGATGGTGCCCCCAGGAGATACTTGATAAATGTCTGGAAGAGATTTGGGGTTGTTGTAGTTGGGGGTGAGGGAAGATGCTACTGGTATTGAGTGGGTAGGGACCAGGGATGCTGCTAAACTCATATTACGGAGATGCTGCCCTCATAATCTAGAATTATTCAAACGTCAAGAGTGCTGGGGTTAGGAAACTTTGATGTAGAATTTAGTTGAAATTGCTTATCTGTCAATAGCTTTACACCATAACATTTTTATTGTCATGGATTTGTTATTTTGATCACCCATTTACCATCAATTTAAGAAGTCTTAAGAGAGAAATGATGTAAAATATGCGCTAAGTCTGCTTTCTTCAATGGGAAGCCTGTGAGCTATATTGTTACTTATTTCAGTTCGTATTTGTAAAAAGGGGCATGGAGTTCTGCAAGATAATAAATAATCTAATATCTTTGTCTTAAATATATGTAATGAACCAAATAGAACTTTATAAATTCTTATTTTTCACTCTTTCTTATTTTCATTCACATTATCATTCTTCTTCTGTACACATTAGGAGGTAAGAATTTGGGGGTATGGAATTTTGTGTATGGAAATATGTCAGACATAAAATTCAGTTGGACTGCAATGCACCAATACCATCCCAAGAAAAAATAGTTGTTTATAAAAATGTCCATGAACTACGCAGCAGTATATTCCTTCCAAACAACATTTTTGTGAAACTTTTTTTTTCCAATGCCACAAAGAAACTTGGACAGTATCTCAAAGCATTTGTAACAATAAGCATTTGATCTTTCATTTCCTTTTTAACTGCCAAGACATTGTTTTCCTTTTACATTATTCCACAGAGAGAAACTTAGTGCTACCCTTCCTGTGTGGGCTGCTCACTCCACCTTACATCCAGGGCTCCAAATAGTATCACCATGAGCATAGCTGATTTCCAAGAGATTCCTCGTCATGGTTTCTGATAGGGAAATTCCCTCTGTGCTTGCTCCTATTGGGAACATCTGTTTTGTGTCTCTCTGGTGTTTGGTGACATAACACAATAAGATGACAGGAGGCAGAAGAAAAACATGTTGCAATAAAAAATGTCCTAAAAAGACACTTAGTTCTATTTATTGCTTCACAGAACATGCCGGAAGAGAAGTTAGAATGAGTGCTGGCATGAGAAGTCAGAGGAAGACTTCCTGTGGCTCAGTTATGGTTTGGATTTGGTTTTGTGCAGTGTAAGGCGCTGAGCAGGACACCAAGTGGAGGAGTCTAGCTCGGGGGTGTTTCCTCACGCAGGTCAATTGCTTTATTTCCGCTTAGGAGTCACAGAAGCGAAGTCCAAGCTCCAGTGTGTGACTCTTGTCAGGCAAATCGGATGCATGGGTAGAAGCTCATCGTTAGGACCAGAGAAGCAAAGCAAGGGCTCATTCTGATCAAAGGGCCTGCGCAGACAGGCAGGAATTAAACCGAGCTACCATCAATTAAAATGCCCGGAAACCACGGATGTGTCTTAATAAGTCAGCTTTGGTCTTTGACAACACCGGAGGCAGGTTTGTGAATTGTTTGCCAAAAGGGGCAATTTAAGTGAGTGCTTTGGAAGAAAACTTGAGCTTCAGAGAAGATCTTACTGCCCTAGGTAAGAAGTAGTGCACAGAAATGGATAGCAACTCAGAAATGGTTTTCTGAGTTTCTGAGGTTACCTGGGATTTTTTTTTTAGAGTTAGGGGAAAAGTCTTTTTTTTTTCCCCCAAAATACCTGGACCTACCTGGAAATGTGAGACTGGCATGAAGCTATTTTGGCTTAATTTTTTTCAGAGAATGAGCCTGAGATAGGACATTTTATTTTGGAGAGTAACCCCCATGGGCAGAAACCACGGACAAGGTGGGTTGGGCAGGAAGAGAGGAGGATCTAATTCAGGAGCGATTTACCCAGTGGGTCACCACCAGGGGCTACTGGTTACTCCATTCGGTGACACTGTCTGTAAAGGGCGGGAATGTTTTTCAGACCAGCCAGCCAGGGTGAGGAAGGGAGAGCATCTGTCATCTGGCTCCAAACCCCTCTGATCAAACATTCGCCCTCAGCAGGCAACCATTCCCCTGCATCGCAGAGCGTGCAGTCAGCGGACACCCAAGTTGTCCCATACCATGACTCCAACAGAGATGCCCTTAGGGAGAAGGAAGGCAGGAGGCTCCCAGCATGAATCTGACAGGTATCAGGGTGCAGCTGCATGGAGCTGCTCAGAGCCTGTGCAGAGCTGGGTGATGGCACAGGAAGACTAGAGAGGCCAAAAGCTTCTGAAGAACTGTGTAAGAGGCATCCTATCCAAAGACACAAGTGCTCAGCTGTATTCATCACTTGGGGGACCTGGAGCTCTTAGGTCAGGCATGAATCTAATAGTCAAGCAGGGACCGTAAGGGCAATATGAACAGAAGTAAGCTTTAGCGCTTTCATAGGTACAGAAAAATCTTGTATCATTTTATCTTACCAAGTTTTAAAATAATATATTTGTTTTCTAGAATATGCTCTAGGAATTACAAAAACCATGGATTAATGTTTCCAGAATGGTCTTCTCCATGCTGTGCATAAGGAACAGGTTTCCTTTTGTCACTATGAGGCTAGGAGTGGACACCAGGCTGATGTGATGCGTCCAAGGGCTCCTTGACCTATGCCCTGAGCTCTGTTTTGTAGAGAATCATGTGCATTCTGCAATGCACATTTGGTTTTACATTTTAAAAGTGGTGGAGCTGGTATTAGAGCTTTTTTCTTTTTCATATATATATATATATTTATATTTATATTTTGAGACAGGGTCTTGTTCTGTTCCCAAGTCTAGAGTGCAGTGGTGCAATCATGGCTCTCTGTAACCTTGACCTCCCAGGCTCAAACAATCCTCCTGCCTCAGCCTCCTGAGTAGTTGGGACTACAGGTGCATGCCACCACACCTGGTTAATTTTTTATTTCCTCTTTTGTAGTGATGGGGGGGGGGTCTCACTATGTTGCGCAGGTTGGTCTTGAACTCCTGGAATCAAGCAATCCTCCCACCTCAGCCTCCCAAAGTACTGGGATTACAGGTATGAGCCACCACACCTGGCCCTCATTTTAGTACCTTTAAATTATAAAATATGTAATATATGTAATATATATAAAATATGTAACATATATATATATATCGTATTTCAAGAGAATATGTCAAGATTACAAGCCCTTACCTCAAATCTTGGAAGCTATGGAGACTCAGAATTCAGAATTTTCCAGATTTTAGAAAGATGAACTATGGGCATAAGCCATTGAGTAGGCCATACTGCTGGCGGGGCTGGGGGAGCACACCATGATGAAACACCTTCATAGTTATGCATGAAATGTTTGAACAGTCACATAAAGTGAGGCAAATAAAGACTATCAGTAGCTTCTCTCAATTCATTTTAGGTTTTTGCCACTGTAAAATTTTTGAAAGAGAATTAAGAACAAATTTTTCAGAATTGCATATAAAGACTGTGGATCTATATAGTAAACTTCTATACCAGCTGATGGAAGGAACACATGTTAGCATTTTTAGATATTTTCATAAGATTTAAGAAATTCTGCTTCAGTTCATCCATCCTGCTTCTCCTGAGTTAAGCATTATCCTGAAGATTATATGTCAGTGCCCATTTGTATTTTACACATGTGTATGTGCCCAAAGAAACATTGATTTTATGGAAGTGCTGGATATATTATTTTGTGCTTTAGCTATGTTCATCTTGAATTTTTTTTTTTTTTTTTTTGAGACAGAGTCTCTGTCTATCCCCTAGGCTAGAGTGCAGTCCTGCGATCTCGGCTCACTGTAACCTCCTCCTCCCAGATTCAAGCGATTCTCATGCCTCAGCCTCCAGAGTAGCTGGGCTGATCTTTCTATTTGATTTTGCATTTTGAGTAGAGACAGGGTTTTGCCATGTTGGCGAGGCTGGTCTCAAACTCCTGACTGCAGGTGATCTGTCCACCTCAGCCTCCCAGCATGCTGGGATTACAGGTGTGAGCCACCGTGCCTGGCCTATTATTGAAATTTATCTGTGTGGATAGCTGTTGTTTTAATTTATTTATTCTGTTCTATGGCAACCTGTTGTATAACCACTTCAAAATTTTATTTATCCGTTTCTCAAGAGCTGAGGAGGGTCTGAGATTTTACCGTACTTTCATATGAACAGTTTTGCCAGTCACAGTACCATGGATGCTGACAGAAATCATGAGACTCCTGGATCAGACAATGGACTCTGTTACTCACCGCACAATGAACAGCAGGAGCTTCATGTTTGTACCAGTTCTCCTTGTGCCTCGAATTCCATGGAGGTGACGTGGAAGAGTCCACGTGTTTGCTATACATGCAGTCAGTCGGTGTCATAGCCAAGGAACATTGAAATTAGAAAACTCAAATCTTTTACAATGGCCAGTAAGCCAGTCTGCCTAAACTTTGTTCTAGAGGGAGACACTATCACTATCTTCTGAGGCTGTTCACCATACAAATACTCTTGAAAAATCATCCAGAACAAAAGTTGCCAGTGCCTCTGCTGAGAAAATGTGCAGACATCTGAGAGAGCCTCATGGAGAATTGTCTCCTATCCCAATACAATAATTGGCACACTTCTAGTTTGTTTGCAATTTTCCCCATTACAGAAAGTGTTTAATGGACATTTTTCTGTATGTTTCCTGGCAAGAGTTTCTCTGTGATGTGTACCTAGGAATGGAAGTGCTGAGCTCTGTGTATGCGGCCCTTCTTCATGGTTCTCACTACTAGAGCTTTATAGTAAGTCTTGGTATGTGGTAAGGCATGCCCTTCCTCCCTCTTTTCAAAATGTCCCCAAAAGGCTATACCTAGGTCTTCATTCTTCTTTAAGAATTTTTCAACTGCACTAAATGTTGCAACCTTATCTTCCAAAGCCATTGTTGCATTTTGTCTTTCTCCCAACGATATATAAAAAGCCCATTAATTCATAATTGCCAAAACTTGTAAGAAACCAATATGTCCTTCAGTGGGTAAGTAGATAAACAAACTGTGGCACACTGGGACAATGGACTATTACTTCGCACTATAAAGAAACGAGCTATCAAGCCACCAAAAGACATGGAGGAAACTTAAATGCATATTGCTAAGTGAAAGAAGCCGGCCTGAAGAGGCTACATACTGTATAATTCCAAAGATACGTCATTCTGGAAAAAGGAAAACTATAGAGACAGTAAAAGGATCAGTGGTTACCAGGGTTTCAGGGGGGAAAAGGGAGCAATAGTGTGGACACGGGGAGTTTTTAGGGCAGTGAAATTATTCTGCGTGATATTTTAATGCTGGACACAAGTTAATTATACATTTGTCAAAACTCACGAAAACTATAACACAAAGAGTGAACTTCAATGCAAACTATGGACTTTAGTTAATAAATTTCTTAGTATTAATTCATCAGTTGTAACAAAAGTACCAAAATGTTGACTGTGGAGGTGGGGGAAGGTAACAGATGGGAAGTCCGTACTTTCTGTAGCTTTTCTGTTAATCCAAAACTGCTGTGATAACGTCTGTTTAAAAAGTTCATTTCTTCATCTTTGCCAGTGTTTTGAATGCCAAACATTTGCATCTTCACATATTTGATGGGTGTGAAGTAAAATTGTATTGCTGTAATTTTTATTTGACTGATGGCCCTTGGGGCATACTTTTTTCATATCCTTTATTTTTTTTCTGTCATATTTTTTTCTTCTGGATTTTTAGGAGGTTTTTCTTATGTTTTGCATTTCACCTTTCGGAATTTAATCTGATTAGAATTTATTTTTGTGCCTGGAGTATGGTTAGGTAGATAGATAGTTGATAGAAAATAAATAAATGATAGATGACAAATGATAGATAAGCAACAGATGATTGCTAGAAGATTGAGAGATGATAGATAATAGATGATTGATAGATGATAGAGAGATTTGAATTTATATACATGAACACCGATTTATATATTTTTTTAACTTGTATTTTACGTAAAGGGGTATATGTACAGGTTGGTTACATAGGTAAACTTGTGTCATGGGGGTTTGTTGTACAGATTATTTCATCATCCAGTTCTTAAGCCTAGTACCTATTAGTCATTTTTCCTGATCCTCTGCCTCCTCCCACCCTTCACTCTCCAATAGGCTCCAGTGTCTGCTGTTTCCTTCTATGTGTCCATGTGTTCTCATCATTTAGCTCCTACTTATAAGTGAGAACGTGCAGTATTTGGTTTTCTGTTCCTGCGTTAGTTTGCTAAGGATAATGGCTGCCAGCTCCATCCATGTCCCTGCAAAGGACATGATCTTGTTCTTTTTTATGGCTGCATAGTGTTCTAGGGTGTATATGTACCATATTTTCTAGGGTGTATATGTACCATATTTTCTTTATCCAGTCTATCATTGATGGGCATTTAGGTTGATTCTGTGTCTTTGCTATTGTGAATAGTGCATGAACAGTAATTTATAAATCTCCTGGTGTAACTGTGCACACTGTCAGGTTTTGTTTATCTATCTCTATCCCCCTTTCTCATGGTTCTAACTACTAGGGCTTTATAATATTTCTTGGCATGTGGTAAGCCGTGTCTTTCCTCTCTTCAAATTGTCTCCAAAAGGTTACATCTAGATCTTTATTCTTCATTAAAAATTTTAATATCGATTTGTCAAGTTTTATTAAACTCTTGGGTTTTTGTGAAATTCATTAAATTTGTAGATTCATTTTGAGGAGAATGTCATCTTTACCATATTGAATTACCTTCCCATCACATCAGATCCAGTTTTTTAAAAACTGGATTTTAAAAAAGTTCCTGTACTTTAAAATTTTATTTTCTCAATTAACGTACAGTGAAATTTACTTTTTAATGCACACAGCTCTATTGATTTTATACATGTCACCACCAGTCAGATGAGGATATAGAACAGTTCTGCCAGTCCCGAAACTCCTGAATGCTGTTCCTTTGCGGTTACGTCCTGTCCATTCCAACTCCTGCAACGACTGATCTGTCTTCCAGCACCACAGTTTTTTCTTGGAGAGTGTCATATAAATGAACTTGTACAATATGTAACCTGTTAAGACTGGCCTATTTAGCTCATAATGCCTTTGAGATTCACCCAAGTTGTATCAGTAGTTCATTTCATGTGATTGGTGAATAGCACTCTGTTGTATAGATGGGCCACATTTTGTTTATTCATTCACCAAGATGAAGGAGATTTTTGTTCTTTCTTGGTTTGGGTGATTATGCTTAGACCTACTCTATACATGCCTATACAGAAGTTTTCAGTTCTCTAGGGTATAACCCAAGAGTGGGATTGCAGGATCTTCTTTTATGTCCATACCATATTCTCCATATAGATCTTGTACCTTCTTTATGTGATTTGTGACTAGGTAACTTACACTGTTTGTTGCTATTGTGAATGGGATTATTAACATATTTTTTTCTGGTTGATTGTTGCTGGAGCCCTGTTGATGTTTGTTTAGTGACCTTGTATCCAAAAATCTTGCCAAACTCTCTTATTAGTTCCAAGAGCTTCTTTGTAGATTCAGTTAGAATTTTTATGATTTGACAGTCATCTTGTCTGAAAATTATGAAGATGTGAAGTCTTTTATTAAAACCTACATCCATGTGTGTGTTCTGATTCTCAGAACAATGGTGAGTAGAAAAGGTGACAGAAGGTATCCTTAGCTTCTTTTTTCTTGAGGAAGTTAGGGTGGGTCAGTGGTCACAACTTCCATGTGTGTGTCCTTCTTTTTTGCTTTCTTTCCCTTTTCCTTTCCATTCAGATCAAGTCCTCTGGGTTAAGGAGTGGGCAGTAGAGTTAATTTATCTGTTGTCTGTTCTCACCAGTATACAGGGCAAGGTCTTCTGTGAGACCCATTAGATTTCTCTTAGAATGAGAACAAAAGGCCAGGTGTGAGTTCCTAGCCTCACAGTGGCATGAAGGCATGTATGAAAGGTTTGGTGTCTGATACCTATTTTCTTCCCTAGTTCCAGTATGCACCTAAAAACTAGCCTGGGAGGCCCCCACAGCTGCTGAGGTCTTCCACGTTTCCAGGTGATTTGAGATACTACAAGCCACCCGGTTCTTTTGTTGCTTTCAATGGGAGGTTGACTTTAGCCTGTATTATTGGAAACTGGAGCTCCTCCATTCCTCGATGGAGTTTTTCATGCCAATGAAGCTATGTACGTTTCTGTGTGTGGGCATGTGTGTGCATTTCTAGAATTCTGTGTAGTGTTTCTTTAAATAGTTCTTTTCTTAAAAAAAGAATACCTTGTTATTGCAGTGTGTTTCTATCCTTTCTCTTTCCTCTTCCCTCCTTTTTAGAAGCTTATTGTGTTGTCTTTTTTAGGTGGCATGATGATTTCCAGTCCTCGGCTGCTCATTCTCCCTGCTTGTCATGTTCGTGTGCTCTCTCAGCTCCTTTTGTGCTTGCCTTCTTTCTTCTTTCTTTTGCTCCTGCTGGTCCCCCTTGAGTTTTTATGTTAATTTCTTGGTTTCAGGTTCCAAACGAAGAAATGAACAAAGCTGGGGGCCTGTACTCTCAACATAGTACAATGCCAGATTTTCTATGTCATATGAAGCCTGTTTGCTTCTACCTGTGTGACCCAGGCCCTGGGGATTTGAAAAGGCCTCTGTGTCCCTGGCCAGTGGATAGTTCTTCCCATCTCTGTTTCATGGGTGGGTAATACATGTAGACTTCTGGATTTCCCTGAGACCAGTACTAGCTTAGTCACTTTGTATAGGCCCAAGGCCATGCCTCCTGTCTTCTCGTGAGCACCGAGACCCCAGTCCACAGATCTTATCATACAAGTCACATACTGCACTGTGGTCTTGTTACTGTCTGTCACTTATGACTCTACTTTGATCACTTCTTTGTGTCTGGCACCTAGGACATTCCCCACCCAGTCTCCCCTCTGCCCCAAGCTGGAATATGCATATGTTTTGTCCAGTGTTGCAGAAGGAGTAGGGTCTGTCTGTGTCAACTTAGTCTGCCATATTGCCTAGAATTCCCTTTTGCCTTACCAAGTGGCTCAGCAGCTATTTTAGTGACGGAGCAATGGTTATATCGTAAATGAGGATAACAATGGAAAAAATACATTGTCTCCTTAATAGCTTCCTCCTGGTCTTTCAAATCCCTTGGGAGGAGAAATGGGATGTAAATAAACATCAATTTCCCCTTATAGTTTGCTCAGGCAATGTGGACACAGTGCCAATTTGGTGCTAAATAGACATTTTCACTAATGAAATAAATTTCTACTTCACTTTAGAGGAAGTTTGCTCTTCAAGGATGCTGAACGACTTCTTTCTTAATAAATGTATTTGTTTGCAGATATTGTCATCGCCCGAGCTTAAGCCTCTTTTGGTTAATGGGCCCCACATGCCTCTTGGGTTTCTAAGCCCTGCCTGGGGATTTAGCTCTTATCATGATTAGTGTTAGTTTAATATTTGGAAATGAAAGCACATTCATTTCAATTATCTATGCAAGATATTTTCTCTTTATTTTGAGTATCTTTCTCATTTCCTTGTACATGACATCTCTATCTTCAACACTGTTTGTTATATGGGTATCTTAAAGATTTTGGCACATTCTTGGCTGGCTCTTTCTTTAAAGCAGTGAGTCATCAAGTCTCCATCACAGAGTCATTTGGCAAGATTCTACTATATAAATATCTATTTTAGAGCTTTATCTAGTAGTGTAATAAATAGATGAACATTTTTAGATTTTGGTCAGGAAACAATATATTTTATAAAGATTTATTTTCTGGAATTTCATAGGTTTCAATGCTTTGAACATTTGATATCTAGATTCACACATTGATGTTCATGCTCAGTTTTACAATTCGACTTATGTTTTGGTATATCCTTTTTTTTGTTTGTTTTGTTTTTTTAGACCGGGTCTCACTCTGTTGCTGAGGCTGGAGTGCAGTGGCACAGTCTCAGCTCACTGCAACCTCTGCCTCCCAGGTTCAAGCGATTCTCCCACTTCAGCCTCCTGAGTAGCTGGGATTACAGGCACCCTCCACCACACCAGGTGAATTTTTGTGCTTTTAGTAGAGACGGAGTTTACCATGTTGACCAGGCTGGTCTCGAACTCCTGACCCCAGGTGATCCATCTGCCTCTGCCTCCCAAAGTGCTAGGATTACAGGTGTGAGCCACTGCGCCCAACCGTTTTGGTATATCATTACACAGATATGCTCCTGATGTGCAGACAGTTTTTTTGGTAGCTAATCTGTGCTGAATCCAAATGGATTTATATTAGAAAGCGCTTTCCATTGGTCCCAGGATTAAGGAATATAAGTCAGAATTGGGAATGTGCTTGCCCCACCTCCCATTTTAAAAAACAATTTCCTTGTTAAGCTCAGCAGACCCAGTAGCTTGCTCACTGTGTTAGGCCTCAACCTCTATATCACAGGGAAGTTCTGAGTGTTAAGTGTGGCAGTGGACAAGAAGTCTTCAGCCCAGTGAGTGGTGCAGAGTAAGGCTTCAGAAATATCCACTGTTATTATTGATCATCATCTCCTCCTCTTTTCCCTGTCCTTCTCCCCCACCTCCTCTTCCTTCTTTTCCTACTCCTCCTCTTCTTCCTGTGTTCTGTTTCATAATGCATCCGAGAACCCTGCCTAGCATATAACAGAAACAAACAAATGAAGATTGGAATATGTCTCTGATTATAGAGATGAAAACAAAGGAAGAGGCAAGTTCCTCAATGGGCCTTTCCTCAGTCTCTTGGCTCACACACGGCTCCTTTCCATACGCCTGGGTTGACTGTACCGTGTGGCAGTTCCCACAGGCGAACAGAAAGACAACTCTAATGACTCACCTAGACCTTCTTAGCCATAGAGAGGGAGGAAGACAGTGAAGGCTACAGGATTAGTGGTCTCCTGTCTCTTGGGGCGGTCGTGGGTGTACTAGAAGAGGGCTTGGAGTAGAAACCTCTCCTATTCCTGTTGGAAACTCTACAGCAAAGCCATGCTTCTCAAACTGTCTGTGGCGAAGGAATGCAGTTTGATTGTTTTTGTTTGTCTTTGTTTTCAACTTTCCAACTCATCCCATGACTTTCCATGCAAGGTCAATAATGTTTGAACTGGTCTGTACCCTGCTCAATGAGGTGGGTGCACATAATTGGATATTGTGGTAATGACTAAGAGTTTCTCAACATTTACTGTCATTTTCTGTGCTTGCCCCCATCCTATGTAGCCTGGGAACAAACATTTGTGGAGTGATAAGTTAGGAAGTCAGATTTTTTGGTAGCAACAAAGGACCATTTAATGTAACCACCAACTGAATCCTGGCTGTTGTAACAACTGTTTGAGTAAAGTGATGAATTACAATGTCTATTCATTCATCTATTCATACAGTGAATACTGACAACTTATACATGTGACACAAGCTTAAGGAACAGAGTAAATGATTCTGAAAGGAATACATGCTTTAGTAGACATTTAGTGCCTCATCCTGAAAGAGGGGCCTTGTGAAGAGTTATTTGAAGGTCAAGATGAGACAGAACAGGGCATCATTAAATTCAGCAAACATTTTTGGAGGATCCACTCCATGCAAAGCGCCATGAGAAACATCAAGATGCTGCTGCTGCAGTGCTCTCTGTCCTTGGGGACTTCAACTTCTAATGGGGTCAGAGGGAGGAAGAGTGGAGACTCACACTCAAACTCAAATGGAAAGCAGAGCTGGGTACGTTATGTAAATACCGAGAGTTGTGGTCATGCAGAAGGTTGATTGCTTCTGCCATGTTAGTAAGGGCAGGTTTCATGGAATATTTGATCTAATATTTTGGAAACAGGAAGGGAGATGTCAGGCCCAAATGCCAGATGGTGCAGGGGCAGACAGGAGGGGCACCCAGACCAGGGGGAAGGATATGCATGACAGGGAAAAGTTGGCAAGTGCACAGTACATCGTGGAAGTGGTGAGGAATCAGAAGGTTGAAAATTTGGGTAAATGGAGGCATTAAGAAGCATGGCGTTGGGGAGTAGGATAGGCTGGCATCCTGGGTTCAGATGTGGTGGACCTTGAAAACTCTTGGCTCTATTCTCTAATGCACAACAGCCACAGACGGTTCTTGAGCCAGGAGATGAAAGCAAGGGAAGGTGAGGGCTCAAATGCCCAGGCTGTTGCATCTTGCAAGAGGATGGGGGCAGGCTAGAAAGAAGGCAGTAAGAGTTGAGGCTGGAAAGGAGGCGAGTTGGCAGGACCCCAGTGATGGAGGACAGAACTCCACATATTTCCCTGTGGTTTCTTACTTGAGCAATATCTTCTCAAGTATACAGCTGGAGAAACAGATGTTTGGGGGAAAGAGACATTGTGAATAGGAGTGATGGTACCAGCAGGAAGTTAGGAATGCATCTGTGCCTCAGTAGAAGAACACTGGAAAAGACAGCCTTGCAGGCTCCGATTTAAAGGAATTCTTTGCCACTCATAAGACCTGTACTGCAGAGAACTTGGAGGGACTGGCTGAGAGCTCGAGGCTGGGGACCATGGCAACCAGATTCATCAGCACATTAATATTGTAGGAGTTTGTTCATGCACGAGCACAACTAAGACCCTCTTTCAACAACGACCAGGTGAGGAGGAGACTCATGCTGCCTAGGGAGGGGAAAGGAGACCTAGAGGCATTTAGGTGAGGGAGAGCGAATATTCTTGCTAGTCCCTCAGAGCGTCACCCTCCCTTGCTGCTTCCCTTGAGCCTGCCCACACCTCTGCAGATACACACTTCATTTCTCATTCATTAAGTGTCTGAAATTGCCCTTGAACATGCCATCTCTCTATGCTGGTACCATGACCGAAACCCTGGATGGCTGGCCTCTGAGTCTACTTTAGTCTTCACGACATCACAATGCCTTTTTAAAAAATATTTTTAAAAAATTTTTGTGGGCACCCAGTAGGTGTGTATATTTATGGGGTGCATGAGACATTTTGATACAGGCATGCAATATGTAATAATCACATCAGGGTAAATGGGGTATCTTAACCTTAAACATTTATCCTTTGTGTTACAAGCAATTCAATTATACGGTTTTAGTTATTTAAAAATAAATGATTAAATTATTATTGACTATAGTCACCCTGTTCTGTTATCAAATATAAGGTGTTAGTCATTCTTTCTAATGATTTTTTGTATTCATTAACCATCCCCATCTCCTCTACTCTTCCCAGCCTCTCAGCCTCTGATTCCTATCCTTCTTCTCGTTATCTTCATGAGTTCCATTGCTTTGATTTTTAGCTCTCACAAATAAGTGAGAATATGAGATGTTTGTCTCTCTGTGTCTGGCTTATTTCACTTAACATAATGACCTCCAGTTCCATCCATGTTGGTGCAAATGACAGGATCTCGTTCTTTTTTATGGCTGAATAGTACTCCATTGTGTATATGTACCACATTTTCTTTATCCATCTATTGATGGACACTTAGGTTGCTTCCAAATCCTAGCTATTGTGAACAAAGCTGCAGTTAACGTGGGAGTGCAGATATCTCTTTGATATACTACTGATTTCTTTTCTTTTGTTACATACCCAGCAGTGGGATTGCTGGATCATAGGGTAGCTCTATTTTTATTTTTTATTTTGGAACCTCCAAACTGTTTTTTATAGTGGTTGTACTACTTTACATTCCCACCAACAGTGTACGAGGGTTCCCTTTTCTTCACATCCTCACCAGCATTTGTTATTGCCTGTCTTTTAGATATAAGCATTTTAACCGGGGTGAGATGGTATCCCATTATAGTTTTCCTTTGCATTTCTCTGGTGATCAGTGATGTTGAGCATCCTTTCATATGCCTGTTTGCCATTAATATGTCTTCTTTTGAGAAATGTCTATTCAGATCTTTTGCCCATTTTTTGATCTATATTTTTTCCTATAGGATTGTTTGAGCTTCTTATATATTCTGGTTAATCCCTTGTCAGATGGGTAGTTTGCAAGTATTTTCTCCCATTCTGTGAGTTGTCTCTTTGCTTTGCTGATTGTTTCCTTTGCAGAAACTTTTAAACTTGATGTAATCCCATTTGTCCATCTTTGCTTTAGTTGCCTGTGCTTGTGGGGTATTGCTCAAGAAATCTTTTCCTACGCCAATATCGAGAGTTTCTCCAATGTTTTCTTGTAGTAGTTTCATAATTTGAGGTCTTAGATTTAAGTCTTTAATCCATTATTTGATTTTTGTATATGGTGAGAGTCAGGTAATGTGATCCCTCCAGTTTTGTTCTTTTTGCTCAGGGTAGTTTTGGTTATTCTGGATAGTTTTGCAATGTCTTTAAATGACACCACCTGCCTTTAAAGTTGAGTCAAAGAGTAGAACAAGTAACAGTGGCTGAGAAGGACTACTTATGAAAGTAGGAAGAAGTCCAGGAAGTGTGGCATCATAGCATTGAGTAAAAGAGAGCTATACAGTGGGAGTATCAAAAGCTATGATAAAGAAGTGATATTATTAGAATAGGAGTCTACAGATACTTTTTTTTTTTTTTCAAGAGGGAGTCTTGCTCTGTTGCCCAGGCTGGAGTGCAGTGGCACGATCTCGGCTCACTGCAAGCTCCGCCTCCTGGGTTCAAGCGATTCTCCTGCCTCAGCCTCCCAAGTAGCTGGGACTACAGGTGCCCACCACCACGCCTGGTTAATTTTTTGTATTTTTAGTAGAGACGGGGTTTCACCGTATTAGCCAGGATGGTCTCAATCTCCTGACCTTGTGATCTGACCACCTCAGCCTCCCAAAGTTCTGGGATTACAGGCGTGAGCCACCGCGCCCGGCCTGGGTCTACAGATACTTTTAGCCAGCCCTCATAGAGCCCTTTCTATGTCTCAGACACTATTGTAAGTGGTTTACATGTTTTAACTCTATAAATCCCATGAGATAAGTAATATCACTATGTTCATATTGCACACAGGAAACTGAAGGGGTTATGTAGCTTACCCAAGGTCACACAACTACTAAGTGGTGCAGCAAGAAGTTTAATCTGTTCTTATTAATGCTGCACCATTGTTCAATTTAAGTAACATTAAACTTCCCGGAAGAAAATAGCTAATATTCATTGGTTGTAACTTTTCATTTTAATAGAAGAAACTAGAACAGGGGAGGGCAGGATGGAAGTTTAAAGGTAAAAACAGAAAAGGAGGGATTTGTATAAAAAATTAGTTCATCATCTCTGTTTAGTTCATGAGTCTATGTTATGGAGTTTTTTTTCTTTTCTTTTTGTGAATAGACCAGAAACTTAAACTCATAAAAATAAAAGCTCGTAGAGTTTAATGAGGGCAAAGGTTTTTTATTGACCTACTGGGACATTGCTCGTGAGGAATAGTCACATGCCTTCTACTCTCCTTCACTGAATCTGGGTCCTATGGAGACCCGGTTTCCTTGAGTACCACTTTACCAGAAGTGCGTAGGTGAAGTCTCCTTACTGGAGCCTAAGCACATAGATCAGTAGAACTAGAGATTTCGCCAATTCTGCGTTCCCTTTTTATTCCTCTTGAAGATGTTCTTGGGGAACACTTGCAGCAGCTGTGCATGGCATATGAGATTTGCAGGGGCTGAGGGTAGGATGAATGCAGGGGGAGGGAGTGTGGGGAGGCTGGAGAGGTGACACAGCTGGCTGTGTGATTTCAGCAGGGGCTCTGAGGGGTTCCTAGATGCCCACATTACTAATGACAAAGTCGGCTTCTTTACCTTTGCCAGGACAGCTGGAATATATGGAGAATCTTCAATTCTTTTTTCCTTTTAAAAAATATTTTAATAGACAAATAACAATTGTACATATTCATGGGGTGTATAGTGATGTTTCAACACCTATAATGTATAGTAATCAGATCAGGGTCATCAGCATTTCCATCATCTCAAACATGGTATCATTTCTTTGTGTTGGGAACATTCAATATCCTCCTTCTAGCTATTTGAAACTATGTATTACATTAATGTTAACTATTGTCTTCCCACGGTGCTATAGAGCACTAGAACTTATTCCTCCTATCTGGCTGTAATTTTGTAGCCTTTAACAAATCTCTCCCTATCCCTTCCTTTGCCTTGCATTCCCAGCCTCCAGTATCCTCTGTTTTCTTTACTTTCTCGGTGTGAAATGACATGCATTAAAAAGGCAACAGGGAAAAGAACATAGCATAAAGTTGCACAGCGAATAGTAGGTATGGAACAGTCTTTCTGAGCCCAGAAGAAATTTTGCTTTATCTTTGCTGAATAATTCTTCCCTACCGCTCATAACACTCTTGCTTAGGATGGCTGAGAAGATAGCCTTGAGTTGATGGGTCAGGAGATGTGGTCTCAACCCTGCAGCGATTTTTTGAGAGAAGAGCCAGTATGTGTGTGTGTGTGTTTTTGTGTGTGTGTGTGTGTGTGTTTGCATGTATTAATACTTCCTTAAGTAAGCTGAATGCAAACTGGATTTAAATGGATGGCACTGTAGACAAGGGTAGATTTTATAAACCAAAGAGCCCTTGAAATAAACAGCTATTAAAAATATATTAATATAATCATCTTTCACATATGCTTTCTTAAGTTTGATTAACTGCTTTCTAAAAGTGTATTCGATATTAGAGCCACATCAAACAAGCTGTGCTGAAATGTATCTGAGCTTATAAAGCACAAATCAGATTCTAGATCACTTGAGAATTGGGTATATGGGAGAAGAATGTAAACTATTTCCTTTAAACAGGGGATGGAGAAGTAAGTCCACAATTAGTTAATGATGACCTTGGCCGACCTTCAATTATGTTAGCCTAGGAAGGGTTTCTTGAATGTATTTACTTTGTTATTAACTTCTTAGTGAATTCTGTCACAATTTATTTTTCTATTATGTCAGCTCTTATTTACCTGTAAGAACACTTTCACATAAATTTCATCTCATCCAAGGATGATAAAGAAGAACCTTGAATGAAATGAAGTTCATCTTGAGTTAGAGCCTCCCAAAACTTGAACCAATTTTCCTTTGCTACCAAATGTCTGGTAATAAGTTTGGGGCTTTAAAAACTGTAATAACTTTCTCAGCCCAAGAAAGGTAGTAAATCTAGTGCAAATCCATTTAAAGGTTCTGGGCAAGGCACGCTTAAGAATCCAAAAATGGATGATGAAGTAGCTATAGTGGCTGAACTTAGATGGTATTTCGGGTACTAAAAATACACACATAGATGTGGAATAATTAAACATAAGTACAATATTACAACGTAGCAGACAACTGGAAATCTAAATTAATATCAATTAGGTAAGAATAAGTTTAAATATGTGAAAAAATACAGTGCCATATAATATAACTCTGAAAAGGACAAAAATGGGAATTCCTTAGTTATATAAAATGGGATACTGAAGAAGAGCAAGCAAAAATGGAATCAGAGCAATGGATAAAAGAAATGCAAATCTCTAAAAATTTATACAGAAATATAAGTATTGAGAGAAAATAAACTTCTTTTTCCTGAAAAGCGATTTAAAAGAAATTTTCCTGATTGGTGACCTATGTATTAAAAAATACCATAAGATATTGTTGCTCAATGTGTCAACTTGTGCCCTGGAAATTCCCAGACAGGAAAAGTCACTCTGGGAAAGAGAGTGTATGGCTGGAAGGTGGGTTTGCACTTCATAAAAGACACAAAGGCCTGACGGAAGTCTCAACATCATATGCATGTTAAGGAGAGAGAAGGGGACATTCCAGGAGAGGAAAGTGATGAGAGTCAAGGAGTGGGGGCAGGGATGGTCTGCATAATCCTGCATGAGGCGTTGCACCAGAAAGTTTTTTCAAGGCTCCTTTCTGGAAACTAAAAAGAGGTCTGGCCAAGAATAAAAAATGGAGGAGAGGACCGAGGAACTCTTTTGAATTATATGAGCTATCTGTTGCTGTGTGACAAATGGCCCCCACTTTAGAGGCTTTATCTCAAGTTTCTCTATGTCAGGAATCTGGGGGTCGTTTAACTGGGTCCTCAGCATCTGAAGATGTTGGCCAGGACTATGGTCATCTTTAGGCTTGACTGTGGAAGGATCTGCTTCCAAGCTCACACCCGTGTTATTGGCAGGATTTCTTTGCTTGCAGGCGTATTGGCTCGAGGGCCTCAGTTCCTTGTTGGTTGTTGTCCCAAGGCTGCCTTCGGTTCCTTGCCATATGGGCTTCTCTACAGGGCAGCTCACAACCAAAGGCCTAGGATAGAAATAAACAAAACTACCATGTGAAAAGAAACAGCAAGGAAACTTGCATGTCTCAATCATAGCACTAGGTAGAGGGAGGGGAAAAGGATTTTGAACAGCAAGCAAATTTATATTCTGAGTTGACACCACCCATGTGGTCTAAAATCTCATGAAGAAATTTTAATTTAAAATGCTCTCAGTCTATCCCAACAGTAATCAAAAGACATTATTGATTGTAAAATGCAAACTGATTTAAGAGACGTTAAAATGCTTTTTAAAGATACTTATATTTAATAAAATGTTATCAAAGTTTTGCTACAAAAAAGAGATATAATTTACATACCATACTATTCACCCATTTAATTTGTAAAATTCAATGGTTATTAGTGTATTTGCAGATTTATGCAACCATCACTACAATACATTTTAAAACATTTTTGTCACCTTCAAAAGAAATTTCTTATCTTTTCATTTTTATATCTATTTATTTTTAAAATTTTATTTTATCTTATAAAGCTTACAGCACCCAGCATTCCCAGGTGGTCTCCCATCCAAGTTCTAACTAGGCCCAACCCTGCTTAGTTTCCAAGATCAACTGGGATCAGGCATGTTCAGGGTGGTCTAGCTATAGATGGATACTTCATATATTTTCAGTTATTACCCCTCAACCCGTAGGCCTCGGACCCCCATCCCAACCCTTAGCAACAATGAATCTGCTTTATGTATTTATAGATTGGTCACAGACATTTACAAGTGATGTTAGAAGTCACATTGCTTTTGCCATATTCCATTGCTTAAAAGTGAGTCATTAGGTCCAGCCCACAGATAGGCAGAGAGGCTTCTACAGGGAGGTGGGATTCATAGAAGCCGCTTTAGAAGCAGCCTACCATAGGAGGGAACCAGGAATGTGTCCGGAGTCTTGAGTAGATTTAATGTCCTTGCTTTTAAATTGATAGCCCATGAATACTTGGAAGGAAAAGCTTCCCAAATGGTCAGGCCTCCTACTGAGAACTTGTTAAGAGGCTGAGACCATCTTATCTCTTGATAGTTATGCATATATGAGGGCAGAGAGACCATAAGGGATGAAAGGATGCCATGGCTTCATCTTCTGCAGCTCATAAGGCTGTCTTGTGAACAAGGCAACTAAAAATGAGATACGACAAGACACAGGAAGGGGGATGATATGGTTTGGATGTGTGTCCCCTCCAAGTCTTATGTTGTAATGCGATCCCCAATGCTAAAGGTGGTGGAGCCTGGTTGGAGGTGGTCATGGGAGTGGAGCCCTCATGAATGAGTTGGTGCCCTCTTCATAGTAATGTGTGAGTTCTTGCTCTGAGTTCGTGTGAGATCTGATTGTTTAAAAGTGTGTGGCACCTTCTCCCCTACCTTGCTCCCACTTTCACCGTGTGACACGTCTGCTTCCGTCATGCCTTCCGCCATGATTGGAAGCTTCTTGAGGCCCTCACCAGAAACAGGTGCCAGCACCACACTTCCTGTACAGCCTGCAGAACTGTGACCCAAAATAAACCTCTTTTCCTTATGAATTCCCCAGTCTCAGGTGTTTCTTTATAGCAGTGCACATGGACAGACAGAGGGAGATCCTCTTGAGCGTATCCTGTGCTGCATCTGTCTTCCCCCTCTGGGTGTGCTCTGGTTAGCCAGAATAACTTGGACTTTTCCAGGCCCTTAGAACTGACCTCTACAAGCCAGAAGTCTTGTGTCCAGGGCAGATGACCTTTGACTTTTAGCTTTTTAAATATAGACATTGCATACTAATGAAGACAGCCTGGTGTTGTGATAATTTAGTTTTTCCCTGAGTGCTTCCAGAATCTAGTTCCATGAAATTCTCAGTGAAATCATTGTCCACCCTTAGATATTCAAAATACATGCTGACATCTGGAAGGATTACAGTAATGAAACTTGCTTAACTTCATTTGACTGGACATTTTCCACATGTATCTGATGATGAACGCCCCCCCCCCCACACCCATTTATCCATCTGTTCGCATTGTGAGGCACAGGCAATATACACTGCTGTAACTCTCTGTAGACTGTGGGTTCTCCCTGTTGGCTCTTGTTAATACTGTGCCTGAAGGCCACTAGAACTATTGATGTTTGTCACATGAAAGCTGTTAAGCCAAGGATTCCTCATAGTGTATTTCCTCGGTGGAGTTCTGAGCCTATATAGAGTAGTTTACTTCGATCTCTGTTAAATAGTATTGAGTTAAAGGTCAACTGTATGCGAGGCAGCATATGATATGAAAGCTCAATTGATTTTTCTGCTGCCAACTGGCTAAGCTTGTAGGGATAATATTGAATGTCCAGGTCGTGATTTATTTTATGGACCATTGTTCCCAAAATAGGCAATCCACAAGCATTCCAAAACATCCATTTTAGTATTGAGTGGGCCAGTGCTGAGTGCACAGTCCTTCCTCTCACTGCAAAATGCCGTTCTTCAGATTAATATCCATCCCACTTTATAGCTGACCCACTTCTAGGTAAAGCAGTTAAAAAAACAGCGAGCGCTTTACTTCAGATAATACTTCTTCACTTTCCCCACAAAGAGCACCTCTGTGAGTTATCTTACAGTCAATGGGGATCATGTTCTCAGTATTTTCTCAGCTCTCTACTGAAGGCTGCATCAAGAAAGAACTGGGTTAGACTGAAGGGAACTGATTTAGTGAATCAGCACTAGCTCCTGGTAATCAATATAACATTCTCTAGGAGCTTGAGAAAAAACCGTCTGATGTATTTTACAATTCATAGCTAAACCGTGAGTCTTTGGTTTGGAGTCTACTTCTTTGCCTTATTTTCAAGTTGGTGGCAACTCCAGACTTGAGGGGACGTGCCTATATTTCAGGATGACTAGGAGTGGTTCCCTGCAGTTTTTGGGGACAGCCTTTCAGTAAACTTGAATGGACCTAGAATTCTTACCTGCATCTAGAATGCTGAACTAAGTTTAAACTAATTGTAGATTACATCTTGTGATTGTTCTTGGTTTTGGCCCTCTTAACCGTGTTGTATCTTCCGGTCTAGCTATGAGAGGCTGAACCCTAAGCTCCTCTGGTGCTTGGTATATGCGTCATACGTGCCCTGTCTAATCATCTCCCATTGAGTGTGGGTGAGACCTGTGAATATGATGAATGTCATTCTCTTGATTACGTTACCTTAGATGGCAAAGATGAGTTGTCACCCACTCGTGGTTACATTATGTCATATAAGACTCCATGGTAGCAGGCTGGAGAGAGAGAGACACTTTCCTGGAACAACTGAAAGGCACTGCAGAAACAAACTATCATTTTGTGAGAGGTTCACAGGCTAGGGCCTGAGGGTAGCTTCTGGAGCTGGCAGTGACCCCTGCCTGACAGCCAGTGAGAGCACAAAGGCCTCGGTGCTACAACTGCAAGGACTGACTTAATTCCTGCCCAAAACCATGTGATCTTGGACACCCAGCTCCAGACACCACAGCCTGACATCTTGATTATAGCCTTGCAAAGCCCTGAGGGCTGGACCCGGTTAAGCTGTATCTGAACTGATCCAAGGCAACTGTGAGCTAACCAGTGTGTGTTGTTTCAAGGTCCTAAGTTTGTTATTTGTTGCACAGCAAAAAATGACTCACACACCAGCTTAAAACATTCTCCTTAGTAGCAAACATTTCTTGCTCTGATGGGATAGTATTGTGCTACTTATGCCACCCAAAGTGTCTGTTCCGACTGCTTCCTCTTCATCTCTTGCCTATCCTTGACAAAGTCTCTGTAGATGCTGCAGATGAACTTGGCACACTTCACAAGTTCCCAGCTCACTGTGGCCCTGCTCATCTCCATTTGCAGACTCCTCCTTCTTCATGTTCCTTTAAAACTGGAGCTCATTAAGGAGATCTCTGCAACCAGGGGTGGCACCCTTTCTTTTTATTAAGAGCATTTGAGATAATACTATCAATGAAAAGGCCTTTTTAAAAGGCAATCATGCCCCTCTTACCTTGCTGTATTAGCATTTGTGATGTTGCCCGAGACTTTTTCAACTTGCTGAAATTAATTTTTTAGTGGCCTCCCATGCTTACTGAAGAAACAGAGGCTTGCTCTGAAGGGAAGTGGTGTCATCCCCTGCCACACCCACACAGTGTATTAGAATCCAGGAGTGGTGAAGAGGCAGTTTATTCAGGTGAATTAAAAGAGGGCGTTTTTCATGGGGAATCACAAGTAGGTAGAGGAGGCATCGGCATTGAGAGAAGTGGTACTGAGACCTGGCACAGACACAGCCACCTTCTACCCTGCAAACGTCAGCAGTCTGTTCTTGGAAAATCAAAGATCTGCAGGAAAATGCCAACAAGGAGCCTAAAATACATCACAAATGTTGCATTGGATAAATGTGAACATTCTCTGAAGTTTGGGTACTCAAGGTTAACAGGCCTTCTACTGGGAAAATGTTAACCAGGAAGACATCTGCTGCACATGCCTCCAGTATGCTGAGCTTGTCTTGGAGATGGATGGAAAACATGTGAGCTATAGATGCAACTAGTCCCCTGGCTAGAGGAAAAGGGAAATTCGGGTTCTTGCTTTTAAGTAAGAATGCAGTTTCCGTACCCGGAAAGGAATACATGATTTAACAGGGAAAAACAGAAAACAAAAAGACCTGGAGTCAACGAGTCGTCGAAACTTGTGTGGAGATGATGATGAGCAGAAGCCAATTGTGCAGAAGCAAATCTCAGAGAGAAGAAATTCCCTGTTAGGGGGAGCATAAAAATCCAAGTAAGCCCTCCCCACGGGGATGCATCTACTGAGTAAATAGCCACAGATGTCTGGCAGGGAGGATGCCCGGACCCTTGCAGATTGAGGAGACATGTCAGCTGCAGGTGTCCTGCTTTGAGATCTTTACTGAGAGTCTGGAGCTGCACACATTGAGCTAGGAGTTTGTAATCTTAATCCAGGACTGAGAGAAAAGACAGCAGTTTCCAAAGGTGTGGTCTGCACAACACAGATGACACCCCAGAAAGCCAAAATGACACTGGCAAATGCGGCCACCTGACCAATGTACCATTAGTGTGTTAAATAAAAGAATTAACATATTTTCTTCTATAGCACACAGTTTCTGAACAGAATTTCTTTAATGGTGCAAATTACAATTTGTGACTATTTTGTGTATTGGCTTACTTTTATCGCAGTGGGCTGTTTTTCTCAATATAATGTTATCACCATTAGGGCAGGTTGCATGTGTCATTTGTCCAACACTGCATCCTTAGAACCTAAGCCAGTTCAGCCAGTTCGAGGCTCGATAGGCCTTCCTTAAACATGTACTTAATAAATGCATAGAGGAAATTTTTAAAAAATATTTATTTATCATTATTTTTTCAACTTTTATCTTAGATCCAGTGGGTAGGCATGCAGGTCTGTTACCTGGCTATTTTGCATGGTGCTGAGATTTGCCATCTTTATATGCATGAGCATCCAATGTTTAGCTCCCACTTATAAGAGAGCATATGCATTATTTGGTTTTCTGTTCTTATGTTAATTCACTTAGAGTAATGGCCTCCAGCTGCATCCATGTTGCTGCAAAGGACATAATTTTGTTCTTTTTATGGGTGTGTAGTATTCCATGATGCATATGCACCACATTTTCTTTATCTAATCCGCCACTGATGGGCACTGGGGAAGATTCCTTGTCTTTGCTGTGGTGAATAGTGCTGCCATGAACATGTAAATACATGTATCTTTTTGGTAGAACGATTAGTTTTCTTTTGGATATATTCCCAGTAATTGGGTTGCTGGGTCAAATGGTAATTTGGTTTTAAGTTATTTGAGAAATCTCCAAACTGCTTTCCCCAGTGGCTGAACTAATTTACATTCCGATCAACAGTGTATAAGCATTCCCTTTTCTCTGTAGCCTCGCCAACATCTGTTGTCTTTTGACTTTTTAATAGTAGCCATTCTGGCTGCTGTGAGTTAGTATCTCATTGTGGTAAAAATGGTTATTAAAAAAATTTGTTAGTCCTTCTTCCCTCCATCTTTCCCTCCTTCCCTTTCTCTCCTTCCTTTCTTCCTTGTCTCTCTCTATATCAGCGAAACAACTGACAATCCCCTGTAGCATTCAGCATTTCATGGAATGCCAAGAGTCTACCAAAGCCTCTGTAGCCCTAACAACTTTCCCTTTCTGCTGATTCAGATGCACCCAGATGGCACTGCCAAAAGTGATCTGCAATGCATCGCTTGTGACTGAGTTTCTGCCAAGAAAACTAAAGGGCTTGAAGCCAGACTTCTCTGTTTTCCACTTGGATATTGTGGTTGTAGAAGAAAATGGAAATTAGTTGGGCAGAATCCTGAGGTGGTCCCAGAGATTCCCATTCCCTGGTATATACGCCCTATATAATCTCCACCCCTTGAGCATGGGCAGAGCCTTCGGGTATGATGCGACATCACTCCTGTGATTTGGTCACTTGTCAATCGACTTTGATTTAATCAAAAGAGAGTGTCTTGGTCTTTTTTCTGTCGCTTATAACAGAATACATGAAACTGGGTAATTCACAAATAAAGGGAATTTGTTTTTATAGCTATAGAGGCTGAGAAGCTCAAGCTGAGGGGTCACAACTGGTGCGGGCCTTCTTGCTGGTGAGGACTCTGCAGAGACCTGAATTGGCACAGGGCATCACATGGTGAGGGGGCTGAATGTGCTAGCTCAGGTGTCTTCTTCTCTTCTTATAAAGCTACCGGTCTCACTCCCATGATAACCCATTAATCCATTAACCCACTGATTAATAAATGGATTAATCCATTCAGGAGGGCAGAACCTTCATGACCCAATCACCTCTTAAGGCCTCCTCCTCTCAGAACGGCCTCATTGTGGGTTAAATTCCAACGTGAGTTTTGAAGGGGAAAAATACTCAAACCACAGCAGGGAAACTATCTGGTAGGGTCTGATGCAATCAGGTGAGCTGTTAAGAGGAACTCAACCTTTCCAAAGTCAAAAAGATTGCAAGTGTGAGGAGGGCTATAGAGTGGGCCAAGCATCAAGGAATGGAGAACAACCCCTGGTCAACAACTAGCAAAACAATAGGAGCCTACAGCTACAAGGAAATGAAATGAGCCTGGAGGAGAATCCCAAGCTTCAGAAAGAAACACAGCCCAGTTAATACCTGGATTGCAACTTTGTGAAACATTGAGCTAAAACTGCAGCTAAAACCGAGCTAGACTTTTGACCTATGTAAACTGTGAGATAATAAATGTGGCTTTTTTAGCCATGATATTTGAGGTAATTTGTTATGCTGGGATAGGAAACCAATATAGAAATGTTGACATTTGGTTCCACTGATGGTGTCAAGGAGTAGAAACTGATTTTCAGGATGATGGTTTACTCTCGTTCTGGCAACGGAGAGCCTGCAGAACAAGGTCATGGTTGGTAAGGAAATTATTCACAAACCTGGTCCAGTAAGACATTTTCTCTTGGGACTTAATGACAGTACTAATGCTTTTTCCATGATCCATTTTTTTTTTCTTCGCTGGATTTATGTTTGCTTTTCAAAGTAAGGCAATGGTTCACTGAAGAAGATAAACCACCACGACCACCACCACCACCACCACCACCACCACCACCACCACCACCACCAAGTACAACAGCATAAATCAAACCAGAAAATGTTCCTAGGTTTTAGTAGGGAAGTTTTGATCCTCAGATAGAAAGGTAGAACTATGCTATCTACTTTCCCCTTGAGATTTATTTTTCACTGGGTGCATTTCACTTTGACTTTCACAGTCATAAATTTGCCCTGAACCAAGGAGCACAAACTTGAACAAAGGAGCACAAATTTGGACAAAACCCTTCTCCCGAACAGGCTGGGACTGAAAAAAATAACAGTACTGAGTATCATGGGTGAACCAAAAGGAAGTAATTATTTAAAGCAATATCATAAAATAATTTTTTAGATTAAGTTTTTTCATATTTAGATTACCTTTTTGGTCCTCTGAAAAGTGAGCTTTAGCCACATAGACAGAGCAGCTTTCTTTTACACACAATCCTTCATCCTTGTCTTTAGTTAGGCATCTACTGAGCATAAGCCAGAATTCTTGCCCCTAAATGAGCACAAAAGGCCCACTTTTGAGAAGTATGTATTTCCTTCCCTTCCTTCCTTCCTTCCTTCCTTCCTTCCTTCCTTCCTTCCTTCCTTCCTTCCTTCCTCCCTTCCTTCCTTTCTTTTTCAAGGTCTCATTCTGTCACCCAGGCTGGAGTGGAGTGGTGCAATTACAGCTCACTACAGCCTCAACCTCCTGGGCTCAAGTGTTCCTCCCACTTCAGCCTTCTGAGCAGCTGGGACTACAGGCATGTGCCACCACACCTGGCTAATTTTTGTATGTTTTTGTAGAAATGGGGTCTCACTATGTTGCCTGGGCTGGTCTCAAACTCCTGGGCTCAAGTGATCTGCCCACCTTGGCCTCACAAAGTGCTGGAATTACAGCCATGAGCCACCATGCCTGGCTGCATTTTCTACTTTAAATAGATAATACTCTCATGTATTTCAAAATAAAAATAACACAAAATACATATAGTGAAAAGTATGGATTCCACATACTCCCTGTCATATCCCCAATCTCTGGTAATCACTTTTCTCTTCATCTTATATATACTTACTGAATTTCTCTATGCAAATAGTATATATGGATATGAATCTTGTTTCCTCCCTTTCATTCATTAAAAGTAATTTCGAGGCTGGGTGCAGTGGCTCATGCTTGTAATCCCAGCATTTTGGGAAGTTGAGGCAGGTGGATCACCTGAGGTCAGGAGTTCCAAACCAGCCTGGCCAACATGGTGAAACCCCGTCTCTACTAAAAATACAAAAAAAAAAAAAAAAAAAAATTAGCCAGGCGTGGTGGTTGGACCCTGTAATCCCAGCTACATGGGAGGCTGAGGCAGGAGAATTGCCTGAACCCAGGAGGCAAAGGTGGCAGTGAGCCAAGATTGTGCCATTGCACTCCAGCCTGGGCAACAAGAGTGAACCTTTGTCCCCTCCACAAAAAAAAGTAATTTTGAGAGAAATAGAAATGAAATTAGCTTTCATAGGAACTGTGCAAATTTGTGCTCCCTGTATCAATGTGCAAGAATCTAGAAGATCCCTCTAACTGAAAGCTCATTTATATTAGTCTTTTGGTAGGTTGGCCACTCCCACACAGATCTTACTTCTGATCTGATACAAAGGAGAAAGCAAAAAGGAGAAAACTTGAAGCTACAACAGACCAGGCCATTCCTGGGTGATTATGTATACATACCATCTCTTAAGTCTTCCAAATGGTAGTATAAAATGGGCCTGGCTAATCTCATCATACAGTTGAGCATACTAGGCTCAGAGAGGGTCAGTAATTTGCCCGAGGTCCTGCAGTTTGGATATAAGTGCATTTGCCTTCCAATCTACAGACTCCCCACATGGCCCTGAAGGAAATGCCCAGTTCATAGGAATTAGTCCCTGTTGGACTCAAAAAAACAATTTAATTTCAGAGGGTCCTGGGTTCTACTTCAGCTGCTTTTGGAATCTTTGTAGTTTTAAGCTTTGTGTAAGACTACAGCACGTGTTGGAAAATGGTCTTATCCAGTGTGGACCCATCTGTGACAACACCATGATCAGCAATGGCTCCAATGCATGGATGATAAGTCTTTGCAAATGCCTAAGGTGGTTCTTTCTTGTAGCTTCTTGAAAGCTATAGTAAGCTATAGGTGGGAAGGGGTTAGGAGATATGACCTATATTCTTTTCTCTCTCTCAATGTCTAGAGTGACACATTCTTCTAAAGTTTAGAAGGCAAAAAGAAAGCAAATTTATTATTTTTACATTGACAGTTTTGATAATTAGACATTCACATTGTGGAGGAAACGTTTAATTTGTGGACTCCACCTCTATCCACAGCTTGCATCCCTTTGGTCTCCTCCAACTAGAGCCATGATATGATGGTCCTGCCCAGGTCATGTGAGTGAGAGTCTGCCAGGAGGGATCCTGGAAACCTTTTTCTCTCTTGATAAAGAGAGACTCCACGGATGCCCTTTCATGTTTTGCCCATCCTTTATGCATGGAAGCCTGAACATGAATCAGCCTTCAAGACCCTAAGGTCACAGCCGTGATGGATATGGAACAAGGTGCTGTGGGTTGAGGGACAGATGCAGAGAGAGCACAGGACCCCAGAAGCATCATTTTCACCAGCTCTTGGCTACCCGCCTCCTGACTTCTTGGTATGTGAGAAAAACAAACTCTTATTGTTCACACTCTTACTTTCTCCTTGCCATGTTTTTCTCATCCAAATACAAAACCACCTGAGGCTATTATAGACTTGTAATTTCTCCTACCTATGGAAAAATGTGATGATTGTTAAATCTTTAGAAATAATGGGTGATGGTAAAAAGAAGTTATCCAAGTTTTAGCACTTATTATGACCAAAAAAATCAGAATATGTGTTGCTGTTCTAAGAAATTTAGTATTAAGACAGCCATATGTTTATGCCTATGTTTAAAAACATGGGGATTGAAATTAGTCTTACTTTCATAAGGCAGTCATTGGCATCTGATTTCTGATGAAACCACTGGCTATTTGTTGTGCCAGGTTAAAACAAATTACTTTTATTTGTATATTAGATATATATGTATAACATTAGGACTGCTTGTGAATGTGCTATCTGTAATGAAATTTTATTCTATGTAAATGATATCTAATTATTAAGAAAAATTGTTGTCAAGATAAATGAGTAAATAAAACTGTCCATAATCTTAAATTTTGAGAAATATGCTTAATCTCAGTTTTCTATTACTTTCAATTATGTCAGTGAAAAATAGCTCTGAAATGTTATATTCTGGTATGCTTTCATGATGGGCTTCAAGGCTACCATTTCTTGTGGAAAGAAATCAGTGAGATTAAAAGGAGCACAGAAATATCATGATAAATATTTTAGACCTTTTAGTAGCTGAAAGACACCGTTTGAAGAGAGTTCAACAGAAAGAGAAAGAAATGATGAAATAAATTCAAGGGCTGACATATGATGGAAGATCAAAAAGATGCAGTCCATGTGTTTTGGTGGGGCCATAACTCAGAATGATATATCAATCTATAATTATACGAAAGGCAACACCTGGGAGAGAAAGAAATAGAAAATAACACTTTTACTAGATTTTGATGTGTCTGGGCACAACTCTTATTCACTTCTTAAATAATATTTACTGAGTGCCTGCTGTGGGAAAGCACTGCCTTAACCATTGAGCAGACAAAGAATAAAGACTCAATCCTGGCCCCAAGGTTTCCACAGTCTGGTGAATGAGTCAGAGAATGAACAGGTAATAAAAACAGATGGAGGAGGAATGTGCAAAGTGCTGAAAGATGCAGAGGCAGCGGAAGGCTAATCCAGCCTGGGAGTGTCAGAGAAGACCACGGGGGAGGTGAGGCTACATGGGGTCCTGATGAATTGTGAGGGACTAGCTAGATGGGAGAAGGAAAACACAGGTTGTCAAGGCACAGGAGGTAACTCACATAAATGTATCAAGAGCATGGTGCCTTAGACAAATAAGGCACTATTGCAAGTAGCTTCAAAAGGCTACAACAGGGTGCCTGTGGATAGGTAGTAAGAGGATGTGCTGGGAAAAGCGAAAGGAAAGTTGCTAAAGGAACCTGCACGTGATGGTAGGTCCTGAAATATTTTGAGCTGGGGAATTGCACAATCAGATTAATGTTTTGGATAGACCACACAATCATATTAATGTTTTGGATAGTGTAGATTCTAGATACCCAAGAATCCATGTGTAGAGACACTAGGTGGAAGCCCAGTCCTGTATTCCAAACAAATTGGTACCAGGAACAGTGCGGCTGGAGATGAATAGATGGATTAGAGAGATTACTAGGCACTCTGATGAGGGCTGAGAGAGGAGCAGGAACTTAGCACAAGATCCAGTGTAGATGGTGATGTCTTTTAACCCCACCTGTCTTTTGATCGCATTTTTGGATGTATTGAGTTTGACGTGAGCATGCCCCCTTGGTGCAGTTGTGTTTATAGGCCCTGTAGCACCATTGAGAGATCTGGGATGGGATATATGTGTATATGTATGTGTGTGTGTGTATATATATATTTGAGAGCTATCAGCATATACAATGGATGGGATCCCCTATGGAAAGTACCCAGAGTGAGGAGAAAAACAGGCTAAAGATGGGACGCTCCAAATCACCAGGAGAGCATGTAAGGAGACTGCGTGGCAGAGGAAGTAAGAGAACTATGAAATAGTGATTTCATGACATGAATGGACAGTGGAATTTTTAAGGGGAAGAGATCCACAGGATCTTAAGTGACCTTGCCGGCGACACTTGTACTGGAATATGAGGGGTGGAAGTTGGTGTGAAGATTGTACATCCAAGGTAAAGTAAGTGTCTTAGTCCATTCAGGCAAAGTGCCTTTGCCTCCCAAAGTGCTGGGATTACAGGCGTGAGCCACCACACCCAGCCTGTGTTTATATCTTTTAACAACTTTTTTGCAGGTATAATTTGCATATCATAACATGTACCCATTGTAAGTGTACAATTCAATGACTTTTAGTAAATGCACTCAGTTGTAAAGCCATCACTCTAACTACATTTAAAACATTCCCATCACCGCATTGGGATCCCTCTTACCAGTTTACAGTTATTCCCCATTTCCCCTGCTGCAGCCCCTGACAACCACAAATCTACTTCCTGTCTCAATGGGTTTGCCTCTTCTGGACACTTCATGTAGATAGAATCATACAGTATGTGGACTTTTGTGGCTGGCTTTGTTCACTGAGCCTAATATTTTCAAGCTTCACCCAGGTAGCATGTGTCAGTACCTGGTTCCTTTTTACCACTTGTTCACCAAGTATTGACTGCTTTGTTTTGTTTCTTGGAATCCAGAACTGGATAGAGGTAGATTTACCACTCTCTGGTTACACAGCTCAAATGTCTACTCCGACTCCATGTTGAACTACTGCCTCTGGTCTCTGGGGACCTCAACTATTCTCTTCCCATCGGTGAATCACTGTGCTTTTCTCTGGCCTTGCAATCATGTGGGTATGTTCCTCTTGCTGGGCTGGGGAATGAAAGTGATACTGAAGCTCATGCGTATCTATGTATTTATTATTGTTACATGGTTTACAGAGTACAAGGTGTGTGCATATTGGGGAGGGGAGCACTGTTTTAAATGCTTTCCATTCATTTGCTGAACAGACTCTCATGACGCTACAGATGAAGGAACTGAAGCTCAGAAAAATTAAGTACATAGCCCAAGATCTCAGAGCTAAGTGTGGGGAGTCAAAATTTGAACCCAGATTTACCTGTTCCCAAAACTTTTGCTTTTCCTGCATCACTGTGCCATTCTGCTTAAACTTGTTTACAGGAGATTGCATTTTAGAAGGGGAGATGGCATCCATACAAATATTTACAACACAGGGTACCATGTAATAAGTTTTCACAGCACTATGGAATTCCAGAGGATGGAGAGTTCCCTCCTAGTTGGGGATTAAGGGAAGGATTAATGAAATGGATGTTATTTCAACTAGATGTTGAAGGATGGATTGAAATTTTCTCTGTCAGAGAGAGAACAAATTGGAGTTTAGTAAGATACCCAACTGTGTAGATGCTGGCGCCATATACTAAGAAAGGCTCCATGCAGAAGAAAATACAGCAATTTGGGGTTAGATTGTGGACATATGGAGTTCAAGAAGAGCATTTCAGCAGAAGATAGACATAAAAGCAGGAGACGCCAAACCCTGCTGTATATTCCAGTGTTTTAAAAGAAATGGACCAGGTGCAGTGGTTCACGCCTGTAATCCCAGCACTTTGGGAGGCTGAAGGGAGGCAGACCACTTGAGGTCAGGAGCCTGAGTCCTGCCTGGACAACGTAGTGAAACCTTGTCTGTACTAAAAATACAAAAATTAGCTGGGCGTAGTGGTGCGCACCTGTAATCCCAGCTACTTGCGAGGCTGAGGCAGGAGAATCACCGGAACCCGGGAGGTGGAGGTTGCAGTGAGCTGAGATTGCACCACTGCACTCTAACCTGGGCAAGAGTGAGACTCTGTCTCAAAATATATATATATTTCTGGATATGTTCTATAGACCAGTCCTGTATAGGCACCTTCACCTATGTCCTGTGGATCTCAAAAGCTCCACATCTTTCCTTCCCTTAAATGGGCAATATCCCTTCTTTGCTGCATAACTCTGTTGGTCTCCTTTAGGGGTCCTAAACTCAGCAGGGCTCTTGAGACCAGCAAGGAACAAACTTTAATGCACTGTCCACTGTTTGCCTATCAGCACTCTTCATGGTGCTGACTATGCAAAGGAAACTCAATGGGTGCAAACTCAATAGGTGAGCTCTGTTGGGATAAAGATGGTTTTCGTTGTCAGAAGGATTTGCTAGTCTTAGAATCAGAAGTCGTGGATTTGAGTCCCGGCTCCACACATATTCTCCTTGTGAGAACTAAATAGGATGGTACCTTTAGAAGCAGTGAGCATGTTCACTGCAGCTAGCCCTGCAGAGTGTTGATTTCTCTGAGTCTTCAATCTATTTCTACCCTTTTCAATGCATTTTGGTAATTTAAGAGTTGTGACCAAATATTTAATTCTGCATTTAAAAATGGCAAGTGTTCAGTTTCCTTTTTCTTTAAACTCACTTGAGTGCTCTGATTTTGGGAAATTTAGCATGCCAAGAAATTTGCATTCATGGGACACGTATCCTTGGGCATGTTGATGAAAAATTGATCACCACTGTATCCAACTTGTTTCCTTACACTGAGAAACCTACGTGATTACCTACTGGAAAAGTAATGGAACACATGGTTTTAAAAAATATAACACTGAGGCAGCAACTCTGTCCTTCCTGCTGATAGACTGCAGGAGACTTCTATAAAGGGCCACATCAGGCAGTTAAGTGATAGCCATGCAAGGAAGGGAGAGATGCAGAAAACAAACAACTCTAGCATATTCAGCTTTTTTCCTGCTCTTAGAATATTTTATTCACAAACAATTTATTAAAATGTCAGGATGTAAGATTCAGAAGGAGTAAGCATTTTGGTGGCAAAAGTTGCTCTGGGTGATTGAAAACAGTGGTTTCCTAACTTTGATTGTGTACCCTATTAGTAAATGAGACAAAGAGACGTATCAGTACTATGAAGAGCATATATATATTTCTGGTCTTCCAATATAATGTAACATTTGATTATACTGATTCAAGAGAACGTTTTAGTGTGTATCTAGAACTCTTTTTGAGAGTAGCAAGTGGATTTTTTTTGTTAGTTATGAATCTTTAATCGTTGCACTGTTGTTATTACAGCTGCATGAATTCCTCCAGAGATTTATGTCCTCACTCAACATTTATTGATCCAGAACTAGGTAGTGGATTTAGAGGTCTAAAGTTTATAACAGAGTTCGGAAAGCTTGGAGTCTCTTGAAGGTAACTAGTAGGGAAGGGTAGGGCTGGTGACCAGCGTAAGAGATGGAAGAGAGGCAGAGTTAGATGGGAGCAAAGAGTCTTCAAGTTTCTTCTCCTACTCACTGAATGCCTAAGGCATGACTTTATAACTCAGGGCAGGCATGGTGGGTTGGGTTGGTGAGAGTAGCTGTCTCTTGTCCAGATCCTGGCTGTTGCTTCTACCATATATCAAAAGCTCAGATGGGCTAGAACACCTATGAATTCAGGGCTCCTTTCTTAGATCTGGAGAAATTTTCCTGATTCCTAGTAGGCTCCATGCTTTATCACAGATAAGGAACAACTTTCCATACCTTCCAGGGACAGGAAGGCTGGAAGAGGCAGACTATGTTGCCTTGTGTCTCTGATGGGCTTGTAGTTTGTACAGTAGTTACCATTGGAAGCCAGGATCAGTGAGAGAAATGGCACTTTGTGCCTGGGAATTTTTGAGGAAAGGAAGAAAGTCAGAAAGAAATGGGAGTTGGGAGAAAAGCAAAAAACTCTTAAATTACCACAATGCACAAGGGAAATGTTAAGAATAATAAACCTCAGGTAGCCTTGGTGAGAAAGCATTGTTAATTAGCTACTGCTGCATAACACATTACCACAAACTGTAGCAGCTTAAAATATAACACACTTATATCTCACAGTGTCTGTGGGACAGAAATCTGGGCCCAGCCTCCTAGATTTTCTACATTGGGGTTTCTTTCAAGACTGCAGTCAAGGTGTTAGCCAGGACTGACATCTCATCTAAAGGCTGGACTGGGGAAGGATCTGCTTTCAAGCTCATTTGGTTGTCATGCAAATAATTCTTCAAGGACTGTTTGACTGAGGGCCACAGTTTCTAGCTGGCTGTTGCTTGGGGGTGCATTTGGTTCCTTGACATATGGGCCTTTATAACATGACAGTTTGCTACACTGAAGTGTGCAAACCAAGAAGGCCATTGAAAGTTGCTATCAAAACAGTCACGGTCTTATAACCTAATCACAGAAGTGTCATCCCATCATTTTTGATAGATGCTATTGGTCAGAAGTAAGTCACTGGGCCAGTCCACACTCAAAGGGAGGGGATTACACAAGAGTGTGAATGCCAGATGGTAGAGATGATTTGGGACTATCTTAGAAGTTGAGGGAGCTTGGACCTCAATAGCCAGTAAAGAAGAGGAAGATGATGTATAGGCTGGTGCAGAGCTTCTCACAGATGTAGGATGGCAAACAGGCAGGTGACTTTGGGGTAGAATTGGACTATGCATTTTAAAGCAGTGTTCTCCAAGCTTTATTGATTATGCACCCTTGTCTGTTAAAAACTAGGAGTGCCTCTACCAGATGTGTTTGAGTATACATAAATATATACACATATAATGATGCATACATACATCTATATGATTGTGTATGCATATATGTGAACGACATATCTGCAAATACATACCTACAGTTAAACGTATTTTATATGAAACAGTATACTAACATACATGATAAATGTATGCAAAAATAGAAGTTTAAAAAGGGCCAAGTAAACTAACATAAGTAGAAAATATAACAACTTTTTTCTATATCCCAGTGGATTTTCTTGTACACCCATGTTGCAGTGTGTTACTCAAGGAACAGTTTCCAAGGGTGTAAAAAGCTTAGGAAACTTGGTAAAGTGACAGCCAATTTAATGATGGGAGGGGGGAAGGAAGGAGAGAGGGAGAGATTGGGGAGGAGGATGTATTGCTCGATAATGGTCTCATCTGACATCAGTAGGGTTGGGGATGGCACTGAGGGTGCAGTCTCCCTGTGGCAGGTGGTGTGAGGGATTGTGGTCCCCATCAATGATTGCTCTTTATCAGGAATTGGAGGAGTAGGCTGGCTGAATGATTAGACAACTTTGGAGGAAGCACAAGGATTACAGTGTCCCAGTACTTGGGCAGCAGGTGGAGAAAGGCCTGAGCCCAGAAGTTGGAGCAAAACTATCAAAACCCAGCTCCAGGCAACATGCATGTCATCTAAACCCCACTGGAATGTTAGGTTTTGGTGCTGTGGTTGTTGCCAGACTTTTTTTTTTTTTGCCTCTGTCATCTTTATCTCATCAATCAGGGTGCAGGTCTACACAAGAGTCTGTCAATAGAGTAGTGGAGCAAGGAGAGGATGTGGGGACATGAGGCTGGGATCAATGGGGACTTCTCCATTGGGAAATGGATGCTGAGAAAGCTGAGGTTGGGCTTCTGCCAGTCAGGCAAATTAGAGGAGGCTGTGTATTTAAGCAATTCCAGGCTATGAAGGAAAGCTTGGACGTGAAATTCTTTTAAGAGAGAATTATCATCAATAAGATGCATACATCTCTGCTGCCTTTTTACTGGGGTGAATGAGGATTTTCTCACCAGAAATGAACCCTTCTAGGCTTTAGGGACTGTATCTTCGGGTTATAATTTCATGGCCCAAATAATATTCAATTTAAGTCTTATGGCCTTGAGTTTGGAAGATGCATGTGATTTCCTCTTTGTTTCCATCTCAGGTCCTGTGCATCTACTAATCATCACAGATACTTAAGAAATAATTATGGGCCAGGTGTGGTGGCTTATGCCTGTAATCCCAGCACTTTGGGAGGCTGAGGTGGCTGGATCTCTTGAGGTCAAGAGTTTGAGATCAGCCTGGGCAACATAGTGAAACCTTGTCTCTACTAAAAATGCAAAAATTAGCAGGCATGGTGGTGCATGTCTGTAGTCCCAGCTACTTGGGAGGCTGAGGCAAGTGAATTACTTAAACCTGGTGGGGCAGAGGTTGCAGTGAGCTGAGATCACTCCACTGCACTCCAGCCTGGGTAACACAGTGAGACCCTGTCTCAAAAATAAATAAATAAATAAATAAATAAATAAATAAATAAATAAAAGAAGTCTGAGAAGTCCCAAGATTTGCAGCCAGCAAACTGGGGACTTAAGAGAACTTACGATGTAGCTCCCATCTGAAAGGCAGCAGACTGAGACCCAGGAAGATATCTGACATTTCAGTTTGAATCTGAAGGCAGGAAAAAGACGATACCTTAGTTCAAACCTGTTGGGCAGAAAGAATTCTCTCTTACTCACGGGAAGGATCGCTCTTTTGTTCTATTCAGACCCTTAACTAATTGAATGAAGCTCATCCACATTGGGGAAGGCATTATGGCTTATTCAGTCTACGGATTCAAATGAGAATCTCATCCAGAAACACCCTCACACACACCCAGAACCATGTTTGCCAAGTATCTGGGCACCCTGTAGTCCAGTCCAGTTGATACATGAAATTCACTTACTCTACTACTCCTGCATTTAAGCCTCTCAGCAAATTTTTGAACAAGGCTTGAGGACATTATGTGATTTGCCCAAGAGTAAATGAGCAGCAAGTGGACTTGTCGGGAGTCAAATGCAATTTTCCCAATTTCAACGTTCTTTTCTCTCTAATCCTCTGCCGTTAAAGACTATACTTACTATAATAAACCATAAATCAACAGTCTACTTTTAGCAATAGACTATAGACCAGAGGTTGGCAAACTATGGCTTCCAGCCTGTTTTGGTAAATACAATTTTATTGAAAGAGCCACACCCTTGTTTACCTATTGTCTATGGCTACTTTCATGCTATAATGGCAGAGCTGAGAATTTGCAACAGAGTCCATATGGCTCACAAAGCCAAAATTATTTACTATCTGATTCTTTACAGGAAGTTTGCTGACATCTGCTGTAGATCTTCATGATGTTCCTAAAGAGGCATGCTTGCTTCATTCTGCACTTTGGAATTTAGGTCACATTACGCAGCCTACTTTTAGCAGTGAGAGTTCACAAGGGCAGAAAGGGGAATCGGGGTGTTAATTAGTGTATCCGTGCCTATTGAATGCTATGTGTTCTAATGCTTTGCTTAATCTTCTCAAAGTCCTAGGACAAAGGTTTTATGATCTCCATTTGAAAGAAGGAAGCAGGCCGGGTGCGGTGGCTCATGCCTGTAATCCTAGCACTTTGGGAGGCTGAGGCAGGTGGATCACTTGAGGTCAGGCATTTGAAACCAGCCTGGCCAACATGGTGAAACCCCGTCTCTACTAAAAATACAAAAATTAGCCAGGCGTGGTGGCAGGCACCTGTAACCCACTTACTTGTGAGGCTGAGGCACGAGAATCACTTGAACCAGGGAGGCAGAGGTTGCAGTGAGCCCAGATAGTGCCACTGCATTCCAACCTGGGTGATAGATCGAGACTCAGTCTCAGAAACAAACAAACAAACAAACAAACAAACAAAAAAACAAAAAACCAACTAACCAAACAAACAAACAAACAACAAAGGGAAGCAGAGGCTCAGCAGAAATGGCAATTTGCTCAAGGTCATGCAGCTAAATAAGTGGCACAGATGGGAATCAAACCCAGGACTTTATGACTCCACAGTCCGTGTTTATGCCCAGCTGGAAGTGAATGGAGAGGGAGCCTGGAAAAGTCAGGAGATAAAGAAATAAGATGCTCTGGGAGAGCTTTCACTGTTGGGTAGGGATATTTTGCCAGCTGAATTTCCAGGAAATGCTCGTTTTCACCCTGATGCTCTTCAAGTGAATGCCTTAAGACCTTGTTTAAAACCATTTTCTTGTCTTCTTTTGAATTTGCTTGACATTTAAAATTTTCTCCTGTCACTACTGGCTGCATTTAAAATGTAGCACCAGACTTACTGTGCAGACAGCCTGGAGACAATATTTGTGGTAAACAACACTCTTGCATCCTTAATATCTCTTTTTCATACCTTTATTGCTTTTCTGGTTGGCTCATCTGTGTCTCTAGCAGCTCAGGGACAAGACTGCACGGTCTGGGTGACCTCACTGAAACAGTCTGGTCCTTACCATGGAAACCATCCTACTGCTGACAATACGGCATTCCACAGATTCCATGTCTTATTTCTAAGTTGGAGGCTGCAGAGAGGTTTTCGTTATCACTCCTGAAACTATCTGGAACAGAAGACGACCCCATTGGGTTAGATCTAGATCCTCAGTTTAAAAAAAAGAGGAGAAAAAAAAAAGAAAAGAAAAAGAAAAAACCCTAAGCCAATTAATGGAGGAACAGAAAACCAAATACTGCATAATTTCATTTATAAGTAAATTCTCACTTATAAGCTAAACATTGGGTACTCATGGACATAAAGATGGCAACAATAGACACAGGAACGTACCAGATGGGGGAAGGTGAGGGGGGGAAGGTGAGGGGGGAAAGGTTGAAAACTAACTGTTGGGTACTATGTTCACTGTCTGGGTGATGGGATCATTTGTACCCCAAACCTCAGCATCATGCAGTATACCCAGGTAACAAACATGCACATGGACCCCCTGAAACGAAAATAAAAGTTGAAAAAAAAAAAGAAAAATAATTTAAATAACCTAGAACCTGAGTACTGAAAGAGCAGACAAAAAGATGAAAATAGTTCTCCAGGCCATGTGGTTTTGAGACAGATTTCAGACTTGAGTCTGCTTTTCCAGTCTGATTTTCCAGATGCAAGCTACTCACGTCTTCCTGAGGCAACACGACAAGGGCTAGAAGTTATGCAGACACCAAAACACACGGTAGATATGCCTATTTGGTAGAGGTGACCATCAGCTTCGGCTGGGCTCAGGTCCTCTGAAGGAGGGTGGCCAGCGTCTCAGCTGCTCTGTGGTAATTATCAGACAGACACATCAGGTTTGATGGACCTGCCCTCACGGAGATTGAAATGCAGCTGTCCTTGCGAATCACATCATAGGGAGTCTGCATTCAAGGTGCTGAAGCCAGGTTCGGAAATTCTGCACACCACCTTTGAGGTCATCCATAGTGAACCCCAGGGACAAGGATCCGTGACACCCCCAGGATGTTGATGGCACAGGAGGCTGTTTCCACGTGGTTGCCATCCACAGTAGATTCTGCTGTTGGTTATAATTTCCTCTGTTTCCTTTCACCTTTAAACATATATTTATTTAGGCCGGGTGCGGTGACTCATGTCTGTAATCACAGCACTTTGGAAGGCTGAGGTGGGGGGGCGGATCACTTGAGGTCAGGAGTTCAAGACCAGCCTGGGCAACATGGCAAAACCTGGTCTCTACCAAAAAATAAAAAAATTAGCCAGGTATGTTGGCGTGCGCCTGTCATCCCAGCTACACAGGAGTCTGAGGCAGGAGAATCGCTTGAACCCTGGGGGTGGAGGTTGCAGTGGGCCAAGATCATGCTGCTGCACTTCAGCCTGGGCAATGGAGCGAGACTCTGTCTCAAACACACACACACACACACACACACACACAAATTTTTATATATATATATATATAAAATGAACAAATGAAATAGTATACACTTACCATGTAGAACGTGATCTTTTGAAACATGTATACATTGTGGAATGTCTAAATTGAGCTAATTAATGTGCCTTTTCTCACTTATCTTTGTGTGTGTGTGTGTGTGTGTGCACGTGTGTGTGTGTGTGTGTGTGTGGTAAGAATACCTAGAAATCACTCTCAGTGATTTTCAAGAATATGATACATTATTATTATCTTGGCCACGTTGCACGATGAAATTATTCCTCCTGTTCTAACTGAAAGTTTGTATCCTTAGACCAACATCTCTTTCACCTTCCAACTCCCAGGCACTGGTAACCACCATTCTCATCTCTGCTTCTGCGAGTTCGACTTTTGTCGATTCCACAGGTAAGTGTGACCATGCGGTACTTGACTTTCTGTGCCTGTCTTATTTCATTTAACGTAATATGCTCCAGATTCATGCAAGTTGCTGCCAATGTGGATATTTCCTTCTTAAAGACTGAATAGCACTCCATTGTGCATACATCCTTTTACATTTTATGACCCTCTCATCTACAAACAAGGCTCCAAGAAGCTTTTCACCCAATTCAAAATGTCACTCTCATAGAGTGGGAAATATACCACTTTACGTTTTGAGGACAATTAGTCATGTTTTCTGTCACATGTAGAACAAACGTGTTGTGCCTTCTTCTCAGGTCAGAAAAGAAGAGATTTCTTAGAAGCACTGTGCTTCCTGGGTTGCTTTCATTGTTAAGATCTTACATTATTTGAAAGCCACTTAACTTTTAAATGGAGTGGTTACTTCATCAGTAAAAGGCATGTGGTGTACATGCCCTTAATCTTAAGCATACAGCATGATGCGTTTTACATCTGTCTACACCTTTATAGCCAGCAGTACCCCTCCTGCCCTTGGCCAGTCTCTGTCTCTACACCTGAGAGAGCCACTCTTCTGACTTCCGTCATCATCCATGTTTTCCATGTTCTGGAAAGTCCATGGAGGTGGGAGCAGGTTGCGTGGACTCTTGTATGTCTGGCTGCTTTTCCTCAAAGCAGTAGCTGTGATGCTCATCCAGGTTGATGCAGGGACCGGTAGCTCCTTCTTTCTGATGGGAAAACACCTTACATTTTTGTCTTGGAGAGGGAAGTAGCAGGAGGACAAATTGGCTCTACTGGCCTGAAAGTAAAGTTATTAAACAACTGAATCCTAGGTTTTTGGATATGGAAATAAGTCTATAAGTGGGAGAATGCCCTTGGCTCCCTGCCTCCATAGTGTTCTACTTCCTCTGCTTTTCCATTTCCCAGGGTCTCTTGGTTGCAGGGTAATTTACTCTAATAGGTGCATGTGAGTGCTGTGAGGTGTTGGAAGAAAGCTAGTCATGTGGACAAATAATAAGGCTTCTCAGAGGGAAGGAGTGAGTGGAATGTTTTCCCACAAGCATACAGAGGATAAGCAAAGTGGTGAACGGGAAGTGAAGCCATTTTCGTCAGCCCAGCACCCATCTTTCACTTAAAGTTCCCTCATCTCTGGCCCCGGGCCCCATCAAAAAGGCTCTGAGGAAACCAAGCCTGGCCTGACATCCTGGGTGTGACTCAGTGCTTTCAGTGGCTTCATAGCATGTCCTGTGATTCTTTGACTTTGTTACTGTGGATCCAGCCTGCTTGAACCTGGGTCATCTGGCCATGCCTTTCTCATTCAACAATTGGCTCCCAGAAATGCAGGTCTGTATTATGTCCTGATGTTCTGCACTTGACGGGTCTGTTCTGTGTGAGCTGAGTCCTCTCGAATCTCCTCCCCGGCCTGCCTAGCGTGCAGACTTCATCTACCCCTTTCAGCCACAGTGCTTCCCCTGTAGCATTCCCTCCAAATGCCAGGTCCCATCTTCTCAGAGGCATGCCTGAGAGACTGTGACTGTTTTGGAGGACAGTCTGCATTCTCTGTGTATTTCTCCTGTTCCCAGTCACATCCATGTTGGTGTCTACACAACGGCTCCCCTCAGGGGTCTACACAGCAGTCTCCTTGTCAGCCCAGGTGAGTGCTTGCTCTAAAAATCACGCTGGAGGGATCTGAGAGCCCCTTTTCCTATTGACTAGGTAGTAAGCGGTTTCAATGAGGGTGGGAGGGGAGTTTGATTTTTCTCCTCTCCTTAGGGCACATTTGACAATATCAGGGGACTTATTTAGTTGTCACAGCTGGGGCTGGTGGTATTGGCATCTAGTGAGTTGAGGCCAGGGTCACTGCTAAACCTCCTATAGTGCACAGCACCGCCCCCAGAACAAACAGCCATCTGGCTCCAAATGTCACTAGTGCCAAGTTTGGGGGTTCCTGATAGACACATAACTTGGGATGCAAGCTTCCGGGGAAAAGGAAGGCATAGAAGAAGTAGGTGCAAAGAGGGATAGAGATGAATTATCATGTCAATAAGCTATGAGCTAAACTGGCAGGGTGAGAAGTGGTTTCAAATATGCACAGAAGACAGGCTAGATTGGCTAAATGTAGACAAGGGTCAACATCTACAATTTCAATTACGTAAGTAGCATTAAGGTCTAAGAACCTCAAGGAGATGCTTACAGAACTTTGCATTCAGTGGATGTAAAGTTTAAGCTATGCAAAATGAGTAAGTTCTAGTGATCTGCTTTACAACATTGTGACTATCGTTAACAATACTGTAATGTGCACTTAAACATTTGCTTAAAGGGTAGCTCTCCTGTTAACTGTTGCTACCTCAGAATAAAGGGACACAGGAAAATTTTGGAGGTGATGGACATGTCTGTCACTTTGATTGTGGTGATGGTTTCACAGGTGTATGTATATGTCCAAATTCACCAAATTGTATACATGAAATATGTACAGTTTTTTTGCATATCAATTATACCTCAATAAAGCTGTCAGAAAAATTTAAAATACCCAAAATACAGATATAACATTCCTTCGGGAAACCAGTCTCTGTCATAAAATAAAAATTAACAAACAAAATCCCAACAAAAGTGTAATGAGAGCCTGGAAGTGGGAGGCCTCCTGGTGATTTGTAGGGAGAGACTCATCGTGTGTGTTTTTTCCTGGCTTATGTTGCTGGAAGGCAGGAACAGGCTCATTTTTTTATTCTAAATTAACTGTATAAAAGCAAAGGCAAAACTATTGAACTCTTATTTGTGCCACATTAAAAAAATGGGTGAGGAGAGGATAAGAGGGAAGAGAGAACCTTTCATGGTCTGCCATGAACTTTTAAAGGAAGCCAAGAAGGTCACAGAAGAAAAGCAAATGCATCAACTTGTGTCTTCCCACTGGCCCTAACAAACTGCTGCCCAGCTCCCAATGATGCTTGGAGAGGGAGTTACAACTTGTGGATGTGCCTCTGTGCATTGTCTGAGGCACAGGATGGTTCCTCCTCAAGATGCTCAGACCTCTCCTCTGCCTTCAGTAAGGAAGACTGAATTGCATTCAGTAAGGGAGATGGTATTGGAAAGGAAAAGCAGGCATGAATCCAAGTATTCCACACCAAGAAAATGGTATGGCATTACAAATCTAAGAGTGGAGAATTTTTGGATCTGCTCGTATCATTGTATGCTTTTGCTGGCAAGGTTAACTAAGAGCAAGCAGATGGCTTTGAAGTATTTTGTTTAGAGAGGAGGAATGAGGAATTCGAGACTTTGCACTGGAAAAGACTTCAGAGGCTTTCTGCCTGGTCTCCCACCCGACGGAAGCATGGTGGTCAATGGACAGTCACTTTTGGCTCTCCAGCCTTGGCTCAGTGTCCCCCCTCCCAATATTCCTGCCTTTCAAGGGTCATCAGGGCACTCTGTTGGGCATCTCTGAGCATTAGGAAGATTTTTCTTCTCATTCAGTAGAAATAGTTTCCTGGCAATCTTACCCTTTTGCTCTGGGTTTTCTCTCTGAGCAGGAACGATGAGTGTGTCTGTGCATTGATATGCAGCAGGTAAGGAAGAGCCCCAAGCTGGACTGGGGAGTCTTGATTTGCTGAGAATAGCATGAAATTGCCTTATGTTCTCTATTGCCTTTATTTTCTCCACTAACAGCCATCATGAGACTTTCCCCACTATCCCTAACCCCTGACACCTGTTAATCTGTTCTCCATCTCTATAACTGTCATTTCCAGAATGTAACGTAAATGGAGTCGTGCCATATATAACCTTCTGAGATTGTCTCTCCACCCTCACCCAGCATGATTCGCTTAGATGCCTCTCCCTTGAGAGCTATCCAAGTTGTTGAGTGTGTCAATAGTCAACAGCTTGGTTTTATGAAATGATGTGGGACACGATATATAACTAGAATAGCATTTGCATCTCCTGTAGAGGCTCAGCAGCTACCCAGGTACACAGGTTGTTTTGTCTTGGCTACTGTATTAGTCCATTTTGGATGGCTATAGAGAAATACCTGGGACTGGGTCATTTACGAAGAAAAGAGGTGGTTTTGGCTCATGGTTCTGCAGACTGTACAAGAAGCATGGTGCCATCATCTGCTTCTGGTGAGGCCTCAGGAAGCTTCTACTCATGGTGGAAGGTGATGGGGGAGCAGGCATGTCACATGGTGATAGAGGGAACAAGGTGGGCAGGCGACAAGCTCTTTTTAACAATCAGATCTCCAGGTGACTAACAGTGATAACTCAGTCATTACTTCAGGAAGAGCACCAAGCCTTTCATGAGGGATTCACCCCATGACTGAAATACCTCCTACCGGGCCCCACCTCCAGCACTGGGGATCACATTTCAACATGAATTTGGACGGGACAAATATCCAAACTTTATCAACTACTCAGAGTGTGATGATTTCCAAATTTATAAGACTCTGCAATCATACAATTCATGCCTGGAAAAGCTAGATGGCCACAGAAATTTATAACAGATCATCTGTTATTAAGTAAGACAATAGAAATGCAGAGCTCTTTGACATTGTCCACATCACTAAATAAATAACTAATTTCACTGAAGTATATATGGCAGCTACACATTCTAATCTATAAGACATCTCAGAGACAAGTTGCTTTCACTTCACAAGAGGCAAAATATATCTTTGCACACCTGGTACAGGGTTACATCAAGAGATAGTGATTGCACATTGTATTAGTCTGTTCTCACATTGCTATGAAGAGATACCCGAGACTGGGTAATTTATAAAGAAAAGAGGTTTAATTGACTCACAGTTCTGCATGGCTGGGGAGGCCTCAGGAAACTTACAATCTTGGCAGAAGGTACCTCTTCACTGGGTGGCAGGAGAGAGAATGAGTGCCAGCAGGGGAAATGCCAGACACTTACAAAGCCGTCAGATTTCATGAGACTCATTCACTACCATGGGAACAGCACGGGAGAAACCGCTCCCACGATTCAATTACCCCCACCTTGTTCCAGCCTTGACATGTAGGGATTATGATTACAGTTCAAGGTGAGAGGTGGGTGGGGACACAGAGCTAAGCCATATCACACAAGTCTCAGATGGACAAGATGTAGGCACTATTAAGGTTTCCCTGATATGGTAACTGGCATTTCCCCTGCTTGCACTCACTGTCCTACCTCCCTGTGAAGAAGGTGCCTACTTCTCCTTTGCCTTCTGTCATGATTGTAAGTTTCCTGAGGTCCCCCAAGCAATGAGGAACTGTGAGTCAACTAAACCTCTTTGCTTTAGAAATTACCCAGTTTCAGCTATTTCTTCACAGCAGTGTGAGAACAGACTAATACACTCCCTTAGACATTTATGTAATCCCTTATATGGATGATACACTCATTAAAAGAAAATTTATGGGGAGTTAAAACAATTTTGGCTCATACTATTCAGGCACTAAAAAACAGAGATGAAATATTTCATGGAACTCATAATTGATTACAAGACGTTAGGTATAATTTGGAGCTCTGTGGCAATTCACACTGTAAAAGGGATTAAGGGAAAAATGGCTAAGTTAATGGTCTTTCCTCCACTTCCCCTAAGACGCAAACAGGAGCAGCTCTTAGCAGGATTATTCGGTCAGTAGATGTCTGCTCTCAGTGTGGGGATTCTCCTCACATTAATTAAAAATGTCTTGAGGAAATAACGATTTTATTTGCAGTCCAGACGAGTTACTGTGTAACTCCTGAGTTGCTGTGCCCAGTGTATCTGTGGTATCCTGCTCTCATCTGAATTCACTTTTGAAGTGTCAGTCAACAGGTCTTTGTATTTTGAAGTAGGTGGTTGGTGTTTTTTTTGTTGTTGTTGTTTGCTTGTTTGTTTTTTGAGATAGAGCCTCACTCTGTCACCAGGCTGGAGTGCAGCGGCATGATCTCGGCTCACTGCAACCTCCACCTCCTGGATTCAAGCAATTCTCCTGCCTCAGCCTCCCAGGTAGCTGAGACTACAGGTGCGTGCCACCATGCCCAGCTAATTTTTGTATTTTCAGTAGAGACAGGGTTTCACCATGTTGGTCAGGATGGTCTCGATCTCTTGACCTCATGATCTGCCCTCCTCGGCCTCCCAAAGTGCTGGGATTACAGGTGTGAGCCACCGCGCTTGGCCAGTGGATGGTGTCTTTAAGGTTAGAAAGGATCACAACTTGTGAGGTTTTAGCTCAATTCCAGGGGCTCTAGGCAAACTATGCAACCTTGAAAACAATGACTATCTGAAGCCAAGGCCCAGTGGGCCTGTTGTTGCAACTGTATGAATGGAACACCTAGTTAGACAAGCATCTGATAAAATCCAGGACAGTCTGGGGAAGGGGTGGGGGGGTGGATCAATTTCTGCCCTACGGCAACGTCAATGAGACTTCTAGGAGAGGGCCCGGAGAGGTCCCAGAGGTGTACCTGCACTTTCGGACGGGGTATGGTTGTCAACCCCAGCATTGGCCCACGATTCCATGCAACGTCTATGTCCCCATAGGAAGGGATATCTGCCCACAGGGATAGATGGGGAATGGAAGAGAAAGGGCAAATGTACATTTATAGCAAATAATGGGTTATAATGGAAGAGGCTCTTCTCCACCTTATGACAGGGATAGTCCCTTGAAATAAAAGGCCCCAATGGCAGAACAAGAGGCAGAAAATTTAAATTACTCAGCAGTTTTTATTTCCAAAGGTTTGCAGTGAGTGGAGGTAGAAACAAAATAGGAAGTTGTTTGGAGGAAGGAAATTGGGGAAGCAGAGATTAATAGAGCAGAATTAATTTGGGTATTTCCCGAAGCCCTTCTAAAGGGTAAAATGGAGGACTGAAAACACAATAATTAAGTAGATAAACTCATTAGAGCCATGATAAGTCCACAAAAAGGGGGAGAGCAAAGGGCAACAGAGGTGGTACCTTTCCCATCTGAGCCTTTCACAGAATGGTTAGAAGGTTGAGCTCATCAGAAAGCTGTGTATTTAGATTTTAGCCTTGTAAGCAAGCAGAGTGCAAAAAACAAGTAAACACATAAATAGGCTGGACATGGTGGCTCACACCTGTCATCCCAGCACTTTGGGAAGCCGAGGCAGGCAGATCACTTGAGGTCAGGAGTTCGAGACCAGCCTGGCCAACATGGTGAAACTTCGTCTCTACCAAAAATACAAAAATTAGCCGGGTGTGCTGGCAGGCACCTGTAGTCCCAGCTACTTGGGAGGCTGAGGCAGGAGAATTAGTTGAACCTGGGAGGCGGAGGGTTGCAGCGAGCCAAGATCCTGCCACTGCACTCCATCCTGGATGACAGAACAAGACTCTGTCTCAAAAAAAAAAAAAAAAAGAAAGAAAAAAAGAAAAAGGTGAATACATAAATAAAATAAAAAACGAAAGAGGAGGGAGTGGGGCAATCCCAGAGGTTGGGAGTGAGTTTTTGCAATGTGATAGGAGAGTGTTTGGGATGCCAGTTGATTCTGAGGTTTATGAGTTAAGTCTAAGGCCTTGGTTTCTAAGAAGAAGTTTTAATTTGCATTTTATTTTCATGCAGGAGGCTAAATCTGCTTTAAAATGTTGAGCTAGCATTGGATTTCTGTGTTTATTTTTTCATTATTGATGGGTAGTACTCTATATATTAGACTAGCCCTTTACCTATGATAGAGTTGCAAGACTGTTTTCAGTTTGGCCTTTGTCTTTGCTTGCTGTGGTGTTTGTTTTGCTTTGCTCCGTTTTTGTCATCAAGAGGGTTTTTAGCTTTGTACAGGTAAAGTTGACAATTTTTGTTTTCTGTCAGGTCAATTTGATTTGACATCAGAGTAAAGAGGCCTCCTCTACTTCAAGGTTCTGAAGACATTTAGTCGTGTTTTCTTCTAGCACTCCTACGGCTTAGTTTTTTCCGACTTAAATCTCTGATCTCATTAGAAGCCATCCTATAGCATCCTAGTGTGAAGTATAAGTCCAAGACCTCATGCCTAACCAACATCTCACCATCGTTTACGGGGGAACACATTTTTCCCTATTAATTAGAGATGCCACCTTTATCATATACTTAATCCCTTTATGTATTGAGTCTGTATTTGGACTTTCTATTTAATCCCATTAATCAGTCTCTTGATGAGCCAGTATAAATTTGTTTTCATTTTTGAGGATGCATAATATATTTGAATATCTGATAGGGCCTGGACTCTCTCTTTGTTTTTCTGATTTAAAGTTTCCCAGCTGTTCTGTTTATTTTTCCACAGAAACATCAGAATCAGCTTGTCTAATTGCTCTCTACCGCTCCATCCCTCCCCACAGCCCACAAAGCTGGTATTTCTATTGAAATGTTAAATTGGTAAACACGATAGGGTAGACCGACATTTTTATAACGTTATGTCTTTCTAGCCAAGAACACAGTGTGCATTTCTATTTGTTCAAGCCTGTGCCATGTCTCCCAAGGGAGTTTTAAAGTTTCCTATTAATACGTGCTCACGTTCCTCGTGTGTTCCTACATATTTTACCTTTTATTGCTGTCCTATCATCGTTGCAGCTAATGGTTTTCCTAAGTTGTTGTCTTTGTACATATCTGAAAGCTATTGATTTCTGAATATTAATTTGTGCTCTATTGTGTTACCAGCTTCTCTTTTCCTGCCTTTTAATTTCTCAGTTGGTTTTCAGACCTATCTTGGTAAACAATCACATCATCTGCAAACAAGGGTGATTTTTACCTTTATTCTTCAATTTTACGCCTTGCATTTTTTTCTCTTCTATCATTGAATTGGCCGATTCATCCAGTAAAATATTATACAATAGTGGTGACAGTGGTGGGTGTTTATTTCTCCTACCCATTAATATTTAGGGTAAGTTTATTATATTCTATCAAGTTAAGGAATCTCCTTCTATTTCTGTTTTATTGAGTTCTTATAAAGAATGAACTTTAAAACATTTGAACTTCAAAACATGCCCTTTTTAGTGTCTATAAAATGATTATTTGCTTTTTCCACTTAGGTCCATAATATGAGAAAATATATGCCTAATATTGAGTTAATGTTTATCCCTTTTTTTTTGTGGAAAAAACCATGATTGATTATGTTGTATTGTTTCATTTACCTGCTGCTGGATTGTGATAGAAATACTTCATGTGGAATTTTTGTGTCACTATTTATATATTATATAATTTACTGTCTTTGCCACACTTGGTATCAATATTGTATTCACTTCATAAAAAGAATTTTGAAGTTTTCCTTCCTTTTCTATGTCCAGCAACAATTTAAATAATTTTGGATTTTTCTTTTCCTTAAGCGACAAATAAAAATTGTATTTGTAGTTAACTTATATATTCTTTAAAGGTTTGACAAAACTTGCTGTGAAATCTTCTGCCTGTTTTTTAGTTTAGTTTAGTTTTGCTTTGGTATATAGCTCTATTTTCTGTATTACTTGCATTTAAATGATCTTATTTTGTATCTTTTCTTTGTCCATTTTGACATTATATATTTTTCTATAAATTACTTATTTGTTCCAAGTTTTAAAATTCGTTTACATCGGGGCAAGAAATATGAAACTTTTATGCTTCTTTTTACTTCTTTTACATGTATGATTGTCCTCATTATTCTTTCTTTCTTTGGGTTTATATAGTCTCCTTTTAAAATGAAGTGAGTAGTTTATCTTTTTAAATGTATTTTCCAAAAATAGCTTTTGAATTTATTAAGTATCTTCTTTTGTGTTTGTGACTCATTTACTTCTCTTGTTAGTAATTCCTTGTGATTTTTTTGCTGCTTCTATTATTCTCTTTCTGAGTGTTTGAAAATGATGTTTAAATTATCTGTTTTTATTTTTTTCTGAAGAATAAATGTTTAAAAAGAATGAATATTTAAGAATATAAATTTCCTTGTGACATTATTTTAGGTTATGGGCCTGATAAATAGTGATTTAATTATCATTGTTTTCTATAAATTCTACATTTTCATTCTGAACTTCCTATCCTATGTGATCAAAGAATTACAAGTTGTTTGCAAATTTTTAGTCTCCAAAGGCCTTTTTAATTTTTGATTTTGTTATTCTGACTTTATTCACATTCTGATCATGGAATGTTTTCTGCATTATTTCTGTCTTTAAAAATAAGTTGAGGTTTTATTTATAGCCCAATCCGTGGTCATTTTTTGTGATTGTCCCACAGGCAGTTGAAAAGATGGTCTTTTCCATTTTTAGGTTGCAAAGTTTTATGTCATGTACCTTTTAATCATGTGACTGGGGTCTTTAAAAATACATATTGTAGTTGCTCTTTCATGGGCTGAGAGAAAGAAATCGTTATCTCTGACTCCTAGTGTGTTTTTGTTTCCTGCAATTTCTGTTTTTTGAAGGTTGCTTTTTTTGGTATATTGGCATTTATAATGATTACATATTTCCTAAGACCTGAAGCTTTTATTATTATAGAATGCCCTTCTTTGTTTAGTGTATGCGACTTTGCCAAATTCCACCCAGTTCCTATTTTAGATGGCAGATTCTGCTTTCTTTTTGTTGGCACAAGGTTGGCATCTTGACCATTTTACTTATCACCTTTCTGAAACACATTTATTATGTGTGTCATTGTCACTAGTGTCACTAGCAGGTCCCCCATGAAACACGGTCCAGCCTGTCACTGAATCGTACCCCCTAAAATACCCTCCTTCCTTGTGTCGACCCTTCCCTTTGATCTTGGGCTGGCCCTGGACTTGCTTTAGTCTAATAGGGTATAGGTGGAAGCGATGTCACAAGACTTCCAAAGTGATGTCCTAAGAGGTCTGCAGCTTTCACCTGGTTCCCTTTGAACACTTACTTGCAGGAAGCCAACTGCCACTTAAGAAGGTGGACTATTCTGAGACCGCCATGTTGTGTGGAATCCCATGCTTAACAAGCTGCTCGGAAAGGGAGGGATGCCTGACCAACCCCCAGGTATTCCAGCCTTCTTGGCTGAGACACCAGACAGGGAACCTGCAGGATCAGCCCAGTTGGGCCTTCAGATGACCCCAGCTCCAGCCACCATTTGACTGCAACCTCGAGAGACCCCAGGAAGTTCCCAGAAGAACCTGGTCTTCTGACAGAGCTGTGAGAAATAATAATGAATTATTGTGTTAAGCCACCAAGTGTGGGGCTGTAGTTTTACAGCAATTGCAGGTTACTGAAACTGTGCATTGTAGAGGGTTTGGTTTTAAGTGTGTGTTTAGTAAGTGGTGATCCCTTTTATACTTATTAATCAGTATTGTTTTCTGTTCTCTTGAATTATTTTATGTTTTCTGTTTCAATCGTTTTTTTTTTTTTCTTAAGTCTTTCACTGTGTGGTCTGTGTGCTTTGCTTCCAGGGCGTATTTTCTGATATCTTAGAAGTGATATAAGTGATATATTTTTGCTTTAATGGTTCTCTTGATAGAATATACTTAATCCCTTGTTTTTAAATATATAATCTACTGTTTTTCTACTCTAAGTAATGAAAAAACAGCATTCCTTTTCCTTCCCCTTTTCTGTTCTACTGCCTGGTGTCAGCTAATAAAGTAATCTTTTTAATGTTTGATGCTTTTCTAAAGGTTTAAGTGTCTGCTCTTTGCACTGTAATCACATATGGTTTTTACACAATGATACTCTGAAGACAGACCACTACAGGATTCTCGTTAACGTGGGGTGATGAAATCGTCATGAGGTGCCCATCCTGAGCCACTCTGGGGAAATTTACCTGCCCAGTTGGCTGATTCTCATACTTTGTGTACGCAACTGCACATATCAAACACCACTCATGCCTTTAATTAATATGCCTTCTGGTGTCCATTTCAATAACACTATTTGAAACGCCCCAAAGCTACCTTTGAAGTGTGAGTTCCTGGATATGCTGAGTGGCTACCTTTAGTGTGTAGATTAAGGGACAGTTTGCACACATATGTTATGCTGTCTTATACTGAAGTATTTTTAACATAAGTTACCTCTCAGGCAATATAACTTGCCACCCTCAAAATAGTTCAGTGTGTTCCCAGATTTTTCATGTCCTAGGTCATATAGAAAATAATCTATTTCTTGAATTGGGTGAAATTACTTATTACTGGAATCAGGTCCCTTAAGCAAATGTGTTTTAGCTGTTAATCACTAATATACTTTTCTAAACATTGAAAATTCCAGGCCGGGTGTGGTGGCTCACGCCTGTAATTCCAGCACTTTGAGAGGCTGAGGGTGGATCACTTGAGTCCGAGAGTTCGAGACCAGCCTGGGCAACATGGCAAAACCCTGCCTCTACTAAAAATATAAAAATTAGCCTGACATGGCGGTGCACACCTGTGGTGCCAGTTACTTGGGAGGTTGAGGTGGGAGGGTCACTTGAGCCTGGGAAGTCAAGGCTGCATTGAGATGGCACCACTGCACTCCAGCCTGGGCAACAGAGTGAGACACCCTGTCTAAAAAGAAAAGAAAGAAAGGAAGAAAAGAAAATGCTAAAAAAAAAAAAAAAAAAAAAGGAGGAAAGAAAAAGACATGAATATTTAATTAGCGCTCACCTGTGAGCCTCAGTACTCTTTGTGCCTGTTCTTTTGTGAAGCATCAATGAAATTACATTCCTTAGCTCCTCCCCCTTGAAAGTGAGCCCATATGCAGATCGCTTATTCTCTTTTTCATCTTAGCGAGGAAACTCAATCTGGTGAATCTGTTTCTAGCAGCTACATGGTTGGTAGGTAGAAATGTCTGGCCTCCTCTCAGCGATCTCAGGAACTTGCTGCAAGAATCTACAAGATGCTAGGGATGTTATAGACACAGGTGGCTCACAATAAAAGGAAAATGAGAAACGGGAATGGGGTGAGGTGACACAGCTGTTCTGCTCAGACGAACTATTACCTGTTTTTGGAAAAAGTGGCATAAGGGTAAACAAGTCCTGGGCACATATGTTCTGCAGTTTTAGAATTATCAAGAAAATAGATTGTTTAGGCAGCTCTGGGAAAAGCATATTTTGTGGCTTTGGGTTATTAAGAAAACAGGAGCTTTATAGCTAAAGTATATAACTCTTGGTTACATAAGTGTCACTGATAATCTTAACTTTTTACACTGACACATGGTAGCCAGACAGTCTGGCTTTGAAAAGTGATCCTGGATACTTCTCATTCAAAGTAGATAACTTTGAGTAGATAACTATCACTCAAAGTAGATAGAGGTGATTGTGAAGTGGCTTCATTTATCTTAACATAAATCACCTTATTAGAATGAGATACATTCCAAGATGTCCTCGTCTCTTTCTGACCAAGATTCTGATCACGAATTCAATAAGAAATCTTTGAAAAGTCACTGTAGGAGACTTTACTCTCTGACAAGATCTGCGGTATTTAGGATTTTCATTTGTGCCTCCTTTACTTCTCCAGAGTAAACTGCAAACTTCTCGGGTTGATGTCTTTACCTTCTATGGGTTTTTTCGGAATCATGTTACAGATATTTTTATGATCTGAAGAAGTCTCAGAAGTGATCCCAAAAGTCAAGAATTTAGCTTTAGAGGTGAGGAAATAAGAGGAAGGATGATATGCTACTTGCCCAGGTCATAAAATTATTAGATGGAATCTTATGAAATTGCCATTGTCGTAGGTGAAAGCAAGTCCAATATTGGTAGTTTCATACATAGCTCAGCCTAAATGTTCGGTGATTGAAGCAGGAAGTAAATGTAGCGTGGGGTGTATTCCACACCTTATCCCCTTCACAATGGGCCTGCCGGAAAATAAAAATCTAAGTACCAAATGAATATTTGAAGCTGGCATTTTAATAGCTGTGTCCTAATTGAAATATACTTTGGAAATTAAATAATTTTTTTTTTTGTTCTTCCACTAACTTTATTGTGATCTGTTCCTTGGTTGCTTCGATTTATCATGACTATAACAGAAATAATTTTATGAGATACAATTTAGATTTATAGAACTAATCCTAAAAGCAGAACCACATAGAAAGAGCCATAAATGTCTCTTGAGGCCAAGAAGTCTTGTGATCCCAAACATGAGTGCGTTACATGGAGTAACTAGTGACACAGACCATCACGGGAACCAGGAGGTGGAGAGAGATAGTAACGGCACTTTCTTTTTATAAGAAGTGGAACTATGATTAAATCTTGGTCCTTAAACCTACAGACGAATTGTAATAATTTAAAATTTCATTTTTATCACGGGGACTGCGTTACTGCAGGTTTCCTTAAGGCTTAATTTTGGAACACTGGGAGGACTGATTTGATCTCTTTGGGAACATTCAAGTCATGCTGATGAACCAGACTGATCATGTGTTTTTGTGCTGATCCCTTTGACTTCTGTTTGGAGACTAAAATCAAATACAATGAAATTACTTTCACTAAACTTTTCTAGAGAAGTTTTCAATGTTTTCTGTCAGCAATTAAAGGTCAAAGAGAAAGAGGTATTTAAAATGTGGGTCAAGAATGAGTGAGTCAGTGTGAAACTGAATTGCAATCAATAGCTTACGCTGCTAGAGAGATAATGTGAGCCCATTGATTAGACGGTTTGTTCTTTCAATAGAAGTTACTTTGTATCACAGATTATTCTTTCAAATCTTCAAGCACGTCTGTGTAATTAGTGTTTGTTCTAATAGTTTAAACTTAATTTTTAAAAGACAGGTGGTTAGTTTTAGATTTTATTGGTGACTTGCTAGTGAGATACTTATAGCCTAACCTGGGTCCTGAGTTTCTATGTGTTCAAATTTTTAAGAAACAGTATTAGGCATTTAGGAAGCCCCAGTTTCTCCTTAATTCATGGTGTATCTACTATCTTATTGGCTTTGATTCATTATTTTTATGATTGAATTTTATCTCTGCTATTGCCTTATTATTGATTCCTCCTAACATTTTACTGGTTGTCTGATGGTTTACAACACAATTCTTTAATTTACAATACAACTCTTTAATTCACTACAGTCCACCTCCAAATAATGTTATAACACCTCCAGTGGCATAAAGACCTTACAAGAGTATACTACCTTCCTCCCTCTCATCTTTTATGCTATTTTGGGAATATATTTTACCTTTACATGTAACACAAACACATAATACATTGTATATATTTTTGATTTAGAAATCAATTGTCTTTTAGATCTATTAAAAATAAGAAAAAATCATTTATGTTTATCTTAATATGTCCATTCTGGAAATCTTCATCATTTTGTTTAGAATGAAGTTTCTATCTGTGGTCACACTCTTTCAATCTGAAGAACTTCCTTTTGTGTTTCTCGTAGTGTTGGTTGTCTGCTAATGAACTTTCTTGATTTTCGACATCTGATGATTTTTACTTCTCTCTCATTTTGAAATATGTTTTCTCAGGGTATATAATGTGGTTTGGCAATTTTCCTTTTTTTCATTTTAGCATTTTAAGGATGTCACTCCACTATGTTCTTGCTTGCATAGTTTCTGATGAGAAGTCTGCTATAATTTTTGCCTTTATTCCTTTGAGTAATGACATAATACATCTTTCGAATTTCACTCTGGTTGCCTTTAAAATTTTCCATTTGTCTTTGGTTTTTTACAACTTGACTACATTGTTTTTAGGTGCATGTGCAGTATGTGCAGTGTGTGCAGTGTGTGCAGTGTGTGCACGTGTGTGTCATTAACATGCTTAGGGGTCTCTGAACATATTGGAACTGCGGTTTTTAAATTTTTCTCTACTTTTTGAAAACTGTCAGGCTCTATCCCTTCAAATAGTTATTTTTCTATGTTTTGCCTCTCTTCTTGTTCTAGGATTCCAATCATCCTTATTTGATGATTTGATGTTTTCCTACAACTCTTCGATCCTTGGTTCTGTTCTGTTCTGCTTTTTTTCCTCCACTTCTCTTTGTCTTAATATGTGCAGTTTGCATACTTTCTATTGACATGTTTTTCATTTCACTGATTCTTGCCTTGGCTGTGCTGAGCATGCTAACTGATATACTTGAAGGTGTTCTTTTTGTCACCATGTTTTTAAAATAAATTTTTTTTGTTTGTTTTTAGCATTTCCACATGACTCCTTCTAAGGGTTTTTGGTGTATCCTTGCCAAAATTCTCCATCTCTTCATGCATGTTTTTCTCATATTCCACTGGTTCCTATTCATAGTTATTTCCTGTCTGATGGCTCCAACACTCCAACACATGGTTATCTCTCAGTCTGGTTATGTTGATTGCTTTTTCTCTTGATTACGGGTTGGTATTTTCTTGCTTTTTGGTGTACCCCATAATTTTTTTATTGAACATTGGACATCATGTGTAGAGAAATAGGAGCTGAAATAAATAACATTTATGCCTGGAAATGCCACACTTCCTCTAATGCTGAGCCATTAGTGTGTGGGTTGAATTGATGTAGTCAGGAGACTTGCTGTATTTTTTGGGGATGCTTGTTTGTAGTTGTTGCTATGGTGTAAATTCAGTGGATCAAAGGCTTCAAATTCCTCTAGCATTATCCTTTGCTCAGGGTTGGGGCAAGTTTGCTGGAGGTTGTTTCTCAATGTTCTGCTCCACTCTCAGCCTCAGACTTTTCTTATGTGTCTACACCTCTGAGAGGGCCTCTTTCATTGTTTTAGTGCCCCTCTCCCCAGTGGCAGATGGTGGTTGCCTCTTACATGGTGCTTGCTATTCTGGTGGTATGAGTGAGTGTGAGTTTTGTTCTGTTTTACCGGTCCAATGGGCCATGTGTCCCAGCTTCTCTGGAGGGGGAGTCGTGCACTCTCAGTGACCCTGTCCTTCTCTGAGCCACAGGAAACCTCAGATGTTCTCAGTCCAGGTGACTTTCTGTGCCTCCCTCGATGATAGAGGATCATTGTCTTTTCCCTCCTCCCCACTGCTCTGGAGTGACAGGTTTGCCAGTGTTCTCCAAGTAACTTAAAATTTTTGTTCCTTAGTGAAGGAGGATGTGAGAGGGACTCATACTTTTCCCCTAGTGGTGACTGTTCCGCTCTGCCAAGCTTGCATGGCCAAGGGAGGCTTTCTCCTATCCCTTGCTCTCTCCCATTTTTCTCATGGGCACACAGTGGGTGCCCATAGAAAGAGTCTGTGAGTGGTGCAAATCCCTATGTCCATGATCCCAGAGAGCCCCAACTTCTATGCTAGCCTCCTCTTGACTTTTAGGAATTCATTAAAAAACTAGCTGGATTCTTTCTGCATACTCGTATGGAGTCACTATCCCCTTCCCGTGCTAATGCTTTTTTTTTTTTTTTTTTGACAGAGTCTCACTCTGTTGCCCAAGCTGGAGTGCAGTGGTGCAATCTCGGCTCGCTGCAAGCTCTGCCTCCCAGGTTCAAGTGATTCTTCTGCCTCAGCCTCCTGAGTAGCTGTGACTACAGGCACGTGCCACCACACCCGGCTAATTTTTTGTATTTTCAGTAGAGATGGGGTTTCACTGTGTTAGCCAGGATGGTCTCAATACCCCGACCTCATGATCCACCTGCCTCAGTCTCCCAAAGTGCTGGGATTACAGGTGTGAGCCACCACACCTAGTCCCATGCTCTCTAATACTTGAGCCAGTGCTTATATGCCATCTCTCATTGGAGGCACCTGCTGGGCAAGGTGTCAGAGACTCGGCAATGGAAAGTGATTGGTTCGCGGGTAGTAAGAAGAATTTACCAACAACAGTGTAGGGTTTAAAAGGAAAGTTTTATTAGATAGAAAGAACACTGCAGCAGAGTGTAGCAGCGCACTTCAGTAAGAGAGAACTGAGCGCACCTGGTGGACTTTTCCTTAGTGGTATTTATGGACTTTAAAGCTGAAGGGTAATTTGGACCACATTAGCCACATAGGTCATGGTAAATGATTAAATTTGTGGACATTTTGGTGACTTGATGTCAGCAAGGGTTGCACAATGAGTTTTGACATGTATGCATTCCAGAGATGTATAGAAATTCTAGTTACTTATACATTTTTGGGAAAGAAGGCTGGTACTGATGCCAGCTTTAGATGATAAGGAAGTGTAATTACTTCTGAATTCCTTGGATAAGGAGTTTTGCCTCAGGATGGTCTGCTTGATAGCCACCATATGATCTTTGCTCTCCTCAGTACGTATCTGTCTTTACATTCAGGTTCATTGGTTGCCCTGCAATCTTAACTCTCTGATGAGTTCAAGGAGATTAATAATTTTTTAGATGATCTGGCTTTTTAAAAAAGGTGTGTTATGGGAATGGCAATAATGCTCTCTCTGGCTCTATATGTTCTAGGCTGAAGCTGGAAATGCCTTCATGCTTGGGAAGACAGAGGACAGTTGCATCTTCTTTGTGGTTCCATTGGAATCTTGCTTTTGTTCAGTTTGATGATCAGGAGAGTGGGGACTGTGCAGGCAGTCACAGTTGGTCTCTGCCACAATGGTTTTATGACTATTTAGAGATGGGTAGTGCTCCTCTTGCCACTTGCTCTTTCATAGAAGACAGCAGAGCTGCCTTGCATTGCTGCAATTGATCATAACTCCCTGCCGAATCCCTGATCCCACCATAGTATATAAAGATTGAGTTGGCAGGACATATCAGGGTTTGTATTTTGCAAATTCTTCCTAATAATGTGCAAGTGAGGTCTCTTCTGAAGCAGGCACATGGTTCTTCTCAATGCAATGAGTGAAAACTCAATGACCCACAGGGATCAGGTGAGTAATATTAATGGCTGAAGTTGACATTTACATATAAAACATGTAAGAAGGGAAACATCTGGCTCTTTTGTTGCTCCTTTTGTTCCCCGACCTTTAACAGAGACATAAAGATACAGAAATATTTTTCTATTCTGATATGGTTTGCCTCTGCGTCCCCACCCAAATCACACCTTGAATTGTAATCCACAGGTGGAGGTAATCAAATTATGGGGACAGTTTCCGCCATGCTGTGCTCGTGATAATGAGTGAGTCTCATGAGACCTGATGGTTTTATAAGCGTCTGGCATTTCCCCTGCTTGTACCGTCTCTCTCCTGCCGCCCTATGAAGACGTGCCTTCCACCATGATTGTAACTTTCCTGAGACGTCCCCAGCCATGAGGAACTGTGAGTCAATTAAACCTCTTTCCTTTATAAATTACTCAGTCTTCGGTATTTCTTCATAGCAACGTGAGAAGAAATGAATACAGTAAATTTTAAATAAATAAATCCAACTAAAATTCAGAGGTCTTCTACCTCAGTGAAATTTCTAGGTGTCCAGTGGTGTGGGACCTGTCAAGATATTCCTTCTAAGGTAAAGGATAAGTTGCTGCATTTGGTCCCTCCTATACCCAAGAAAGAGGCACAACGCCTAGTGGGCCTATCTGGATTTTGGAGGCAACATATTCCTCATTTGGGTGTGTTGCTCTGGTCCGTTTATCTAGTGACCTGAAAGGTTGCCAGTTTTGAGTGGGGTCCAGAGCAGGAGAAGGCTCTGCAACAGGTCCAGGCTGCTGTACAAGCTGCTCTGCCTCTTGGGCTATATGACTCAGCAGATCCAATGGTGCTTGAGGTGTCAGTGGCAGATAGGGATGTTGTTTGGAGCCTTTGGCAGGCCCCATAGGTGAATTACAGCAGAGGCTTCTAGGATTTTGGAGCAAGGCCCTGCCATCTTCTGCAGATAACTACTCTCCTTTTGAGAGACAGCTCTTGGCCTGTTACCGGGTTTTGGTAGAAATTGAATGCTTGACTATAGCTCATCAAGTCACCATGTGACCTGAACTACCTATCATGAACTGGCTACTTTCTGGCCCATCTATCCATTAAGTTGGGCGTGCACAGCAGCATTTCATCATCAAATGGAAGTGATATATACATGATCTGGCTCAAGCAGGTCCTGAAGGCACAGGTAAGTTAGAAGAAGAAGTGGCTCAAATGCCCATGGTGTCCACTCCTGCCACCATGCCTTCTCTCCCCAAGCCTGCACTGATGGCCTAATGGGGAGTTCCCTATGATCAGTTGATAGAAGAAGAGAAGATTAGGGCCTGGTTTACAGATGGTTCTGCACGATATGTAGGCACCACCTGAAAGTGGACACTGGAGCACTATAGCCCCTTTCTAGGACATCCCTGAAGGACAGTGGTGAAGGGAAATCTTCCCAGTGGGCAGAACTTCGAGCAGTGCATCTGGTTGTGGACTTTGCTTGGAAGGAGAAATGGCCAGATGTGAATTATATACTGCTTCATGGGCGATAGCCAATGGTTTGGCTGGAAGGTCAGAGACTTGGAAGAAGCATGATTGGAAAATTGGTGACAAAGAAATTTGGGGAAGAGGTATGTGTACAGACCTCTCTGAGTGGTCAAAATTGCGAAGATATTTGTATCTAATGTGAATGCTTACCAAAGGGTGACCTTAGCAGAGAAGGATTTTAATAATCAAGTAGATAGGATGACTCGTTCTGTGGACACCACTCAGCCACTTTCCCCAGCCACCCGATGAAGGTTATGCATAGGCTCAGCAACATGGATTTCCACTTGCCAAGGCTGACATGGCTATAGCCACTGCTGAGTGCCCAATTTGCCATCTGCAGAGACCAATACTGAGCCCTCTCATATTCCCAAGAAATATTTGTGCTGACTGTAGACTGAATTTTTTTTGGTTTGAATTTAGGCAAATAGACTGGTTTCTTTGCATATTGAATATGCTTCAATGTCATCAATCTTCTTTGACCACCAAAAATGCCAGGAAACATTGTTCACAGGCATGTGACTTGTTCCCAGGGAGGGTTAGGAAAATTAAACTCTCACAACCCCATCCAGGAAGCAGGAGCGTGTTCTTCAACTGAAAGTCAACTGTTTCTTACACAAAAAGGGACCTGGGCATTAAACCACAATAGAGAATGATTAAAATCTACTTTTGGTTTTTGCAGGCAAATGTTGAACGTAAAAAGTGGTATGTAGCATGTTCTGGTCATATTTTTCTTATTCTCCTAAACAAAGTCATTTGTTTGCCGAGTTTTGACTTTACATCTTTCCCCTCTTGCTTCCTAAATTCACCTTCCTCCCAGAGACTTTTGCAAGAGATCAGAGTGATTTTTGCAAGCTTGAAGATTCATTTGCTTCCTTGGGGTAGAGTAGTGGTTTTGATTAGAAGGTCCTTGTGTATTGCAAGCATAACTCTTGAGTACTGGAGTAAACAGAAATATCCTTATCATAAATAATTCCTTAATTGTATTAACCATATATTCATGGAAAACTGTTTTGCTACCAGTAAGGTCTTCAAAAGAGTATGAGGCATGGCACCTTTCTTTAGTGAGTTTATCGGTCACAGTTGAGAGATGAAACTTAGATACATGGTGCAATGTGGGATACAGACAAGGTGTGATGTCTGCTCAGGATTTGTGAAAGATATAATGATCACAGAAGGAAAATCTTTGATTTATCTTGCTCAGGCACTTCCTCTCCAATTGCTATTTTTAGCAAAATGCTTGCTTTTTCCCCTCTACTTGCATAAGCTGTCAAAACCGAGTTTCAACACTATGAGTTGTCACGTTAAGGCAGCAGACTTTAAAATCCATTAACCTCGCATCTCAGCCTGACATGTAGGTTATCCTCAGGGGGATGAAGAAGTGTGCCAGGGATCTGAAAAGCCATAGGATAAACAATCCTAGAGCTACAGTTTGCAATTTAAAACATCCTCACCATACTAAAACTCACATGGCTGTAAAATGACTTAGAAGGCAAAATTTGCATTCATTTCTTGAATAAAGCATGATTTATATAAAACATACAATTCCTTTAAAAGAAATATCTTGCTGCTAGGATTGCCATGGTCTCTCTCTCTCTCCAGTTCCCCAAGGAGATTCATTCGGCTTTGCTGCTGTCAGGAGGAGCACTTGAAGGAAGGATTTGAGAAGCTCTGTTAGTTAAACTTCTCATTGACCTCAGACGTTCCGTGTTCTGTCTCTGGCCAAGGGTGGGGGTGGCGAGAAGTCCAGGCAGTTGTGTCTTTTCTTGGAAAGGGGTGGGTAGGGGGTTGGGAGGAAACTTTCCCTTGTCTCAATACTTGGATCATGAGTTCTTTTCCTAAAATATTTATACACTAGATATGAAGTGGCAGGTGAGTGGGTTTGAATTTTCTCCTGGCTTGGTAGTCTCAAAATGGCAAATTTCTCTGAAAAAGAAATGGTGTAATCTTATTCTGATCTTGTGTTTATTAACCCCACCCCATATTACATTTCTGTGTTTTACTTGATTTTACAGATTGGGTAATTGCTCACAGCTACTTCTTTTCCCATTATTTTTAAACGGAGAAATAGGCACAGCCAACTCTGCCAGTTTTGTCGGAAGCATCTTCTTGCACGGAAGAACGCGTCATTAGAAATGGCACCTGAGTCCTCAGGGGACAGTCACTACTATTCTTGTCCTACTTTCACCAGAAAGCCTTTCTAATGGGAATTTGGATGATTAATCCCACCAGGAGGTTCCTTCTAGCGAAATTTGCATTCATGCTTGTAAATATAGCAACAAGAATATTATCTCCTGTACCATAAGCTGTACTCTCTCTAAATCCCTGTGCTAACTTGAGATTAAACAGGGTGAAGGTACAAGAGGTGAAAGAGACCATTTCTACACACCCAGTGTCTAGGGCATATTTTCAGAAAGTTATGTTATGTTTTAGCTGAATAGGAGACAATTGGAGCTAAACATTTGGACGTACTGTTTTTAAAGCACAGAAGATTTAGACTATCTAGTTTATGCTTACTCTTGCTTAAATGAAGTGCTACTCAATACCTGACTCAGTGGCTCATGCCTGTAATCCCAGCACTTTGGGAGGCCGAGGCAGATGGATCACTTGAGGTCAGGATTTCGAGACCAGCCTGGCCAACATGGTGAAACCCTGTCTCTACTAAAAATATAAAACAATTAGCTGATGTGGTGGTACATGCCTGTAATTCCAGCTACTTGTGAGGCTGAGGCAGAAGAACTGCTTGAACCCAGGAGGTGGAGGTTGCAGTGAGCCGAGATTGCGCCACTGCACTCCAGCCTGGGCAACAGAGTGAGACTCTGTCAAACAAAACAAACCAAAACAAAACAAAACAAAACTGCTCAATTGTTAGTGGCTTATGAAAATATTTATTGCTAATGAAGTTCTAATTTTCAGGGAATATGCCCTAGTGTCCAAGAAATATTTTTCAATTCAATTACTATACCTGCAGCTATTTAGCTTTAATCTTGTTTTGGTGAGTCATTTAAGCTATTTCATACCTTAATTTACAAATATCCTTTATTGTACAAAGGGCATATACAAATGAAAACTACACCACAAAATTAATGTTGAATTGTAAAATAAATATAAATTCTACTTAGAACAAATAGGAACTGTGTCCAATACACTTCACTGAACAGATGAAGAGAGTTAGGGCTGCTCACTGCACAGATGAACATATCTGGGTTCCTAAAAGCTGCAGGGGTTCTAAGAGTTAGATTTCCTCATTCTCTGATTCGGAAAGAGGTGCCAGGGAGAGGAACCAAACGCTTGCATAACCTTGAGTGCAGTTCCCCATATCATAAAATATAAATGAGGCCATGGAAGGAATGTGGCCCCAGAAGGAAAGAAATTGTGCTTTAGTAACGGTTGGAAGAAAAGTCAGCTCTACTTCCTAGTTTCCTGGCTATTCAGGTTGTCCCATGCTGAAGTTAGTGCATAGCAGAGGAGAAAGTCAGCTGTTACCTTAGCTATGTAATGCATTGTAATAACGAAAGTCTCCAGTTCTGGCTGGGTGCAGTGGCTCACGCCTGTAATTCCAGCACTTTGGGAGACCGAGGCGAGTGGATCACCTGAGGTCAGGAGTTCAAGACTAGCCTGGCCAACATGGTGAAACCTCATCTCTATTAAAAATGCACAAATTAGCCAGGCGTGGTGGCCTGTGCCTGTAATCCCAGCTATTTGGGGGGCTAAGGCAGGAGAATTGCTTGAATCTGGGAGGCGGAGGTTGCAGTGAGCCGAGATCGCACCACTGCACTCCAGCCTGAGCAACAGAGTAAGAGCCTGTCTCAGAAAAAAAAAAAAGTCTCCAGTTCCAAAGACAGTACTGTTTTTACCCATTTCAGAAAGGTTGTCTGGCAAGCCAGTGTTGTCTTCTATTACTACATTGTCAATGACTGTATTTCTGTATTTTCTCATTTCTAGAAAGTTGTTTGACTTATTTTCAAATAATCTTGTTCTTTTCATATAGTATCCTATTCTTTTGTTGCAGTTTGTATTCTTTTTTTTTTTTTAAATCTGTGTTAAATATAATAAAAAGAACTTAAAGGACCTCTTACATAATTATCTGGGGATTTTAGGATACCAGTTGTGCTTTTATAGTGTTCTCTTTCCTTGTGTAACTTTGAATTTTTTAGTATGAGCTCATTTTCAGTGGGGGTATTTTTTTTCCCTTAGTGTTCCCTGTAGGATACTGGAGGAATGTTATTAGAATGATTTTTGCATTTGCTTCTGTTGTGCTGATGAATTTTCTTGTATTTTGATTCTTATACTGTGCATTTTATCCAAATTTTGACTGTCATTTCTTGTAGTAGTAATTTTCCCCCAACTCAGAGGTCCAGGAAGATGGTAATAGGGCATTTCCCTCTAGTAGAAAGATGTTCTAGTCGATCTTTCATGGACAGACAGCTTCTTTAGGATTTAATTCTATGTTGTCACCTCATAAGACTTAAGGCTATGTGTCCTATTCCGCTAACCCCTCAGCTGTATTCCCTGAGATATACTTTGGTCTAATAACCCTCTCTCTTCCCCAGAATTTAGAAACTATGATAACCACCTGATAGTGGAGATGAGCTGCTCAATCATTTGGGATTATTTAATAGCATCACCCCAGATGTCGTATAGCTTCATATGCACATAAGATGTGCCTATGCCTGCTGAGTATGTCTGTCTGCAGGGAATATCCATTTTCAGTTCTCAGTGAGCAAGGACCTGTCTAGGAAAAGAAGCTTGAAAATGCCTTGTATTCCTGTAATACAACAGTACACACTCAAAACACAGGATACAGTGCTCTGAGCCCAGAGGAAGTACATAAGCATTAACCCCAATGCCTGCAAAAAGTCAGGAAGACTTTCATCAAGGAAGGCAGCATCCAGGGCAGAGTATTAGGACAGCAGAACGGTGAAGAGGTGAAGGGGAAGAAATTGGAAACTTGGAGCATACAATGAATGTGAGAACTTCATCGAGAAACTATGCTTTTCTGGCATTCTAAGCTGAATTATTATTTGCTTTGTTAATCAGTTTCTTAGGAGGAGTCACTGGAAACTAATGACAAAATTGCATTGTCTACCATGTTTAGTTGCCTATAATAGTCAGGTGTATCCTCTGGGAAATTATGTACATATTTTGCCTTCTGTATTTTGACTACATATTCACAACTAATCATTTTGATATTTTTGTAAAACTTGGAGTTAAAAGAATTCCTCCACATTTTCTTACAGGCAAATGTCTGAACTGAGCGGCTACCATCTGACTATGTCATTCATAAATCTCGTACTTGGGAGTTCGAGACTGGGAAAGCCAGCAGCAACCTTTATAGAATGTCCTGTTCATGGGGTGTAGATTGGTTTAGGTGTATTAGTGAGATACCTACAGACTCTGTCCAGGTGATCCTGAATAGCATCTCTGTCCTTCAAGCCCAGCAGACTACAGATTTCAACAAATGTCCTTGTGATTGTTACCCAGCAAATAGAGAGTCTTCCCTTGAATGTGCTGATGAATAGTTCATTAAAGAAGACACATAGTGACATTGAAGAGAGGCAGTGGCTTTGCAACATTTTGGTTTGATCATTACATTGAGAACGTGAAGCTCTCATCCCAACTGTACCTATGGCCAATAGTTTTTATTAGCTGTCAGAGCTTTAGGTAGTTTCATAATTCTAGAGTAAAGGCAGCAAAGAAACACAAAAATGCAGTCAAGAATACCAGAAATCCTTACAGAAACCAAAGTCAGATTATGATACTGTGTGATTTCAGGGAATTAGGGTCTTCTTCAGAGCAGGTAGACTTAATGGCATGGCTCTCCAGATGATGGGTGTCTGGAGATGTTACAGACAGATTCCTAACTAAATGTGTAATTAGTTTTCTTGAGCAAGAAAAGATACAGCACATGGAGATGCTGGAATGCATGTTTTTAGTTTTCACCGAATTACTAAATATCCTATTTGACTTTACATCATATATATCCAAGGATATGCTTAGGAAGGAAGGTTAACAGCTGGACTCTGTGGGCCACAGGATACAATGATTTGAATCTGGAAAGCAACCCAGAGAAAGCAATGATTTGGATGTGGAAAGTTGGATTACAAGGCCTGTTCAGAGGACCAACTCTTCCTCTAAAACCACTGTTCAGAAATGAAGTAGTAAGACCGTGACAGGTATTGAAGTTGGCATTTTTTATTATAACTTTTATTTCAGGTTCAGGGGTACATGTATAGGTTTGTTATATAGGTAACCTGCATGCCATGGCAGTTTGGTATACAGATTGCTTCATCACCCAGGTAATAAGCATAGTACCCAATAGGTATTTTTTCTGATCCTTTCCCTCCTCTTACCCTCTACCCTCAAGAAGGCCCTGGTGTCTGTTGTTCCCCTCTTTGTGTCCATGATACAGGAACCAGCAGTTGTGGACATATCTGGCAAGGCTTTGATCAAACACAAAGAATGTCAGGCAACAAAGGTATTGGGCAGTCCAGAAAACAAAAGAAGGGAGGATCACAATATGGCATAAGTTTAGTGATTTGTGATTACTGCAGAAAGACCACAAGTCATGCTATGGCTGGTCTTGCCTTGGCCCATCTTGGGTAGCAGAAGAGAGCAAGTAGACTTGGAGTTATGATGAGTGTTTTGTAATCATTATCCTTTCATGCTTTTCTCTGTATAGCAACCACTACAGATGTCCATGCTATTAAGAAAACATTTTTTAAAAGAAAACCTAATGGTTAATATATAAGGGTTGACTCTAACCGAGGTGCCACTACAAGCAAAAAGCAGAACCACACTACCTTCCAGTACTAGCATACAGTCATCCCTCGGTGTCCATGGGGAATTGGTTCAAAGAACCCCCAGGATACTAAAATTCGAAGATGTTGAAGTCTTAAAGTTCCCCTGAGAAACACATGGATATGAAAATCTAACCCTCCTTGTCTGCAGGTTCTGCATCCAGCAAATATTGTACTTTTGATCCTCAGTTGGTTGAATCCAAAGATGTGGAACCCATCCGACTGTACTTGGCTAAATTGCTTAATAATGATTTGTGTTTAATCTTACATGGTAATTCCAGACCTGGGGGTTCTATGGATGTTAATTTAGCAACAAAACAATATTATGGTTTATGTCTCCCATACTCTAGACTTTTCCCTCATGGTGACAAGATGGCTGCATATATAGTCAGGTATCACTTGAAGATGTGAATACATTCTGATAAATTCTTTAGGTGATTTATTAGTTGTGCAAACATCATAGCATGTACTTAGGTTTCTGTATGGTATAGTCTGTGGTAAACCGAGGTTTTATGCTAAAGCCTAATTGCTCCTAGGCTGCAAACCTGTACAGCATGTTACTGTACTGAACACTGTAGGCAATTGTAACACAGTGCTAGTATTTGTGTATCTAACCATACGTAAACACAGAAAAGGTAATACATTGCACTATGTTGTTACAATGGCTGTAAGTCACTAGATGATAGAAATTTTTCAGCTCCATTATAGGGACCAGCATCATATACACGATCCATTGTTGACTGAAATGTTATGCTCTGCATGACTGTAGAACATTTTCAAATGTCAGCATCAAAGACCAGATGGAAGCAGGGAGGATTTCCTCTTAATTGTCTCTCTTTTATCAGGGAAGAAAATATTTTATTTAGGAACTCATCCTGCTTGCCCCAACATAATCCATGACTTTACTAGATGGGATTGGATTCCCTCTATGTCCCAGCTTCAAGAAAAGCAAGGAAAAGAGACAATTGACATTTTTTTAGTGTCTATGTCAGATTGCTTGATTTGCTTTGATCTAGAGCATTTAGCACTTTTGGTAGACAGACTAAGGGTCCCCAGAGATGTGCATATCCTAATCCCTGGAGCCTGCAAATATGTTGCCTTGCATGGCAAAGGATGCTTTGTAGATGTGATTAAGTTAAGGACCTTGAGATTCAGAGATTAGCTTGGATTATCTAGGTGGGCCCAATGTCATAAGAAGAGTACTTTAAAAAGGGAGGTAGGAGGGTTACAGTCAGAGAAGAAGATGTGAGGATGGAAGCAGGATCCAAGTGATGTGATTGCTGGCTTAGAGAAAGGAAAAAGACTGCAAGCCAAGAATGCGCGCAGCATCTAGAAAATTGAAAAAGGCAAGAAATGGACTCTAGAAGGAACACAACCCTGTCAACATCCTAACTTTAGTGAAATGAGATTGATTTTGGACTTCTGACATTGAAAATTGTACAATACTACCCTTGTGTTGTTTCAAGCTATGAAATCTGTGGTAATTTGTCACAGCAGCCCTAGGAAACAAACACACCAACATCTAAATTTTAAAATCAGTCTATTTATTTTGTCTGTTATCTGTCTTTGGCTGCTGGAATGTGGATACTGGGATGGCAGAGAATTTTGGCTATTTTTTTTTTTTTCTGACTTTGGCCCCAATGGTTTGGACATGGTGTGGCATAAAGGGAGGTTGTCCTTGTCCGATCTGATCGACGACTGATCTGATTGTTCCCACGATCCGATTGATCCTGACTGCCGAGTTTTGTCGATATTCGATCTTCGGCGGCGGCGGCGCAAGCGCAGCGGCGCGGCGGCGGCCCGCCCGCCCGCCCACCGCCCGCCCGCCTGCGTCTGCCTGCCCGCCCGCTGCTGGGCGGCGGCGGGCAGCGGCATAGCGTCTTCGCCCGCCCGCCCGCCCGCCCTGTTCGCCCACCCGGCCCGCCCGCCTGCCTGCCCGCCCGCGCCCGCCCGCCCGCCCGTCACTTTCTTTCTTTCTTTCTTTTCCCACTTTCTTCTGTTTTGGTGACAGAGTCTCATTCTGTTGCCCAGGCTGGAGTGCAGTGGCATGATCTTGGCTCACTGCCGCCTTGACCTCCTGGACTCAAGTAATCCTCCCACCTCGGCCTCCTGAATAGCTGGTACTACAGGTGCATGCCACCATGCCCAGATAATTTCTGTATTTTTTTGTAGAGATGGGATTTCTCCATGTTGCCCAGGCTGGTCTCTATCTCCTGGGCTCAAGTGATCTGCTCCACCTTGGCCTCCCAAAGTGCTAGAGTTACAGGTATGAGCCACCACGTCTGGCCTAATTTTGTTATAATTAACTTCTGCTAAATATGTAGGTTAAGTTAATTTCTATTTTTCTTGTTTATATTTCAGACATGTATGAGAATTTAAATGAGTCTTATCTACTCTCCACATGGAAAGGCTTTTGAAATTTGTGGGCAATGTTAAGGCAGCAATACAGACAGGTTTTAAGGACAGCAGGGAAATTTAGAATAATCTTATTTTAAAACAGTTTATTTTTAACCTGTTATAACTATGTCCATCTTGTTTAGAGAAGTTCAGCTGTACACATCTTTTTTCATTGGCTTACTTCCATCTTGAGTCTTGTTGATGACTCTAGAGAGGACACCGCTCTTTTTCTTGAAGCCCTGGTGAACATTTCCATTGGTGGAGTAGAGTGTATAAATGTGCTGGTAATTTCTTTTTCAGGAACTGATCCTGGATGCTTAGTGAAACCAGCTCTCTCTTCCCATCAAATGAGAAGCCTCTGTGTCTTCAAATGAAAACCAAGGAAGCACACCCCAGAGTTGAATACAACAAAATATCAGGCAATGCCTTTGAAGAGCAATTTTCTTTGCCACCCAAGGTACCCCGCATTGTTTCTGCTTGTACTATCTCTCTCTGTCTCTCTCTCTCTTTGTCTCTCTCTTTCTTTCTCTTCTCCTCTCTTCTTTCTCTCTCTCTCTCTGTCTCTCTCTTTCTTTCTCTTCTCCTCTCTTCTTTCTCTCTCTCTCTCTGTCTCTCTCTCTCTCTCTCTTCTCCTCTCTTCTTTCTCTCTCTCTCTCTCATAGTGTATTTTACGGCCTTTCCCTGGAGTTTGGCAGGTGTTAGCTAAGAAACTTAGATTTAAATATAGCTTTCATTATTATGACATACATCTCACTTGAAACACTCATTGCTTCAATATGTTGCCTTCACTGAAATAATGCTATTCTGCTTTGATTTTTTTCTTCCACAGTATGGATCTTTGATAGTCTTCAGTGTTGCAAATTTTTAAAATTATTATTCACTGAACTTAGAGGGCTCTGTTGTTTCACAAACTGTTTCCATCTATTTTCCCTCATCCTTTCCATGGTGTTTTCTGCTGGGGTGATTGCATCGTTTTGCTTCATTCCACAAATTCCAGCCCAGTGGGAACTGGAAAGCCTTGATGCAAGCCCTATCTTCAGCAGCAAAGACATCCACGACACTACTCAGCCTCTGCATGGTTTACCAGGTGGCCTTGGGGGAAGACTTAACTCAAAGCCTTTGGTTTCAAGGACCTTGTTCTTATTAGGGGCATCAGGACCAAATGGAGTGAGGAACACACATAGACAAATACCTGAAAGGTGTTAGAGCAACAGTAGCTCCCTATGCATAAAGAAAATGGATCTGGTTCTGGAACATGGGCTGGATTTCTGGATTTCTGCAGTCGGCTACTACACCTGACCCAGGGAAATGAAGTCTTAATTTGCCGAAAAGGCTGCACTCAGTAGGAACATCTTGCATTGCTCTGGTTTCACTTGTTTCATTTCTACTGCATTGTCAGCTATTGTGGGCATGCCAGTGAGCATTGTTTATGAGTTTTGGAAGTGTATCCTAGACTGTGACCCTTAGAATAATTTTATTATCTTCATATTTCATTATGGAGAGATTCAGTGGAGAGCCAGGCTCCAGGACAACTGAGATATCACTTCCATTTTGGATTTTAATTAGCTTAGAAGTGATTTATGAGGATGTACTTAAAAGTTCATCCGTAAACAATCCTGTGATTGAACTTAGTGAAGCCACATTAAACTGGTGGTATCTAATGCCAAGCTGACATATTTGCAGCATTTTGGTTTTCATTATTTTTTAAAAACTGATAATAAGAGAGCAAAACCATAACAAAGAACCCCTCTGGACCATATCAAACCTCACATTTACATAAAGACAGGCAAGATAAATGAATGTTACAGTTATAGCCTCACTTTGAATCAAGTAAAACAATGCGCAAGAATTATTTGGGGCTGGAATGAACTTGTGATTCCAAGCATGGAGTCTATGTCTGGATATCTAGTGACTTCGCTTTTTCCCTGTGTGTTATGGGTTAAATTGTGTCCTCCCAAAATTTGTGTGTCAAAGTCCTTCCCCATCCCAGTAAATCAAAATGTGATCTTATTTGGAGATAAGGAGATAGGGTTTTTATAGAAGTAATCAATCCAAAGTGAGGTCATTTGGGTGGGCCCGAATCCAATATGATAGGCACATATAGAGGAAAGATGAAGTGAAGAAATGGAGAGAGAAAGCAGCCATCTGTAAGCCAAGGAGAGAGGCGGACCTCTTATAGCCCTCAGAAGGAATCACTCAGACTCCAAAACTGTGCAACAATACATTTCTGTTAAGTTATCCAGTCTGCAGTACTTGGTTACCACAGTCATAGCAAACTAATACATTATAGTAAGTTCTCCCTTCTCCACTGACTGTTGGCTGGATTGTGGATTATCTATGCCTTTTCCTCCCCTGGTTTGTGAAGTATATTTTTATTTTTTTAAATAGTGAGTAGTGGTTCTATTTCATGGCAGGTAGACAGATGAACACTAACTATTAGCTATGCATTGCTGCATAACAAGTTACCCCCAAACCTAGTAGTTTAAAACAATTTACATTGAGTATCTCTTTACTATCTGTTATTATCTCACCACTTCCATGGGTCAAGAATCTGGATTCAGCTTCGGTGTATCCTCTGACCCTGGGTCTCTTACAGGCTGTGCCCAAAGAGTCGGACTGCAAAGTCTCAAGACCCGAGTGGAAGAGCTGTTTCTAAACTTGTTTGTATGGCTGATGGCTGGACCCAGTTCCTTTTTCCTGCCTCCTGTTTGTGTTATTGAAAATCAGCTGTTAGTATGTCACTCCTTTGGGGGCAATCTTTCTTTTATTCTCTCTTTTTAAGATTTTCTTTGATGTTCTCAGATTGTATTGTAACTTGCCTAGGTGTGCATTTTTATTTATGAATTTTCCTTGGGATTCACTTGAACTCTTGGATTTGTAGATTGAAGTCTTTTATACATTCTGAAAAAAAAATCTTCTCTTTTCAAATATTTCCCCTGCCCTATTCTCTTTTTTCCCTTCTTCTGGGACCCTGAGAAAATGTTTTAGTCAATTTATTCAACCTTTTCTATCTTCTATAGGTCTAAGCTTCTCTTTCATCTTTTTAGTTACTTTGTTTTGCTGTACTGCATTCTGAATAATATCTGCCCTATCTTTCTGTTACCTGATTCTCTCTTCTGCCATGTTTGTCTGTTGTTAAACTCATCTACTGCATTTTAAATTTCTGTTACTCTATTTTCCATTTCTGTTTGGTTTGTTTCAAGTCTCCTGGGTCACTTTTTATAGTAGTGAGTTACACATTATCATGTTAAACATACAAGCAAGTTTGTTTCAGATTCAGTGTCTGATGATTTCAGTACCCGAAGATTTTGCAAGTCCTTGTGAGAGAAAGACTTTAATTCTCCCTCATGGTGCCTATTTTTTTTGTGTGTGCTTACTGATTTTCTTTTCCTTGTGAAATGTGTTTTTTCCCCATGGAAAATTATTTTGAGAATTCTCTAACACTTGAGTGGGAGGTGTGTTCCACAGAGGGCACTTGAACTTGTTCTGCTAGATACTGGGGGTCAGGTGTTGCTGCACGAGATGTTTGTAAGCCTTTTGGAATAATTATGGAAATCAATAGTGACACTCAAAAATTTTTATAGTATCTTGACATTGCTGCAACATTAATATGCTATGTTTGTCTTCGCTCTTTTTCCATTTTTTTTTTTTTTTTTTAAATTTGAGATAGGGTCTCCCTCTGTTGCCCAAGTTGGAGTACAGTAGCGTGATCTCAACTCACTGCAGCCTCCACCTCCTGGGCTCAAGTGATTCTCCCACCTCAGCCTCCTGAGTAGCTTGGACCACAGGTGTGCACCACCACACCTGACTAGTTTTTTTTTTTGTAATTTTAGTAAAGATGGGGCTTTGCCATGTTGCCCAGGTTGGTCTTGAACTCCTGAGCTCAAGTGATCCACCCACCTTGGTCCCTCAAAGTGCTGAGGTTATAGGCGTGAACCACCACAAGCAGCCTCCATATAATTTTTGAATACTTCATTTTTATTACATTTTATTAAAGTATGAGTTTCCATGGGCTGGAAATTAAACAAAGAGCCCATCTCTTCACTACAGATTATTTTATAGATATTATTTTGAATTAAATAGGTAGCTTAACATTTTTGAACATCCAAAGTGATGTGAATTTGGGTTGCAAACGCACATGAGTACTAGTTTGTGTTATAGCTTTTTAATTTATATTCCTTCATTGCTTTTCTCAAGACCTGGGAAAGTGTCCTGTTCATCCCTTCGTGGTGGAGGTTTTGTGTGAGTTTTTGTTGCCTCAAACTTACACTAAGGGTGTAGGGCATTGGAGTCCCAGGTTTGAGGTAGAAGGGTTTGTTAGATTTCTTACACTGAATGAGTCCTGGGTTGTAAAATTTTATTTATAGTTTTTTTATATATTTGGGGAGTAAAAAGGCAGGTTTCTTACATGGATCTATTGTCTAGTGGTAAAGTCTGGGCTTTTAGTGTACCCGAATAGGGTACACTGTACCCAGTAGGTAATTTTTCAACCCTCCTCTCCCTCCCACCTTCCCATCTTTTGGAATCTCCAGTGTCTATTATTTTACACTATATGTGCATGTGTACCTGTAGTTTAGCTTCCACTTATACGTGAGAACATGTGGTATTTGACTTTCTGTTTCTGAGCCATTTCACTTAGAATAATGGCCTCCACTCACATCCATGTTGCTACCAAATACATGATTTTGTTCTTTTTTATGGCTGAGTACTTTTTCCATGGTATACAGATACCACATTTTCTTTATCCAATTCCACATTGATAGACATTAGGTGGATTCCATGACTTTGCTATTGTGAATAGTGCTGTGATCAACATACCAGTGCAGCTGCCCTTTTGATAGAATGATTCATTTCCCTCTGGGTAGGTATTCAGTGGTGAAGCCCTGGGTTTTGTTTTCCACTTTTTGTGTCCTATGAGGAATTAGAATCTAAAACTTAAATTTTTCCAGTTGACCAAATGCCCTTGGGGGAAAATATCTTTAGTATTTTACTATTGTTTCTTGATTCTTGACTTCACTTTGATTTTAGCCTGTAAAATTTATATTATCTTGTCAGCCCTTTGATATGAGGTTAAAGGACTCTCACAAGTTGGAAGGTTAGGGGGCAGAGTGTAAATCCCAAATCAGGTCTGCAGAGTCTTTTTTTTTTTTTTTAGACAGGATCTCACTTTGTTGTTCAGGCTGGAGTGCAATGACACGATCATGGCTCACTGCAGCTTCAACCTCCTGGGTTCAAATGATCCTCCTATCATCCTATCTCAACCTCCCAAGTAGCTGGGACTGCAGGCACATGCCACCATGTCCAACTAATTTATATATTTTTTTTTGTAGAGATGGGGTTCACCATGTTGCCCAGGTTGGTCTGGAACTCCTGGACTCAAGCAATCCACCTGCCTCGGCCTCCCAAAGTGCTGGGATTACAGGTGTTAGCCACCACGCCCAGCTGGAGTCTTCTTATTAATAGTGCCCTTCCTACTGCATTCAGTTAAGTAGAGCTTTCTGATTTCAGCTAAAAGGGTGACATCTTGGGAGTGTGTATTGCTTACCTGACATTTGCTATAGGTACAGAAATATTATAAAACAATGTGAAAACAATAATACATATTATTAGAAAGTATATGGAAAAATGGGAATTTTCATATATTGCTGATGATGATCTGAATGTTTATAGCCCTTTTGGACATGAACCTGTTGATAACTATTACAATGTTAAACATATACACAAAGTATAATTTAACATTGTAATTTAACATTGGCAGGCACACACATGTACAAGACTGTCAAAACATGAGCTAGTATATATGAGATAACCACATTAGGACATTACATAAAATTATGTGTGCACATGTATACACAGATTTTAAAATAAGATAAACTGGCCAGAAAGACATTCTTTAAGGAACCCAAGAGTTGTCTCGGTGACTGGTGTGGGGATCGGGGAGAAGGAAGCTGTTTCTCCTCTCCCTGTTTTCCAGGTAGTGAAGGTGGGTACAAGCTGTCTGTGGGCCTCCTCTGCAATTTTTCCAGCTCCCTCCTCCCTTCCAACTCTTGATCAATACCTGGTAATAGAGAAAACCTCACATGCACAACCTCTCCCCTAGGGCACAGCCCCGGGAGCACTGCAAAAGATGTGTTATTAGTCACATGTAGTTATTATATTTGCAAACCCATGGTGAGGTTTGAGATGCTACTTCCTATACTTGATAAGCATACATTGAGGGCCAACTGTGTGCTAGATGCTGTACCAAATGCTAGGCTCATACAACCAAATAATATAGAACCCTTGCCTCCAACTTGCTTATAGATTTGTTAGGAATTTAGAAGACAACCTTTAGAAGACAAGCAAAAAAGATTTTCCTCAAGAAACTGAGCAGCAGGTATATCTTACAGACCTTTAGATAAAGAGAAGAAAGAAAATGTAGACTCTTTTTCCATTATTGTCTAAAGCAGCAGAGCTGACCATAGTTTAAATCCACTAATGGTGTGTCACCACATGGAAGCCTCTGTGTTTAAATACATGATTGTTGTTCAATTAACTTTAAATAGTGCAGAGGCAGGTGTTGGGTTATAGACCTGTTTCCGTACCATCTGAGTGCAGTGAACATGCCTGTTTCAATCAAGTGAATAATACACATGCTATTGCTTATTTCTGCTGCCATTTGTAGAATCATAAAACAATAACAACAAAGAGTAGCAAAACGTTAAGAGCTTGAAGAATCTTAATAATCATCTAGAGTCATGTTTCCCATCCTTGTGGAGTGTGGGAGGCCACTTTAAGATTGGAATTTCCAGGATGATAGTCACCGTACTTTCAGTGCTTGTTCACACACACACACGTGTGTAGAATTTTCGTTTCTTTGTCTATAATACTGATATCTTCAGAATCATTGCCTTACCATGGAGAACACTGATGTCGTCCAACCTTCTTGATTCAGATGATGAATGTTGGTATCAGAAAGGCAAGGTGACTTGGCCAAGATTACATGGGAATAGATGTGGACAGTGAAGTTGATGCCGCACCATTTAAACCTGTGCTGTTCAGTATGGCAGTCACCAGCCCTACAGTGCTATTGAGTGCTTGAAAAGGGGTGAATCAGAATTGAGGTGTGACGTAAGTGTAAAATGCACACACGAGTTTCATAGACTTAGTACAAAAGAAATGTGAAATATCTCATTAATATCTTTTATATTGATTACACATTGAAATGATAATATTTTGACTATGTTGGATTAACTAAAATGTATTATTAAGATTAATTTCATCTGTTTGCTTTGACTTTTAAACATGGTTGCTAGAAAATTTTAAATTGTGTATGTTACATGTGTATTTCTATTAGACAACATTGCTTTAAAGAGTACTGATTGTTCTCTACTGATTTCCTACCCAAAGTACCTTCCTATATCATTAATTTATTCATTCATTCATTCACTCATTCATTCATTTAATAGCAGAGGTAACTTGTTTTTTGATGAATCCGTATGGTGTTTTGGTGATTTGTTTTCAACCTCCACTATTTGGAAAAGTATCAACATAATTTTTATTTCTTGAAATAACTGTCTTGAAGTGGTTTAAGAAAACCGTTCACCCCATGAACAAAGAGCAGTGTTAGATACCGTAGCCATGCCCTCAGGGGGTAACCAAGAGGAAAACCAGAGTGGCCAAGGGCTGTCAGGTGGGCCCAGTCGCTGGAGATAGCCGTCTACCCCTGTGATCCTCAGGGATGCACAGCACAGACTGAACCTCACGTGTGGCTTAGGGCCTCTCTCTCCAGCCGTGCCTCTGCTTTTCATTCTGCATGTCTCCTCTCTTGGACATGCTAGAGGTCACATCACCATGTAACTCCTAATTCTCTCCCTAGGTCCCCTCACTCCCCATGTGCCACTCCACCTGCCTGCTTCTCCTGCCTCTGCTGCCATGGGCTGTGCAGGCATCATTCTTTCAGATTTCCACCCTCTTGCATGTTTGGCCTTTTGACCATGCTTTTCATCTTCCCAGACTGTCTTTTCCCACCTGTTTCCCTAGGATATTCAGATCTATCCCCAGACTTATCTCAGGTATCCCTTCTATGACCTTATAGACTGAGTTAGGGTCAGGAAAGTCTCCTGAAAGTTTGATACTCAGAGTGTGTTCTACAGACCACTGACAGCATCATCACCTGAGAGGTTGTTGGAAGTGCAACATCTTTAGTTGCACTCCTGAACTTCTGCATCAGAACCTTCATTTTGTCCAGATACACTGGTGTTTCAGCTGCACGTGACAGTGTGAACAGTTCCATCCCTGAGCACCACATTCATGCTTTAATTGAGACACATATTATGTGGTGGTAACTTTTGGGGAAGTGATCAGTATCCTCTGCTAGGTTGTAATCTGAGGTCAGAGCCTATCTGGTTCATCTTTGCACCCCCAATTCTCAGGAACTTAGTGGTTATTTAATACATGTATCTAAAGAGATAAAAAGACGTGGCTTCCAGTGGAAAGAGTTTGGCTCGTGGATACAAATTTGGGAGTCAATATGCATTAAAAAGTAGACCTTTGCAAGTGGTGGGATTGGCCAGGGAGATCATGCAGCACAACGAGAGAAGGTCCAAGTCACAGACAATGTCAACATTGAGGTAGAAGGTGGTACAGAAAAAAAAAAAAAAGAAGAAGAAGAGGATTCTATCAAAGTAGACAGGGCAGAGATGAGAAATATTGGAGGCAAAGCACAGTGACAGTGGGAAGAAATGCCCAAGAAAGAAGGGTTGTGCAATACATAGCAAGCCTCTGGTCCATGATGTTGGATGGTGCTTAAAGTTCTGGGTTTGCAGTGAATTAGGAGGTCTCAGACGGTTTAACAGGGCTTTGATGCAAGTCATATGTAAAAAAGACTGTTTCTCATGAAAGTGAGCAGCAGGTGGAGTGATAACATTTGGCAACTTAAGGCAGGAGGCATTAGAATCCTAGTTTGAAGGGCAATGCAAGGTTCAAGCAAGGTTTTACTCAGGAAGAAAATATTGTGTCTTCTCTGTGCAATTGGATTATAAGCCCCTTATAAATGTGGCTCTATCTAAGTGGTCATTATTCCTTCAGGATGCTCTGTAGAGAGTCCATTAACTGTAGGAATGCATTACCTGTGTTTTAAGTTGTAATGAATTGAGGCTGGGCATTGTTGCTCATGCCTGTAATCCCAGCACTTTGGGAGGCCGAGGTGGGCGGATCACTGGAGGCCAGTAGTTCGAGACCAGCCTGGCCCACATGTCGGAATCCCATCTCTACTTTAAAAAAAAAAAAAAAAAAATAGCCAAGCGTGGTGGTACACACCTGTAATCCCAGATACTCAGGAGGCTGAAGCAGGAGAATTGCTTGAACCCAGGAGGAAGAGGCTGCGGTGAGCAGAGATGAAGCCACTCCATTGCAGCCTGGGCAACAGAGTGCGACTCGGTCACCCTCAACTAAGCACTTGCCTCAACTTAGCTGTGGCCCTGTGAAGTCCAACTAATAGAAATATTTTTCTTGGAGATGATTGGGTTACATAGCACATGGGAGAGCTGTCCTGTTGCAAGTTTTTCAGAAATATGGATCTCTCCTCTTTATTATTCCACATCGTCTTCTCTACAAACCGAGTATTTATTGTTGTCTCATTTTTTATCATAAGAAGATACATTTTATCATAAAAAGATACATTTTACGACTGACAATTTTTTTTTCCGGAATAGATTAACTACAGAAATAACAGGCAATTTCAACATATCTGCATCAAGGAACAAGGTCACATTGTCTCCAATTAACTAACAATGAGCTTCTCTCGATAAGCCATATAATGAGTAATTTAGGGCTTTCAGTCTATCTTTGGAGGATGAAATGTTCCATGATGTGCAGCGTGGGTATGCTCCTGAGAGACGAATTTAGAAAAACGTTTGTTCGGTTTCATGATAAAGGCCATGTTTACACAAGGGGGAAAATTTGAGTATTTGGAAAAACTTCAACCGACAATGGAATTCCTTCCATTTTGTCGCATGCTTCATTTTTCTCTAAGCCCTGATTTGGCTTCAATTACTATAAAAACAAGACAGCAGGTTACAGATGTTTTCAAGGGGTTTCAAAACCTGAGGGGAAATACATTTTCTGGCAAATGTAGACATTGCCACACTCATTTTGATCATTCTGAGAATGTAATTCCCCCAAAAACATAAATAACAAAACTCTTATCAAAGAACATCAGGACAAAAAAACTTTCTTTTTCTGCCTTAAAAAATGTTGCCATAAGGCCCCTGTGGTCTAATGGATTGAAAGTATTTTAAGAAACTAAGATCTCACCAATCTTTCGTTTGACTATTTAAAGATGGCACTTTACGACCTAGCCATATTTTAAAATGTGTGCTATTATGATGCTCTTCTTGATTATTGTCATATGGTCTAAGTACAAAAGTGGACTCTGCCAAAACCTTGCCGTTATTAGTTTATTCATATGCCAAGAAAGCAGAAGCTTCCAGAAATGGGTGTGGGGGAGCAAAGCATCCCTGGAAAGGTATTTGAAAACAAGATTGGATGGGAAAACTATTGATTCATGGAGAAAACTGATTAGGACAGCATTATTAGCCCAGTGGATGCAGTTGTCTGGGGAGATCAGGTAGATCAATAATAGAGAAACTAAGGCATGCATATAGCTATAAAAGGGGTGGGATGAGAGAAGCAAGGTGGAAAGATGTTGTCTGAGCTCTGTAAAGAACTGGGTAGGCTCACAAGAAAACAGCAATTTGGCCAGGTTTTCCTGACATTCGTGGTTATTGACTTTCTGCTCCAGCTGTTATTAGCACATGCATGAAAACCTTGCAGTTTAACTTAGTTGTGGCAGTGCTGTCTCTCCTATTCTGAATTGGATGAGAAGATTCCCTTACCAAGATGCTAAATAATTTAATGACATTGGTAGTCTGGTAGTGGTGCTGCTGGTCAAAAGAGGAAGAGAAGACTGCAATTAATGGGAGTGGTGGCTTTTAGCAGGAAAGGGATAGGTTGAGAGGAAAATGGGAGAATATTTGTATGAATGGAAGAAACAAGGAGAGATGATGAGTGATTGGGGAAAGGCTTGGAGCATTGGGACAGGTTGCAGTGGGGGTGAGAACAGCACAGAATGCTGAAAAGTCAGTGCCACTGTCCTCCATGAGACAAGGAAATTGAGGGGTCTCATGGGGGAAAATGAGGGTGGCTGTGAAGTCAATACTTGGCCAATGGACATTGCAACTTAGTTCCTCAGCTGAATCATATAAATTGTCATCACATCAATTTCTACATCCTTGTAAAAGCCAAATTCCTTCCAATGACCCACGAAGCCCTCCGTGCTCTGCCACACTGTGCCAAGCATACTTTTAAGATGGCCTCTAATGATTCCTGCATCCTGATATTCATAACCTCATGTGTTCCCTTCCCTTTGAATGTGGTCTGTGACTCTCTTTTAAGATACAGAATACAACAAAAGTGATGGGGTGTCATTTCCATGAACGGCTTACAAAAGCCTGATTGTCTTGTTAGAAGTTCCTTCCTTGCTGGCTTTGATAAAGCAAGCTGCTGTGCTGGAGATACTCATATGACAAGGGACTGAGGGTGGCCTTCAAACAAGAACCTGTGAGGCCCTGAGTCCAACATCCCTCAGAGAACTGAATCCTACCAACAACCACATAAGCAGATTATTCCATGGTCAAGCCTTCAGATTAGATGCTCAGATGAGAACACAGCCCTGTGAGAGACCCTGAATCAGAGGATGCAACTAAGTCTTGCCCAGACTCCTGACCCATAGAAAATGTGAGATTATAAACGAGTATTGTTTTACGCCACTAAGCTTCTGGTAAGTTGCTACGCAGCTATAGATAACTAATATAATCCCATACCTGTCTGACAACTCCAATTTCTGTCTTCTTGGTTCTCTCCATTGCAGCCACAGTAAGGTCCTTACTTATTCCATCACTTCCTCCAGGCATTTCCCAAAAGGTCACATGATCAGTGAAGTCATTGGGATCATCCTTATTATAATTACTTCCCATTCTTATCATACATTCTTATTAAAATTATTTCTCTTTCCTGCTTTATTTTCCTCCATATTATTTATCACTATGTAATATTCTATTTATTTAACTTCTTAATTTTATTTATTGTCAGTTTTCCCCCATTCATACTACAATGTAAACTAGTAAAAAGAGATGGATTTTTTGTCTGTTTTTTTAACCAATGAATTCACAGCTCCTATAATCATGCTTGCCCCACAGTATTTGTAAGAATGGTACAATTAAACCAAATTCTTTCCAGATAAGCTAAAAACTTTTATGTACAAATAAATATCATCTTTCTTTGAATGTATATTACATATGATGTTCATTCAAAAACATAAATATTATGAGTATATAGACATATACATACACATATATTACAAATACATATCTATAAGTTGGATATAGATACAAACCATTTCCCTTTGCATCTGAGGAAACAATTGCAACAAAGATGTTATTCAGGAATTCAGTTGGTATTTCTGCTCCCCAATTCTCTGTTTCACATGTTTTTTCTCTCAATTTTCAGAGCGTAGCTGTGCCAGTGCAAAAGGAATTAGTGGATATGGAAAGCTGCTTTACTTTGGAAGGCAACGCCTTCGAAATCCAGGCTGTCCTTGGCATTTAAAAGTCTGATAGGTATGAAATGGAGGTTGCCACCACGGGGATGTCATAGGCCTAAGGCTTCCGTAGCAAGGTGAAAGGACCTCTGGGGTATGGGGTGGCAGGGCCACGTGGGCAAAGGGTGAGAGAGAAATTGGGTTGATCTAATGAGGGCTTCTCTGTGGAGGGAGCAGAGCTCATTGTAATGCAGATATAAGTAAAAGCATCATCCCATGAGCCATGTGCTGCTTGTTTCTCATGAGGTGGGGGGCAGGGGTGCATTCCCATCAGAGCTTGTATAAGTGGGCTGTCCAGAGCTGGCTGGCCATCGGGAGTGTCGGACGTGGATTGTGGCGAATGAGAAAGGAAAGTTTGCATTGGCAAATGACTTTTCATGCCCTGGTCTCTTTCTAAAATAGTTTACAGAGATGGAAATGATGCTTGGAGGGAGTAGGCATCTAAATTGCATCACTCATTTGAATATGGCTTTTTCCTTCTATTTCCACAGAATACCTTAAGGGGTAGTGGAGTCACCGTCTGCAACCCTGCAAGTACAGACAGTGACTCCACTACCCTGACACTGCTGTTTCCCATCCCCACCGATCATAGCAGCAAAGACTCATGTTTGCCTAGAGTGCAAGGCCTCTTAGCCTCCACACAGAAGTTGGATTTCCACTGCTCTCTGGCTGGCCTCCTCTGTTGCCACTCTTTCCTCAAACTCCTCCTCCCACACTATGTCTTTTTAACACTGCCCCTTTGCTTTGTACTGGCCAGTGAATGCTCAGTCATAGCTGGTGAATGCTCAAAAAAATCACTCTCATGGGCAATGTGAGCTTTTGCACCCAGGACTCTGAAAAAATGCAAAAGCCGTCAATGCCCAACAAGGCATACATTTGCAGAGATAAGGGAATAATGAACTGGGTACTGGATCGTAGTAAGAACAGCCATCCAGCGTTGACTCTGTGCCAGCCTCTCTGTTTTACACGCTGCATTCCATCTCATCCTCTCAGCAGCCCTTGGGGTTACTGCCATTTTTACCCTATTCCATAAAGGTGGTAACTGAGATATTGAGAGTTAGATGAGTGGCTCCCAGTGACACATTTAGTAAGTGGCATATACCAGATTCACATCAGTGTTACTCTGACTCCAACATTCACTTTCCTTTGTTTTTTAAATAAAAAAACCACATGCACATGGTTAGAAATGAAACTTAAGTGTGCAAAAGAGCTCATCATAATGAAAGGTAACAGTTTTCTGTCCTCTGTCTCTCTCCTAACCCTTACGGCCATTCCTCAGACACAACTTCTTTTTAATTGCTTTGGTTTTTAATTCTCTTATACCTCTGTGACTTTAAAAACCATTTTTATTCTTCTATTTCTTGATACGTTGGGTTTAGATAGTATCTCTGACAGATGTTATCTCTGCCATCACGGCTGTTTTCAAGCTATCTATAACACATCACAAAATGCAGAGTTGGCAAGAGATGAGCACGTCAGCTCTTGGAAGTTGCCAAGTCCTGTTCATCTTTGGTTTTCTTCTTTCTTTTCTTTCTATGTTTCTTTCATTAAAATAAAAAAAATTTTCTATCCTCCTTTTTAAAGAAAATTCATTACTTCATGTCAGGCTTATTACAGATATTTTACTATGAAGGTTGTCTTTTGTTTCTCCTTTTCATCAAATTAACCCATTCAAAATCCAGATTAGTAATGAATTGCTTGGAGAACAAATATTTATTAAACAAGTGTCCCTAGAGTCTTGTGGCTTACTGACTGTTTGTTCTAGCTATCAGGCAATGCATTTAGTGGAATTATTCACAGACACACAAATACACACCACAAATCCAATCAAGGATAATTTACTCAAATAGCAATGTTAACATTTCTCCTTTCTAGCGGTGATCATAAAACATGGAGCAACTTGAAAGCTTCCATTCCTAGCCTTTTGGATCGAATTTGGCCCTCTATCCATTGTGACATTCAATGTAACCACAGCCGGTAATTTGCTGTGGCTACTGCCTCTGTCTCAGCTACTGTCCCTTCTCAGCTCTTGTTTCCTGCTGCTGCCCCTTCTTGTGCCTTCAGATCTCTAGTTCTGGGTTTTGGATTTCAGTATGCCTATCTAACCCCTCTCATTTCAGTGATCTGAATGCTTTTTCCTTTTCTGTCTGTATGAGCTTAAATGTCTTACTTTCCACTGACTATTCGCACTTGATTTTAGCATCCTTTCCGGACAAAGGTCTTCCCTCTCCATGTCCTATACCAGGGTTGGCAGTTTTTCTGCGAAAAGCCCAATAGGACATATTTTCAACTTTGTGGGCCACTTTAGTGTGAAGACCGGCATAGGTAATATGTAAATGAATGGATGTGGCTGCATTCCAGTCAAACTTCATTTACAAAAGCAGGTAGCAGGCTGGCTTTGTCCCTTGGGCCACCATTTACAGACCCCTGCCTAAACCTGTGGCATCCTCTCTTCTCTGGCTAGCTCCCTGTCCAGCCCAACCCAGGGGGAAGGATTCGGATAGAAAGTATTATAGCTATTTCTTTTTAGTTGTGATAACTTACCAAGGAGATGACTGAGAAAATGTAAAATGTTGACCCATCATGGATCAAATCGTGCCCTGTGGCTTTTCAGCTGTATGACCCTAGATGTGTTTATTAATCTCTCAGTGTGCGCACGTTGGTGATAACATTGCCTATCATAGATGGCTGACACGGTTTGGCTTTGTGTCCCCACCCAAATCTCATCTTGAATTGTAATCCCCAGCTGTTGAGGGAGGAACGTGGTGGGAGGTGAGTCGATCATGGGGGCAGTTTCCCTCATGCTGTTCTCCTAACAGTGAGTGAGTTCTCACAAGATCTGATGGTTTTACGTGTCTGGCATTTCCTCTGCTTGCACTTCTCCCTCCTGCTGCCTTGTGAAGAAGGTGTCCGCTTCCCCTTTCCCTTCTGTCACGATTTTAAGTTTCCTGAGGCTGCCTAGCTATGCAGAACTGTGAGTCAATTAAACCTCCCTTGTTTATAAATTAGCCAGTCTTGGGTAGTATCTTTATAGCAGTGATGACATGTTGGGTATGATTTCTTTTGAAAATCTGGATAATCTTTTTCAGTTAAATGGATGATTAATTTTCTCTGATTATAGAAGGTCTAACAAAATATGGAGGCTATGACGTATGGCAGAGAATCTAGCTTTGAAGCTACAGAGATCTGGGTTTTAATTTCTAGCTCTGTCCTCACACTGTGATCTTGGCCAAATTGCTGCATCTTTTTGAAGATAAATGATTCATCTAAAAAATGGGAATAATAATTTCTGCCTTTCAAAATAGCCATAAGAGTAAGAAGTAATGTAAATAAAGCTACTCACATAATGCATTGCACAGAATACTTGCTCAATAAATGGCAAGTAGTATTACAATAAGAAAATGTGAATGTGAGTGGAATACAATATACATTGTACTATTCGGAGGGTGATGAAAATTCTTGATTTCATTAAAGTGGTGGAGTAAACCCATTAAATTAAGAAAGTACATTGAAAGCAATTAAAAATTTATTTATTAAATTCACAAATTATAATTGTACATATTCATGGGATATCCCATTTGTTTATCCCAATACACAAATGTGTAGTGATTGAGCAGGGTAATAGGCATATGCATCATCTCAAACACGTATCATTTCTTTGTGTTGGGAACATTCAATGTTCTCCTTCTAGCTATTTAAAACTATATAATATATTATTGTTAACTGTACTCATCCTACAGTGCTATAGAGCACTAGAACTTACTCCTCCTGTCTAGCTATAATTTTGTATCCTTTAATGAATCTCTCCCTATCCCTTTATCCTTCCCTTCTCAGCCTTTAATATCCTCTGATCTACTTTTTACTTCTATCAGATCAATTTATTTTAGCTTCTGCACATGAGTGAGAACATTCAGTTTTCAACTTTCTGTTCCTGGCTTATTTCACTTAATGTCCTTCAGTTTCATTCAAGTTGCCATGAATAACAGAATTTCATTTTTTTAATGGATAAATACTATTCTATTCATCTAGATTGTTGGACACCTAGGTCGATTCCATATCTTGGCTATTGTGAATAGTGCTGCAGTCAACATGAGGCTGCAGCTGTCTCTTTGATATAATGATTTTTTGTCTTTGAATAAATTCCCGGTAGTGGGATTGCTGGATCATATGGTAGTTCTATTTTTTGTTTTTTGAGGGACTGTCATACTGTTCTCCATAGTGGCTGTACTAGTGTGTATTTCTACTAACATTGTGTAAGAGTTTCTCTTTCTCTGCAATCTAGCTATCATTTCTTATTTTTTGTCTTTTTGATAATAACCATTCTAACTGGAGTAAGATGTACTTCACTGTGGTTTTGATTTGCATTTCTCTGATAATTAGTGATGTTGAGCACTTTTTCATATATTTGTTGGTAATTTCTATGTCTTCTTTTGAGAAATGTCTGTTATGATCTTTGGCTCATATCAAAAACTGGATTGTTTTCAAAAACTGCTGCTGAGATGTTTCAGTTCCTTGGATATTCTGGATATTAATCCCCTGTTGGATGAGTAGTATGCAAATATTTTCTCCCGTTCTATAGTTTGTCTTTTCACTCTGTTGATTATTGCCTTTGCTGTGTAGAAGCTTTTTAGTTTGATATAATTCCATTTGTTAGTTTTTGCTTGTGTTTCCTGTGCTTTTGAAGTCTTATTCATAAAGTCTTCTACTAGACCAATGCCCAGAAGCATTTCCCTTCTGTTTTATTTTTTCTAGTAGTTTTATTATTTCAGGTCATACACTTAGATCTTTGATTGATTTTGAGTTGATTTTATATAGGGTGAAAAGTAAGGGTCTAGTTTCATTCTTCTGCATATGGATATTCAGTTTTCCCAGCACTACTTATTGAAGAGATTGTCCTTTCCCCAAGGAGTGTTCTTGGAACTTTTGTCAAAAGTCAGTTGACTGTAGATGTGTGGATTAATTTTGGGGCTCTCTATTCTGTTACATTTGTCTATGTGTCTGTTTTTATGCCAGTACTATGTTGTTTTGGTTACTACAGTTTTGTAGTGTATTAATATTTGGAGGTCTGATAGTTTCACGGCTCCAGCTTTGTTCTTTTTGCTCAAATTGTAAAAGTAACTTTTTAATTCACACTAGTGAGGTAGCAAGGAGCATAAGGTAGGAGAACATAAACAACACTAATTGTTCACTGTTTTAAATTCACATTAACCAGTAATCAGCAATCTTTTAAATAGGTTTTTGCTTACTAAAAACAGTAGCAAAACATTGCTACTTAGATTCTTACTCTGTGCTCAACTTTTGCTATATCCTGAGGAGCACAGCCCTGGCCCCAAAGCAGGGAGAAGGGGTTTCCCAATGAACTACCTAGCAGTCGTGAATAGACAATTACCCTTTGAGCACATGAAACCCAATCCTCCTTCTACTGTGCAAGGACAGCATACATTGCTTTAAGGTGACTAGACAACAGCAGTTTTGGCGAAAAGGACTTCAGTTCTCTGAGTTTTAATTTTGTCATTGGTACAACAAGAAGGCTTGGTGCCTTTAGCCTCTGAGGCCCTTTTTAGTTCCAATATTCTATGGTTCCCAGCCATTTCCATTGCTGAATTCAGGAAGGTTAGATTTTATTTCCAAACACCCATTTTCATGACTCAAACAAAATTTTATTCTTGGCTCTCTGAGGCAAGGGAACCGCTTTGTTCCTTATTCTCTCTTTCCTAGTATCTATTTCAGTACTAGCAGTTTATAGGTGCCTAGTAATAAGGAGAAGGTGTCAAAGGAACCAAATAATATAGAGTTGACCCTTAGACGATGCAGGGGTTAGAGGCATGGACTACCCCATCGGTGTGGTAAAAAATCTGCATGTATCTTTTGACTCCCACAGAACTTAACTACTAATAGCCTGCTGTTGACTGGAATCCTTACCAATAACATAAACAGTCAGTGAAGACATATATTTTGTGTTTTATGTATTGTATAATGTTTCTAGCAATAAAGAAAGTTAGAGAAAAGAAAATGTTATTAAGAAAATCATAATGAAGAGAAAATATATTAGTATTTATTAAGTGGAAGTGAATCATTATAAAGATCTTCATCTTCATTGTCTTCATGTTGTGTAGGCTGAGCAGAAGGAAGAAGAGGAGGAATTGGTCTTGCTGTCTTGGGGTAGCAGAGGTAGAAGGAAATCCACTTATAAGTGGACCCATGCAGTTCAAGCCCATGTTGTTCAAGGTTCAACTGTACCTCAGTATTGACTAGAAGAAAAGATATTGAAATAGGACCCCAGCATTGGGATTTTACTGCCTTGCATGGAAATAGCCCTTATATATCTTGAGGCAGAATGAATTTTAGAGGCCATGCTATATTGTCCATTCTACCCACAAACAATGACTTGAAGCTGCATGGTTTCCAGGCATGATTTAATGATGTGACCATTACCCAACCAGTACTTACTCCTCTATGACCTCATGCTTGGAAGGGCATTGGTTTGGCCTTTATTTCTTCAATTAAAAACAATTTAAAAGCCTAGTATATGACTACATGTCTCCCTAACAGTTCATAACCTTTCCAGTAAAAAAAAAAACCAAAGCAAAGTATTTTGATAGACACCCTACAATTTCAACATTTGGGTTCTCAGTGCTAATACCAAACAATAGAAGGGTTGTTTGATAAGTCATTTCACAGTTCATTTTCAAAATTTTCTATTAGCATGTGAAAAGCCAAAGTATTCCATTATCATAAAGCTGTATTAAAAGTCAATTTATATTTATGCACCTGTTAAATAATAATTAAGAAAAAAAATCTCTGCAATGTATTAACTCCCTTTGCAGTGAAAAGTAATTGGCCATGGGAGATTATCATCAGCCAGCACTTGAATTTCAGACATATAACCTCTGCAGAAAAGTTTAAAAACAATTAGAAAAATGCTATCACCTGCTTTTTACAAAAGTTATGCAGGAAACGTCAGGGGACACACATTTATCTCCTAGATTATTCACCCATTTCCCCATCTTCCTGCTGTTAGTTCGGCTGATAGCGGCAATTATTCAGAGAGTGAGAATTCATCATATCATGTTCTTTGACTAAAGTCATGCCAGGAAATTATTTTCTAATCATTGGAGATCGTTTAAAATACCGTTGGCTATGGTGGACTCATTTGGCACTCGAATTGCATTTAAATCAGTCATTCCTCCATTGCTTGTTTGTCTTTTCCCTTATTTTCAATAAAAAACAAAGCGTCCTCTGTCCAGCCCTCACCCCCACCATGCCTCCTTTAAGATCTCTACTGTGACAGCTGCAGAATCCATATGGCAGCAAGGTTCTGACTCCTGCACTTGCTGGCTGTGCTGTCCCTGAAGCTCTGCACTGTGAACTCAACCCAAGATATTCATTGTCTCCATAGCAACTGGGGAAACCTTGAACGGGTTACCATCAAGACAACAGAGCAGCTACAGGTCCTGGCATTTCCTTTTCCAAATGGGATTGTGGGCAGATAAGTTGTTTAATAGATACGTGTTGCTTAAATCAGTTCCTCGAAATTCCTGAAAAACCAAGTAAAATGTCTGCATATTAGGAGTATTTGGTTTTGAGAGGCACTCAATGAAGAATCCCTTAATAAATCAGACACCTCCATTCTCCCAACAATTTCTTTTGGTATACACTACGCTGAATATGAGCACAGTACACCTGTGGAGATCTTATCCAGTTCCATTCTGCTAAGTCCTAGTGGTTAAAGATAGACCCTGTAATTGTGGAAGAAAAAGAATTTTCCACTGACTTCCTTCTGATTGTTGTGAATGGCATATGGCTATCGAAGCCTTCATGTCTATCAATGTTTTTGCTTCTCCCTGAATCTCTGACTGTAGTTTCTATCCATTCTTCTTTTGGATTATAAGTGAAGAGTCAACATAATGAGGTTTTCACATCCATTTTTCAGATAATTTAGTGTCAATTAGACATTATTTAATAGGAGGAGACTCTCCAGAATTATGCGTACAATTGCATTATAACCCTACCATGGCCAGGGACCTGATTTGGATCATGCTGACATTTTCAGGCGCATCCTGTGTTTCAGGCTCCCGTAAAGGCACTGCCTCTTGATCCTTTGATCCTACCAGCCCTGTGAACTAGGGAGAGTTGGTTGTCAACTAATGCCCCTTGGTGTGTGGCTGCCTCCACAGTGGTCTATATGGCCCACGTGATTTTTTAGTGCCCCTTCTCCTTTATTGGTACCTGTGCTATATGATGGTTAAATATTTTGAATATCATACCTAGAAAGAGGTATTATTATCTATCTTTCATAGAATCTAAAGAAAAACCTAAACTTACAGAAAAGGGCTCTTGTAGAAAGTTACCTTCTTATAATGACTAAACTGTATAGACTCACTTTTTGGATTCAGTTAGCAGTAATGTCCCAGTTACACATTTTGAGAACCATATTGCATTAGAAAACTTATGTAACTTTTACCTCTTTCCTCAACATTTAAGGATGAGGATGCTTTTTGTATTTTTACACGAACACAACCCCCAGACTCTCTACTGGAAATTACTATATATATGTGTGTATATATATATACACATATATCTGTATGTATTCCTCTTTTCTCCTTGTTGATTGTTGTGTGGTTACATTTAGAAGAATTTAAGATTTGTGATAAGGAAGAAAGACTGTGTGCTATTGATCAAATGTCCAGGTGAGGGACGGTTATAATAGTGACAGATGGATAATCAATGTAATTCAGACTCACAGAATGAGTCTGGGCAAAGATATTGGGCAAAGATATTTGCTACAGCTCCATTTGCTGAAAGGCTGAAATGCAAGTTGATGAGTAGAGTTAGAGAATATAAAATGATCTTTTGATTTAAAGGAAGAATGGACTTCATTGTCTCATTGAGAACACACTCAGTATGGTTCAGTTTACAAATTTAGATTGTGGTTTGATCATTTTATTTTAAAAGCACAATAGTACTTGGAGAGTCCATGCTAACCACTTTCTCCATGCCTGACAAGTAGATAAAAATGTGTAATAAATCCAGTTGCTCTGAGATGGAAAATAATGTGCAAATCATTGGTATTTTTAGAATATCATTATACTTCCAACTCCTCGTGTGCTCTCATCAAGTGAGCACAATTCGCAATGTTAAGGCAATTTAAACAAAGTATTTTTTGGTAGAACCACATTTGAGATGGAATCCATAAAAATATGTTCAAAATGGAATTTACTAGCTCTGAAATTATAGAACTAGGGTTTACATAGTAAAAACCACCCTGAAACCTCTAATATTGATTTGAATCCCTTCGGCATTGTCTTATAATGCATGTTAGTAATTTACAATGCATGTCAATTCTTTTCCTATCTACCAATTGTCATTTCTAAAGAGTGGGAAAGACAGCCTGGCATTTGACTCTGGAAATAAACAATTTAGAAAACTTAAGGGGGAAACTGACTTAGAAATGAAATATTCATGTATGTTTTTATTGCTCATTACTTTAAACCATTCCTTGGATGCAAATGTTAACTTGCTGATTCGTGATTCTAGTTGCCTTTTCTATCAACGAGCAAGCAAAAAGGTAATTGGTGATGAAGTTTAGCAGCAAAGAAAAATCTATTCTTCACCCTCCCATATTTGCTGACTCCCTTAAGAGGATAGAAATTGAGGAATCAGATAACCTTTGAGAAAAAGCAATTGTTGAAATGTGTATTGGTGAACTTATTTGCATATATATATTATTTTGGAATGGGACTAGCAGGAAATTATACACTGCTAAAAGTGACCTACAGAGAGCATCTAGGAAAAGTTCACTTTAATAGTCAATGCAAGGAAAGTAAACTCTGTTGAACGATAGGAGTGGATCACAGATGGGTAAAAGTACCCAGATAGAAAAGCACAGTCAGTGGAAAATTGAGACTCTCAGTAGCAACATTGGAAAGTACAGTCAGAAACTTTTGGTTGTGAAGAAACTAAACGAAGACAGAAGCTGACATTCCCTGCTGTGGTCACTGGGGCTCCTGGTCAACCAGAAGGCTAGGAAGTCAGTGGAGGGATGGCAGGTCATGACTCTGACCTCTCAGCAATCCATCCCTCAAGAAGACCTGGAAAATGAATCCTGCTCAAATGTATACAGTTTATTAGTTTATAAATCTGAAACATTTTTTGCTGAGTGGATTTCTGTTTTGGTCTTTCAGATGCACAATTGTGGAGTGGTTTTTTTTGTTATTGACAATAGAAAACTCTGTCAAGTTAAATATGGCATAATGTTGTACAGGAGATGTATATAATTTATTTATCTTGTATAACTAAAACTTTATGCTTATTGAATAGCAATTCTCCATTTCTTCTCTGCCCAATTATCAGGAACCACCACTCAACTTTCTGTTTCTGTGAGTCTGACTACTTTAGAGAGCTCATGTAAGTGCATCGTGCAGTCTCTGTCCTTCTGTGACTCATTTCATTTAGCGCAGTGTCCTCCAGGTTCATCCATGTTGTCGCAGATGGCAGAATTTTCTTCATTTCTAAGGTTGTGTAATATTTCATTGTATGCATATACCACATTTTTGTTATCATTCATCTGTTGATGGACATTCAAGGTGTTTCCATGTCTTGGCTATTCTGAATAATGCAACAAATATGGGAATGCAGATATCACTTTGGGATATTGACTTCAATTATTTTGGCTATGTACCCAAAGGTGGGATTGATGGAGCACATTTCCAAATTTTTGAGGAACCTCCATACTGTTTTCCATAGTGGCTACATCATTTTACATTCGCATTTACATGCACAAGAGCTCCAATTTCTCCATATTTTGATAACACTTGTTTTTGTTTGTTTTTGTTTTGTTTTGTTTTGTTTCAGATGGAGTCTCATTTTCTCGCCCAGGAGGGACTGCAGTGGCACGATCTCAGCTCACTGCAACCTCCACCACCTGGGTTCAAGCAATTCTCCTGCCTCAGCCTCCCAAGTAGCTGGGACTACAGGTGTGCGCCACCATGCCCAACTAATTTTTGTATTTTTAGTAGGGACGGGGTTTCACCATGTTGACCAGGCTGGTCTCAAACTCCTAGCCTCTAGTGATCTGCCCTTCTCAGCCTCCCAAAGTGCTGGGATTACAGGTATGAGACACTGCGCCTGGCCTATTGTTAGTTTTTTGATAATAGCCAACCTGACAGGTGTGAGGTGATATCTCATTGTGGTTTTGATTTGCATTTCCCTGATGACTAGTGATGTTGAGCTCCTTTCCATATACCCGTTGTCCATTTGTATGTCTTTTTTAGAGAAATACCTATTGAGGTCCCTTGCCTATTTTAAAATCAGGTTATTATTTTTCATTTTTGCTACTGAGTTGTAGAAGTTTCTTATATGTTTTAGATATTAACTTATCAGATATGTGGTTTGCAGATTTTTTTTTCCATTCCATAGGTTGCCATTTCACTCCACTGATTGTTTCCTTTGCTGTGAAGAGGATTTTTAGTTTGATAGAGTCTGGCCTATTTCTGTTTTTGTTGCTTATGCTATTGGTGTCATATCCAAGAAATCATTGCCTAGATCACTGTCATGAAGCTTTCCCCCATGCATTCTTCTAGGAGTTTTAAAGTTTTAGGTCTTACGTTTAAATTTCTAATATGTTTTGAGTTGATTTTTGTGTATGCTGTAAGATGAGGGCCCAATTTAATTATTTTGCATGTGGATATTCAGTTTTCCTAACACCATTTGTTGAAGAGATCTGTCAAGTTATTCAAAGCAGAAATAATGGAGTACTTATAACACCAAAACTCTTTGGCTAATGATTTTGCTGGCTGTGTTACGCTGTTGCCATCAGAGAAGCATGCAAGGAAGCCCCAGTTACAAGTGTACACACACACATTGGTTCATACACAAGCACACAACACACATGCACACTCTGGAGGCAACCTGTAATATATGCCCATAGCTGCTGGAACAGCCTCAGGTTGCTAGTTCCAAAGCCATAGACTTTCTTTTTCCTTGCAGATGATCAAGTTTTCTTCCTCTTATTTGTTTTTGCAGATTCTATAATTCCTTAAATCTGGGGATTCTTCTTCCCCCAACTTTATTATACAATAGGACAAAGAAGCTCATAATGCCTTTTTCCTTGCTGTGCCATACTGCCCTAGACACACATAGAAACATTTTGTTTGCTTGTTTCAGGTTCATATGCTTGTAACTATAGGCATTTTTAAAAATTGATAAAACATTAGAGAAATTTTCCAGTTTCTCTTAAGGTCATCAGCTCTTACTTTCCTTAGGTTTCACTTCTCACCCTATTACCTCTGAAAACCAGTAGATAACTTATTGCCATAAATTGTGAAGAAATTCGACTAATTTTATCTGATAGAACTAGAGAGAACATTATAGATCTCTTGGTCAACATGAATGCAGGTGCAAAGATCTCTCTTCTGCCACTTCCTTTCTCTTAGGTCAGAAATAGAGAGTCTCTAAATATATACAATTTTTGTTTATTAATTTTTCCTTGATAAAGAAAATAATGAAGAAAAGCAGGGTCTACAAAGCAAAGACGGAACCATACCTTTTTACGGTAGCTATTGTAAGCCCCTATATTTTTGTCTGAAAACAGCATCTTAGAAATATTTGGCAGGAAGAGGATTTGGGTGGAGCTGGTGGCTGCATGCAATATCCTGGGGTGGATAGTCAGCATAAACCAAATAGAAATGCATCTAGAGAACTGCAGCTTTTCACGGACTCCTTTGGAATGGCGTATGAATACTCTGGCTTTGGAAAACCAGGAAGATCTCATTTCAGTATAGCAGGTAAATGGCAAATGATAAATGAAAACTTGCTATACATTGGAGTTCAAACCAGGAGCTATGTATATCAGTCAGTTGGTCTTAATAGAAGGATGGAATTTGAAAAACATTTCCAGTGGATATAAAGATGAGTGCAATCTATGCAGCCTGTTTGTGGGCAGAAGCTACAAATGGGTAAGTCCTTTTATACATATGACCAGGAGACAAGAACAAAACAAAACAAAACAAATGTGGATGCTGTGGGAAAACCTGCAGAATTAGAAAACAATATCATTCTGAAACCTCAGGGGGAGAGTGAACCTCTAATATGAATCAAATCAAGAAATGTAAAAGAATTCTAGAAAACTGTTCAGAATCCCAAAAAAATGATGTGAGGCAATAGGTCAGAGAATAAAGTAATAAGAGGAAAATAGGGTAAGATAAAAAAAAATAACGAAACCAAAGGATAACATGAGGAAACAAGATGGGTGAGACAAGAAGGAATACAAGGAAACTAAAAATCCAATAGCAGTATTAAAATTGGCATCAGAGGTAGTTAAGATTGTTTTCAGGGGAAAAAATGGAAAAAAAAGACTAAACTGAAAAATTTCTTTAGTTTATGAAAAGTACTTCTAAGAAAATGGATTGACATTTTACACACTTAAGGAGAAAAATACAATTTATCTACAAGGTATTAAAAATTCAGTGGAATTTCCATCTCTACTTGCTGATCAGTTCTCCCTTTCCTTCTTTAGGTAACGTGGCCCTTCATTTATTTTAGGAGTTCTTCTGCCTGGTGTTATCAATCAAATGAAACTGTCACCTAGTGCAATATTAACCATGGGATTCAGGCTCATCAGTTAGGAAGCCCATTCTCTGAACAGAGTTGAGCACGTGACTCAAGCCAGACCAATGATATTAAGTCAATATTTCTTCTTGTTCTTTTTGGGTTATATTAAGTGAATTGGGTTTTGTTGCTTGTAACCGAAATACACTCACATAATCTCAGCCTCTCCTCTGAAAACACGAATATCCAAATATAATGGAGAGGCATTTACAGATTTTCAAGTAAAGCATTATAGGAAGGGCATTCTTAGATATGCAGAGACCCAGAAAAATGGCCTCCACGAATCCTTCCTGAACAAATGCTTGATGTCTTAGTTCGGCTTATGTGCATTGATTGAAACTGCAGAACTTGGTCTGGTTGATCTGTTGCTTTCCGTCTACTTTGAGAAGATTTGGGTTATCTGCTATGTCCACAGCCCCCTCTGAGATGGTCAGAGGTGGTTATACTTGTTATAATGTGAGCCCATGAGACCAGTCAATGTCTTTAGAACCAAGGAAGGGGGATTAACACAAGTGAAACATTCTGTGCTTGATTTACATCTCTGCCCATAACCAGCCCTCGCAACTGGGTGTTAACAGGCTTACTGATGAAATATTGTTGAGAAATTTAGATCTGATCTACTTAGAAAGAGTAGGCAGAAACAGAGAAAGCAGAAGCCACGGAGTCATAGAAGACAGGAACCCAGCAGCACACTTGATGGAAAGGCACAGAAACCTATCTTGAAATGCTTGAAGCTGAAAAGGGAATTTATTCTTTCACAACTGAGAAGTTCAGGAGGATTCTGGTTTTAGGCACAATGCATCCAGGCGTACCAATAATGCCATCTTTGTCACTCTCTGTTCTGCCTTGTGTGTTGGCGTCATTCCCAGGTACGTTTCCCTCAGCCTTCATTCTCTAAATCCTAAGTCAGCAAGAAAAAGATAGCTTCTCTTTTCTAAGAGTTTCAGCAAAAGTCCCTGCAGAATGCTGCGCTGCCTCAGACACACCCATCCTTGGACCGACTGATTTGTTGGGAAGTTGCACTCTGCATAAACAGGTTTGGATGGAGTATCCCAGCTGAAGCTCATCCTTCCCCATGGCCTGGGGACAGGGGAGATCATAAGGGAGCTGTTCCTTGTAGGAGCTGTTCCTACAAGATGAGGAATGGTTATCCAACAGGCAAACACTAATGAACTTCTGGACCCCTTCCATAAGCCTAAGACATAGGTTCTTAGGTTTATGGAAGAAGAGAGATGAAGAGTGGAAAGGCATTGATAGAAATATTAGAAGCAGATAAAGAGAGTGTGTCTGAATCATTAACGTAAGTTTTACAGGTGGAAGAATTGCACAACTTTGAGCACATGTTGATTTAAGCTGGTTGACTGGGAAGATGGCATTTCATGGTAGTCAATATCAGGATTTCTCCACCTCAGCACTACAGACGTTTGAGGCAGGATCATTCTTTGCTGTACAGGGCTGTCCTATGCGCTGTACAGTGTCGAGCAGCATCCCTCGGCTTTCACCTGCTAGAGGCCAGTGGCACACCCTCCCCAGTGGTGACAGCAAAAAATGTCTCTGGACATTGCCAAATGTCTTCTGGGGGGCAAAACTTGTTGCAGGTTGAGGACCACTGCTTTCTATCTACAAGCGGGATAACTGGAGTTTGTGACTGTTTTTTAATTGCCTCTTGGCTTTTGTCTTTTTGACTTCCCCATGTATCATTACAATAAACCCAGCCAACTGTGGTCACCCTGACAGTATCTCAGCTGTATCTTGAAAATTATATTTAGTGACAGGTTTTATTTAGTGTTCTTTGCTTTGAATAGGGAAGTACTCTGGAATACCCATAATGGATGTGATCAATATTCAAGTCTTTATTACGTCACCTTCCATGCAGGGTCGGTGAATTCCTGTGGACTATTTCTACATATTTGAGATTATTCTCCATGTACTGATTTTGGCTTTTATTTATTTATTTGTTTATTTATTTATTTATTTATTTTTGAGATGGAGTCTTGCACTGTCACCCAGGCTGGAGTGCAGTGGCATGATCTCAGCTCACTGCAACCTCTGTCTCCTGGGTTCAAGTAATCCTCCCACATCAGCTTCCCGAGCTGCTAGGATTACAGGCATGCACCACCACACCCAGCTAATTTTTTTTTTTTTTTTTTTTAAGTAGAGATGGGGTTTTGCCATGTTGGCCAGGCTGGTCTTGAACTCCTGGCCTCAAGTGATCTGCCCGTCTCAGCCTTCCAAAATGCTGGGATTATAGGCGTGAACCACTGCGCCTGGACAGCTTTTGGCCATTTTTAAAGCTTTTTTGGGGGGGAATTTAAAAAAAAAAACAGTAAACATATGTTATTTATAAAATTATAGGTGCTGATTTTTAGAAATATGTGCAATTTTGAATATGCCATGTTATTATCACACGTAAAATATTCATAGCAAAAATCAACTATATTCAGGCACTAACAGAGTGAGTGTTTATTATCACTATTTTTGTACTTTTTGGTATTTTTCCAATTTCCAAAATAAATTTGTTACTCAAAAAACAAAATAAGATAGCTGAAGAAGGGAAATGGCTACCCAGGTGATACCTGAAAACGCCCAGTTGAGGAGCAGACCTGGATTTCTGGCCACATGGCTTGTTAGGGGAGTCCTGGCTTTCTCTGTGCGCCTGGAGGGGATGAGGGTGACAGGGTTTCCTTGGCAAAGAGACCTGCATCGGGGCTTTGACAAACGTGAACCCTCCTTGTTTTGTCTCTGCTGATTAATGAGGAGACGCTGCCATCTTTCTTTAATTTCTTTGTCATGTGAGCACTGCCCAGGGATAGTGTATCATTACCCATATATATGAATGAATTAGTTACACTGTGATCTTTTCCTAAACTATTCTAAGTTCAGTTATCATCATAGAAAGCCAACACTCTGGGATATTTTGCAATATTTCTAAATGTAAAAAGAATCTTAATTAACAACTGTTTGAGTATTTACACACTTTCTTTGTCCCATGCCACATGTTTTTTTATCCAAATAGTATGACGAAGTCTTGCCCTCAAGTCAAGGAACTTAATTTAATTGGGATGACAGACCAATGTAAATTACATAGCATAGCATCAGTCATACAAATTAACGTGTAGTTGAACCTTACAGCTTATTCTAAACTCTAGACATTATGCAAGTCCAGAGAAAGAAATGTGATAATGCTAAAAGTATAATTCAAATATAATACAAATTGAGTTAAAGAAGAGAAAGCGGCCGGGCGCGGTGGCTCAAGCCTGTAATCCTAGCACTTTGGGAGGCCGAGACTGGCGGATCACAAGGTCAGGAGATCGAGACCATCCTGGCTAACGTGGTGAAACCCCGTCTCTACTAAAAAAATACAAAAAACTAGCCGGGCGAGGTGGCGGGCGCCTGTAGTCCCAGCTACTCAGGAGGCTGAGGCAGGAGAATGGTGTAAACCAGGGAGGCGGAGCTTGCAGTGAGCTGAGATCCGGCCACTGTACTCCAGCCTGGGCGACAGAGCGAGACTCAGTCTCACACAAAAAAAGAAAAAAAAAAAAAAGAAGAAGAAGAGAAAGCTAATCATGGGAATGTGGACACCCCAGTCATCTGGGAAACTCTAGATACACATCCAGAGAAACCTAGTGAAAGTCCACACCTGTGTGTTTGCTCTTATTTTGTAATACTTTGCAGACAAAGTTTGTTGCTTGGGCATCAGCTGTTCCTGTCTTGGGGCTCAGGCAGGAGAGGGAATTTTTGTGCAGGTCTGAATGGATGGGCTAGTCGGCCTCCCACCAGGCCTTCTGACACTTTCCACACTATGAATATGATCAGATTTAATGAATCAGAAATTAAAAGAAAAATAAGTTTTGTGGCTAATGAGCATTTCAAATGATACGCACTTTTTATGGACTTGATGATCTTTGCATAATTACTGACAGCTCAAATCCTAAGGATTCAAGGAAAATGAAATTCTCTCTTCAAGTTGATTAAGAAATACATAATGTAGCTCCTAAGTCACACATGGCAAAGCCTTGTATTGTGAATGCAACGATGCTTGTAATTGACCAATAATTGCTTAGTCATGGTAACTAGATCTATGTCTACAAGGCTGGCAAGAAACTACTAAAATGGGTTTATGTACTAAAAATATAATTTGATTGATTTTTTAGTTTCCCCTTCAGTATAGCTTCTTTCTATTCCTGAGTATAGGCATTCCTCAAGGAATTGCCTTTTTTGGTTGTAGCTTCCTTTTCCTCAGTTTGCCCTTTAATGGGTATGGTTAAACCCAAGGTTTCAAATATCTTAGTTGACTCCCCAGTTTTTGCCTGTAACTAATTAGCTCAACATCTATGTATTGAGTATCTGTAATGAGCCAAGATATTTTCTAGGTGTAGAGGAAACAGCAGTGGGCGGGACAAAGTCCTTGCCATTGTGAAGCTTACATTCTAGCAGGGCTATTCGGAGAATATGAGAAACTGTATAAATTAGTATTCCCTCCTTCTCTGCATCTCTACCTGCCATAAATGTACTTTAGGATAATGAGGCACAAGAGAAAGAGAGAACACTATTTAAGTCCAGGGAGTGAACTTTCTGCTTTCTATGTGGGTATTTCTACATACTTCCAGAACATCTCCATCTGGATATCCATAAGACACGTCAAATTCAACCTGCCCAAAAGCAGACTTTCCAATGTTGGGAAAAAAACCACAAAAGAGTCTACACTGTGTGGTTTCATTTATATAAAGTTCAAATTGGGCAAAGCTCATCTGTGGTAATAGAAACCAAATTAGAACTTACTTTTGGGGGATGCAGGTAATCAGAGGGTGCTTCTGAAGTGCAAGTAGCATTTGTTTCTCGACTGGGTGTTATTTAAATGGCACTGGTCACTTTGTGAAAATTCAATTAGTCGTACACTTAAAATTTTTTCATTGTAGTGTAATGTACAGAAAATGCACGTACTTCATGTATAAAGTTTGATGAATTTTCACAAATAGAACACAATCATGTAAACAGCAACTGAATGAAGAAATAGAACCTTCCTAACACCTTAGAAACACCTCTTCGCACCTTTCTGGTCACTAACTTCCATCCTGCCTTCAAAAAGCATAAGTTAATTGTGTTCCTTTTTGTACTTTATATATGATAGAGTATGCTCTCTTTTGTATCTGACTTATTTCATACAGCATTACTTTTTAAATTCATGCATGCTTGTGCATGTGATATACTGCTCACTCTTACTGATGAATAGCATTCCATGGTGTAAATATAACACAATATATTCATCCATTCAGGGTTTGATGGACATTTGGATTGTTTCTACTTTTTTGTCATAATAAATGCATCTGCTGTGAACATACTGTACATGTCTTTTGGGGAACATATGTCAGCATATCTGTTGAGTATATTCCTAGGAATGGGATTGTTGGGTTATGAGATATGCACGTGTTCAGTTTAATTAGATACTGCCTAACAGTTTTCCAAAATGCTGCACCAATTTATACCGTAGGAATGTATAAGTATTGTTGCATAACTTTGTCAACAGTTGGTATTGTCTGTCTTGAAATTTAGACATTCTGCACAGTTTGAATTTGTACACTTTCCTGTATATATGTTACATTTCAGTAAGAATTTGTTTAAAAAAATAAACTCCTAGATCTTCACCTTTCCTGTAAAACTTTATCCTTCTTTTGCTCTCTTTTTCTATAGTAATGGCTCACCACCATTCTTGGCTTCTAGGCTAAGCTTCCTTGAATTGTCCTACTCATCTCACATTCTCTCTTTTTATCTAAATCAAGTGAAATCTTATTGATTCTATTACCAACGCATCTCTCACAGACCACAGGCGCATAAGTTGACCTTTCCTGGGGATTCAAGGAATGCTTCAAAGAGAAGAGACCCTTTGAAGTTGTGCTTCAAAGGACAAGTAAGGTTACAAGGTAGGCGAGGGTCTCATAAAGGCATATTTGGAAAAGAGAACAGCATGTGTAAGTGTGCAGAGGAAAACAATGATATGGTGTGCTCAAGGGTACCATCTGCTTTTCAGTGTGACTGAGGTTTGGGGAAAGATGGGAGATGGGATTGGAAAGAAGGGCAGCAGATTGTGCAGGAGGTTCTACGTAATGACAATCAGTTTGGACTTTTGTGATTACAAAATGCGGGTAACTAGTAATGCTTTAAATAGGAGGAGGACTTGATTGTGCTTGCATTTTAGAAAAATCGACATCACAAGAAAATGAAAAATAGATTAGAATGGCAAAGCTGTTCTCAAGGACACCAATTAAGAAACAATTACAATATTCTAGATGATCCGTTTTGAAGATCTTAGCAAAAACAGTAGCAGTGGATATCACAAAGAGAAGGAGGACATGTGGTGTGAAGATGATGGAATTGAAAAAAGTTAGTGACTGGAAAGGTGATGAAGAGGTAAGATGGTGTGATGATTCTAAAATTTTGGAGGGTGGTTGATTAAGAGGGTGATGGTACCATGAACAGAGATTGCGACTGGAGGGTGATGCAAGTAAGGGAGGAAGAAAAGATAATGCCTTGAGTTTTGGTTATTGTGGGGTTGAGATAGGAATAAAACATTCAAGTGGAGAAGTCCAGTAAGCAGTGTAAAATACCAGCTTAGGAGGAGAAATGGACTAGGGGCACGTCACTGGAAACTGTAGACATTCCATGGGTGTTGGAAATGACAGATGGAAGGAGATCCCTTAGAAAGGATGAGAGCAAGAAATGAGAGTGGAAGGTCGAACCCTGGGAAGCACCAACATTGAAATGGCAGGCAGTGGAATGGGAGCTCATGAAAGAGACAAAAGTAAAATGGCTTGTTGCCTAGACAATCAAGGCAGTAAAAAGTTCCCAAAAGATGGGAATGGCTAACAATGTCAAGTATTGTGGAAAGGTCAAGGAAAATAAGGGCCAAAAAGCAGAGCGGTGGTTTTGACAAAAGCAATTTTAATGGTGTGGTTGGGGTGAAAGCCAGATGGCAAAGATCAGAAGAAATGGGAGGTGAAGAAATGATGACTAAGCAATGCCTATTCTTTCAAGAAGCTTCTCTCTGAAGAGGGGTGATATAAATAAAGGCTCAAGGACATTTTTCCATCTTGTTTCCCTAAAACATGTAACATAGTGTCATACAAATAGCAAGGATTCAATACGAGAGTATCAGAATAAAACATATTATCTCTGTTCCTTTTGCTTGTTTATTGTAATGATTTTTACTGGTTAATGGGTATGAGATCACCATTTAAATATATTCTCATGTCAGTAGTTCATAAATTAGAGTTCTGAACTTATATAATCTAAATTCATACACTTATAAATCTCTGGCTGGCTTTTTCAAGAAATATTATTTAGTGCTTACATGTAAATATTTTGTGGGACATCCATATTTCATTACATAAAGAAGCACATTTCATAGTGACTATTAACATTATAACTGAGGAATCATTTGAATTGAGGAAGATTTTGAAAAGGCAAATGTAGAGAAAGGAACATTGATTTAAAATTTTCACTAGAACCATTTCAACATTTTAGAGGAGGTAGAATCCACATCAAGGTGGAAGCTTCTCTTTTATTTAGGAAAACACCTAAGAAAATTTTCTTGTTAATGAAAAGTAAAGCTCCTTGCCTGGATTGAAAGAAGGAGGCTAAAACAATGGGAGATAAAAAGTCTTGGTGTACTAGAGCTACACTAATTTTCCATGGTTTCTTTTTGGCCCAGGGGGCTTCAGAAGTTCAAAGGCTCAAAAAAAGAAGGACTAGAAAGTGTAATTTAATGATGGTGGAGTTTGTTTTGTGTAGTTACCGCTGAACCTCTAGCACCTAGAACCATGTCTGGCAAACAAGCTTCCAATAAATATTGTTTTGATGAATGAAAGATTCTTTATAGAGTAAGGGCAGGTCCCGGAAATACGAAAAGATTCTAATAAGGAATTTTCTGGGTGAGAATGGCTGATGGGCTTTCAGTATGGTGGTACCTGATACTCAGTTTGAAGTATTATAGTCTTTTTATTCTTTGCTACCCTTCCCTTTTTAAAAATCCCTGAATCTTTAGCAAGTTCTGTTAGATGTAATAGGGTTGCATTAGTGGTGCTATAGGAATAAGGACAGGGCCCATATGTCTGCAGGAGGTGAAATTGAGCCAAGCAGGTAACAGATAGATAACATGTAGCAGAAGTACCCCACCTACTGTGAAAACAAACAAGGAGCAGTGACTCAGGGCAAGAGGTGATGGACAATGGTCCAGAGATTCTCAACCCCAACTCTGGAATCTGAAGAGATATTTCGTAGGAACCCGAGGTCCCCACAAAAATGAGGTGCACATTTACTCACCTGGATATCAAGGAAAACAGTGACACATGATATACGTAGGCTTATACAATTGGAATTTTAAATACATCCACCTGCATATGCATGTCACCATACACTCACTGCTGTCCCCACTCAGCCACAGACACATCCCATACTTCGAAGTGTAGGGGAGCAGGGAGTGATCTAAATCGTGGGGCCCTCAGTTCTCTTTATCATTGTGGTGTTATGTGAGAGCAATGTAATGGAAGGGGCACACGGAATTCTCCACTTCCCGAGATCTCAGTGCCTTGCCTGTTTTGTGCAACATCTTGAAGCAGAGTTCCTCTGGATTACTAAAAGATGAGGGAGAGTGGGCTTCCCTCTCACCACCTCCACAGCCATTTCTCACGGGCATCATGAGCTGAGTTTAAAAACCACTGGATTCATGATCCATTGCTGGTAGTGCATTTACATTGTAATAGATGCTTTCTTAAGGCTGTATTTGCCAGGCGTGGTGGCTCATGCCTGTAATCCCAGCACTTTGTGAGGCTGAGGCAGGTGGATCACCTGAGGTCAAGAGTTCAAGACCAGCCTGGCCAACATGGTGAAACCCCGTCTCTACTAAAAATACAAAAATCAGCTGGGTGTGGTGGCAAGTGCCTGTAATCCCAGCTGCTTGGGAGGCTGAGGCAGGAGAATCACTTGAACCTGGGAGGCAGAGGTTGCAGTGAGCTGAGATCACGCCACTGCACTCCAGCCTAGGCGACAAGAGAGAAACTCCATCTCAAAAAAAAAAAAAAAAAAGACTATATGTACTTCTAATGCCACCCCCAAAATTCCAACTGCTTGGTGGGATGTGAGTGGTGCTGGGGAGGTAGTTTGTGGAGAAAGAAATCTCAAAGTATTTCTTAAACTCTATATGGATACAAAAGACAACCTGCCATGTTGGGAAATGTGTATGTTTGGCTTGGATAGGCCTCTAATTAACTGAAAGAGCAAATCAATGGAATCTCTGCACCTTGATGTCTAGCAAGATGGAGAATGTGCCTTGTTTTCAGATACGGTCTGACTCCTTAGCATTAGGTGAAGCCAGATGATTGGGCAGAGGGTGTTGGTGGTGTTTGTTCTCCTGTGCACCAGTCTCCTGCAGGGGCCCTCAAGAAACTCCCTAGAACTCCTGGGGCTTTCAGAGCATGAAGTGAAGCTCTCTGAACTAGTGGATCTCCAAGGTCTCATCAAGCATTAGCAGTCCAGGACTGATTGTTACTCCATCCGTAGGTGCTTGATCTACCTGCATAGCACCTACCTAGGTTAGATTAGAGTCCTCTGAGTTAGGAACTAGAGAGTTTTATTTTATGCTGGATAGGTGAAAGTTGATTATCTCCAGTGATATAGTTTGGCTCTGTGTCCCCACTCAAGTCTCATCTTAAATTGTAATTCCCACATATCAACGGAGGGACCTGGTGGGAGGTGATTAGATCATGGAGATGGTTTCCCCCATGCTGTTCTCATGATAGTGAGTTCCCATGAAATCTAATGGTTTAAAAGTGGCAGTTTCCCCTTAGCTCTCTCTGTCTCCTGCCACCATGTAAGAAGGTGCCTGCTTCCCCTTTGCCTTCTGCCATGATTGTAAGTTTCCTGAGGCCTCCCTCCCCACCCATGCAGAACTGTGAGTCAATTAAAACTCTTTCCTTTAGGGAGTCTCTCTTTGTGGCCCAGGCTGGAGTACAGTGGCGCTATCTCAGCTCACTGCAACCTCCTCCTCCCAGGTTCAAGTGATCCTCCTGCCTCAGCCTCCTGAGTAGCTGGGATTACAGGTGCCTGCCACCATGCATGGTTAATTTTTGTATTTTTTATAGAGGCAGGGTTTTGCCATGTTGGCCAGGCTGGTCTCAAACTCCTGACCTCAGGTGATCTGCCTCCCTTGGCCTCCCAAAGTGCTGGGATTACAGGCGTGAGTCACCAAGTCTGGCCTCAGGTAGTTCTTTAAAGGAGTAAGAAAACAGACTAATATATCCATCCACCTCAAACACCGGGGGACAATCATTACCAAAAACGTGAAGCATGGTGTGGGTCTTATTGTCTTGTGTATAATTCATCAAAAGAAGGATTGCATAAATTCCACCTATTATTTGAGGCCCCGATGGAGTAGAAAGTCAACAATTACCTTCCTTTGTTTTTCCTAAGAGCCTTATTTTCTGTGATAGGGAGTGAGTTATACACAATGATGCACAATGAATGACTTTCGCTAATATAAGGGATGTTTTTGAAGGATATCTGAAGAAGATAGGATACAGGAGTGTTTGGCATTTTAATCAGATGATATGTCAGATTTTGTTCCTTAAGCAATCAGTCAAGCGGAAGAAGAAAGAAAGCAAAACAAAAGCCAGTTTTTGGTAGATCGAAGAAAAATAAAATGATACTAAATATCTAGAAATACACAAACAATAGCAAAACATAGCTAGACAATTCTTTAGCCTCAAACTGTACATTGCAAGTCTGTAGTGAAGGGCATAAAATTATGCTTAAGGGAGAAAAAAATATGTGCTTTCACGTAATTGGATTCAGGAGACAATAGGACTTCCGTAAAAGACAAAGAATGAGGATGACCTGGGACAAAAGTGGAAAACATCGACAGGGCACATCCATTCAGTGACACTGCAGGTTTGTTCCTCTAAGCACAGTTTTAGCTGTACCCCACAATATCCAATATTTTATAATCGTTATTCACCTCAGAATATTGTCTAACTTCAGCTGTCATTTCCTCCTTGGGCTTTTGTTATTTTGGAAGTATGTTGCCTAATTTGAAAATAATTGGAGGTATGATATTAATCTTATTTTGTAATTGATTTCTATTTTAATTCCTTTCTGTTCTGAGAACATAATCTGTAGAACTCTCATAGCTTGCGACTTGCTTTCTGGTCAAGTATATGATCTATCCTGGTGAATTTCCCAAACACTCTTGGAAAAAATGTGTATTATATAGTTGTATTTTGTATATATGTCTTCTACAAATGTTAATTCAGGCAATGTGGTTAATAGTGTTCAATTTTTTTGTCTTAGCTGAGAAGAATGTAGAATGTTCAGGCAGTCTTCAAAGACACAGTCAAATGATGAATGAGGATAACTGGATAATTTTTCCAACAAACAAAAACACCTGCTTTTTCAACAATGCCAAACTAAACCCATATTTTTGTTACTGAGATAAGAAATAAGGATATTTGATTTAGATTATGTAAATTGACTACCAATTAAACTTCCAACTTACTTTTCCTGTTAAGTTATGGTGAGAGAATTATTCTGTACTTTATAGTTGAAAATATCTATTCTAAGGACATCAAATACTGGTACCTAAGTATCTGTATTATGCCAAACTGAAAAAAGCCAGAAACTATTTGCATAAAAATATATTTTACACTTATAACAGAGAGACATCTTATAATTCTATTACCAAGCTGCTCCTGGACCATATAAAATATGACACAATTTTCAAAACTCTTACATGATAAATTTTTTTGTTCTCTGTTGTATAAAGTAGTTAGCATAAGTACATTAACTAGACATATATTGTTAATGCTGGTCTAATACTATTGAAATATATGTTATGACAACGTCTATTTGTTATATGCTGTCCCTAATTTTGCCTCCATCTCCTCAACTTAAAGTGTTTTTCTGGCCACCAGAGAAATGCAAATCAAAACCACAATGAGATACCATCTCACACCAGTTAGAATGGCGATCATTAAAAAGTCAGGAAACAGCAGGTGCTGGAGAGGATGTAGAGAAATAGGAACACTTTTATACTGTTGGTGGGACTGTAAACTAGTTCAACCATTGTGGAAAACAGTGTGGTGATTCCTCAAGGATCTAGAACTAGAAATACCACTGGACCCAGTCATCCCATTACTGGGTATATACCCAAAGGATTATAAATCATGCTGCTGTAAAGACACATGCACATGTGTGTTTATTGCAGTGCTATTCACAATAGCAAAGACTTGGAACCAACCCAAATGTCCATCAATGACAGACTGGATTAAGAAAATGTGGCACATGTACACCATGGAATACTATGCAGCCATAAAAAAGGATGAGTTCATGTCCTTTGTAGGGACATGGATGAAGCTGGAAACCATCATTCTGAGCAAACTAAGACAGAAAACCAAACACTGCATGTTCTCACTCATAGGTGGGAATTGAACAATGAGAACACTTGGACACAGGATGGGGAACATCACACACAGGGGCCTGTATTGGGGTGGGGGGATGGGGGAGGGATAGCATTAGGAGATATGCCTAATGTAAATGACGAATTAATGGGTGCAGCACACCAACATGGCACATGTATACATATGTAACAAACCTGCATGTTGTGCACATGTACCCTAGAACTTAAAGTATAATAGTAAAAAAAAAAAAAAAAAAAAACAAAAAAAAAAAACCAGAAAAAAACAAAGTGTTTTTGTTGAATTTTATGCTTCACGAGATTTTTTTTTTTAAATGCACCTTCCCAGCACCATTTGCTGAATAGGAGGTCCTTTCCCCATTGCTTGTTTTTGGCAAGTTTGTCAAAGATCAGATGGTTATAGATGTGTGGTGTTATTTCTGAGGTCTCTGTTCTGCTCCATTGGTCTATATGTCTGTTTTGGTACCAGTACCATGCTGTTTTGGTTACTTTAGCCTTGTAATATAGTTTTAAATCACATAATGTGATGCCTCCAGCTTTGTTCTTTATGCTTAGGATTTTCTTGGCTATATGGGGTCTTCTTTGATTCCATATTAAATTTAAAATAGTTTTTTCTAATTCTGTGAAGAATGTCAATGGTAGTTTGACATAGCAAAGACATGGAACCAACTCAAATGCTCATTGATGATAGACTGGATAAAGAAAACATGGTACATGGTACATGTACACCATGGAATACTATGCAGCCATAAAAAGGAATGAGATCATGTCCTTTGCAGGGATATGGATGAAGCTGGAAGCCATCATTCTCAGCTAACTAACACAGGACCAGAAAACCAAACATGTCATGTTCTCACTCAGAAGTGGGAGTTAAACAATGAGAATACATGGACACAGAGAGGGGAACAACACACACCAGGGCCTGTTTGGGAGTAGGGGGGTAAGGCGAGGGAACTTAGAGAATGGGTCAATAGGTGCAGCAAACCACCATGGCACACATATACCTATGTAAGAAACCTGCACGTTCTGCACATATATCCCCCACCCCCATTTTTAAGAAAAAATTAAAAATATATATCTTTTGGAAAGAAGAAACACATGTAGAAATAAGTTCAATTTTTACACTTGAGTAATTGTGGTCAGGAAATTTTTTTTTTTAATTTTAAATACTTTCACTTAAGAGCCCCCTTCTAAATGTGCAGTTATTTCTAATATCATGAACTGCTACAGTCAATAAACTGTTATGAAATGACAAAAAATGCACCTTCCTTCTTGTTCAATTGCACAGTTACCGTTCTCTGATATAACCTTAGAAATGTCCAAATTGTTTGGAATTTAGAACTCTTTATTATATAGCTGCACTACATATAATTTGGTATCTTCCCCTTTCAAGCACTACTTTCCTGTTGCAGTAGCAAGTAGACTGTTTATCTCAGGGGTGCTTTGCCTAAGCGAGTCAAAATAAACTAAAATTTGATATGATGCCAAAGAGGAAGGTTTTCATGAGATCAGTCCATTTTTATGTTTTATGTGCCAATGTGCTGTCCATACAGAGAGTTCATTTTGCAAACTGTGAAATGTTGTGGACCATTTTTGGATCTTTGAGCTTCATAAGATTGCTCCAAAGTCACAAAAATCCTGCTACATTAAGAGAATAGAATATATATTTAGTCCCAAAGCATAGGTAGCTCCTATTGGATGGCTGTCTTTGCAAGCACTTGGCCTTACCTTTGGTATTAGAAGGAGAACATAGCTCAAAGGCAGTGGTATGTATGAGGAGCCCAACCTCTGTGGCCTGTTTAACAGATGCCAGCAGTATTTCTCAATGTCAGAAACTCATTCACACTGGATGGCTTTCTAATTGATTGTGACACACGAAGCATGTTTATCAGAGCCCAGCATGTTTATGCTTTGGAAATAAAAACCACGTTGCTACTAGTATTTAACCTTTATACATGACTCAGGTTATTGAAGAGGTCATTCAAGACAAAAAGAGTTTTTGTCGTAAAACCCAAATATTTAATACATTATAAGGCAATGAGTTGTAATGAAGCTTGATGGTTCCCTGCTAGGGAACTTTTGGGTATTTATAGGGTAATTTTTAAATTGTCTTGATTATTAGAGGATTGCACTGCATCTTATGCGGAGTAAGGTAGTGTCCAACAAATGCATTGAACAATGCGGCATGACAATTCAGGTGGCATTTGACATCAAAGTAAGTGAAAAACTGTTCATAATTATCAGAAGCTACAAATAAATAATTTCATGTAAAGTAAAAATATTTTCCCCACAATTTTAATATACATTGGACTTTTCCAAGATTGTAACTCTTATATAATTTGAGGGTAGATTGTACACCGTTTTGTTCATGAGTTTACCAAGAGTATTTCTCCATTTTGAAAGATTAAGTCCACAATATGCCATCCATGGTCACTGAGTTGCCCATAAAAAGTAGCTGAAGTCAGCCTGAATTGGTAACTGCTGTATTCATGATGACTCTGTGTATATATGCAAGAATCAGATATTTATAACATGTTTTTAATATAGACATGTCAGATAATTATACATTGAAGAATATATTAGTGTCCTTTTAAATTTCACTTTTGTTAGACCATGTTTTTAATGTTGTTGAAAGTCTATATTTACAAATTTATATTATTTCTCAGTTTCCTGTAAAATGTGAGCAATGCATTTTAGGAAATGGAAAAGTAACCAACTTTCCAATAGATAACTATGAACTCCAAACAACATACTTCAAATGTTGAGACAGTGTTGTATTGGACAAAAGATGGACACACAGACAGATAGAAGAAACTGAGTACACAAATGTCGTCATACAAATGTCATCAGTTGGGTTGTAGACAAAGATGCAAAGAAACAATAGGGAAAGGACTGTCTTTTCAACAAATGATGCTGAAACAATTGAGCACTTATTTGCCAAAAAAGTTATTTCACCTAAACCTCACACCATATACAAAACTTAACTCAAAATGGATCACAGATCTAAATGTAACATGTAAAATTACAATGGAAAATCTTCATGACATGAGATTAGGCAAAGATGTCTTTGATATGACACCAAAAGTACGATCTAAAAAGAAAAAAGTAATAAATTGAACTTCACCAAAATTGAAAACTTCTGCTGTGTGAAGAAATCACAAATACAATAAAAAATGTTTGCAAATCAAATGGTCTAGAAAATATGGAATACAGCAGAGATGAAAAAGGAAGGTATTACTGCTGATGGGAGCTTCCTAAGTCAAGCAATTGTGTGTGAGCTTAATGTGTGTGGGATGAAGTCTGAGATCTCCTTGCCTGAATGAGAAGCCTGTATTATAGATTGGAAGTGGGAATGGAAATGATGTTTTTAGATGACACTGATGGGTGTAGCTTTTCTTGCATGACTGTCAAATAATTATGGAGTAGAGGGGATTGAGTTAGTGTATGACCCAACCCCCTCATTTATTGCTGAGTTTACGGATGGTGACGTCTTGGTTGATAGCATTTGGCTGATTAGTGTCTGAGTGTGGTCCAGCCTCAGCCTCCTATTTCTGATACAGCAGCTTCTCCATAGTATCTGTGACTTAGCCCAAAATGTGCCCATCACCTCTCTTTTGGCCACAGTTATTGTTTTCAAGAGGTCTCAACCAGGCAATGGCTGTCTGGGGAGTCATTAAACCTGTTGAACTGATGTTCTTTCTTCAGCATAATACTACCATATGCTGATCAATAAGGCAGGTGTTGAAAAATGATACAGTTTAGCCAAACTGTGATGGGAACACACTGTAGTAGGTAGAATAATGATCTCTCAAAGATGTCTAGATCCTAATTCCCAGAATCTGTGACTATATTAGTTTACATGGCAAAGGAGAATCAGTCTTGCACATGGAACCAAGGTTGCCAATTAGCTAATCTTAAATGGGGGAAATTATCCTGGATTACCTGGGTGGGTCCAATGTAATCACAAGGGTCCTTAAAGGAAACAGTGGGAATCAGAAGAGGGAACCAGTGAGCTGGCAGCATGAGAACGAATCGGCATGATGTTGCTGCCTTTAACGATGGAAATTGGGGCCATAAGCCAAGGAGTGTAGGAAGCCTCTAAAAACTGGAAAAGGCAAGGAACTGATTCTCCTCTGGAGACTTCAGAAGGATCTGGCCCTACTGACACCTTGGATTTCGCTAAGTGAGATGCATTTGGGATTACTAACAGCCAGAACAGTAAGATAATCCATCTTTATTGTTTATGACACTCACTTTGTTGTAATTTGTTACAGCAGCAGTGGGAAACTAATAGACTACTGTATTCATCAGAATTGATTAACTTCTGAAGGGTTTAGAAATACTTTTTCTTTGTCTCTCTTTTTCCTTCCTTTCTCTTTATTTACTTCTTACATAAGCAAGAAATGCATATGGAAAAATTAGAAAATATAAACAATAATGTATTATAAAATGTATCTAAAATTCCCACACCCAGGGATGGCGAGATGTATCATTCTAGTGTTTATTGTTCCATGCTTCTTCCTGTGCTGATATAGAGATAAAAGACATACTCATGCATACATCTGCATGTTTTCACCCATGCACATTCATATCCATGCACATGAATGCATGCACATGTGCACATGCCCACACACAAGCATTCACCCTTGCAAATGTGTAAGCATTCGTACACACATACCAAAGTTGGGATCCTGGCCCCAGAATTGATTTTTAACAACTTTGGGTATTCAGAAAACCCACATGCCCCTCATATTTTGGAGATTTGCCACCTTTAGGAATGTTTAGAGGAATGTGCCCTAGCTGCTGAAAGTGCTTTAATAAGCATTTTGATTAATGATAGCATGGATGTATTATAGGTATAGCATCTCATGTAACTTGGAGGACAAAGAAGCGTTCATTTACATTATGCCATCTAAGTTCTATTACTTTGTAGTCATACTTGATAAAGAGTTTTTGTTGACTTCTGAGTTCCATTCTTTGTAGTAACCTGTGATTATGCCGGGAGAAAGCACATCAGAAACTCCATCGTGTTAACAAGGAATTATGGAGAACTTCAGGGGTTACATAAAGACACTAATTCACTTAAAATATACAGACCAGTGTTGTCTGCAGATAATTTAGAAAGGAGCTAGCCTCTACTATACAAATCAGGAATCTGTTTTTCTATGCCGAGAAAAAAGTTTTTTTAAAACTAGCAGGCCAGAATCCTGTACCAACGCCTCTCTGGGAAGCCCAGGCAATTATTTGCAACCTTGTCTTTCATTAGCATAGTGCAGAGCATTTAGGACTCATAAAAATGCCACTTAGCAGAACAATGCAAGTTCAAGTACTCTGTGAGTTGTGGCTTTTTCGTTATTATTTTTCTGTTTTAAAGACAAAAAGCTCCATTAATTTCAATTTTGTTGGATTCAATATGGTCAGTGTACATTGAGTACTCCACATTATACAGATACCTGCGAAACTGTTCTTGACCTTCAGATGTAGTTTAATGGGGAATATGACTTCCCAGATAACTGCAATATAAGGCAAATTTCCCATGACAGATAAAAGCTCTAAATGGGTTGCAAAGAGAAAGAGTGTCTCACTTATTTAAAAGCGCTGGGTGAACGGCTGCATTAAAGAGGGAACATTTAGGGTAGGTTTAAAATTCTGATAAGATTTGTCTGCCTAGGAAGGAACGTTAATAATTATTATCAGAGGCATGTGGGGTAAAATTTGGTTTTCCTGGAGAGCAGTCAAATAAAAGGAGAGCCATGTGACAAACTTGAAACGTGTTTGAAGTCCTAATCTGGAGGTCTTTGGAGGTTGGCATTTGGAAAATGCTAATCTACCTTTGTTCGGATTTGGAACATTTGTGCTTTGTGAAGAGCTCGACTTTGTGCCTGACATGGTTTGGCTCTGTTTCCCCACCTAAGCCTCATGTCAAATTGTAATCCTCATGTTGGAGGAGGGGCCTGGTGGGAGGTGATTGGATCATGGGGTCAGACTTCCCCCTTGCTGTTTTCGCGATAGTGAGTGAGGTCTGGTTGTTTAAAAGCATGTAGTACCTTCCCCTTCACTCTCTTACTCCTGCTCCGCCATGTGAAGATGTTGCCTACTTCCCCTTCACCTTCCACGATAATTGTAAGTTTCCTGGGGCCTCCCCAGCCATGCTTGCTATACAACTTGTGGAACCGTGAGTCAGTTAAACCTCTTTTCTTCATAAATTACCCAGTCTTGGGTTCTTCATAGCAATTTGAGAATGGACTAATACAGTGTCCAAGCCACTCATTAGTCTGGTACATCATTTTCCCTGACCCCTTTCCTCATGGACCCAGTCACAACATCTTTATGCCTCTGATTTTCTGTATCTGGATATAATAATTTCTTTTAAATTATGTTTTAATTTAATTTCCCTATAATCTAATTCCTTAATACATTTAGATTGTTTTAATTAAAAAAATGCTAGTTTGCACACAAAAATAAACGAAATGTTAAAGCATGATACAAATATTCTTACTGGGAAAGTGTTCATATCAGAATTTGTTAAAGGAATGTAAAACATAGAAAATATAAAGAAAATCTTTCTGAGATTTTGAACTTAGCCTTCTCAGATTCCTACTAACTGCAACCAGGTTTAGGCTCCCTTTATACCAAAACCAAACAAACTAACAACAAGAAAAGACAATACAAAAGAAAGATAGAATTTTGAAGCACTCTCAAAGACTTCAAGGAGACGTTGTTAAAGTTTCATTTTAAGAACTGTGAAGAAAAATAAAAGGAGTTTATGTTATTTAATCTGTAGAAAAGTAGCTGAGGTATTCAGTACAATATCATGGGCCAAGACTGAACTCATTCTCTGAGTGTGCATAGCTTCTAGGGCAGGAATTCAAAATGATCTGGAACTTAAAACAGCCTGAAACAGCTCTAAGCTGGCTTTTTGCAGTGCTCTGGGCAACAGTTTCCAGACCACAGTTCCCTTTCTCTCTTCTCAAATACAATACCATTATGCTTTAATGCACCAGAATGGAACATTACCTTCCATGCTTTACTCACACTGAATGTGAAAAAGAGATCATGTGAACATTTATTTTAAGTTATGAAGATACTTTGAAGATCACTTAGTGCTGGCTTTCATATTAAACAAACAAACAAACAAACAAACAAAAAACCAGGCCAGGCGCAGTGGCTCATGCCTGTAATCCCAGCACTTTGGCAGGCTGAGGCGGACTTGAGGTCAGGAGTTCGAGACCAACCTGGCCAACATGGTGAAACCCCATCTCTACTAAAAATACAAAATTAGCCGGGCTTGGTGGCGGGCACGTGTAATCCCAGCTACTCTGGAGGCTGAGGCAGGAGAATCGTTTGAACTCGGGAAAGGGAGGCTGCAGTGAGCCAAGATGGCACCACTGCACTCCAGTCTAGGCAACAAGAGCAAAACTCCATTTCCAAAAAACAAACGACAAACATCACACACACAAACACATTTACATGCAGGCGTGTACACACACGACAACAGCAAGAAAACTTTTCTCCTATTTGCTAATGTAAGTCTAATTTTTTAATCTTTTGGGAAACTGTAGGTAGAATAGAAGATAGTAACAGCCAAGGAATTACTATAGGATGTGATGAGGGTTCGTTGGTTGAAAGTGAAAGAAAATGCTCACTCTACTTCCAAGAGAGCAATTTAAGATACTATGCCTGTGTCCAAGACAATACATTTGTATTTGGTCTCTCCTGGACAGACAGAGTTCAAACTCCCATATCACTCTTCATTTTCATTGGTTGTTTTACTTTTATTTTCTATGGTTTTGGGTTTAGGCATGTTGATGCTGTGTTAAGCACAAAATGATTTATGTCAGATTGTCAGAGTAGATCATGCCCTTCTCTTGTTCTGTATACTCTGCCTTTAGTTTATTCATTTATTTTTTGCATTATTTTACATTTGCGAGCTATCAATTCCCAGATCCATATTTTCCTTTTCTTCATATTTGTCTGACATGTATTTTTTGTATCATTTTGTTTTAGCTCCATTCTTACATACAGCATATACTTAGATTTTTATTTTGATCCAAGTTGGAAGTCATTTCCTTTAGATTCTGAGTTTATCTCATTCATATTTCTTGCTCAACAGATTCACTTGGCCTTAATTTTGTTCCTTTATGTTATGTTATGGTCTCTGGAGTATTTTCTTTATTTTCCAACTTTTACTACAGAATTTGTGTTCTTTGTGTGTGCTCTTTTTGGTTATATAGACATTTAAGGCTGTGGATTAGTTTTCCTGATGACTGCCTTTATAATTTCTTTTCTTTTCTTTTTTTTTGAGGTGGAGTCTCGCTCTGTCGCCAGGGTTTCACCGTGTTAGTCAGGATGGTCTTGATCTCCTGACCTTGTGATCTGCCCATCTCGGCCTCCCAAAGTGCTGGGATATAATTTCAATAATATAATGAAACTCTATATCTTGATTTACAAACTTTAGGCAATATTTATTTACTCCTAACTCCAAAACAACTCTCCCCCTATTATAGGCGACTGGAGGTGGGAAAAAGCTGAGTTAACGATAAGTATTAAGGCATTAATTTGTGGGTGAAGGTTGTGGCATATGTCTGGATAAGTCTGGAGCATGAGGGTTTGTGGGCAAGTCTGGGGCATGAGGATGAGAAAGAAAAGTAGTGAGGAAACAAAAATGGTTATGGGCAGGGCACGGTGGCTCATGCCTGTAATCCTAGCACTTTGGGAGGCCAAGGCGTGCAGATCAACTGAGGTCAGGAGTTCGACACCAGCCTGGACAACATGGTGAAACCTCGTCTCTACTAACAAAAAAAAAAAATTAGCAGGGCTTGGTGTTGGGCTCCTGTAATTCCAGCTCCTTGGGAGGCTGAGGCAGGAGAATCACTTGAACCCGGGAAGTGGAAGTTGCAGTGAGCTGAGATCACCCTGCTGCACTCCAGCTTAGGCGATAGAGTGAGACACAGTCTCAAAAACAAACAAAAACGATAAAAGCACAATCCATTGATTGAAAAGGATGCAGCTGGGCATGTTGGAAGCACACAGGGCATGGGAGGGAGCCTGGGCCCAACCCATAGGATGATGGCCATTCTAGCCAAAGGGGCAGGGGTGGCTGGAAAGAGCTCCAGGGCGAGGTTCTAGACCCTGTCCACTTGGCCTCCATACCAAGTCCTGTGTCCCTCCCCAGGAGCAGAAGCTGAAAGAATGTGGGAACAGAGGCCCCAAAGGGCCAACCCCACCTCAGTCCACAGCAACCACTTGCTGTCACTTAGGGGAAGGGGGAGGGCGTGCCAGCAGGGGGCGTGGCCCCACACGGCCTGTCACACGCATGTGCACTGAGTCGACCAATCTGCGAGGAGCGTAGGAAGTGCTGTCGGCAGCTCTCACGAGAACTGAGTACTTGTTTTCTTTTTTGTTTTTTGTTTTTTGAGACAGTCTGGCTCTTGCCGCCCAGGCTGCAGTGCAGCGGCGCGATCTGGGCTCACTGCAACTTCCGCCTCCCGGGGTCAAGCAATCATCCTGCCTCAGCCTCCTGAGAGGACCCGTTTTCTAAGAGATCCTAGTGGTGCTGTTGTCTGCAGGTTCTTTGAGGGCGCCACATCAGGGGTCCCTCAGGTGAAGCGCTCGCGGTGGGGAGGCGGAAACGCAGGCACGAGGCCCTCTGGGAACCAGGGTGTGAAGCGCTGGGCCGCCCGCTGACCTGTGAGGAAATGCCCCTGGCGTGGTCGCCTGGGGCCTGGGTCAGGGTGAGGCCCTGAGGGTGGGCTGGGGTGGGCCAGGGCAGGGAGGGAGCTGGAGCCGCCTGGGTGATCCCTAGGGCCCAGGAGGGCTTGTGTATGTGTTGGGGGGAGGTGCGGAAGGTGGGGGGAAGTGGGGGTGGGGCGAGGGTGTTGTTGGGGACAGTCTGAGTGGGGCCCTCCTGCCCAGCCTCCCGTCAGGACAGGACACTTGGGGTCATCAGGGGTCCCCTGTGCATCCAGGCGGGTGAGTGACAGTGCAGCCCCTGACATTACTCTGGAGGTGGCTGGGGAGATCCTGTGTCACCCGGCGGCCCTCCCAGCCACACGGGGTCGCTGGGGGACCCAGAGGTAGGGCTGAGTTCTGTCCCAAAGGTGCGGCGAGGATCCCGCAGACGCCGTGGAGTTCAGGTGTGAGGGGCAGCTGTGAGCTCTGCAGCCAGCCCCGGGGACGGGCTGGACGGGCTGGACGGGCCAGGACAGGAGGGGACACTGGCATCTTTTCGGTCCCCTCCTGCTCCCACAGGAGACCCAGGGCGTGCCAGCCCCACCCTTCTTGAACCTGTGATCCCAATGGCTTTCCTTTCCGATGCCAGGGTTCCTTTGCTTCCTTAGTGTGCCTTTGCCCTCATCAGGTTCAGGGATCACCTGTAGCTTCCCAGGACAGCCAGCCACGGATCCTGTGGGCAGGAGGGCTGCCAAGGCCCAGTTGGAGGCTCAATTTATGGCGGCCCAGGGGAAGGAGCATGCAGGTAAATAGAGCCCAAGGTGACCCGGAAGAAAGTGCACACCCAAGAGGACGGTCTGTCTGCTTTCTGCGCTGGGGGCACAGGGGTAGCCCAAGGACCCGGGCCCCTTCGTGGCTTTGGAGTCCATCGTGCACGTGCTAAGATGCCCCAGGTTTTCAAAGCAGGCTCAAGGGCCTTAGGCTTCCCATGAAAGGCTCCCCTCATAGCGGGGTTACAGATGCTCCCAGAGCAGCTCTTCTCCATGAGTGCAGTCATGACATCCAAGGGGTCTGACGTGTAGTACGTTGTTTACTGGGACTTGAACCCGAAGGGCTTCCAAAAGTGCCTTGATAAAATGGTCAGAAGCCGGTGATTCCATGTACAGCTCTGCTTTAAAGCCTTAAATGGCAAAAAAGCAAAAAAAAAAAAAAAAAAAGTCTACAACTAGTACATTTCTCCACGAAAAAAGTCCACAACAGTGTCTTCCTCTAAAAAAGGTTTGTCTTTTAAATTTTAATGCAGGAAAGGATCCAGTCAGTGACAAATGTGAGGAAAGAAACCCTTTTACAGAAACAAGGGAGGAAGATGTAACTGATGAGCATGGGGAAAGAGAACCTTTTGCTGAAAAAGACGAGCACAGGGGGTAAAGTGTTTAAGTCACTTTTGCCTGTCGGATAGGGTCTTTTAGGAAAAGTCACCTTTGGACCATGTCATCACTGTTCTATTCTGTGCAGAACATTTCACATAAGACATTTCTTTTCCCAACAAACATGGCATTTTGTGTAGTATTATGCTAAAATTTTGATGTAACTTTTTTTACAGGGCTAATACCAAGAAGCCAGAAGATACTGCAGGTATATTTTAGGAGTTATCTGTCGTTTATGAAAATTGTTTTCAATCATGCAACTGTTGCAGTAAGTTATATGAATCAGTGGATGACAAGACTGTCTTAAATGGCTTATCATATGTAGCATTTAACATACGTATTTAATGTAATCTGTTTGATAAATTTTTCTTACCTCTTTGATTGTTGATGTGGAATGTGAGAATGCTTCTAATAATGGTGAAGCGAGGTGGATGGCTTTTCTTTCATACACGTGGAAATTTAATTGTTTGGAGAATATTAGAGGACATTGGAGGAGAAACAGCTCTATTCGTTCCTTTTAGTGTACGCAGATTAAGTCATATATCAGGTTTTTTGGGGGTGCATGTGCAGGTGTGTTATATAGATAAATTGCATGTCACAGGGTTTTGGTATACAGATTATTTTGTCACCCAGGTTATAAGCATAGTACCTGATGGGTGGTTTTTGATCCTCACCCTCCTCCTACCCTCCACTCTCAAGTAGGCCCAGTTGTCTGTTGGTCCCTTCTTCCTGTCCATATGTACTCAGAGTTTTTAATATGAGTTTTTCATGTTCTTAATTTAGCTATTCTATTGTCACAGCTTTCTGATTTTGTTTTCTTTGAAGTACAAGAGAAAATTGAATTCTCTAAAATCATTTTCTATTATTATTCCAGTAATAAACTGTGTAGTACAAAAGTAAGGACAACTTTTCTATCTAGTGAGAAACAAGTAATTGGATCCAAAAACTCATAAACTTTATATTGCTGTGTGAAATATTAGTTGCACTGTTATAGGGACCATATTTTCAAAAAAGTTTGAGAAAATTTCTGTAAAGATGATGGAGACAATACTCTTATTTTTGAAAAGCTCAATTCAGTTTTCAGCTCTTCGATAGCGATGATTCATACAAGCAGTATATTTGGAAAGCTTTGCTCTGCTTGGTGACAAAGTGCCGGTTTTGTGAGCTGCCTAATACATTGGGCGTTATAGATGGAGACTGTATGTAAAAAATATTTGCATTATGGTACAAATCTTTTATGATTGCTGAAAACTGTTTTTAGCAATTGATGGTAGGTCTCTGATGTGAAATCATGTTTAGGAAAGCATTCCTTGCAGTATTACAGTTTTCTGAAACACAGCACTATGGGCACAAATGTCATATAAAAAACTGCAAGAAAATATTTTAAAAGTGTTTTTGAGTGTATTTCTTTACCTAAACCTAAATTTTCATACTCATGGCCATGGCTTCTTTTATTAAAATACAGTTAATAGCATCAATCACTAGATTGCTTAAAAATGCTTTTCTTACTGTGTATTAACTTATTTCTACCCTTTGGATGGTTTTATTATATGATACTTTTTTGTGTGCTTTACATAATGAGTTGTGCAGTATTTCATGGAAACATCTCCTTTGAATTGTAGGACATTTTGTAAATGTAGAAATTAAAGTCTGTGCTTATAACCCTTTCTGCACATTTAAAAAATAGAAACTTTTAATTATTTGCTTTTTTTCATCATCCGTCAATTAAGTGATTTTCAGTTATACAAATTGGAATTGAAATACGTATATTAATACCTGAAATGTTTTACAGAAAATAAGTGAGTAAATCTTGCTTTTTGAAATGATTTTTGAATTTTATATTTTAAATATCCTTCTTGTATTGCTGAACCATAATGTCCCATATTGATGTCAGTATATGCAAATAAACTACTTTTCAACATTAACTTTTAATCCATTTTCATTTACTATCTAACTGACATTAAAGAGGATCTTACTGCAAAAAGAAAAAGGATGAAAATGGATAAAGCTTGCAGCAAAACAAAGAACAAAAGTAAAAGTGCTTTGAGAAAAAAACAACTTAAAAGGTATGACTGTTGGCTTTCTCGCGTAATGATATTTATATCATTTCTTTGTATTCGTTGGTGCAAATAATTTCAAAAACTACCCTGTACATATTGGCATCTCTAGTGAACAACATATTTTACTTGATTGTTCTCTAAGCAGGTAAGTTTCTTTAGTTTTATAACCTCAGTTTAACAGAATCAAGAGATATTACCTAGAAGCCAATGAAGATAACCTCTTTTTGCCTTCCAGATAAAAATAGTCTTCCTGTAAAATTAATGTTTATCCATTTCTAGAAATATGGTAGCTGCATATAAGATAAATGTTCTCAATGTTTAGTCTGTAGATCCTTAACGATACTCAATTATGTAGAAAGGGATAACCTTATGTTGTAAATAAGTTATCTCTTTTAGTTAAATTGTTTTCACTGTTTCTTTTACAAAACCATTGGTGTGCCAAAGTGGAGAAATAGTTAAGTGAAGCATTTCTTCTGGGAAATCTTACGGGATGAATGGCTATGATAGTCTTGAACCTACTTATGAGAACCCATATGTTATTCAGTAAAAGGAAATGAAAAGTAAACTGCTCTTAGAGAAAATGAATGTTTCTGGGAAACTTATAGTGCAGTAAACCCTCCTTTGTCTTCAGCAGGTAAAGAATATAAGATAGCTGCTCTAGTAGTCAGGAAGGAAGGAATCCTTTCAGAATGAGAGCAACTCATTTCACCTTTTTCCAAAAAGAAGATTTCAGCTACTATTACTCCCTTGCTACTTTATAGGATAAATTATGTCAAGTCAGTTTGGGTTTGAATAGGATTAATTTTTCATCTCTCTATGAAGTTTGACCGTGTTACTTATTATGTGTTACAGGCAGAAACGTGATTATATACATTCTCTGAAGTTGCTGAATGTCCTTGAAGAATACATCACAGATGAGCAGAAAGAAGAAGAAGAAGAAGAGGGAGAAGAAGAAGAACTAATTGTTGGTATCAGGCTTAGCTTTATGTTTAACCTGTTGTATCAATGTCTCAGGGAGTAATTGTTCATGCAGAAATTCAGCAAAGAAGGAAGAGTGCATGAGCCCAGAGAGGGGGCCCGTTAGTGGACTCATGTACCAGGGGAATATAATTGCCATGCAGCATTAGGGGTCCAACTGAAGTCAGCATCATAACGATGAAGAAATGGAAGTGAGCCCAGTTGGAGTATTTGTGTAAGAGCAGCTGTAGGGTTGGAATTTCCTGGGTTGGGGTCTAGCCGAGAAGATTGACAGAGGGAGAGTTGGGCAGGGAATAGATGCAGGGATGAGGATAGATGACTGGCTGTGGAATTTCAGCTGGGACTGAGTTACCTGAGCACATGGGGTGGGCAATGGGCAGTAAACAGTGCTCCATTCAGTGGGTGTCAGGTCCCAACAGACTCCTGAGCTGTAGTACTGAAGTGAGTGACCTACAATGGCAGGGAGGTAGTGGCTGTATGTTGGGAAGATGGAGAAACAGCTGACTACAGTGGTTCAAGGGCTGGGACTATGCAGCCACACTGCTTGGGATCCAACTCCAGCTTGACCGTTGCTAGCTCGGAAACCATGGAAAAATTATTTATCTCTGTGCTAGCTCGGAAACCGTGGAAAAATTATTTATCTCAGCTTGACCATTGCTAGCTCAGAAACCACGGGCAAATTATCTACGAAAGGAGACATGGTAAGAGTACCTACGTCAGAGTTGTTGGAGGATCAAAAGGTTTCTATGTAACGGGTTTATTTAAGTTTTTCAGGATGTGATCTGACCCATGGTTGCTCCTTATCATTGCTATTATTAATATTACGTAGGTGTTGCAGTCATTGGGAATGACAAAATCCAGGGGATGACTGTGCGAGTGAGTGCCACGTAGAGGAGAGGAGAACACTGTTGTTGGAGATTAAGTCAAGGTGCAGAAAGGCCATCATTATTGGGTGGTTCATCTATGTGCCTATTGAAATGACCAAGATTTAATACATGCTTAAAATCCTAGAAAGAATGTTTCTTAGTTAATTTCTGTATAGATCTTACCTATCTGTGGTCAACAAATTGTAGGAAGGTTCATCAAATATTCTTCATTGGAAATCAAGAAATTAGGACATACGTGTTGAATATGTGAAAGTAAGAAAATTATTTACTTAATGACTGATGAAAAAGGTTAATACATCATTTTTAGCATGTGATTGGCGAACACGATTGTTTAAAATTGGTCCTAAATGTTGTCTAAAAGAAAGTGTTCAGAAGTATTGATTTAAAGAGTATTCCTTTAAAGCTAATGGAGAATTGTGTTTTGTAAGTATTAAAATTTACCCAATTTTTATCACTATTTTGTTGTGGGATTCTAGAAAATATTTCAAGAACAACAGAAGAGGTGGCAGCAATATAGAAGTGTTAGGAGAGAGAGGCTGAAAGAGATGAAGCTGCTACGTGACCAATTCTTAAAGGTCTGTTCTATTTGGTAACATAATACATTATAAAATACACCACGTGCATAATAGAAGAAAGTCTGCTTGTTTCTGAATGTATGGAAAGACATTTTGGTTATACATTTTAAATTACTTACCATTTTCACTTTGAATGTATTGTTCCAGATATAATAGTATTGGTAAATGTATTTTTAGGATTCATGAATAGTTTGTAGGAGTTATTTAGAACAGGAAAAGGTAAAGTGGAAATTTTACCTAGAAATATACATCTTATGTATAAAATTGACACTTTATTAACACATTAACTTATTTATGCCAGAGGTTGCAAATTGTTTTTGTGTATGAAAAATCAGACCTTGGCAATGACCTTGAGCAATAGGATATACATGATTCCCACAAGGTTAGCGTTCCTATATGGAACACTAGGCATAAATGGGTTTTAATGAAGATACTATTTTCAGTTTTCAGAACATCAATGACAGATCTATGGTGGAAGGCAGGAAGTCCATAAATCCTTTCTGGATATCTTTTTTACTTGTGTTGTTTCAAGAGTTTTAGTTAAATAGGAAGTAGGCAAGTGTAACTACTGAGTGTCTCTTTTATTTCCTGCTGTAATACAGGAGCGTTTTAATGGCATATTCACTCACAAAATTATTAGTAATTGTTTTACATGACAATTTGTAATCATAAGAGATGGTTCAGATGTATAACAGAATGGGAAAGCCAGCAGATTATTAACACGTTGTGAATTGTGAATTATCTGCTGTCGTATAGCACGTTAGCAAATTATCATCAGACAATAACCTCTTCTTCATGTAGATGTAGATAATTTAGGAAGCAATGGAATTCTTTTTTGGAAGGCCAGGTATTCTTTTTAATAATCTTGTGAAAAGACATGTTCATATGTCACTCCTCTACACTAACTGAGATGTGTTAAATAAACTGAGAAAAGAGTTTGAAAATAAAATTTTCAAGCAACTTGAGGATGATCTATACACAGTTATTTAAATAGAAGTTACAAGTAGAGAACATGTTGCTATAATGCTCCCCAGATACCATCTATTAATTGATAGGAACATGAAACTAGAAGTTTTCCTGTCAGTATTAATGTTCCATGTTACCACTTACGGTAGGAACTTTGCTATCGTCTTAGACTCTTCTGAGTCCATTATCCTTCCCATGCAGTTATCATGAGACAAGTTTTACCTCTGCAATGGTCCTTTAATTTCTTTCTTTAAATTCCCACTGCGGCTGCCCTAGTTCAAGACCTCATTCTTCCTTGCTTGTACTATTAAACTCTTTTCTGAGTTCTCTCTTCTCTTCTGAGCCATCCTTCACTGATCGACAATATTACCTTCCTACAACCCTCCCCTTCCTAAAATGCTTCCTAACCCTTCGCTCTTCCCAGCCTGTCAGTGGTGCCCCGTCTCAGTTCTTAGATGTTCAGAGACTCCCCTTTACATGACCCCCTCTTAGGCTTGTTTTGCCGCTGTCTGTCTTTCCTCCCACTTCTCCAGGCTGACCGCCTTCCCTGAAGGAACTCACTGTTACTCCCATGCTTTGCTCATGCTCTTCCCTCACAATGCTTTTAAAATCTTTTTTTTTGACTGATTGAAACCTTTTGCCAACTAAATCAACATCAGTCTCCATTTTTGGCTACATGTCTGAGTGAGTTGCCCTTCCATAGCAGTTACACGAGTTTTGTATTCCTGTTTTTTAAATTTGTGCATTTGCTCATGTCACAGGAATATGGAAGATTGTGTATTCATTTTTTATGTCTTCCTCAACATTAACATACAACATTTTAGGGAGTAGGAACTGTTGAACTATTTGTTGAGTAAAGAGTATATATTTCAAACATAGTTACATTTTCTCTAACTTGATGAGGTCATATCACCGACCATTTTATCCCTTCAGTGGAAACCATGTTACGTAGACTCTTGCTGATAATATATGGGTCACTACCTGCTGAAAAAATATAATATTTCATGATATAAGTCTGCCCGTCTTTTTCTGTCTTTGCTCCATCTTGACCTTAAGATATTCTTCAACCCATTGTATTTAAGCAAAGTACATGACTGTTGGACCTGCTAAAAAAATATGTCACTGAAATCTGGCATTAAAAAATTTAAGTGGGTATTTGGAGCTCCATGTATTGATTATAGTTTGTTCTATTTGAAATGAATAGCCAGCATCCTTTGAATATTAAAAGCTGTTTCCTTTTGACATTTAATTAACTCTGTTTAAAATGCGAGATGTAAAGTGGTGGTTTGTCAGTGAACTAGACTTTTTCTTTTAGACTCTTGAGAACTTTGAAGACCTTTGTGACAGAGTTTTTTCTGATGAAGACAGTGAACTTGACAACTAGACATGTTTTTAAATAAAATTGTGTCGGAGACTGTAAGTAGTGCATATTTAATATTAAAAACTCAGGATTGATGTAAGCACTGGAATATTTTATTTGCAGAAATGTGTATCACAGTTACTTAAATTTTTTTTTTGAAACAGCTTTTGGAAGAGTTGGCACTTACTCAGTTGTCTCTTCAACCTCTGTTATTCTGATGACTGAAGAAAGAACTTGAACCTATGTTATATGATACAAGCACAACTTGAGCTACAGTAAACTACATGACAGTGTTTTGATAATTGTTATATAAATCAGTATAGCTCCTCTGTCATTTGTCTGTTACATGCCAGACCTCGTTTCTATGATCTGTTGAATGAACCCTAGACACTTCTGTGAGAAAGCAGCAATTGCACAGTTATGTACACGGTCAATTAAATTTTAACATTAAAGATAATTTAGATTTCATTTTGCCTCTGTGGATCTGTATCAGTTCCAAAAGTGTAGAAAGCACGGGCATAGAAAAGTACATTTTTCTCTAATAAAAGAAGACAAAGCCTGCCAGGTGCGGTGGCTCATGCCTGTAATCCCAGCACTTTGGGAGGCTGAGGCAGGTGGATCACTTGAGGTCAGGAATTTGAGACCAACTTGAACAACATGGTGAAGCCCCATCTCTACTAAAAATATAAAAATTACCTGGGCGTGGTGGCACACACCTGTAGTTCCAGCTACTCAGGAGACTGAGGGAGGAGGATCGCTTGAACCCGGGAGTCGGAGGTTGCAGTGAGCCAAGATTGTGCCACTGTACTTCAACCTGGGCAACAGAGCAAGACTCTGTCTCAGAAACCAAGAAGAAGACAAAAGCTATCTTAACTGTGCATTCTTTTGTATTTACTCATTAGGATAAAGAGGCAATTCCAATGAAAGCAGGACTTCAAACAGTAGATATACTCTATGGCCGTATCAAAATTATTAAGAGCACCTTACTGTCTGTGTTCTTGAAAAAAAATTATACTACTGTAAATGATTAAGGCAACTGAGCAAGATATATTAATGTCAGTGCTGAGCCACTGGTTTGTGGGTTTGTCATTTCCACAGATATCAAAATGCCATGTAGTTTGTTTTGGTCCACCATTCAATGATACCTCCCCTCAGCACTGAATGAAAGTATTTTATTAACATTTATGTATGCTTACAATTATTTCACATCTGTGGCAAGGTGAATTATGTAGAGTGCTTTGTTTATTCAGTTTAATATTCATGGATTATGTGGAAGTGTAAGTATATGTACATCTAAAAACTTGAATGATGAATTCGCCTACCTTTCCTTTTTTTAATGTGCAGTTTTCACATGTAACAACATATAACAACATGTAAAAACGATTTTTACATACATGTAAAAACGATTTTTACATGCATGTAAAAACGATTTTTACATGCATGTAAAAACGTTTTGCATGTAACAACATGTTAAAAGATTACATGTTTTTATATGTAAGATTCCTTTTTACATGTAAATTTTACATGTAACAACATGTAAGAAAATGTTCATTTGGAAACACTTTATTTTGTAAATATGAAATTCAGAATATATTTGGAGTAAGCGAAGTAAATGTAGTCTTTTGCCAGGTTTCTGAAATTCCATTCATGAATCCTTCAAAACACAATACTCCACTGGGAGGAGAGGAGTGACTTCCTCTCATTTTTCCTTGTGCTTTTTATGTTAATTGGCCCCTATATACCACTCATCTTTTCTAGGTTTTCCAAGTTTAAGAAAAAAAAAAAACAATGTCATTCAGATTGTGTTTTTCTGCCTGCAGTCACTTATACAGCTATAAGCGAGTCCCTATGGGGAGCATTTCATTCCTAAAGTTTGCATTTTCATAAAGGATTTTCCTTTTCCCAAAGCGTGTGTTGGTAGTACTAAGTACTATTAAGTACTACTTCAGGTTTCTAAGAAGATCCTTATTTGAGATTTCTTTCAGTAGTTACAGAGGCAAAGTAAGCACTGCAGAGGTCCATGTGCGAGTTCTGTTGTACATACTGGGCTATCTGACTACTATTTACTCTATAGTGGAAGGACAAGAAAGAGGCCACAAGGTACTTAATGATGGAACAGTTGATATTTATGCCACCCCTTACTACCTCAAATGAGTAACTGTGTACTTGAAGTCATATTATTTTTGGAGACCAGGTGTCGCTCTGGCCCAGCCAGAGTGGTACGATCATAGCTCATTGCAACCTTGACCTTCTGGGCTCAGGCGATCCTCTCATCTCAGCCTTCAGAGTGGCTGGTACCACAGGTGTGTGCACCACACCCGACTTATATATATATGTATAAAATATATATAAAATATATAGTATAATTATATAATATATAATACAAATTATACACACACACACACACACACACACTTTTTTCTTTCTAGAGATGCAGTCTCCCTGTGTTGCCCAGGCCAATCTCAAATTCCTGGCTTCAAGTGATATATTTCCACCTCAGCTTCCCAAATTGCTGGGATTACAGGCGTGAGCCACCGAGCCTGGCTGCATTATCTCACTTTTATATGGAATCTAAAACAGCTGAACTCACAGAAACAGAGAATAGAATGATGGTTACCAGGAGCTGGGGGAGGTGGAAGGTTGGGAATATGTTGGCCAAAGGGTACAAGATTTCAGTTAGGAGGAGTAAGTTCAAGAGCTCTATTGTAAAACACTGTGTCAACAGATGATGATAATACTGGATTTTTAAAGATTGCTAAGAGGGTCGATTTTAAGAGTTCTCACCACAAAGAAAATTATACTTAAGTGAAGTAATGCAAATGTCAACTAGCTTGACGTAGCTATTTCACAATATATACATATTTCAAAGCAACCTATTGTAGACAGTATATACCATTTAAATTTGTCAATTAAAATAAGTTAGTAAAATGTTTATAATTAAAAATAAAAACTTACACTTATTGCCCTGCAGTTCTGCAGTTTCATGTAAAGTCTGGAATGAGTGTCTTTGGGTTAAAAATCTAGATGGCAGTGGGGCAGTGTCCCTTCTGAGGGTTGTAAGGGAGGACCTGTTCTCTTGCATTTTTTGGATTCTGAAAGCTCCCTCCATTCCTTGTCTCATGGCCTCTTTCTTCGTCTTAAAAGCCAGGATTTTTGGGATCAGATCCTTCTCATGTGGCTGTCTGGTTCCTTCCTCCTGCCTTTCTCACACTTAGAAAGACCCTTGGGATTCCACTGGACTCCCCTAGAGATAACCCAGGATAATATCCATGTTGCAGGTCAACTGATTGGTACCTGTCATTAGCACCTTCCAGTTCATTTCCTCTCTTGCCTTGTCGTCTCACACGTTCACAGGTTCCAGGGATGAGTTCCTGGACATCTTTGGAGGGTACTTATTTTGCCTACCAAATACACCCTTTCTTTAAATGCACCTCATCTTAAAAATAGCATTGTTTTAGGCAGGCACAGTAGCTCATGCCTGCAATCCAGCGCTTTGGGAGGCCGAGATGGGAGAATCACTTGAGGCCAGGAGTTTGAGACCACTCTGGCCAGCATAGCAAGATCCCATCTCTACAAAATAATTTTTAAAATGGCACCATTATAAAGAGGGAGGTAGGATGGATTCCATCCTGGTCTCAGCCATTGTTCAAAGGTGTTGACTTGCATAAACTGAAAAGCCACAGTGACAATAAAAAGCTCATCCCTTGCTACCCGCAAGGAGAAACGCCGGCTCCCATAAGCAAATGGCGTGACTGTAAGTCTTTGTGTGTGTATCCGTGGGCTGGGAAACGGGTTCGTTGAGTTAATGGAGGCTTTGAATTCTGTACTCTCTTCCACCTGGCTGCAAATTATATACAATGGTTCAAGGGATCCTCTCACTTCAGGCCTCCTGAGTACCTGGGAATACGGGCGTGTGCCACCATGCTGGCTAATATTTTTGTGTGTTTTGTAAAGACATAGTCTCGCTGCATTGCCCAGGCTGTTCTTGAACTCCTGGTCTCAAGTGATCCTTCTGCCTCAGCCTCCCAAAATGCTGGTATTACAGGCATGAGCCACTGCATCCAGCTGACCTATGCGCTTTGTTTTTTATTTGATTATTTCATTTAATTTTAATTTTAATTTTTATTATGAGACAGGGTCTTGCTCTGTCACCCAGGCTGGAGGGCAGTGGCACAATCATAGCTCACTGCAACCTCTGCCCCCGGCCTCAAGTGATCCTCCCATCTCTGCTTCATGAGTAGCTAGGACCACAGGCACACGTCACCATGACCAGCTAATGTCTGTATCTTTAGTAGAGAAGAGGTTTGCCATGTTGAAATAGACTCTCTTTATTTAAAACATATGTCTATCTATCCCTGAGTACAGTTTAAAAACATCATTTTTTGTTATTTGAATTTGTAAGAGTCTTATGTGTAAATAGAAAAGAAAATCTTATGATAAAATTAATCATAATTAAAATTAAAATTATTGCATAATTAATATATTAATATATTTGCTTAACAAAATGTTAATATTCTCTTAAAATATCATTACTGACACATAATCCACAAAATCCTACCTTGGATTTTATTACATAGTTTAGAAGTTTTATTGCTTATTCTAATTTTTGTAGTACCATAAATGAATTTTAACATCTCTAAGCACAGGAGAAGATCATATACGTCATTGCCCTTACCTTACAGCTAATAAATGATTGATCATTTCAGAAACCAGGCATTTGAAGCTGTGTGAACATGAACCATTCATCATTACAGATGCCCCTGATCACATAGATACATGGTATCCAGCAATTGCAACTTACAAAGTGTATCAGTCCAAGATCTGATAGGTTCTGCAAATTTAGATGACTCATTTTCCAATATTTTCAAGTTGCAGCCCCATGTTTTCATACATGTCATTTCTGATTACCCATTAAGCATGTTCTGGTAAATTGTTTCTCTCGACTGCTCATGCAGTGTTTTGAACTGGTGCCATAGTAGATTTATTTTCTTCCCTTCAGTATAGACAGATACATGTGCTTATTTCTAAACCTCATCAGCTGCCACTAAGGACCAGGAAGCAAAATCTAAGTGACTGAAAGCGGTTTCAAGTTATTCTTTGATTGGCTTTTGGAGTGAGTTTGATGCAATCTCCTCGCTTTTCTAGCCAAGGTGATTTGGCCAAGTTATCTGTCCTCAACCATTCCCGTTTGGGCTGTAATGCTGTTTTGCCAAACACGGAAACACTAATGTAGATAGCTCACAATTACAGTTTCCAGAAATTTTTTTCACACAGGGAAGTTTTCTTAATGTATAAATCTTTTTTTTTTTTTTCTAAATCCACAAACAAGATTGAATAATATATCACATATACATTTTAATACATATTGTAAATATTTGCATATGAATATATACAATATATGATTATTGTAAACCATTTTATTTTCCTTGCATTTCTTAAAATCAAAGCCAATGAAAAACATTTTAAGTACAATCATATAATTTACTGATAAAAGAAAATTATTTTCCCCTCTTCTATAAATTTACAGAGCCTGGGATTTTCATCAAATAAATTTTGGATACCTTATAGCACTAGCATAGTCCTTTTTTAAAACATGTTTTTGGAATTTAGCTATTATTTTGAGTAGAGACAGCATCTCACCATGTTGCCTAGGCTGGTTTCCAAGTCCTGGCTCCAGTGATTCTCCCACTTCGGCCTCCCAAATTGCTGGGACTACAAGGAATGAGCCACTGTGTTGGCCCAGCATAGTCCTTTGAAAAAAAAAAAAAAAAAAAAAAAAAAAAAAAAGGCCACTGTAAATATTTGCTGAGCTATTGAGTGAGTGGATGGATTAACAAATGAATTAACCAATGAAGTGGTGTCTGAACTTAGGAGAAATTCTTTTTTTTTTTTTTTTAAGGAACATTAGTTAAAATGTACTAAACAGCTCCATGCAACTTCTCCAGAATGATGGACATTGCCCTATAGACATATATGAAAAATGCATATGTTTATTTATAACAGATATATAACTTTTTTTATTACTGTATTCACTTTATGTTGCACTTTTTTTTTCTACAAATGACTACAAAAGCCTGTTCGTTATAATACAATTTCTATAGGCACTTAAACAAACGAAATACCTCCATCCTTATTTGTGTTCAAAATTTGAAAGTTGCTATTTTGGGGTCATTTTTAACTATGTTCATATCTCTGTTTCTGAATTTGACTTGGTAATGCTTTCTTATTTTTTAAATTTATTTAATTTTTTTTCTTTACATAGGTTATTGGGGAGCAGGTGGCGTTTGGTCACATGGTATTTGGTAACACAGGAAAGTTCTTTAGTGGTGATTTGTGAAATTTTGGTGCACTCATCACTCGAGCAGTATACACTGAACCCTATTCGTAGTCTTTTATCCCTCACCCTCTTTTCACCCTTTCCCCCCTAAGTCCCCAAAGTCCATTGTGTCGTTCTTTTGCCTTTGTATCCTCATAACTTAGCTCCCACTTACGAGTGAGAACACATGATGTTTGGTTTTCCATTCCTGAGTTACTTCACTTAGAATAATAGTCTGCAGTCTCATCGAGGTCACTGCAAATGCCATTAACTCCTTCCTTTTTATGGCTGAGTAGTTTTCCACTGTGTATATATACACCACAGTTTCTTTATCCACTCATTGATTGATGGGCTTTAGGGTTGGTTCCATGATTTTGCAATTGCGAATTGTGCTGCTATAAACATGCGTGTGCAAATATCTTTTTCGTATAGTGATTTCTTTTCCTCTGGGTAGATTCCCAGTAGTGGGATTGCTCGATCAAACGCTAGTTCTACTTTTAGTTCTTCAAGGAATCTCCACACTGTAATGCTCTTTTAAAATATGTGCTTTTGATTTCTTGCTTGTATATTTTTGTATTTGGAAATTGATTTAGAAAGTATATATAATCCATAGAGACCTCAGCCCATTTTTAATGATTCATGTTACAAACACTCCAATAGCTTCCTGTGGGTTCGGCATGGCAGGAAGTACAGGTGAAAGAAGACAAATAAGACAGAACTGGTATTCTGGAACTTGAGAAAATGAAGAACGCTGGCAATCACAATGCAGTGTGAGAAGTGTTATGAGAAATGCATTTGCGGGACCCCTCGGGGCACATGTCTGTCTCCTAGTGCAGCCCAGGAGGTATTGTCATGGAAGGCATCCCTCTTAAATCATCTCCCAGAGGATGGCATCTGATGAGGTAGGACGCATATTCCAGGCAAAGGAAGCAAATGCACTGGGTTATTAAAGTATTGCAAATAACTCCTGCACACTTCTGGGACAAGTATAAATTGGTACAAATCCTCCTAGGAGAAATATTTGGTAACATCTGCCAATATTAAAATGTATTAATGATCAGATATGGGACCCAGCTCTCCCAGCTGTTCCATTTTTGAGAACGCTTCCTGCAGAGACACTTGCACATGGGTGACGTGGCAGATGCAACGTTTTGTTCACAGCAGCCCTAGCCTTCGCACAGAGTTACAAACACCCTGGATCTTCCTCAGGAGAGGAAGGATTCAATAAAATACTGTGTGTCCAAATGGTGGGAATGCCATGACAATCAAATGATAAGGAAGATTTTCTGAGATATGATGTTAGGTGAAAAAAGTGGGTTGTAAATGGATGTGTATGATATACCATATATTATGTGAATAAGGGAAAATATATATATGCCTTTACTTGTTTCTTGTAAATGTATAAAGTCATATCAACGTGTATGTAAGAAGCTGACAAAAATATTTGTCCCAGTGTGTGGTGTTGTTATATGGGACTAGATGCAGGCCTCATTGGGGTGAAGGATGAGAGGGAGAGAGTGGTCCAAGAAACAGCTACAGACCTTCTCCAAGCTTCCACAGTCATCAGATCATGGCCCATCCTGAGTTCATCCCAACTCCTAGACATTTCTCCCTGCCCCACAGTAGAATATCTTGTATATATACAGATGCGCGCACACACACACACACACACACACACACATTCATGTGCCTGGCTTATGGCCCAAATAAGATCCATGCATAACAATTAAAGGTAAAATTTTTCTTTTAAATATGTACTTTGTCAAACTCCTGCAGCAATTATAAAAGCCTTAAATTATGAATGGAGTAAAGGAGGTTTGTTATTATTATCAAACTCTCCTAGACACAATTATATTTTTATTATGATTTTTCTTTTAACTCATAGTGATCTTTGTGTGTCTTTTTACATTTTTAAATATACAGGGCCATTGAAGGTTTTCTTTTGGTATTAACTTTTTAATTTTTGTATTATATTTAGAAAACTTCAGATTCTTTGAAATTTGAGAAGACATACTTTATGTCAAGTGGGTAACCAAGTTTTAGGAAATTTTCTGGAATGCTTGAAAAGGTTGTGTGTTCTCCAATTATTTGGTGCAGTTTTCTATATATGTCCATTACAAGGAGCTTATTAAACTATTAAATCTTTTATATTTATATTAGTTTGGTCTCTATGCCAGTCATAGACCATTCTCACAGCTGGTGAGAATATGCTGAATTATCCCAGTATGATGGTGGATTTGTTCATTTCTATTTTTATTCTGTTAATTTTTCTTTTATGTATATTATATATAAAGCCATTTAATTAGATGCATATAGATTTAAATTGTTATAGCTATCTGAGAACTTAACAGATTTTCCCATAGGGATAACTGTTTTACCCATAAGAATGACTTTTGCATTAATATTTAATTAATCTGATGTTGATACAATTAAGCCTTTTTCCTTAGGTTAATACATATATGGTATTTTGTTTTCCATCTTCTTTTCAAACCTTTTGTGCCTTTATCTTTTCTTTATAGAGTTTAATCTGTTTGTATCCATTGTGTTTATGGATGCATTTCTATCATCTTATATTGTACTTTCTATTAGTATACTTGCTGTTCATATCACTTTTATTCTATCTTGTTTGTGTTTGTTTTATTTTAGCTTGATTAGTACCATTTTATTTTGTCCTTTATTGGGTCAGAAGTTACATCCTCTAATTTTATTCTTTTATTGGATATTATAGAAATATTAAAATATATATTTTTGAAGTGTGTACACAAAGGAAGTGAATGAGTAACCCGACTCTTCTTCAGAACAATATAAAGACCACACAAAGTGGGCACATAGCCGTGGAGGGACAAAGGTGATGCTGTGGCACACAGACTGAGCACGCAGAGCTGGGTCTCTTCCGCAATGATGTATGTCTGTGTGAAGGATGCCAAGGCACACTCTAAGATAATGTTTGTGTGTGTGGCGGGGGGGGGGGGGCAGCGTGTGCGTGAATGCGTGCATGTACACCTGATGCATGCTTAGGAATATGTGTATATCTATGTGCATCGTTGTTTTTAATTCAAAAAGTACATAGCTTTCATTTTCACAGGAAGTTATGATGCAAAGAACATGATTCATACAGCAAATACCTTTGGCACATTTGGATGACTTTTTAAGGTAGCATCTCATTTTTTAACCAATTTAGCAGCTGTCTGCATCCTAAAAAGCTGGATTCAACTTTAAAACTTCCCCAGTCTAGTATAGTATAGTGTAAACAGATCAATCGCCAGAGGAGGGGGATTAAGCAGGCATATTCTGAGCAGGTGACTGGAACACAAAACCATTTATAAAAGCAGAATTGGGCCTGTGTGTTTAAAAGCATAAAAGAAACTGTGAAATATCTGAAATCCAATAGCTAAGAGAAATTTCACATGGAGAGACTGAGAAACTTCTGCAATAATTATGAAAGCTTTAAGTTATAAATGGAAAAAGTGTTGCAGAGATTTCCGTAGTAATTTCCAAAAATGAATCTGTTGCCCACTGAAACTCGGGACAGTAAGGAAGCACAAAGTTATGGCAAGACTGGGCTAATTCTAATTCCATTGGCCATGCCTGACTAAGCATTTCATTAATTCTTTAGTGAGAAGAGATTTGAATTACAGTTGACATCAAGAAGTAGTTACATTTCTATTTGCCAAGATCAATCATTCAGCAGCATTTAATAATTGATTCAGTAATATGGAGTTGGTCATTCCTAAATAATGTTTTCTGTTTGCTTTGTAAATTTCTGAAGCAAAAGGACAAAACAATTATTTAAAAAAATCAAAGGTCAGTATCAAAAAGGCAAAGTCAAAATTCTGCAAGAGTTTGGTGCTGAGCCTGGGTGGGCCAGATACACTTTATTGCTTTTGGAAATGGTTGTCAAGTGATTCGTGCAGGAAATAGTGTAGAAATATTCTGGAAGGGTTTTCTCTGCCTTTATGTGAAGATTTCCAGTTTCCAGGAGCCACGGAGCCTGATTCAGTTGTCTACACACAGATTATTATTATTATTATTACTATTATTATGCTACTGAGTTGTTTGAGCTCATTATAGATATATGATATATATATATATATATTCTGGTTCTTAATTTCTCATCAGGTGTATAGTTTGCAAATATTTTCTTCCATTCTTTAGGTTGTCTCTTCGTTGAGTTGTTTTTTTTTTTTTTTTTTTTTTTACCATGCAGAAGCTGCTGAGCTTCATGTTATTCCATTTGTCTACTTTGCTTTTACTGCCTGTGGTTTGGACGTCTTACTCAAAAAGCCTTTGCCCAGACCAGTGTCCTCAAGCATTTCCCCACAGTTTTCTTTTAGTAGTTTCATAGTTTCTGGTGATAAACTATGAGCATGTAGTTTTGACTCCATTTGCCAGTGTTGTGGACTGAAGTTGTGAGGACAGAATGCTTTGTGTTTTCGTAAGTTTTCTGTGCAAAGTTGATTTGATGACAGTGGCCTCCTAAGAAGGAACTTTCATCAAAACACTGAGGTCTCTGACCAAGCAGACAGTGAAAACACTCCTTAATGTGGGAGTCTTCAGTACCATAGAAAAGGTGCAAATTAGCAACATTTCTGTCCGAGTATTGAGCTACAAGATTCAACTCTGGAATAGTTTATGGTTTTATGCATTTTTATATTTAATGGAGGAGACACATTTTTGCCTGTAAAGGAATAAACTCATGTATCTAATTATATATTAGGAAAATGCGGTCATTTCCTTCTATGTGGCAATATATTCACATATGGGGGAAATGCCATAATATATGGGACAATAAGATGGATAATACTATACTAACAAATATAATAAAATGAATAATATGAAAAAAAATCAAGAGGTGGAATTAACTTTAAATACAGGGCAGATACATTTTTATCAGCTTGCTGGGCTAGCACTTTTCCTTACTCCTCTTCCTGAAGGGTCCCCAATTCTGTTTCTATTCTGTGTGTCTTTTTTCCCCTCTTCTGTGGACATGTGTCCAGGGCCCCTTGCTGCCAAAGCCCTTCAACTAGTTATTCTCCAGCAGAACATTTTTCTGCCAGTGAAAATATTTTCTTTCAGGCATTGACTGAAAGCTGTTTTCATAAAAACTTCCCTATGTGAATTGAGCCTATAATTATCTTGTTTTTTCTTAGGATTTCTGCAGCGCTTATGCACACCTAAAGCGTGCCAATTCACACTTGGTTCTGGGGTCTATAGGAGAGTCACAGAAACATGACACCCGTCATGAATGCAAGCTAGGAAGTGGTCCCTAAAGCAGGGAATGTGTCTCGAATGCCTCTTCAGTCCTCGTACAGTGTGTAATACAGTGCTGCTTCCACAGCGTTGAGCAGCAGTCCTTAAGAGGGTGGTAGAGTGTAGAATTTGATCTTTGCAGCCCTGAGTTTCAATCCTGACTCTATAACCTATAAGCAGTATAAGAAAGGTACCCAAACTGTCTGTCTCATTTGTCCAGTGGGGACACTACCCATTTTACAGGGTGTGATGGTTAATTTCAGGTGTCAATGTGACTGCCTTAAGGAATACGTCAGGAACTGGTAAAGCATTGTTTCTGGGTGAGCCTGCACATGTATTCCCGGGAAGATTGGCGTGGGCTGGTGGACGGAGTGGGGAAGATGCCCTCAATAGAGACAGGCCCCATCCAGTTCTCTGAGGGCCCAGATAGAGGAAACAGGGCAGAGGAAAGGCACTTTCCTCCCTTTCTCTCCTGGAGCTGAGACTCTTCTTTTCCTGCCCTTGGACATCAGAACTTCAGGCTGTTTTTATACTGAGAATTACACCATCCACTTCCCTAGTTCTGAGGTTTTTGGGTGTGGACTGAGTCACACTCCTGGCATCCCAGGGGCTCCAGCTTGCAGATAGCCTGCCCTGAGACTTTTCACCCCCTAATTCCCCTAATAAATCCCCTCTCATCTATCCTTGCTGATCACCTGTTGGTGTCTCTCTAGAGCCCCGATTAATCCACAGGGGTAATGTGAGGGAGAAATGAGGACGTGCTTGGGGAGCATTTCACACCCTGCCTGACACATGCCCAGGTCCAATGGGCTGCAGCTGCAGTTATTCTAGAACTTAGCATCAGTGTTCAAAACAGCAGAAGGCCTTCCCTCTGGTACCCAGCCATCGCGTTGAGCTTCTCCTGTCATTTTTCAATTCCAGAGTGTTTTTGAGAGCAATTCTATGTCCCGTGTATCACTGACGTGGGCCAAAGACAATCCGTACGCGTGGGGATCTGAAGCTGGGAATGACCAATGGGTCAGAAAGTTCTTAGGAGTCAGGAGCAGAGGAAGCTGCATGGTCAAGGGGAATCGACGTGAGCCTTCCTGCCATGTGTCCTATTTCCTGTGGTCTAATGAGACAGAGACATACGTATGTAGACATCATCTCATGCTGAGCTCTTTAGTATGTACAAGGTGTTTTCAAATTTTCCCACCAACTGTCTTTGACACCTGAGAATCTCCAGATCACCTGTTGTTCATGACTGTTGTCAAGGGGATCCTCCCTTTAGGGACACAGGAAGATTTGCCTAAAAACATCAGGAAGCTTTGATATCTATTATTTTATTATAAAGGCCAACTAAAGCTTTGCTGTTATATTACTTCAGATCTTTACTCATCCCACTGTTTATTTTAAGCCTGAGCTTGTGGGTAGTGGGAGAAGGAGGGAAAATGTTTAAACTCTTATTTATTAATTTAACTGTGTATGTAACACGTGGAATCAAGAAAGACTTAAAGGAAGATGTAGTATTTGTGAATGCTCCAACAAATTTAAAGATTATTTATATTATTGATTTCTGATTAAATCACTTGTCTATAATGAATTAAAAGTTTGTGAAAATAAATTCAGTGACATTTTTGCATCTATAATTTCAAAATCATAGTAACTTTCCAAAGCCAAAAATTCCTGAAACACAAGTCTGCCAATCATCACAGTAAAATATGAAACCACAGTGAAATAGCTAATCAGAATGCGTTCCCAACAAATAGCAATTGAAGCTCCAACTGCCATGAAATCATGAAAGAAACATGGTGTAAGAGCCATGGATAGTTTTTTCAATGCCAAAAGAATCATCGCAGACTGTTTTGGCTTGCAGAGCTTGAGGGAAATAAGGCATTAAAATAAGGTGTACGCAATTAATTCTTGAATGTAATTTTGAAACACACTGCAGAATTGCTCCCTAATATACACCAAACCCAAAAGTGACCACTGACAAGATTCAGTTTCTTTCAGTTTTATGCTGTCATTATGGAAAAAAACTATAGCAGACAATTCACCAACTGCCCTTTGGAAAGAGATATACAACCACAGCCAATAGGCTTTCTTAAAAGACAGCAGGAGCTTTTCATGCGGACTTGTTCCCATCCATAACATACAGATATTTATTGTTCAGGGTCAATACAGCCTTGCAAATAAACAGGCTTTGAGTTGTACCAAGCATCCTTATATGGTATTTCCATGTAAGAAATACAAAAGAAATACACCACAAAATGATGGTGTTCAGGACATGGGGCAATGCCCTGTTTCTGTGGTATAGTGGCCTAGGTTTCATAGGATTCCATAGGAGGCAGCTACAAGGTCAACATGCAAAGCTCTGAAATCCCTTCCTAAGCTAATGAAGTGAAACCCTGACCGCACCAAGGAAGGGATGAAGTAGAACTCATCTGTTGTTTCTCAGATGATGCTACCATCTCTTCTAAGCCACCATTAATTTTAACATCTTTAACGCTATAAGAACAATCTATGTAACAAGTGAAAACTGCCTATAAAGTTAGTGCTTTACATCTCAAACCCTTATTATATGGAAATTCATATTTTCATAATCATATGAAAGTTTAACGTGCTATTCATTATAAGATTAAAGGACATGAGTTATTCTGTCTGTGTAATTATTAACAACTGGAAATTAAATCGTAATAATTTTGTACTTTATTCTTCTTAAAATGATAATTTCTCCTTTTGCCTGAGAAGCATGCTTCAACAATACTAATAGCTTACCTTCTAAAATAAATGATCACATATAGAATAGATAGTTTATATATAATATATATTTATATTTATACATTACATATTTATGTAATGTATAAATATAAATATGTTTATATGTTTTATAGGTGTCTTTAAATATTTATATATAAAATCTATGAAATCTATCTATATAAATATATAAAATCGATACATAAATACATAAATATACAAATATATAGAAATTGTATGTACATAAATATCTAGAGATAAATATAACATTTATATATACACATTAGAAATACACCTATCTTTTCTGCATATAGTAAAGACCTGTGTGTTCATATAAAAACCTGCATATTTATATAAATATTTATAAATATAGATTATATATGTATATATATACATTTTATATATGTACATATTAGGAATACAGTAATAAATTGAATACAGTAATAAACTATATATAGAAAAGACCTGTGCATTTATATAATTACATATAAATGTAGATTACATATATACACATTAGAAATACACAGGTGTTTTCTATACATAGCGAGTTCGGCTATATTATTCTCTCATTGCAATTATTGACAGCTGGGTATTGAATCGTGATAATTTTGTACTGTATTCTTCTGAAAGTGATAATTTCCTTTCTCTTTGCCTGTGAACCATGCTTCAACAATCATAACACCTTATCTTCTAAAATAAATGATTATATATCATACATACATAATATATATCATACATAAATATATGTTTTATATATGTATTTATATAGAATATATATTTATATAGAATATAAATATTTCTGTATAAAAATATAAAATAGACATGTTAATATATAAATATATAGCAGGTTCTAGTATATATAGAAAAGAGCTGTGCATTTCTAATGTATGGAAATATGAAATGTACTTTCTGTCTCCTCAGTTGCAAAAATAAAAAGGTTTTTTTCAAGTGGATAGATTTTGCTCTACTTTCAATTTTTCTTCTGAATCATATTAGATTGTAGGGAGGGGACGCTGAAAGGAAAGAGGATGGAGACGATTCTTCCATCGGTTTCTATAAATGAAAGGTATTTTAACAATGAAACCTAAGTAGGTAGAATCCAGTTCTTGGTAATTCGTGTATGTGCTAGCAAGATTGCATAATCTTAAAAACTGGATATCCCTATGCAGAATAATAAAACTAGACTCCTATCTCTTGCTATACACAAAAATCAAATCAAAATGGATTAAAGACTTAAATCTAAGACCTCAAATTATGAAACGACTACAACAAAACACTGAGAGAAGTTTCCAGGACATTGGTCTGCGTAAAATTTTCTTAAGCAGTACCCCACAAGCACAGGCAACCAGAACTAAAATGGGCAAATGAGATCACATCAAGTTAAAAAGCTTCTGCATAGTAAAGGATACAATCAACAAAGTGAAGAGCTAACCTACGCAATAGGAGAAAATATTTGAAAACTACCCATCTGACAAAGGATTAATAACCAGAATATTATATAAGGAGCTCAAACAACTCTATAGGACAAAATCTAATAATGTGATAAAAAATGGGCAAAAGATTTGAATAGACATTTCTCAAAAGAAGACATACAAGTGACAAACACACATATGAAAATGTGCTCAACATCACTGATCATCAGAGAAATGCCAATTAAAACTACAATGAGACATCATCTCACCCCAGTTAAAATACCTTATATCCAAAAGGCAGGCAATAACAAATGCTGGTGAGGATATGGAGAAAAGGGAACCCTCAGACACTGTTGGTGGGAATGTAAAGTAGTACAACCACTATGGAGAACAGTTTGGAGATTCCTCAAAAAAATAAAAATTGAGCTACCATATGATCCAGCAATCCCACTACTGAGTATATACCCCAAAGAAAGGAGATCAATATATCGAAGAGATATCTGCACTCCCATGTTTGTTGCAGCAGCATTCACAATAGCCAAGATTTAGAAGCAACCTAAGTGTCCATCAGCAGATGAATGGATAAGGAAAATGTGGTACACATACACAATGGAGTACTATTCAGCTATAAAAAAGAATGAGATCCTGTCATTTGCAGTAACATGGATGAAACTGGAGGTCATTATGTTAAGTGAAATAAGCCAGACACAGAAAGACAAGCTTCACATGTTGTCACTTAGTTTGGGGAGCTAAAAGTTAAAATAATTAAACTCACAGAGACAAAGAGTAGAAGGGTGGTTACCAGAGGCTTGGAAGGGTAGAGGTGGGATGGAGGGAAGTAGGGATGGTTAATAGGTGCAAAACAACAGCTAGAAAGAATATATAAGACCTGGTGTTTGGTAGCACAACATGGGTGCTAGAGTAAAAAAAAAATTGTACATTTTAAAGTATTTAAAGGTATAATTGGATTGGTTGCGACACAAAGAATAAACATGTGAGATGATGGATTCCCCATTTACTCTGATGTGACTATTATTACCCTTTGCATGACTCTATCAAACTATCTTATGTACTTCATAAATATATATATCTACTATGTACCCACAAACATTAAAATGAATAAATATAAAATAAAATGTAAAGAAACCATGTGGCTTTGATACTCTGTTTTTCTGGGCCATAGTTAGTAAATATGTAAAACTGGGGTGCAAATAGAATTTATCTCACAGATTATTGTGAAGTTAATTTAACTGATAAACGCAAAGAATTCTGAATAGTGTCTGGCTCATAATCAGTGCTAAAAATCTTTTATTTATGAGACAAGGGAAGAAATGAAGTTTTCATTCTACTGAAAAAACAAACAAACAAAAATTCTAGAAATACTGCTGGAACTTGGTCCTGAAGGATGTGTATACTTTGAATATTTAGAGTCATGATTTAGGGGCCTTGTCTTTTAAACAAAGAAAAAGCACACATACATTTGGGGAACGTGATAGAAAAAGTGAGCCATCCAGTTGGGCTCTCACGCAAGGATCCCGCAGTAAAGAAGGGAGATTAAATTATAGAGGCAGTAAATGCTTTATGGAGTTTGGAATGTGTTCATTAGACAACGGTGAGTGATAGAAGGTATTTGATCAGGAGAATAGCTTAGTCAGTGCTTTGTAACAGGAAGATTAATCCTGTCGCAGAGTGCAAGCTGGATTGAAGAGGGGAGAAAGAGAGAGAGAGAGAGATCAAAGAGACTGCACAGGATGTTATGAATACATAAAATCAGGAGACTATGGCAAAGCCAGTATGGTAGTCCAGTCATGAATTAATGAGGGCCAGAACTAAGGTAATAACAATGTGAATGAGGAAGAAAGAAAAAAATGAGATGAAGAATTGAAAGAAAGATTACCTTTATTAGTTTTCTAGTTTCAGAAGCTAGAAATCCAAAATGAAGTTTTGGCGGGGTCATCCTCCCTCTGAAACCTATAGAGAAGAATCTTCCTTGCTTCTCTCTTTTTCTTAGCTTCTGGTAGTTTGCTGACAAACTTTGACATCCTTTGAATTGTAGCTGAATCATTCCAAAACTCTCTCTTCATTTGGTAAAGTCTTCAGATCTCCCTCTATGCAGATCTATCTTTATGTCAGATGACACCAGTCATCTTGGATTAGGGCTCACCTTAATGTGTCATTTAATTTGATTACCTCTGTAAAGACTCTTTTTTTTTTTTTTTTTTTTTTTTTTGAGACGGATTCTCCCTCTGTCACCCAGGCTGGAGTGCAGTGGCAGGATCTCGACTCACTGCAGCCTCCGCCTCCTGGGTTCAAGCAATTCTTCTGCCTCAGCCTCCCGAGTAGCTGGGATTACAGGTGTGCACCACCACGACTGACTAATTTTTGTATTTTTAGTAGAGACAGGGTTTCACCATCTTGGTCAGGCTGGTCTTGAACTCCTGACCTCAGGTGATCTGCCTTCCTCGGCCTCCCACCTCCCTTGGTGGCTCATGCCTGTAATCCCAGCACTTTGGGAGGCCAAGGCAGGCGAATCACCTGAGGTCAGGAGTTTGAGACCAGCCTGACCAACATGGTGAAACCCCATTTCTACTAAAAGTACAAAAATAAATAAAAATAATTTAAAAAATAAAATAAGGCCACATTATGAGGTACTGGAGGCTAGGATTTATATATATATATTTTCTTTTTCTTTTTTTTTTTTTTTGGAAGAGAGGGGAAGGGGATAAAATTCAAACTATATTGGTACCTAAGTCAGTATGATGCAGATCCATACTCATTGTCTGCAATTACTGCATTCAAAAAAATCTGTAAGCTGAAAATTAAGTAATATCTCATTTGGCAATAAACACAACCAGTGCCAATGAAATCATATTATTGTTCTTTGTCTCACCTGGTGTGAATGTGAACATAATTTGTCACAAAAAAAATTGGTGCTTGAATACATGGTGCTGCTCCTCACCCTCCTGGAAAAGTTACTTAATATATGGTGTAGAGCAGGGGTCCCCAACCCCCATTACTGGTCCATAGCCTGCTAGAAATTGGGCTGTGTAGCAGGAGGTGATCCATGGGTGAGCAAGCAAAGCTTCATCTGTATTTACAGCCTTTCACCATAGCTTGCATTACCACCTGAGCTCTGCCTCCTGTCAGATGAGAGGTAACATTAGATTCTCATAGGAGCATGTGTCTTATTGTGAACTGAGCATGCATGGGATCTAGATTGCACACTCAATTTGACAATCTAATGCCTGATGATCTGTTACTGTCTCCCATCACCCCCTGCAAACATTTCCACATGTGAGGTCTCAGTTGGCCAATGTTTAGAGAGAAGATTGGGACCCTGCCATAGCTTGAATATTTTTATCCCCCCAAAATGCATATGCTTTAACCTAATCCTCAATATGGTGGTATTAAAAGAAAAAAACTTTCTATGATCATTAGTTCATAAAAGCAGTGCCCTTTTGAATGAGATTAGTGCCTGTATAAGGAACTAAAAAGACTGGAGTTCTTCCCTTCCATCACAAGAGGCTATAGCAAGAAGCCACCACCTATGAAGCAGCAAGTAATCCTTCAACAGACATAAAATCTGCTGGCTTCTGGATCTTGGACCTCTAGAACTGTAAGAAATATCTATTGTTTATAAGCTACCCAGTTTATGGCATTTTTGTTATAGCAGCCTGAATGAACTAAGACCCCAAGATTTGAATTTGAACTAGCAACAGATAATCACATAATGCTTAGTTGTCTTTCACTATGAGCAAGTCGCAAACAAACACATACAAAAAAAGTAATAGTTTCACACCATAAACCTCTCCCTTATTTTTTATTTTACCATTTATTTGGGTTGAACAAACTCTTCTATGAAAATCTGAACTTGATGTGCCCAAGTGATCAGAATGTTAAATTTTGAAAAAAGAAGAGAAAAAAAAGGTAAGAAAAATAAATTGATAGTTGAGGATTTGAAATGTGGACAACTGAAAGTGACCTTGCTCACAAAATCAGATTCCAGGGAATAACCAGTTCCTGACTTGCTGAGAGAGGATGCTATAAACACAGCCATGGGCAGAAAGTCTAGCTTCTATTTTGTGGCTGGGATATGGGCATGTTATGTGCTCACATAAATTTCTTGCTTAACAGTCCTGACTCCTTCTGCTTCTCTGCATTCAGCCCTGCAAAATAATTCAATGAGTGGCGAGGGCCCAGTCAAAATACCAAGGAAGCAGAGGCAGAGTGTTAGTAGTCATTGCTTGAGAAGGTACTAGAAGTGAGAGCAGGAAATGGATCAGAATCCACCAGACAAGCCGGTAAGGAAGCGTACACAAACTATCCAAGATCAGGGCAAGTAAAGAGCCCAAAGCTAGGTCAATCAGCACGAAGCAGGAGGATATAAATAGTAGCAGTATACGAGGCAAGTCTATTCTAAGGCACACAACAGCCTAGTCAATGGGGAAAGAGAGGAACAGTGTAAAGCTCACGACAGATGCAAGCTCTGGAGAAGGAAGGCCAGGGTTTGCTTCCAATAGAGGCTTTGACTTGCTTCATGGGAAAGGTGGGCTCTTCCCCAGTGTGGACAGGCTGAGGTCCATAGCTGGAGTCATTTGGGAAAATCTCTCCCGAGGAAGGAATGGGGTGGGAGAGGAGAGAGAGGTACTCCCTAATCTGTGCTGTAATTCAACCCATAGATCTTAGAGAAACACATTTGTAGAGATGCATTAGTCATTATTTTTCTAAAAAGACAGTTGAGGATAGTTGTATAAAATCAATTCACTCCACATTTAATGCATTCAAGTCTGCTTAACGCATGTAATGAGTATGCTAACCACCCTGAGCCTCTCTCCTCCAACTCAACCACACTTCATAATAGGAACATTAGATAGCCCACAGACCTCATAATTTTCCTTCCATTTCCTTTGACTTAACTCATTCAGTGAGCAATTCTCTCATTTTTCTCTGGAGGTGTCTTCGCCTCACTCTCAACTTTGTTTTCTTCTACTGACCTATCTAATCATGAGTTCCCAGGAAGGCATATAACTTTCCCCTGCATCACTGTCTGAAGCCACGTTATACAGTCTAATGGAATGCAACCCTCTTCTCTAGGTAAAAGAGTTTTAATATCATTCCTTCTTTGCTTATCTTTTTGTGAAGCTGTAAGAGAAACTCTAAAAAAACATAGCAATGACAATAAGAAAGTGGCCATTTTTCTTGTGTTAAAATGAGATCCCAAGGAGTATGGTGGTTCTGTGATGCCATTGGGGAGGTCTTTTTGCATCTATTTTTCTACTCAGCCTCAGCAGAGTGTGTGGATGTCATCTCATGATTGCAAAGTGGCTGCTTCTTTTCTAGTATTGTGACTACCCCAGGCAAGCATGGAGAAAAGTTGATGATAAGCTAGAGCTACCCAACTCAACTTAGTCTGCTGCCATTTTAAAGATTACTCCCAGAAGCTTCACTGTATGCTTTTTATGTATCTCTTAATGGTCAGAATTATGCCACATGGTCATCTGAAGGTGCAGAATAGCTTATTATATTTAGGTTTTAGCCAGAAATTTTTCACTCATTATAAAATAGAATCACTTTTGATAGAGTAAAAGTGGCAATAAGTATTGGGTAGGGAAATGGCTATCTTGCCATAGACATAAAATAAATCATTAAAAGTATACAATCAATGAAAAGCCTTGGTAAGTGGTAAAACTAAGTAGTTCAGGTTGATATGAGAGCATATCATAAGGCAATGTGATGTAGTCAGAGGTCTGAGGAAGAAAGCTTAATAAACATGAGACCAGAAAAACAAATAAGAATTAATTAGGTAAAGGGGTATTGTGGGATATAGATTTATAATTCTGGCCAGAAAGAATAATACAGGCAAAGAAATGCCCAGACTATGAAGAAGTGTGCCATTAAACCTAAATGTAATAAGCTCTGCATCTTCAGATGACCATGTATTCTTATATTTAGGACTACAATCCACTTGGGGTGAATTTTTTTTTTACGTGGCTTGACTAAGGTATCTAAATTTACCCTCTTTTATATGTTTTTGATAAAAATACATCTTAATTTACTATCTTTACCATTTTTATATGAAGAGTTCACTATCGTTAATTATATTTAATTGCTGTGCTATAGATCTCTAGAACTTTTTTCTTCATATATGTAACTTTATATCCACTGGACAATTCACCATTTCCTCCTCCCTCCTAGCCCCTGGCAACTACAATTATACTTTCTATTTCTGTTTATGTCTCATAAAAGTGAAATCATACAGTATTTATCATTTTGTGACAGATTTATTTCACTTAGCATAAGTCCTATTTTTCCTTCTAGCAGGTTTATGGTTTTAGATACTACATTTATGCCTTTAATTTGTTTGTTTTGAGTGAATTGATTTTGCATATGGAGTAGAATAAGGGTCTAACTTGGTTCTTTTGTATGTGGATATCCAATTTTTACACCACCATTTGTTGAAGAGAATGTTTATTTCCATTGTGTTGTCTAGGCATCCTTCTTAAAGATTGTTTGACCAGCTGCAAGAAGGCTTATTTCTCAGCTCTCTAGTCTTTAATTGGTCTACACATCTGCCTTTTTGCCAGTACTACATTTTTTGATTACTGTAGCTGTATAGTATGTTTTGAATCAGGGAGTTTGAGACCTCCAACTCTGTTATCCTTTCATTGTCAATACATGCATGTCCTTAGCTCAAAAGTGTGTCTTTTGTAAAGAGCATATAGCTGATCCTGTTTTTAATCTGTTTTGCTAATTTATGCCTTTTCATTGAGGAGTTTAGTCCATTTATATTTAAAATAATTACTTAAAAAGAAAGGCTTTCTGTTGACATTTTTTTCTTAAGTTCTTATGTAACTTTTTGTTTCTCATTTTCTCCCTGCTGCCTCTTATTGTGTTAAGTTGATTATTTGTAGAAACATGCTTTGATTCCTTTCTCATTTCCTTTCATGTATATTCTGTATAGTTTTTCTTTTTTGTTAGCATAAGTATTACAAATTACATACAAAAATAATCTAATTTATTTGAAAATGAAACCAAATTAGCTTCACTTGCATAGAAAAACTCTACTTCATTACTACTTTTACTCCTTCTCCTTTGTATTATTAATGTCATGAATTATCTCTTTATTTATTGGGTACCCATTAGCATAACTTCTAGATATTTTTGTGCTTTTGTCTTTCAAATTTTCTAGTAGAGTAAAAAGTGGAGTTACCAAAATTACAATAATGCTGATTTTTCTGCAAACAGTCAGCTTGTAAACCCTAGGAGAGGGAGCTGCTTTTAAAATTCCCAATTGTCAAAAAAAGATTACAAGAAATGCAAAGAAACAGATAAAAAAGTCCTATTCAAAAAAATTAATAAATTCCCAGGAACTGACTGTCCTCCTAAAAAAAGCTTAGCCTTACTAGACAAGACCTCTAAAACACAATCTTAAATATGCTCATATAACTAAAGAAGCATACAGACAGAAAACTAAGGAAAATTTTCACAGAATAACATACGAACAAAATGAGAATATCAACAAAGACATAGAAATAACAATAATGCACAAATAAAAATTCCAGAGAAGAAAAATATAACTCTCTATACATTCACTAAAGATTAACAGCAGACTTGACCAGGCAGCAGAATCAGCAAACCTGAAGACATTATTTGCAATTATCTGTTCAGAGGAACAAAGACAAAAAAGGAAGAGAAGAGTAAACAGAGCCCAGTGTACTTATAGAACCCCATCAAGTTGAGCAAAATACAAATTACAAGAGTCCTTTATAGAAACAATTTAATTTTTAATAGATTTTCTATTAAAAATGAGAGAAAAGAGAGTAGAGGGAAGAAAGAAGGGAGAAAACAGCAAGCAGTTTATTTGAAAAATTCATGAGTGAAAACCTCCCAAATTTAAGAAAAGAACTGAAGGTACAAATCTAATAAGTTCAGCAAATAAAGTAGGATAAACTCAAAAAAGAGCCACACTGAGATATATTAAAATCAAATAGTTGAAAGTGAAAGATAGAGAGAACATCTTGAAACAGGAAGAGAAGAGCAAGTCATCACATACAATGATTCTCAAAAAATTATCAGCGGATTAGTGGCAAAAACCTTGCAGGCCAGAAGCCCGAGGATGATCTATTTATTGTGCTGAAAACAAAACAAAGCAAAAATACCATCAACTGAGAATTCTATATCTATCAAAACTATTCTTAAAATGAGTGAGAAATTAAGATATTTCCAATAACTAAAAGTTAAGAGAATTCATACACCAGACCCACCACACAAGAAATGCTGAAGAATTTCTTCAAGTTGAGACTGAGATGCTAGTCAGAAAATTAAACTTATGTAAAATATAGTTTCCTGCTAAACCTTAATACATTGACAAATATAAACGCTCTCTTTATCTTTCACTTTCAACTGTTTGATTTTAATATATCTCAGTGTGGCTCTTTTTTGAGTTTATCCTACTTTATTTGCTGAACTTATTAGATTTGTATCTCCAGTTCCTTTTTTAAATTTGAGAGGTTTTTACCCATACATTTTTCAAATAAACTGTTTGCTGCTTTCTCTCTTCTTTCTTCCCTCTACTCTTTTCTCTCATTTTTAATAGAAAATCTGTAAAAAGTTAAATTGTTTCTCTAAAGGACTCTTGTAATTAGTACTTTGCTCACCTTGATGGGGTTCTATAAGTACACTGGGTTCTGTTTACTCTTCTTCTTCTTCTTCTTCTTTTTCTTTGTCTTTGTTTCTCTGAACAGATAATTGCAAATAATGTCTTCAGGCTTTCTGATTCTTTCTTCTGCCTGGTCAAGTCTGCTGTTAATCATCTCTAGTGAATGTATAGAGAGTTATATTTCTCTTCTCCGGAATTTTTATTTGTGCATTATTATTATTTCTATGTCTTTGTTGATATTCTCATTTTGTTCATATGTTATTCTGTGAAAATTTTCCTTAGTTTTCTGTCTGTATGCTTCTTTAGTTATGTGAGCATATTTAAGATTGTGTTTTAGAGGTCTTGTCTAGTAAGGCTAAGCTTTTTTTAGGAGGACAGTCAGTTCCTGGGAATTTATTAATTTTTTTGAATAGGCCATTTTTATCTGTTTCTTTGTATTTCTTGTAATCTTTTGTTGACAATTGGGAATTTTAAAAGCAGCTCCCTCTCCTAGGGTTTGCAAACTGACTGCAGAAAAATACCTTCAGTAATTACCCAGTGTGAATGCTTATGTTTTCTTCAGACTCCTTCTGTGCATGTGTTTTCTCTGGACCTGTATGTTTCCTCAATTTTTCACGTATATGTCTGTTTGAAATGTCTTAATTTTCCAAACACTCTCACCCCTGCTTCTTTTTAGAGGCTTCAAATGTATTATTGTATTCTTCTGCCTATAATCCTTTTGTTCCTATGTGTCCTCCTATCTGCATTTCCCTGTTTCTCATGCTCTACACTGCATTCTGTAATCTCCAACCTGATATTCGAATATGTCTTCATTCCCATCTGAGGTCAGAATGTTTTAAACGAGTTCCACTTTTACTTTTATTCTGAGAGATGAACTCGGTATTGGGCAGCTTCCTCCAAATTATGCTGTAACAAATTGGAAAGGAAATAGGACAAGGGAAGAAAACACTATGAAATTTCCTACCATTTTGAGTGGTCCCCCCACCCTACCCCACCTTGTTTGGGCGTTTGCTGCTTGCTTGCTGCAGATTCTTTACTTGTTCCTAGAGCTCCCACAAGACCATTTTCACCATTCTGTAGTTTACTTTGTGTTTCTATGGGGAAATAGCATCTAGAGCTTCTTAGTCCATTGTCTTATTGACAGCTGTTTACTTAGGTATTTTCTGAGCATGCATACTGCCCTGGATGCATGCCTGGATTTTTGATATACAGAGCTCTTCATAACCCTTTTGCCCCCAGGTTTTCCTCCCAAGCTTTCAGCATGTTTATTGCTTTCAGTGACTCTAATTTTTGCTTTATTCTGCAAGGCCCACATTGTTTTTTTAAGAAATACCTCTTCTTAGCTGCTTTGCTTTTCTGAGAAAGTTGTGAAAAAAGCAAACAAAAGCAAGTCATTTGGATCATTCCTTCAGGGAACCCATAAATTAGTTAGAACAGACAAACACAATTTTTAGGGAAAGGTTTACCCTGCTTCCTCAGAAACCTGTATTAACATTGGAGCACAGGTTGTCGTTCTCAGAATTGCTCTTCTCTTTGAAAGAAGAATGGTGAGGTTGAAATAAAACATCACAAAACTCTGATATTTAAGTCTCCTTTTTTCTTGATTCAGCATTTGCTTGGGAAAGTTGATTTTAACAGTTTTATTTATTTATTTATTTTTTATTTTTATTTTTTATTATACTTTAAGTTTTAGGGTACATGTGCACAAAGTGCAGGTTTGTTACATATGTATACATGTGCCATGTTGGTGTGCTGCACCCATCAACTCGTCAGCACCCATCAACTCATCATTTACATCAGGTATAACTCCCAATGCCATCCCCGCCCCCTACCCCCATTTATTTATTTTTAATTTGTGTGTCAGTGTGCAAGTAGGGGCGGGATCTTGGATGCCTCTACAACATCATCTTCAATTATATCACTGCCATGTTTATTTTTAATAGAAATGATCTATTTTATGAGAACCACTCACATAAAATATTTTATGTCTTTTAAAAATAAATTGAATTTTAAACTTGAGGTTTTACATGCTTTATTAAAGAAAAACTTTTTTTAACCAAAATGGGAGAAATCATTTTTTTCTAAACTTCAAAATATATAAAAAATGTAGGTTTCCATGTTACTCACAGTGATTCTCTCTACTTTATTTGTTCTTCTTACAAAGGCAGTGGTTCCCTCTTTTTTATTAATTACCTTCAAGTTATTAATTTGAAGTTGGCATCTGTCAGATTAAACTATTAGTAAGATTATATGCCCTAATGGTGTGTTCTATGTACCCGGATTAAGTTTACCTAATTCAAGTTTATTATCTGTTTAGCTCTATCTCTTTATTATTTAGTATTGAATGTTTGCACGGCTGATATGAAACAATGAAAAAAAGCAGAGTTGAGTTGAGAGAATATAAAATAAAAAAATTGTTTTAGGTCTTCCTTAAAAATACCTTCTAGCTTTATTTGAATATATAAAACACCGAACTCAAATTATTTACCATTTTAATGTTTTTAATTACATTAAATAACAATTATTTTATACAAAAATAGGGTTTAAAAAATTCCTCTTCCTCAGAAATGAGTCACACTCATTGCAATTACCGAGAATCTACTTATTTCTGCATAGTGAAAAGGGATAGAATCATTATTTATTTATTTTTTTTGAGACAGGGTCTCATTCTGTCGCCCAGGCTGGAGTTCAGTGGCTCAATCTCAGCTCACTGCAACCTCCACCTCCGGAGTTCAAGCGATTCTCCCACCTCAGCCTCCCCGTAGCTGGGGCTACAGGTACCTCCCACCATACCTGGTTAATTTTTGTATTTTTTGGTAGAGATGGTGTTTCGACCATGTTGGCCAGGCTGGTCTCGAACTCCTGAGGTTAAGCAATCTGCCGGCCTCGGCCTCCCAAAGTGCTGGGATTACACACAAGAGTGACCGCGCCCAGCTGATAGACTCATTTTTTAATGTTGTTTGCAGTGTTACAGATAGCTTACATTATGCAAAAGCAAAGTATCACCATAGGCAGCTGTCTCTTTTAGCAAAAGTATATCTTATTAGAAAATAAATACTATAAAGTACAACTTCAACTCTCATTGGGCTCTCAATAAATGTTTCTAAAGTAAATAAACATTCATCCAATTTTTATAAAAGAAAGAATTATTAAAAGCCACATCGATATGGGTTATTAGAATGTCCATGTACACAAGAACACATCTCTAATACAGATGTGACCTAGATTCCTGATTTATCACTTGAAACTGTTTATTCAGGACAACATTCCTGACCACCATTTGAGGCTCAGTGCTTCTATTGGGAATAGGCCTGAGATGAGTTGAGAGAGTATACAATTAAAAAGTTGTTTTAGGGCCGGGCGCGGTAGTCTCAAAAAAAAAAAAAAAAAAAAAAAAAAAAAAAAAAAAAGTTGTTTTAGGTCCTCCTAAAAAACACCTTTCCTTTTGCATAATTTCAGCACTTGTAGACTGACTTAACAAGTGCTGGACCTCAAACTGTTCATTCTTATTATACTGAATTACTCTGTTGCCTTTTACATTTGCATTTGTAACATTCTTTTGTATATTTGTATATTTATACTGTACCTTCTGCTGAGAATGCATCCAAACATCTTGCAAAGGCACATATAATATAGCTGTGCTTCTGTGGAGGCTTGGTTCCAAGAATAGGTGTTCCAAAAGACAAATAGTGGAAGCCTCCCATCTCTTAAGGTCTGGGTCCGGAAACTGACACAGCAGCATCCCACTGAATTCTCTTGTTTGGGCCATCTTCGTTTGCCACACTAAACTTTTAAGAAGAAAAGACTGACCTGGACTCATATAACCTCACTCTCCTCCTCCATCATCTCAGCAAAACAGAGGAGCTACAGTTGACTGCTTTACAATGATGGGCCCTTCCTCCAGGCTTGGACCACAGAAACCCTTTGGACTTTATGTTGTTACATTTTAAAATTGCTTCCCTTTGAGTTCCTTGTATTTCTTTACAAAATCTGTCTCCTGCTCACCTAAAATTGATGGTCTCAGTGTCACTTAATAAGATTTAATTGTAAAAATAAGATGTTATAGCTGTAGTGAGAGAGGGTGGTATGAAATGCATTACGCCGTGTTTCTTCTAGGGAGTTGCTGGGCCTTATCAGCCACAAGCTGATTATGAATTTTAAATAGGCTTCTAAATGAGGACATTTCCCATTACACATTTACAGGTACATGTTCTTTTATGTTTTTTTTCCAGTTTTATTGAGGCATAAATCACAAATTGCATATTTTGCCTATCCAAGATGTAGAGCATAATTATTTGATTCACATATATATTATACACTGATTACCATAATTAATTTAATTAACATTTTCATTGCTACACATAATTACTATAGTGTATGGGAGGGTGGTTAAGGAATATTTAAGGACTACTCTTAGTATTACTAACTGAAGTTGCCATTGTGCATATTAGATCCCTGCACTTACTCATCTTAAAACTAGAAGTTTGAGCCCTTTACTAATATCTTCCCATTTCCTCTAATCCCCAGCTCCTGGCAACCACCATTGTACTCTGCTTCTGTGAGCTCACCTGTTAAAGATTTTACATATCCTGGCTAACACGGTTAAACCCCCTCTCTACTAAAAAATACAAAAACTAGCCGGGCGAGGTGGCGGGCGCCTGTAGTCCCAGCTACTCGGGAGGCTGAGGCAGGAGAATGGCGTAAACCCGGGAGGCGGAGCTTGCAGTGAGCTGAGATCCGGCCACTGCACTCCAGCCTGGGCGACAGAGCGAGACTCCATCTCAAAAAAAAAAAAAAGATTTTACATATGATTAATATTATAGAGTAGTTGTCTTTCTGTGTCTTATTTACTTAACAATTTTTTTTTCAGGATTATCCACATTATTACAAATGGCAGGATTTTATTTTTAATAGTTAAGTAATATTCGTGTGTATGTGTGTGTGTATTCTTTATTCATTTGTGGACATTTCGTTTATTTCCATATCTTGGTTATTATGAATAATAATGCTTCAATAAACATGGCAGTGAAGATTCTCTTGGGAATACTGATTTTAGTTTTTACGAATATATACCCAGAAGAGGCATTGCTGGATTAAATGGTGATTCTATTTTTAATTTTTTGAGGAACCTTCCTATAGTTTTTCACTCATTTCCTTTCCTAGTATACAGGGTTTCATGTCCTTCACATCCTTGCCAATATTTATCTTTTGTCTTACAGATACTGGCCATTCTAACTGGAGTTAGGTGATATCTCACTGGGGTTTTGACCTGCATTTTCTGATGATTAATGAGGTTTAGCAATTTTTCACATACATGTATGTCTTTATGCAAAAATGGTTATTCAGATACTTGGCCCATTTTTAAAAATTGGGTTATTTGTTTTCTTGCTATTGAGTTGCATGTGTTCTTTACGTATTTTGGATATTAACTCCTTATCAGATGTATGATTTGTAAATATTTTCTACCATGCCATAGATTGTCTTTTCACTCTATTAATTCTTTTATGCTGTTCAGAAGCTTTTTAGCTTGATGTAATCCCATTTATGTATTTTTTGCATTTGCTGCCTGTGCTTTTGAGGTTATATCCAACAAAGTAATTGCCCAGAACAATGTCTTAGAACTTTTTCCCTGTGTTTTCTTCTAGGAATTTTATGACTTCAGGTTTTACATTTAAGTCTTTAATCCATTTCAAGTAAATGTTTGTCTATGGTGTAATATATGTCCAATTTTATCATTCTGCATGTGGTTATCCAGTTTTCCCAACACAATTTGTTAAGGGGACTAGGGGATTAGTTGACTTATATGTGTGACTTATATCTGGCCCTCTACTCTCTTCCATTGGTCTATGTGTCTGTTTTTATCATTGGAGAATACTGTTTTTATTACTATTGCTTTGCAGTATAATTTAAAATTCAAGCAGTATGATGCCTCCAGCTTTGTTCTTTTTTTCAAGAATAAATGGGCTATTGGGATCTTTTGTGGTTCTATATGAATTTTAAGATTTTTTTTCCTATTTCTATTAAAAATGCCATTGCAATTTTGAAAGAAATTGCATTGAACTTGTATATTGCTTTGAGTATTATGAACATTTTAACAATATTAATTTTCTAATTCATCACCATTCAATTTACAAATACAATTTAATCAAAAGCAAAAATGGACAATATTAGTGGATTTTCAAGTATAAAAACTATTAAAATCTCATCTATTGACTAGGGACAAAGAAAGCGTGTTAAAATTCTTGTATTATAACCATGAATTTCAGGAGATTAGATAAATGTCCAATAGTTTCTGCTTTAATATAGAGAATGTCTATTAACATTTTTTGTTCTTAAGAAAAAATTTTTACATATGTAAGACAGAAGTTTATTTACTAAAAGTCCATTATGAGATATTGCAATAAGCTTAAAAAGCAATTGTTCAATGCACAATAAAGTTGATTTTTGAAATCCTAGGTTTACAAGACCCAGATAATCAAAAGAGGCAGGGGCTTTTCTAATAAGATGTGGAAGCTCAAGCTGATTTGGATATTTAATGTAGGGCCTAGGAACTTTAGGCAATGACTGCTGTGGAAAGTCTGCCTTTGTCTAGAAGGGAGGCAAAAGGGTTCATTGCACCAAGGCTATAATCATTACCATTTTTTTCTAAAATCCTGAAAATTTTCTTATAAAAACCAGGTTCTTAAAATTTACTTAATGGGAAAAAAAGAATCTTGAGAGGGACTAAGAATTAATGATTTCGTCTCTAAAAATAAGTCCCACTTTTGAATGTGGCAGCCTGGGAGGGGACAGATCTGCTCACACATGCTTGGAGCAACAGGCTTGAGCAACAGGATCACAAGCCCGCCCCTTCCCCACTCGGCCCCAGCCACAGGGTTTTCTGTCACAATTCTGGGAACCTTCCCAAGTCAGAGTTGCAGCATGATGAGCACACTGAAGCCATCACTTCACATCAGACCCAAAGGCATATCAGTTCTCTCTGCGGCGCTCAGAAAGATGACATAATGCATTTGCTAAGGGCTCACATGTCTGTTGAAAGATGATCCATCAGGGTAAAAACTAGGACAATAAAATTCTACAGAAGCGTTCTGCATCTCCGGGTACTTAGGAATTAAAGAAAACACGGGGAAATGGGAAATGGGAAATGGGAAAAATGATAGTCAAATAAAGAGAACCAAACAAATAATCGTCTTTTTCTGTCACAGGCTCTTCATGCTGGGAATTCTCAGTAATAGTCAAGCTGAAGTTCAAATATGAGCTGTCAAGCCAACATGGAGTGTCTGTGATTTAGGCCAGTGCTATATTCAAAGCATGGCCTGTAGACCAGCAGGATCAACATCATGTGGAAGCATATTAGAGATGCAGATTCTTGGGTCCCATCCCAGACCTACTGAATCAGAACCTGTGGGAGTGGGGTCCAGCAGTCTGTGTCCAGATGATTCTTAAGCACTCTATGGTTTAGAAGCCCCACTTCAGGCTGTGGATAAAAGAAAACATGGAAAGACATTTGGTTTACTAAGGCTTAACTCTAAAAACTACATACTAAAATGAAGCATATTTCGTATGTCATTTAGGCATTTAGATAATAGCCCAGAGTTTGATAGGAGTTGAATAAATGGTAATCAATGAAACGACAGATTTCACAGATCAGTTACTAAAATATTTGTTCCCTAGTTACTGATGGCATAGTCTAGATTTTAGAAAATGCTGACAAAGGTTATATCTGGGGTGTTAAATATCGGATAGTCCAAGGAAGAAGTTGGGCAGAGTGCTGGGCTAGCAAGCCGTGGCTCCTGCTTCAGAGATGAAGGAGTACCTGGCCCCAGCACAGAGGCCTACCCTTGGCAGTGAGAGGCAGCAGAACCAGATGGTTCATGGCAATTGGAGGGAAAGAATCAGGTAAGTGTAGAGAATAACACTAAACATTCAGATATAAGAGGACAACTGCAGATCATGAACAGAAAGCAGAACCACAAAATCAGAAGTTGAAAATCTAACTTGTTGCAATTTGTTCCTATTTTTAAGTAGGCCAACCAACACCAAGGCAACAAAGAATATAAGGATTTGAGGGTCTAACTTCATTAGGTGTTGGTTCCTAGTTTGAGTTGAGCCAGGCCAGGCCTGGTGGTGTACAGAGCCAGACAAGCAGTACATGGGCTGAATGGAGATTAGATGTGGTGATGCAGATCAAAGGCAATGTTCAAAATTGTTAAGCATGCTGTTGGCCTGTCCAAACCAGGAAAACTGCCATTCCCACAACAGTGACTGAATAAGCACCAACATCAGCTGAATCAGAATTCTACAGCTTTAGTTTGGCAGTAGTATTCTCCTGAATCACAATGGTAGACCTTGGCCTCAAGCAGAGGTCCTCCTTCCTACCAAGACCTACACAGAGCTCTGCTTTAGAGCAGGTGTTCTCAATCTCCGGAACTTTCACTACATAATGATGTCCAGGCTCAGGCCCAGATCACTTGTGTAGTTAAATGTGGGGTCTAGATTTTTTAGTATTTTTTTTTTAATTTCAACTTTTTGTTTTGTTCTGTTCTGTTGTTTGAGATGGAGTCTCGCTCTGTCGCCTAGGGTGGAGTGCAGTGGCGTGATCTCGGTTCACTGTAAGCTGCGCCTCCCCGGATCACACCATTCTCCTGCCTCAGCCTCCTGAGTAGCTGGGACTACAGGTGCCTGCCACTATGCCTGGCTAATTTTTTGCATTTTTAGTAGAGACGGGGTTTCATCGCGTTAGCCAGGATGGTCTCGATCTCCTGACCTCATGATCTGCCCGCCTCAGCCTCCCAAAGTGAAAATTTCAACTTTTATGTTAGATACAGGAGATATTGCATAATGCTGAGGTTTGGGGTATGAATTCCTTCACCCAGGTAGTGAACATAGAACCTGAAATGTAGTATTTCAACCCATCGCCCCTCCCTCTTTCACTGCTGTGGGAGTCTGCAGTGTCTATTGTTTCTGTATTGAAGTCCATGTGTGGTCAATGTTTAGCTCCCACTTAGAAGTGAGAGCATGCGGTATTCGGTTTTTGGTTACTACATTAATTTTCTTAGGATTATGGCCTCTAGGTGAATTCATGTTGCTGCAAAAGACATGATTTCATTCTTTTTATGGCTGCATAGTATTGCATGGTATAGATGTACCACATTTTCTTTATCCAGTCTACCATTCATAGGCACCTGTGTTGATTTCATGTCTTTGATACTGTGAATAGTGCCGTGATGCAGTGATGAACATACATATGTGTTTTTGATAGAGGGAGTTATTTTTCTTTGGATTTTTTTTTTTTTTTTTTTTTTGGATTCTTGGGTCGAATAGTAGTTCCATTTTAAATTATTTGAGAAATCTCCAGACTGCTTTCCACAGTGTCTGGTCTAATTTACATTTCCACCAACAGTGTATTAAGCATTCCCTTTTCTCCACAGCCTCATCAGCACCTTTTGTACTTTGACTTTTTAATTATAGCCATTCTAATTGGTGTGAGATGGTTTCTCATTGTGGTTTGGATTTGCATTTCTCTGATGATTAGTGATATTGAGTATTTTTTCATGTTTGTTCACCACTTTTATGCCTTCCTTTGAAAAATGTCTGTTCTTGTCCTTTGCCAATTTTTAAGAGGATTTTTTTTTTTTTTTTTTTTTTTTTTTTGCTTGTTGATTAAAGCTCCCTGTAGATTTTAGATTTTAGGTCTTTGTCAGATGCATAGTTTGTGAATATCTTTTTCCATTCTGTAGGTTGTCTGTTTACTCTGTTGACAGCTTATTTTGCTGTGCAGAAGCTCTTTAATTTAATTAGGTCCCACTTGTCTATTTTTGGTTTTGTTGCAATTGCTTTTGGGGACTTAGCCATAAATTCTTTGCCAAGGCTGATGTCGAGAAGAGTATTTTCTAGGTTGTCTTACAGGATTTTTATAGTTCGAAGTCTTATGTTAAAATCTTTGATCTATTTTGAGTTAATTTTTGTACATGGTGAGAGGTAAGGTTCTAGCTGTAGCCTATGGCTAGCCAGCTATCTCAGCACCATTTCTTGAATAGGGCGCCCTTTCTCCATTGCTTGTTTTTGTTGGCCTTGTTGAAGATCAGATGGTTGTTGGTGTGTGGCTTTGTTTCTGAGCTTACTCTCTGTTCCATTGGTCTATGTGTCTGTTTTTGTATCTGTCATATGCTCTTTTGGTTAATGTAGCTTTATAGTATAGTTTGAAGTCAGGCAGTATGATACCCCCAATTTTGTTCTTTTTGCTTTGGATTGCTTTGGCTATATGGGCTCTTTTTGTTCCGTATGAAATTTAGAATAGATTTGTTTCCTAATTATGTGAAGAATGACATTGATAGTTTGATAAGAATCATTGAATCTATACATTGCTATGGACAGCATGGCTGTTTTACAATATTGATTCTTCCAGTCCATGAGCATGGAATTTTTAAAATTTATTTGTGTCATATCTGATTTCTTTCATTTAAAGCAGAAATTAAAAATCATTGAAAAATAAGGACAAAACTCAACCCAAATCCCAAAGATGCAGCCAAAGCAGTATTAAGAAGAAAGTTTATAGCCCCAAATGCCTTCATCAAGAAGTCAGAAATATCTCAAATGAACCCTCTAACTGTGAACCTAAAGGAACTAGAAAAAAGAGAACAAACCAATCCCAAAGCTAGCAGAAGAAAAGAAATAACTAAAATTAGAGAAAAGTTTAATGAAACTAAGATGCAGAAATCCATACATGAGATCAATAACATCATGACCTCAGAAATAAAGCCCCACCTCAAAAAAACTGATAGGCCAGTAGATATATTAATAAAGAAAAAGAAAGAGAAGATTCACATAAGCACAATCAGAAATTACAAAGGTAATAGTACTGATCTCACAGAAATACAAAAGATTCTCAGACTACTATCAACAACTCTATGTACTCAAGTTAGAAAATCTAGAGGAAGTGGAAAAAATTCTGGAAGCACACAATCTGCCAAGATTGAATCAGGAAGAGATTGAAGCCCCAAGTAGACCAATAACAAGCTCCAAAGTTGAATCAGAAATAAAGAAACTACCAATTAAAAAAAGTCCCAGACCAGATGAATTCACAGCTCATTTCTACTAGACATTCAAAGAAGATTGGATACCAATTCTATTGAAACTATTCCAAAAAATTGATGATGAGGGGCTCCTCCCTAACTCATTCTATGGAAACAGCATCAGCCTGATGACTTAATGAAATCCAGCAGACATAATGAAAAAAGAAAAAGAAAACTTCAGGCCAATATCTCTGATGCACATAGGTGCAAAAATCCTCAACAAAGTTTTTGCAAACTGAGTCATACAGCACATCAAAAATTAATCCACCACAATCAAGTAGGCTTTATTCCTGGGATGCAAGAATGGTTCAACATACAGAAATCAATAAATGTGATTCACTACATAAAAAGTGGTAAAAACAAAAATCATATGATCATCTCAATAGATGCAGAAAAAGCTTTTGATAAAATCCAACATCCCTTCATGTTAAAAACTCTCAACAGACTAGGCATTGAAAAAAAGAAGTCATTTATGACAAACCCACAGCCAACATTATATAGAATAGGCAAAAGCTGGAACTACTCCTCTTGAGAACTGCAGCAAGACAAGGACACCCGCTGTCCCACTGTCACCACTCCTATTCAACATAGTAGTAGAAGTCCCAACCAGAGCAATCAGTCAAGAAAAAGAAATAAAAAGCATCCAAGTAGGAAAAGAAGTCAAACTATCCCTCTTCACTGATAGTGATTCTATACCTAGAAACATTTAAAGACCGCTAAAAAATCTCCTATAATTTTTTAAAGAAAGCTCACAAATGATTCTAATACTCAGTCATCATTGAGAATCACTGTCTCAGAGCAGTAGTTCTCAAAGTGTAGTCAAGAAACAGCAACATAGACATCACTTGGGAACCTGTTAGAGATGTAGATTTTTGGTCCCTGCCATAGGTCTATAAGATCATAATTTTGGAAGCAGAAAATATCAATCTGGTGATTCCTACACATCCTGTTTGAGAACCACTGGCTTTAGAGAAAAAAACAGTAAAAATAACGTAAAATGAAAGTGAAAGAAAATTATAAGGGTGTGGAAGATGTGGGACAGATTTATACTTTAAACCTGAATTGAGCAAATTATGTTAGGATGCCGTGTCACTAAAATGGGTCATGAAATTCTCAGTTCCAAAACAGATGTAATAAATGTTTTTTGAACAACAACAACAAATGGCCGTAGTCATCTGCGTGCCGAGATTAAGATATAATGAAAACAATTGTATATTTTATAATGTCAAAGATACACATTTAGGTGAAGGATTGGTTGGTTTAAAAAAGCACAGTGAAAATATCCAGGGGACAAGCAGAGAAGGGAGCTAATGAATCCTCAGCAGAATCTCAATATGTACCATTTCAACTGAATCAAATTGATGAGGAAATTTTTAGCAGTCTCTAAGTAAAATGCAATACATCATTTCCTTTAGTCCTAGCATTCTTCCTATTAATGTTACTTTACAGATAAATAAATCAGGGCTTAAACAAGGTTAAGTAACTGGCAGAGCTACCATTCCAAATCAGTCCATTAGGATCTCATACCATCTTCTACCTTGGACTAGAACAGGAAGAATGCTGCTGCTCCCAAGTCTTCTCAGTTTATAATTTTTCTTTTTCTTATTGCTGCTGAACAAGTGAATCAGTTTATATTTTTAGGTTCTAGTTCCTGAAATGGATAAGGGTTCATTAAGAGCTGCTAAATGCCAGCATGTCCACCCAGTCGTATGCCAGGAGAATTTACCATTCCTATTTTGAAATGTAGGTTTTATTATTCAGGTTTGGTATGGTCAATAGATTAGGAGACAGTTGCCATTTGGAAGATAGGTACTCACTATTGCCCACAGGAGGGACATGCAACTTCATGTAGGGTCACATGAAGGAAACACCAGAGTAGGTCAGGATATGGAGAAAAGAGAGAGAAAGCCAGAATTTATAATCTTTATTGTTGTTTTTGTGGCAAAGAGTGGGAGAGGCAGGGTAAGAAAGCTGAGCAGGCTTAGAATTGGATAGTTTGAATAATTTGGCAAACTCTGGGCTACAGGGTTGATCCCTAGTTGTCCAGAACCTAGACCTGGGCAGGGAATAGTGTCACAGACTGCAGGAAACTGATAAAGAGAGGTGGATATGATATGGTCTTGTGACTGATTCGTTTACTTGTAAAAAAAATTCTTGCAAGCAAATTGTTTGCTATCTTTGGGAATTAGGTAACTCTTGAGGAGCTTTTTTTTCCCTAGTCCAACAAGGCCCCAAGATGTCAAAGCATCATAAAATACAGAAAAAAAAGTTAAAACATGATTAATACAATCCCCTACTCTGTTTGTGGAACACTATAATGTATTTCTACTGTGGAAAGTTAATAAATATATCAACAACTCTACATGTTCCAAACTGTATCTCTCTAGTTTTGAAAAATGTGAGCATGCAAGATTCAGCCTTGCGTCCCCAAGGCCTAATACTGTGATATACATAGTAACTGCTTGATAATTGTCTGATGAAATTTCTCAGGAAATTCCTTCTTCTGTTTCTAATTTTTTAAATTTTGTTTAACAATTACTTATTGAGCACCTAATATATACCATATTAACTGAGCATTTTATGGCTCCTTAAGTATGGCCATATATTATGTCAACTTCCCAGACATAATACACAAGCAAAACACAAGCAGAAAAACTAAATTATCAAATATTGTTGCACTCACATTGCTGATTTAAAAATTGAGATTTAGGACTGGGCACGGTGGCTCACACCTGTAATCCCAGCACTTTGGGAGACTGAGGTGGGTGGATCACAAGGTCAGGAGATCGAGATCATTCTGGCTAACATGGTGAAACCCCGTCTCTACTAAAAATACAAAAAAATTAGCCAGGCATGGTAGCACGCGCCTGTAGTCCCAGCTACTCGGGAGGCTGAGGCAGGAGAATCGCTTGAACCCAGGAGGTAGAGGTTGCAATAAGCCGAGACCGCACCACTGCATGCCAGCCCCAGTGACAGAGTGAGATTCTGCCTGCAAACAAACAAACAAACAAAATTTGAGGTTTGGATAAGGAAGAATTAATAATTATGTTTGGCTACTTTTTTGGAAGGGAATGAGGGTCTCATTGTATTGCTGAGGCTGACTTTGAACTCCTAGGCTCAAATGATCCTCCTATCTCAGCTTCCAAAGTAGCTGGGACTACGGGTGTACACCATCATGCCCAGCTACTTTTAACTTCTAACCTAACTTAATTTTTCCTGGCTTTTCTGCTACATGTTTATTTTACATAAGTTGGTGTCGGATTAGAAATTTATTGTCCTGTGATTAGAAATAGAATTCTGGGAGTAATGGTGCTGACTGTCTTGGAATTGCTGTCCGGACACAAAATCAAACCCGCCTGCCTAAGAACAAAACTAGGAAAAGAACTGATTCCCAGATTCCACACCTATAGCAGCAGGCAGGCGATCACTCCCATATGTAATTCAAGCAATGGAAAACATAGTGAGGAGTCCAATAATTCAATGGGGAGATAGATAATTAATTAAAACACATCCTTTATTGTTCAGAATTTGAGTAATAATGGGCCAATGCACTGCGAACAATGCTCTTCCATAATGTTTTGTACTTTTCTTTCTAGCGGAGTCATCTAATTAGAGAAGCCATGTAATTCTGTGTTTCACCTGAAGCTTTGGGTGTCAACAAATGCTCTGCTATCCAATGTAATAATGAGTGCCATAACATTATTATTTACTTCCTAGATTCCGGGTATACACAGACCAGTACATTTATGGCTACTCTAGATAGTGCTTTTGCATTAGTTTTACATTTGTTACTGATGGCAAGTCAATCTTTATTTAACACAAAAAATACGAAGAAAGACATACGAGGAATATCATTAATGACCATTTTGAAGAATTCATTTACAGAGAAGTTCAAAAGTCTTGTTTAATTACAAAGATCAAAGTAGGCCAATTTTGCAGGCCAAGTCATGCCAGCAAGCCTCCCTCTCAGACAAAACACAGTTTCAAAATTCAAAATTTGTATTTCAAGTGTACCTGATAAGATGGCTTTTTATTCTTTTTAAAAACTTGATATTTGGGGGTTGATCCAAAATGGCTTACTAGAAGCAGCTAGTGTGTAGCGATCTCATGATGAGGAAACATAATGGTGAGTAAATACTAGCTCTTCAAGGGGATCGTCTGAGACGGTGTCAGGATTTACCAAGAAAGCAAGGCACCCACGGAGAACAGAAAGGACTGAAGCTGGGCAGCCACCCACCCAGGACTAGTGTGCACCCAAAAGGTGAGTGAGGGAGAGTCCCCAGGGGATTCACACTTCCAACAGGGACCTTTGCAACCCTGGGCATGGCAGAATCCCCATAACTCCAGTCCCGGGCCTCTAGACCAACACAGAGAGCTGCTGGGAGTCTTTGCAGAGGTGCTGCTCAAGCCCACATGGAGCCCCACAGGTCCTGGATCACTGAGCAGCCCAGTTCAGTGCAATATTCCTGCTAGAGGCTGCAGCCATAGTGTCGTCAGAAGGCTGTGCTCCTCCTCCACAGGCAAAGTTCCCATCAGGGCTTCCAGCACAGCAACTCCACCCCAGCCTGAACTCTTCAGACAGGCACAGCTCTGCCCTTCTCTTGGAACCACTCAAGTGACTCCCCCCACCCACCCTCACTGCTCTAAGCCAGGCATGCCTGAGCTTGGGCTTCCAGTGCAGGAACCTTGCCCCCACCTGGACACCATGGTGGATCTTGGCTCTGCTTTCATCGGGGAAAACTCCCAGTGGTAACAGAATACGCTTGGCACCTTTGCATGCCTGCAGCTGTGAAGTTCAGCATTATTTGGCTGGGAGGGAAGTGCAAGTGTGCTGTGTGCCCAACAGCTGCCAGTCTCCGTTGCCCCAGCTGAGGGGTCCTGCCCTCTCCAGTGAAAGGCTCACAGCACAGCACTCTTGTCCCCACTGAACAGTTCACCTATGGCCCAGAGCTCTTATGAAAACCCAACTCTGACACGCCTGTAATATTCCCTCAGGCTCTCGCCACTGAAGCATTCCACCTGCCCTGCCTAAGAGTTTGCCTGGTGACCTAGGGACCAGCCCACTCCATCACAGCCAGCACCTGAATTCTGGACTATCCTGACTCCGGTCCTGCCCCTTAAGAGTCACACATGCTGTCCAGTAGGCCCTCTAGGGACTTGGGAGCTGGGGAATTACCTACTCTGTTCCAACTTTTCTGGCGCCTGACCGCTTCCCCCAGGGCCTAAGCTCAGGCTGATCCAACCAGCTGACACCACCATGACCAACACCCACTCACGTGGGCCCCAAAGTGGCACCACCACAACAAATACGTACATGCACAAGCCCAAAGGTGGTGTCTCCTGTTTACAGGAAGCATCAGTACTGCCACGTCAGAGAGCAGGCGAGTCTTAAAGCTGTCTGTATCAGGTTGAGTGACAAGGTTATGACCTGAAAGTGCTCCCATGGAGAGTTGCAAAGCAAGCGCTCCCCCATGGCTCTCAACCACATTGCAGTCTGGAGATAGACTAGAGTGCGCATCTGAACTAGGAGTCATAAGTCCTGAAACAGAGGTGTGATAAGCAAACAAATCACATTTCTGCCTATTTAGGAGAAAGAGCCAGTACAGCCCCCTCACCTCCCAGCAGAGACCTCAACACACTTCACCAGGGGCTCCTCCCAGCCACCCCTATTACTACTGGTGCCTGCACTCATCACTGGGATATTTGTGGGCAAGCCAGGGCCTCCGGCTCTGCTCAGCGGTGTCCCACCAACCCTGCAGAAGAGGATTGGACAGCCCACTGTAGAGGCCTTGCATGATTTCTGAAAATTATGTATGTAATTACTATTTTTACTCCTTTATTAGTAAGTTGTTTTCCGCCTGTAGCGTTTTTGAAATTTTCTGTGTATATGATTTAATTTGAATGTAATACAGGCAGGCTTAAAGGTTTTAGTCTTTAATTTGATTCATGTTTTCTGAGCTTCCTTGATCTTTTTGCTATTTAGATTTGATATACTTGTTATTAATTTTGGGAAAGTCATTCTGGTTTCAAATATATATATTTTTTATGTTTCTTCATCTCTTTCCTCTCTCTCAATCTTTCCACTATTCATATGTTACAATTTTTAAATTTTCCAACAGTTTTTAGACACTCCATTCTACTTTTTTTCTAATTTTTTTCCTCGTTGTTGTTTGGTGTGAGAAATTTCTATTGACTTCTTCAAGCTTAGTAATTCTTTTTGATGTTGCTGTTTTCTCCAGTCTGTTGCTGAGTCTATCAAATGCATTTTTATTTCTGTTATTTACTTTTTAAACATTTCTATTTTCTTTTCAATTATAGAGTTTTCACTTTTCTGCTAAATTACAATTTGTTTCTGCACATTTTCAAACATTTTTCATTACCGCCTTTATTGCATTAATTACAGTCATTTCAAATTTTTAGTATACTATTTCCAACATTGCTATCATTATATGAGTCTAGTTCTGAGGCTTGTCTTTCAAGCTGTGTTTTTTTCTCCCTTAGTGTGCCTTGTAACTTTGTGTTGCAAACCAGATGTGGTGTACTGTGTAAAGGGAGCTGAAGTAAATAGACCTTAAAAGTGAAGCCTTATGTTACATCTGACTAGAGATTAAGCTGTATTTAGTGTTTCCTATTGTCAGAGGTGTGAACAAAAAGTGACTGAGGCAGGTCTCAATCAATAGGGGTTTATTTAACCAAGATTGAGAGTGCGCATGGGAAAGAATTCAAGTTGCAGGAGCATTTTTGACCCACACTTTTCCTGAAAGGGGTATTGGCAACTTCTATTTTTAAAGAGGAAAAGGCATGCAGGAGCAGAAAAAAGGAGATGAAGGTTGGGCAGTGAGACAGATAGTTGCATTCTTTTGAGACTCTGGTTAGCCTCAGTAAGTTTACACTTTATATGTAAAAAGGGGAGTAGAGGAAAAAGTCAATTATGCATTATCTCATGCTCAGTAAATCGGCATTTTACATAAGATAAAGTAAACAAGTGAAAAGAGGAAATAGAGAAAATGAGATCATGATACCGGGTTATAAAATTACAGATATCTGTTTAGGAACAAAAGGAAACCACCATAGGTGACTCAGTTTCTAAGCTTTTAACTTTCCCTTTGGCATAGTGAGTTTGGGGTCCTGAGATTCTATTATCTTTCATATTTCCCCCTATTCTTCAAAATCTTTGGAAGAAAACATCATTAAAAAAGTGAGTCTCTGGTTATTGTTTCATTGATTCCCTTGTTGTTGATGATTTATTACTTGAAAGTTAGTTCCTACATATTTAGGAAGGCTCATTACTAAGAAGTAAAGTCTTGTATCCAATAGAGAAAAATGGTGACAAAAAAAGAAAGAAAAAGAAGATGGGAAAAATCAAGGCCAAATTATATATAGCAACAAACAGAAAGTAATCCTGGAAACTGATTCAGGCTATACCACCACCTTCTCAATCCAACCAGTTATTTAGGCAATCATTATTTTAACTCTTTTAGTTGTACATTGACTCTGTTGTGTGTCTGGAGCAGTCTACACATTAGTTTCTTTTAGTCTTCAGCAGCAACCTTATAGATTTTTCTGGACTGTAGTTTTAATCAGGTGTTTAAAAGAATTTTTTGAGGAATCCGTACATCAGTAGGCAGGCACAAAAGTGTTGGATATCTCTATCTATCTATCTATCTAGCCAGCGGGGTAGCTAGCTATAATTTTACAATATTTTTTTTTCTCTCTAGGTCCCCCATTTCTACAAAAGACAAATCATAGTGGGACAAATTTATTTGTAAAACAACTTTAAAAAGATTTATACTTGACCAATGATTTGCATCTCAAGGTACTAAAATTACCTGGGTTTCCTGAGCCTGTCAAAAAGTGACATTTTACTTAAAACAGGTCAGAAACTTGTAAAGGAATCACATAGAAAAGATACCAGGCTGGTCTTTTTAGGGTATTTTACTGTCTCTCTCTAAAGTCAACCTCCACCCCTCAAAGCAGTCTGGTCATATCTGAAAACATGCCATTCCAGACAAAACCTTGGTAAGGTAACCAGTGTCTCCAAGTGTGTCCTGTTAACAAAAGAAAACAGATTTTTTTTTTTTTTTTTTTTTTGAGACAGAGTCTCACTCTGTCGCCCAGGCTGGAGTGCAGTGTCATGATCTTGGCTTACTGCAACCTCTGCCTCCCAGGTTCAAGCAATTTTCCTGCCTCAGTCTCTTGAGTAGCTGGGATTACAGGCGCATGCCATCATACCCGGCTAATTTTTGTATTTTTAGTAGAGATGGGGTTTCACCATGTTGGTCAGGCTGTTCTCAAACTCCTGACCTCATGATCCTCCCACCTCGGCTTCCCAAAGTGCTGGAATTACAGGCGTGAGCCACTGTGCCTGGCCAGGAAAACAGATTCTTATTGAACATATGCAAATAACTATATTGTTGTAAAATAAGAAAACTTGCAAATAGTTTCCCAATTCTGGAGAAATCAGGTACAAAGAAATATGCTTTAGCTTTTGCTCACAAGAATAATATATATACTTTCTCAATTTGTGGTCAGCTATAAATAGCTCAACAGGAAAAGTTTTCTTAACTCTGGAAAGAAATACAAAAAGAATCGGCAATGTTTCAAACCAAAAAGTTGTTAAAAATCTTTCTGTTATTTACCAGTTTAGTCCCATGCAGTTAGCTCCTGTACTACATGATATTGGGCCAGCAGGCCTCATGAACACATCAGCTCTCCATTGAGAGTCCTGGAAGTTTTCTCTTTAGTCCAGACACACAAACCCTTTCACATTATCAGAAACCTGCATTCAAGAGCATCAGAGTGCTTTTCATGAACTTTCCTAAGTAAGCTTTTGGACGGTAGCAGAGTAAAACAGCAATTGTGTGTGCATGACAAAAATATTAGAACAGCTGTTGTTAGAGACACAATTAACAAGGAAATTTTGTTATTGCTGTGGAATACAGCAATTACAATAATAATCATAATTATTACTGATAACATTAAGACATGAGAATTATAGAAATCTCATACAATCTGGAACTCATTAATAACACATTTATATAAACTGTAACTCAAAGAAAGGTAAACATCATTTCATATTTGATAAAGCCTCCTGTATAACTTTAATACACCACATAAGCCAAGTATGTCTCTCTTGAATTTTAGGGACCCTAACATCCAAAGCTAAAGGCCGAATTTAGAATATGATTTTGCAAAGTTTGTCAAATATCAAAGATTTAAAAACCTGATGTCGCAAAATAGGATCATAGGTCACTGTAAAGTAACTCATGTAGCCATTTAGCCAAAGTGATAATTCAAAGATTTTCAAGAGCAAAAACCTTTACTCTTTAATGGAGAGGAGACTCCAATTTCCAAACCATCAGACATAATAAAAACAGCTTGATGTCAGTTGAATCTGTCTCTCTCTCTGCCCTCTTTCTCTGCAGTTTACTCAAAAGGTAAAAAGAAATATTTCACTATCTTTAATACTACATGAAAATCTTTTTCAAAAGAGAAAATTAAATTTTACCTCTGCATTAGTGTATTATTAACACTGAAGTTAATTTTAATAAAATCTTATAACAAATATATCTAATCTCAATCAGTGTGATCATAAGGTAGGATTTCCATAAGCCTTTTATAAGTTTTTATTTTTTTTAATTGAAGAAGAGATCAATTTTACAGGAAAACCTTGTTGTTCTGACACAGGGGCACAGACTCTGGCGCTGTGTAAGTGTGATTTTGATATTAATGTTCAGTTTATAGAAAAACTAAATAATCCCCTTTAAATTGTAGCCAACTTGATGACACACAGAACTCCTTTCACAAGATCAATTTTTTCATAAACCTTCTACAACTTGCTTAAAGCTTCAGTTTTATTCTATCACTTTACTTTAGGACAAAATTTACTTTCTTTTCCAACTTTCTGCATCTGTTTAGTTTTAGCCATTCTGTCTTATTAGTTTAATTTACAATTCTTAAACTCTCTAAACCAGGCAAAATTGCTGTCTCTTTAAGAGAAACCACATTCCTATGCCTTTTTATAACACTTTTACAAAAAATCCCAAAATACATTGTACGTTTTGTGTGCACAATGCATATAGAATTTTCCCTATATCTAGTAGTTTTAATTACATGTATTAATGACAATGCTAACTCTTAGTGGCCTTAGTTTTGGTGAAAAACTTAAGAGGTAACCAATTTTAGTTATGTATTAGATGCAGAGACCAAGGCAAACAATGCTTGAAGCTAGGTCTTGTCATGGCCCTCAAAGGCTGAAATCTAAAGACATAAGTTTATAGACAAGTTAAGCAAGTAGAAACATAGACAGAAGCATATCTTACAGATTGTAAGATTTTTATTTGCTAGTCTTCAAATAGTTTGTCTCCCACACTTTAGAGTATCAATCTCTTGATTACCCGCTGCATTGCCCTAAATAATTGTTAAGTAGGCAACTTAAAAATAGCACCAATAGACAATGGTAGTCATGTGTATTGCCCAGAGAATGGCAGACACTGGCTTGTGTGATTCCCACAGACCTGTATCCCCTTGTGCTCGACTTCCTGTGTGATAACCAGCTCTTGGAGGTGGCCAATATATTCGCCAAACCTACAGGAGCTACACAGCGGGATGCCAATGACTCTTCCCTCTTGGATGTCTATAGCTTCTGTCTCAAGTCTGCTAAGGCCCCAAAGCAAAAGTTCCAGGCAAATAAATGTACAAATGACTAAGAAAGCTAAGAAGAAGACTTCATCCAGTGACAATAGTGAGGACAGTAGCAAGGAGGAGGAAGAAGTTCAAGGGCCTCCAGGTAAGAAGGCTGTGAGCAAGTTTGTCTCAGCCTCCAGGGAAGGCTATCACCAAAGCATCAGCGAGCAGCAGCAGTGAAGCATCCAGTGATGATGAGGACAATGACAAAAAGAAAAAGTCTGTCCAGAAGGGAGTTAAGCCCCAAGCCAAGACAGCCAAAGCTCCTCTTAAGAAGGTTAAGAGCTCTGATGCTGATTCTGACTCAAGCTCTGAGGATGAGGCATCAAAAAACCAGAAACCAAAGACAACATCTGTAGCAGCTAAAGCTCGGGCTAAAGTTCCAGCCACACCAGGTACTCCAGCTCACGCAGCACCTAAAGTAGTCAATGGCAAAGCAGCCAGCTGCAACAGCAGCAGCAGCAGCAGCAGTGATGACTCAAAGGAAGAGAGGGCAGCAGCCATCCCCAAGAAGACTGTATATTAAAAGCAAGCTGTGGTCAAGGTCCCAGTGATAGCAGCTGCCACCCCTACCCAAAAATTCCAGCAGCGAGGACTCCTTCGGTGAGGAGGAAGAATAGTAGAAAAAAAAAAAAAAACCCAGGTCCCTAAAGTTCAGTGCCCCACTCCTGCTCCCCCATCAAAGAAGTCCGTGGGAACCCAGCCTCCCAAGAAAGCTGTGGAGAAGAAACAGCCTTCCGAAAGCAGTGAAGACAGCAGCGAGAAGTCTGATTCAAGTTCGGAGGAAGAGGATGAACTCTTGCTAAGTCAATCATCTCTAAAGCAAATACTAAACAACCTCCAGCAAAGAAAGCAGCAGAGAGCTCTTCAGAGCTTGTACTCCAACAGCTCCGAGGATGATGAAGCTCCTTCCAAGCTAGCCAGTACCAACAAGAATTCCTCAAATAAGCCAGCTGCCACTACCAAGTCGCCTGCAGCGGAGCCAGCTGCAACTCTCAAGCAACCTGGAAGCAGTGGCCAGAAGCCTCTGATGAGAAAAGCAGACAGCAGCTCCAGTGAGAAAGAGAGCAGCTCCAGTGAGAAAGGCTGACAGCAGCTCCAGTGAGAAAGGCTGACAGCAGCTCCAGTGAGAGAGAACAACTCCAGTGAGAAAGAGAGCAACTCCAGTGAGAAAGAGAGCAGCTCCAGTGAGAAAGAGAACAGTTCCAGCGAGAAAGAGAGCAGCTCCAGTGAGAAAGAGAACAGCTCCAGTGAGAAGGAGAGCAGCTCCAGTGAGAAAGAGAGCAGCTCCAGTGAGAAAGAGAGCAGCTCCAGTGAGAAAGAGAGCAGTTCCAGTGAGAAAGAGAGCAGCTCCAGTGAGAAAGAGAGCAGTTCCAGTGAGAAAGGCTGACAGCAGCTCCAGTGAGAGAGAACAACTCCAGTGAGAAAGAGAGCAACTCCAGTGAGAAAGAGAGCAACTCCAGTGAGAAAGAGAGCAGCTCCAGTGAGAAAGAGAGCAGCTCCAGTGAGAAAGAGAGCAGCTCCAGTGAGAAAGAGAGCAGCTCCAGTGAGGAGGAGAAGACAAAGATGACTGTGGCCCCCCTTAAGCCCAAGGTAACTGACAAAGCAGCTCCATATCTGCCTGCCAAGCAGGCTCCTGAGGGTGGTAAGGACAGCAGCTCTTATTCACACAGCTCCAGCAGCGAGGAGGAGGAGGAAGAGAAGCTATCTAAATCCCCAGTTAAGAAGAAGTTGCAGAAGGCAGCAGGAGGGACAGCCCCTTCTAAGCCAGCCTCCACAAAGAAAGGAAAGGCTGAGAGCAGCAGCAGTTCTTCCTCTGATGACTCCAGTGAGGAAGAGGAAGAGAAGCCCAAGGGCAAGGACTCTGCAAGACCAAAAGTACCCAAGGCCAAGGCCAATGGCACCTCTGCACTGACTGCCCAGAATGGAAAAGCAGCTAAGAACAGCGAAGAGGAGGAAGAGGAGGAAGAAGAAAAAAGGCAGCAGTGGTAGTTTCAAAGCTGGGTTCAGGAAAGAAGTGGAAGCAGATGAGGCTGCCAAAGAGGCAGAGACTCCTCCAGCGAAGAAGATAAAGCTTCAGACCCCTAACACATTTCCAAAAAGGAAGAAAGAAGAAAAAAAGGGCGTGACCCACATTCGTAAGGGTCAGGGAGGAGGAAATTGAGGTGGCAGAGAACTCCACTGATGCCAACTGAGGTGCAACCAGAGACTGGGGGAACGAGCCAATCAGGTTTTGAGGTTCACCAAAGGCAAATCCTTCTGGCATGAGAAAACCAAGAAGAAGCAGGGCATCTACTGGGTTTAATTTTGACAGTGAGTGACTTGGGACATCTTCACCCCTGCTTCAGTGAAGATCTGAGACCACTCACTTTCTCCAGGGGACCAGGGAGCCCTCAGCTCTATAGGCAAGGGTCTTGATGAGGACAGAAGTTCAGAGTAGGTCCTAAGACTTTGAAATGTAACATCCTCTGTCGTCCTTTTCTGTATTCCTAGTTTTATGCAGACTTGTTTTTGAGTGTTGAGTGTCAGGGACAAAATGAGGGGAATGTTATTTTTAAAGAAAATGTATTTTCGTTGTCTCCTTCTTCCTGTTCTGTGGAAGTCTGCATACTGAGAAATTTGAATATTTTATATCAAATCATTTCCTTTTGATTTTTGTTGTGATTTTCAAAGGTGGAGTCCCACAGATAAAATCTTAGCTATTGCCCAAGACATAGTTAAGAGTCACATGTATGACCTTTTATAATTGGAAGAAAATTGTGCCTTTGTGAGTGCACAAGTCCACGTTTCATCTTTCCTTCCCTCAAAACCCTGGTGGGGGGCATTAAAGAAGGTTAATGTATATGTAATGTATGCTATACATGCACTATGTATTTTATCCTCCTTCATTGGGTCTGAGACTGAAGTTTTTAGTGAGCATGGACCTAACCTACTTTTTGGGATAAAATTCACTGTTTTGTTCCAGGCAAAATTCTGGTGTGGTGTGAATGCCATGGGTCAGTCTGAATATATTTTCTTCTGTAATTTTATCATTATTACATAATGTTTGCAATATGTGCTTTGTTTTTTAATGTGAAAGCAAGCTTTCCTACTGTTGAAACACAGATTTTGATGACCTGACCCTTACTAGTATTGAATACTAAGTTGAGGACTGCATCTTCTCATTTTCACATTATACAGAGCAAAATAACACAAAAATCAAGAAGGCTTTATTCCTGGGATGCAGGGCTTGTTCTACATATGCAAATCAATAAACGTGATTCACTCCATAAACAGAATTAAAAACAAAAAATTATTATCTTATTAGATACAGCAAAGGCTTTCAATTAAATCCAGTAACCTTTCATGATAAAAATGTTCAACAAACTAGGCATAGAAGTAACGTACCTCAAATTAGTAACAGCCATATATGACAAACCCAAAATCCACATCATACTGAATGGGCAAAAGCTGGAAGCATTTTACTTGAGGACTAGAACAAGGCAAGGATACAAACTCTCACCATTCCTATTCAACATAGTTGTGGAAGCCCTAGCCAGAGCAATCAGGCAAGAGAAAGAAATATTAGGTTGTTGCAAAAGTAATAGTGGATTTCACCATTACTTTTAATGGCAAAAACCGCGATTACTTTTGCACCAACCTAATAAAAGGCATTCAAATAGGAAGAGAGGAAGTCAAATTATCTCTCTTCACTGATAATATAATTCTATTTCTAGAGACCCTAAAGACACCACCCAAAGGTGCCTAGACTTGATAAATAACTTCAGTAGTTTCAGGATATAAAATCAATGTACAAAAATCAGTAACATTTCTATTAACAAATAACATTCACGCTGAAAGTCAAATCTATAATGCAATTCTATTTACGACAGCCAAAAAATATAGAACACCTAGAAATACATATGACCAAGAAGGTGAAAGATCTCTACAGGGGAAGCTTCAAAACGCTGCTGAAGATACTCAAGGATGACACAAGCAAATAGAAAATCATTTTATGTTCATGGACTGGAACAATCAATATCATTGCAATTGCCTAAGGCAATCTACAGATTCGGTGCTATTCCTATCAAGATACCAATGTCATTTTTCATAGAGCTGGAAAAAAAACGATTCTTAAATGTATATGGAACAACAACAACAAAAAAGCCTGAACAGATGATTGCAAAGAAATAGACCAAAGCCAGAAACATCACAATGCTCCACTTCAAACTATGCTATAAGACTACAGTAACAGAACAGCATAGTATTGGTACAAAAATAGACATATAGGCCAATGGAAAAAAATAGAGAACCAAGAAATAAAGGCACACACCTACAACTACAACTATCTGATCTTAGACAAAGTTGACAATAACAAGCAATGCAGAAAGCATTCCCTATTCAATAAATGCTACTGAGATAGCTGGCTAGCCATATGTAGAATAATGAAACTGCACCCCTGCTTTACACAATATACAAAAATTATTTCAAAATGCATTAAAGATTTAAAGGTAAGATCACACACTATAAGAGTCCTAGAAGAAAACCTAGAAAATATCATTCTGGACATAACCTTGGTGAAGAATTTATGACTAAATCTCCAAAAGCAATTGCAACAGAGACAAAAATTGACAAGTGGTACCTAATTAAAGAGCCTCTGCATAGCAAAAGAACTATCAACAGAGTAAATAGACAATCTACAGAAAGGGAAAAATATTCACAAACTATGCATCTGATAAAGGTCTAATATCTAGAATCTATAAGGAATTTAAAGAATTCAACAAGATAAAAACAAATATCTCCATTAAAACATGGGTCAAAGGACACGAATAGACATTTTTCAAAAGAAGACATACATGCAGCCAACAAATACAGGAAAAAGTGCTCAACATCACTAATCACCAGAGAAATGGAAATCAAAATCACAATGAGAAACCATCTCACACCAGTCAGAATTGTGATCATTAAAAAGTCAAAAAATAACAGATGCTGGTGAGGCTGCAGAAAAAAGGGATTAATTATATGCTGTTGGTGAAAATGCAAATTCGTCCGTCCACTGTGTTAAGCAGATTGGATATTTATCCGAGAACTTCAAACAGAGCTACCATTCAACCCAACAGTCCCATTACTGGGTACATACCCAATAGAAAAAAAATTATCCTATCAAAAGACACATGCGTTTATATGTTCATCGCAGCAATATTCACAATAGCAAAGACAACAAATCAACCTAGATGTTCATAGACTGTGGACTGGATAAAGCAAGTATGCTGCATACACGCCATGGAATACTATGCAGCTATAAAAATGAACAAAATCATGTTATTTGCAGCAACATGGATGCAGCTAGAGGCAATTATCCTAAGCAAATTTATGCAGGAATAGAAACTCAAGCACTGCATGTTCTCACTTATAAGTAGGAGCTAAATAAAAATTGAGTACACACGTGGAGATAAAAATGAGAACAATAGACACCGGGAAATACAAGAAGAGGGAGAGTGGGAGAGGGGAAGTATTGAAAAACTACCTATTGGATACTATGCTCACTACCTGAGTGACAAGATTATTCATACACTGAAATTCAATGATATAAAATTTACCCATGTAACAAACCTGCACATGTACTGCCAGAAACTAAAATGCAAGGTGAAAAATAAATAAATAAATAAATAAATAAAAGCTTAATTTTTAAAGCAAAGTTTGTTTCTTTATGTTTCAAAGACTCTTGGCTGAAGAGGATGGTATGATATCATTGTTTTCCTAAATCAATACTTCATCATACTCATAACATATCTGAGTAGTAAGTACACATTTGAATAGTACCTCTTTCTCTAGATTGTCTTTATTCTACTTAGTTTATCTCATTTCTATATTTTATTTATTTACTTTTCATTATTAATATTATTTTTTATTCAGAAGTCATAATTGTATAAATTTATAAGGCACTATGTAATGCTCTGATATATGTACACCATGTGGAATGATTAAATCAAGCTAATTAACTTATTTACCACCTCACTTACTTATCATTTTTTCTATGGTAAGACATTTGAAATTCTTGGTAATTTTGAAATATACCTTATTATTGACTATAGCTATCTTGTTGTGTAATAGATCTCAAAACTTATTACTATTGTCTATCTGAAACTTTGTACCCTTTAACCAGCAACTCACCATGTCTTCTTTCCCACCCTATTCCCAGTCTCTCATAACCATCATTCCACTCTCTACTTCCTAGTTCAGTTCTTTTAGATTCCAAATGTAAGTGAGATCACGTGGTATTTATTTTTTTGTGCTTGGCTTAATTCACTTAGCACAATCCCTTCTAGATTCATCCATTTTGTAGCAAATGACAGAATTTTCCCTTCTTTTGAGGTTGAATAGTATTCTGTTGTGTATATATCATATTTTCTTTATCTATTCATCTGTGGGTGAACCCATAGGTTGATTCCATTTATTGTCTATTGTGAATAATGCTACAATTAACAAGGGATTGCAACTATCCTTTTGACACATTAATTTCTGTTTCTTTGAATCTATACCCAGAAGTGGAATTACTGGATCGTAGGATAGATTTATTTATTTATTTTTTTGATGAATCTGCATATTGTTTTCTCACCAACGATAAAAGCTATTCTAATAGGTGTGAAGTGATACCTCATTGTGGTTTCAATTTAAATTTTTCTATGGATTAATGATGCTGAGCATTTTATATATACAGTCATGCATTGCTTAATGATGAAAATATGTTCTGAGAAATGTGTCAGGTGATTTTGAGAACATCATATAGTGTACTTACACAAACCTAGATGGGATAGTCTACTAAAAATCTCAGCTATATGGTATAGCTTATTGTCCCTAGCCTACAAACTTATACAATATGGCACTGTACTAAACACGGTAGATAAATGTAACACAATGATAAATATTTGTGTATTTAAATATTCATTCTTCTGCATGTAGATATCCAGTTGTTCAAACACCTGTCACAAAAGAGGGATTTTTCCCACATCATGTGTTCTCCGCACCTTTGTAAAAAATCAATTGGCCATTAATGCATGGGTTTATATCTGGGCTTTCTATTCTAATCCATTGGTCAATGGGTCTATTTTTATGGCAGTATCATGTATCATGCTGTTTTAATTACAATTATTTTATAATTTTTTTTGAAATCAGGGGGTTTGGTGCCTCCAGCTTTCTTGTTTCTGTCCAAGATTGTTGGCTATTCAAGGTCTTCCATAATTCCATACAAATTTAAAGATGATTTAATCTACCTCTGTGAAAAAAACGACATTTGAATTATGATAGGGATTATGGTGAATCTGTAGATTGCTTTGGGTAGCATGGCCATTTTCACAGTATTATTTCTTCAAATCCATGAATGTAGGATATCTTTCTATATGGGGTATCTTTCTATTTATTTGTGTTTTCTTCAATTTTTTTTAAATCTATGCCTTTTATTTTTCAGTATAAAGGTTTTCTATCTCCTTTAATACATTTCTACCTAAGTTTTTGCCCTTGTCAATAAAATTATATCTTAATTTTCTTTTTAGATAGTTTATTATTAGTACTAAAAAAATGATTGATTTATGTATGTTGGTTTTGTGATCTGCGAGTTTACTGAATTCGTTTGTCACTCTAAAAGCTTTTGGCAGAGTTTTTAGGGTTTTCTAAATGTAAGATCATGTCATCAGCACAGAAAGACAAATTCACTTCTTCCTTTTATGTTTGTATACTTTTTCTTTCTTCCTCTTGCCTAAGTACTCTGGCTACGATTCCCAAAACTATGTTGAACAAAAGGGGTGAGAGTAGAGTAATGTTAGCTATCGGCTTATTAGTATGGCCTTTATCATGTATTTCCTCTCTCTGTAATATATTGAGAGTTTTCCTTGTAAAAGGATGGTGAATTTTGTTAAATGCTTTTGCCACATCTGTTGAGATAATCATATGGTTTTTGTCCTTCATTCTGTTAATGTGATCTATCATGTTTTTATATTTACAACATTCAACTTACATTGAATTATTCTTGCATTCCAAAGATAAATCTCCCTTGATCATTGTGAATACTTTTTTTTCGCTATGCTGTTGAAATTGGTTTGCTAATGCTTTGTTGAGGATTTTTGCATTTCTGTTCATCAAAGATATTTGCCTGTAATTTTCTTTTGCAGTGTCCTAGTATATATTTTTAATTAAGCTTCTATTTGATGAACATGTAAAATTATTAGAAAAAGTAACCACGCTTCTATGATCTTTTTCACTTTTTTCCTCAGTATTATACTCTTTTTTAAAATGTCAAATTCAGGCTTCTCATAAATAATATTGCTTTATGTTTCCTGAGAAACTCCTATACTTTCAATATGTCCTTAGTTCAATTTTGCGGTACACCTTAAATAAATGTTAGAAGCCATATGGTGAAGGTGGTTGTCTCTCAGTTTTTGTTACAGCATGTAGCACACAGCCATGCAAATGTTTACTCTCTAAATTTCAGGTACTATTCAAGGGATCTGGCTGCATATGGAAAAGTCCACCATCCTCTATCTGAAACTCTTAGGATCATATGCTGTGAAATTATCATTTTTCTTCTGATTTTAGAAAGGTGAGTATTGCATAGACCATATATCATGTAGCCCATCAGTGAGAGTCCAGAATAGCACCTTATAATCAAGCAAATTAGTATGTCTGCAGCTAAATGAATGTTCACACTGGATAAGATAAAGACTATATATGGATTTATGTCAGTTTTTCAAATGAATGAAATGAGTTACAAATGTCAAGTGGAAAAGAAAGATTTTCAGATAGAAGACTCATTTATTCCATAAACTTTTATGACACTGTTGACTATAGAGATGAGAACACAATTTTATGGGCAAGGAGATCACAAATGAGTCTACTATAACAATTCAATCCCAGCACTTCGGGAGGTGGAGGTGGGCAGATCACGAGGTCAGGAGACCGAGACCATCCTGGCTAACACAGTGAAACTCCGCCTCTACTAAAAATACAAAAAAAAAAAAAAAAAGAGGGGCTAGCTATAACATGCTATGTATAATATGCTATGGTCGCAAAAAAAATACACCAAATCTAGTTTAAGGGATTAAGAATAATTTTCAGAACAGGGCAACTCTCAAATATACTCTTGACAAGTATGAACATAAACTGAAGAAGGGAAGAGAGAGGGAATAATGTTTCGGGCAAAGAGAACATTTTTCAAGGCAGTAAATGTGATCAGGAAGGAACAAGCAAAGGTTGGATAAGAACAAGCTGAAGTCAGCATCATGTTTGACTCTTTAGAAGCAAATCATTTATCTTCAGTCTATTGTGATATTAAACTTCTGCTAAGTCTTGCTCTATATTTGTGTCATGTTTAAATTAAGCTGTTACTGAACCTTATCTTTGTTTTTCATACACAATTTTAGTGACTGTTGTAGAAATATTTTAAAATAAAATTGGAATCCAGATATGTTTCCTTGGCTTATGTTCCACCTTACCTCCATGTAAGTAGAAATCTTCTAAGACATTTTCACAGCTCTATTTAATTTAAACTTTCATCAAAATTTACCTGGAATACTTCATATGGTAGGATCAGAGAATGAGTAGAGCAGAATATCAAAAGCGCTTGTGCAAATAAAAGTACAGTAATCTGTTTATTTTTAAATTAAAAATTATTTCGACAAGTGATTCAATATATTTCAAAAATAATGTTTTTGATAACAAGATAGTAAACTAGGAGGCTCCAGGCCTTTATTCTTCTACAGAAACACTAAAAGGAAATTAGACTAGTTAAAATAACGTTATAGGATTTCTGAAAAACAGTTGATGGTCTGGTGTACATAGGTCTGCTCTATAATTACCCAGTGAAGGAAAAGCTACCTTCAAATTGGTGCACAATTTTTATTTTGCTTCTCCTTACCTTGGCCCCGCTCTTTCCATGATGCAGTGAGATGTGGTAGATATAAAGCAGCCCAGTTTCTGATCCAGGAATTTCTCCCTCGGGCGAGAGGAAGGAGAAAAAACCTTACTTGCATCATTCTGAACTGTCTGGGAACTACCTAGTATTCTGCCCTCTAATTTTCATGTCCTGGAGTTCAGAGAAGAAAAATAGCATATGCCAGGCCTCAGACTGAAAAACAAAAAGCCATAGAAAGTGTCAGTGAAAATGCTTTGTAAAAGCTTCAAGGGGACTACAGACCCATTGATACTGGGAGCTAGAGATTACTAATTAAGGATTGCAACAGGACAACTAAGACACACTAAGAAGCTGGGCTAGGACTCTTTTGGAAATTAAAGCATTTAAGCAAACATATGTGTGTACACACACACACACACACACACGCGTGCACGTGTGCACGAAGTCCTAGGTGAGATGCATGCTGAAGGAAGACCTGAGAAAACTTCAAGACTTTACCCTTGCTCGGGACATGCATGCTGAATAGTGAAGGCCTTTCTTGGCAAAGAACCAGTCAGCAAAGACTGGCTATAGTGGTTGCTTTTTCAAATGCACATTTTTTGTTTGTTTGTTTGTTTCATCAAATACCCAATTTTTTAATTTTAAGAAAACCCACAATATTTTCAAAGAAAAAGAAAAGACCAATTCGAAGGATGGAAGAAAAGTGGCAAAATCACCTCTGAGCAAACAACAGTTTTTAGACATATTAAACAAAATCTTTAATATAACTTCCTTAAGTATGTTCAAAGAACTTAAACAAAAACACACGAATTAAAGGAAATTTTAAAACGATATATGAACAAGATGAGAATATCAACAAAGAGACAGAAACTACAAAAAGAAACCAAATAGAAATTCTGAAGCAGAAAATATAATAACTGAATTGAAAAATTTACTAGAGAGGATCAACAGCAGACTTCGACAAGCAGAAGAAAGAATCAGCAAATGTGTACATTGCATTTAAACTTAGTAGATAAATTATTATTATTCAGAATTCTCCTGAGAACCTAAGAATTCTCACTAATACAGCTCTTCAGACTCAATAATTCATCTATTTATCTATCTTTCATCTATATACCTACCTATCTTTCTATATATTTTTTTCTGTATAAGTAACATTTATTGAACACAGTATTTAAAAGACTCTGTAAACTAGATCCTCTTTGTATTCTGCTCAGACTTGTTGCTTCTGACTTGAATGTGCACGTGTGTATCTGTGTTGGTCCTTCCGGCTGCCTCATATTTGCAGCTCCTTATTCTTTGGTGAGAAAAAAAACACCAGGCATTTTACTTGCATTGCTTCTTCACTGACAGTGTGTTCATAGTCCTGTTTAATGCAACTCTGACCAACTATCTCCCTCTTGTGGAAAACATTTCTTGGTGTTTCACTCTATCTAGAGAAGACAAGGCTACCTTGTTGTGTTGAGTACTGTACTTTATTTCCTCACTGAGGCTGTCTGTTTTTGTTTAATTTTTATCTGAAATGCCAGATTCATAAAGTATGGGTGTATTAGTCTGTTCTTGCATTGCTATAAAGAAATACACAAGACTGGGTAATTTATAAAGAATAAAAGTTTAATTGGCTCACAGTTTTGCAGACTGTACAGAAAGCATGGTGGGGAGGCCTCAGGAAACTTACAATAATAGGGGAAGGTGAAGGGGGAAGCTGGCACATCTTACGCGGCTAGAGCAGGAGGAACGGGGTGGGGGGGAGTTGCTACACACTTTTAAACAGCCAGATCTTGCGAGCACTCACTCACTATCACAACAGCAGCACTGAGGGGGAAATCCGCCCCCAAGATCCAATCACCTCCCACCAGGCCCCACCTCCAACACTGGAGATTACAATTGGACATGATATTTGGGTGGGGACACAGATCCAAACCATATCAATGGATCTGGCAGTTCTTGTTTTCATTCAGGTAGAAAAATCCTTCTAAAATGAACATTTAAATTTTAAATATTTCTCACCTACTCCTCTTTTGGTTCCATTATTCAACTTCAGTCTAATGGAGAAAATCTCAATTATTACTGAACTTATTTTGGTTTTGTACTTCTCCTCTCTATCAAAACAGAACATTGCTCAAAAAAGAACATTTGACAGATAATTATAAAAAAGCACAAAGAGTCACCTACAATTCCACCTTCAGTGAAAAACACTGATATTTTAGCATATTTGCTTGTTATCCTTTCTCTAGTATATTTGATACTTCGTGTTAATGGTCAAGATCATATGGAGTATGTAATATTGCATCATTAAGCCCTTTTTAATAATCTGCTTTATTCACTTATTGAAACAAGACCAGATCTGGCTTTGGAATCGTCTGGAAATAGCCTCCTGTAAAATGAAAAAGGTCTTGCACTGAAGGGCTCAGGAAAATCTAGGTTTAGCTCACTCTAACAAACAGTAATTTTGTTAACAAATTACTTTAGGCCCAGTGCAATGGCTCATGCCTGTAATCTCAGCACTTTGGGAGGCCGAGGCAGGCGGATCATCCGAGGTCAGGAGTTCGAGACCAGCCTGACCAACGTGGAGAAACTCCGTCTCTACTAAAAATACAAAATTAGCCAGACGTGGTGGTGCATGTTTGTAATCCCAGCTGCTCAGGAGGCTGAGGCAGAAGAATCGCTTGAACCCAGGAGTAGGAGGTTGCCTTGAGCAGAGATTGCTCCATTGCACGCCAGCCTGGGCAACAAGAGGGAAACTCCGTCTCCAAAACAACAAACAAAAAAAGCAAATTACTTTAATGTCAAGGAGCCTGCCCTGATTCTTTGACTTAACTATGAATCCCTTCAGACACTCAGATACTTTCCCATTAGTTCTGAAAATTTCATTACATAAGTATAATAACAATAGCTAACACTGTTTACTCTTGTAAGTATTTTATGGTATTAATTCAACAACAGGTCTACCAATTAGGCACAATAATTGTACCTATTATAAGGAATAAAATTAAAGCACAGAAAAGTTAAGTAACTTGCTCAAGATCATACAGCTATTAAGTGGGGAAACTGGGATTTAACCCTCTGGCAGTCTGACTACAGAGTCCATGGTTTTAATCACTATATTATCTGGCCTCTCTGATAACTGAAAAAATGCATATGAAAGCAGTCTGAATATTACAAATTGATGAGCAAATATAAAATGAATCCTTACACATTCCATTACAGAAAAAAAAAAAAAAAAAACTAAGATCCACATTTTCATGGATAATAAAAGCACTGAAAAGAAGTTTGGAGCTTATTGAATTATTTTTTAACTATTCAAATGAGAATTTAATTTCTGAAAATATACTAGGCCTGGGTCTATGCATGATTCCAATATTTAAGTTTCAAAATAATTTTAATGTTAGACATTTTTAAAAATTAATATAATTTATTTCTTTTTAAGACAATTAGTTTTTATTTTACTTTTTAATTTTAACATACAATACACACACCTCAGCTTCACATCTTTGTTCGTGGAATCCAGGAGGATAGTTGATGATGAATTTGTTTCAGAGGTGATCTAGATTGAAGCTCTAAAAAGCCATGCAAAGCCCAGGTACCTATTAAAATAAGTCAACCTGGCCCTTTTATCCTGAAAATTATCTAGTATGTGGCTTATCCCAATTGCCATCAAGAAAATTCTGATTACTTAGGACACTTCATATATCGTGAAGTAATGAATGAAGTGATACTGAAGACATTTTACAATCAGTATGGCACTGGTATCAACCAATCAAAAATTATATTGTTATCTATTAGAGTGGATGTGCTATTTTTCAACTGGAGATTCAGCAAACCTATCAGGTTCTGATTCATGCTATACCCCTTCCTAGCTGTGGTCTTGGGTAATTTCATCACTCTCTATTTACTTATTTTTATACCCCAACTTTTATTTTAAATTCATGGGTACATGTTCAGGGCTGTTATATAGGTAAATTACATGTCATGGGGATTTGGTGTACATATTATCTCGTCACCCAGGCATTAAACATAGTACTCAATAGGTTGTTTTTTGATCCTCAGCCTCTTCCCAGCCTCCACCCTCAGGTAGGTCCTGGTGTCTATTATTTTCTTTGTGTCCATGTGTTCTCAATGTTTAGCTTCCACTTATAAGTGAAAACACGTGGTATGTGATTTTCTGTTCCTGTTAGTTCGCTTAGGATAATCGCCTCCAGCTCCATCCATGTCACTGCAAAGGACATGATCGCCTTCTTTTTATGGCTGCATAGCAGTCCATGGTGTATATGTACCACATTTTCTTTATCCAGTCTACCATTGGTGGGTATTTAAGTTGATTCCATGTGTGTGCTATTGTGAACAGTGCTGCAATGAACATACATGTGCAAGTGTCTTTATGGTAGAATGATTTATATTCCTTCAGGTATATACCCAGTGATGGAATTGCTGGGTCAAATGGTAACTCTAAGTTCTTTCAGAAATGACCACACTATCTTCTACAATGACTGAACTAATTTACATTCCCACCAGCAGTGCATAAGCATAAGCATTCCCTTTTCTCTGCAACCTCACCAGCATTTGTTTTTTGACTTTTTAATAGTAACCATTCTGACTGGTATGAGATGGTGTCTCATTGTGGTTTTGATTTGCATTTCTCTAATGATTAGTAATAATATGGTTTGGATCTATGTTCCCACCCAAATGTCATCTCAAATTGTAATCCCCATGGATCAAGGGAGGGACTTGTAATCCCACGAGGGAGGGAGGTAATTGGATCATGTGGTGTTTTCTCCCATGCTGTTCTCATGATAGTGAGTGAGTCCTCATGAGATCTGATGGTTTTATAAGGGGCTCTTCCCCTTTCACTCTCTCTTCTCTCTCCTGCCACCTTGTGAAAAGGTACTTGCTTCCCCTTTGTCTTCTGCCATGATGGTAAGTTTCCGGAGACCTCCCCAGCCATGTGAAACTGTGAAAAATCACCTGGTGACCATTGAACAGATCCTGGAGACCAAAAAAACCAAAACCAAAAAACTTTATCGGAGGAATTTAGAAGGGAGCAAAGACCGCTTGGTGACCATCAAACAGATCATCCAGAGGCAAAACTCCTTATCTGAAAAAATGTAGAAGGGACCAAAGACTTCCTGGTGACCATCAAATGGGCCTGGAGGCAAAACTTCTTATCTGGGAATTTAGAAGTAACTAAACTTCTGTAGTATCTGAGTTGGCATCTGGTTCCAGGCCTGTTTCAACTTTTGTAAGTAACTAACATTTCTATACATCTCTGGAATGCTGTGCTGAAACTCATTTTACAACCCTGAGCTCCTGCCTTAAGGTCTATTGATATCGCTAAGGAAAAATCCCCTGAGACATGCTCAGTCCTCTTGCTGAGGTGCCCAATGTAGTTCTTCCTTCCCAATAAACTTTCCTTTTTCAAACCTCTACTGTTGTTGGTAAATTCTTTTTACCAACCTATGAGTTGACCACTTCCCACTGCCAGGGTTCTGACACGTTGCCTGGTAACCTCCTTTGTTTGTAAATTACCCAGTCTCAGTAGTATCTTTAGAGCAGTGTGAAAATGGACTAATACAGTATATTTGTCACAGGTAGTTAGGTATGAGTGGGGCAGGAGAGAGCTCTCCACCCACCCATTAGACATGTCAGGTGATGGTTTGGCAATGATCACATTGCCTCTCTAAAAATGATAATTCGGCAGTGCTATGGAGAGACCATTTCCTGATGGTCCACATTTGTTAACATCAAAATGTTAATTGAATGCAGGCCCCACAGAGAAGCAACTTCCTGGGCATGCGTGTTAAGAGACAAAAATGGCCTGTAATCCCAGCACTTTGGGAGGCCGAGGTGGGCGGATCACGAGGCCAGGAAATCGAGACCATCCTGGCTAACACGGTGAAGCTCCATCTCTACTAAAACTACGAAAAATTACCCAGACATGGTGCCAGTGAGCCGAGATGGCGCCACTGCACTTCAGCTTAGGCGACAGAGCAAGACTCTGTCTCAAAAGAAAAAAAAAAAGAGAGAGAGACAAAAATGGCAAAGTATGATCTTCCAGGTATATTCCACTGGAAAAGGGAAGAAAGCCTCAGATGGGCATGCATACCAACTCCCCAAACACACTGCATGTGTGCACAGTTATAAAAGGTAGGGAAGACACTGCGCATTGGGCTGCCCCAAGAGAAGAACTGTGGGAAAGAGGTGAGCCTAGGCTCCAGGTTAAAGCCCCCTTTTTGCTGTTTTCTTTTGCTCTCTGTTCTCTCTTGGACCTTCAGATGCCCGCTTGGGTCTCTTTCAAGTGAATTTTCCTCTCTTTCCTGTTCTAAAGCCTTTTAAATAAACTTCCACTACTGCTCTGAAACTTACCTTGGTCTCCTTTTCTGCTTTATGCCTTTCAGTCGAATTCTTCTGAGGAGGCAAGGACTGAAGTTGCTGTGAATATGTATGGATTACTGCCGGTAACCTGGGTAACTTGGATCTCCTCTACTGGTAACAAATTGGTACTGCAGAGAGTAGGGTACTACTGTAAAGATACTTGAAAACGTGGAGGTGACTTTGGAACTTTAATGGGCAGAGGTTGGAAAAGTTTTCAGGGCTCAGAAGAAGACAGGAAGATGTGGGAAAGTTTGGAGCTTCCTAGAGACTTGTTGAATGGTTTTGGCCAAAATATTGATAGTGATATGGACAATGAAGTCCAAGTTGAGGTAGTCTTGGACATAGATGAGAAACTTGTTGAGAACTGGAGCAAAGGTCACTCTTACTATGCTTTAGCAAAGAGACTGGCAGCATTTTGCCACTGCCCTGGAGATCTGTGGAACTTTGACCTTGAGAGAGATGATCTGAAATTGGAACTCATGTTTAAAAAGGAAGCAGAGCGTAAAGGGTTGGAAAATTTGCAGCCAGCCATGAGGTAGAAAATAAAAACCTATTTTCCGGGGAGAAATTCTAGCTGGCTGCAGAAATTTGCATAAGTAACAAGGAGCCAAATGTTAATAGCCAAGACAATGGGGAAAATGTCTCCAGGGCATGACAGAGGTCTTCACAGTAGCCTCTCCCATCACAGGCTTGGAGGCCTAGCAAGGAATAATGGCTCCTGGGCCAGGCCCAGGGCCCCCACTGCTCTGTGCAGCCTTGGGACTTGATACCCTGTATCCCAGCTGCTCCATCTCCAGCTGTGGCTAAAAGGGGCCAAGGTACAGCATGAGCCATTGCTTCAGAGGGTGCAAACCTCTGTGGCATTTTTTCTGGGCTCTCTATTCTGTTTCACTGGTCTCTATGTCTATTTTTGAGCTAGTACCATGCTGTTTTGGTTACTGCAGCCTTGTAGGGTAGTTTGAAGTCAGGTAGCATGATGCCTCCAGCTTTGTTCTTTTTGATTAGAATTGCCTTGGCTATTTGGGCTCTCTTTTGGTTCCATATGAATTTTAAAATAATTTTTTCTATTTCTGTGAAGAATGTTACTGGTAGTTTCATAGGAATAGTACTGAATCTGTAAATTGCTTTGGACAGCATGGCCATTTTAACAATGCTGATTCCTCCTATCCATATGCCTGGAATGCTTTTCCATTTGTTTATGTCATCTCTGATTTCTTTGAGCAGTGTTTTGTAATTCTTGTTGTAGAGCTCTTTCACCTCCCTAGTTAGCTATATTCCTAGGTATTTTATTCCTTTTGTGGCTATCGTGAATGGGATTGCATCCTTGATTTGGCTGTCAGATTGGATATTGTTGATGTATAGAAATGCTACTTATTTTTGTACATTGATTTTGTATCTTGAAGCTTTGCTGAAACTGTTCATCAGATTTAGGAGCTTTTGGGCAGAGACCATGGAGTTTTCTAGGTCTAGTATCATATAATCTGTAAACACATACTTTGACTTCCTATCTACATGCCTTTTATTTCTTCCTCTTGCCCAATTGCTCTGGCCAGGACTTTCGGTACTATGGTGAATAGGAGTGGTGAGAAACGGCATCCTTGTCTTTTTCCGGTTCTCAAAGGGAGTGCTTCCACCTTTTGTCTGTTCAGTATGATGTTGGCTGTAGGTTTGTCATAGATGGCTTTTATTACTTTGAGGTATGTTCCTTCAATGCTTGAAGATTTTTAACATGAAGGGATGTTGAATTTTATTGAAAGCCTTTCTGCATCTATTGAGATGATCATGTGGTTTTCATTTGTAGTTCAGTTTATATGATGAATCACATTTATTGATTTGCAGATGTTGAGCCAACCTTGCATCACAGGAATAAAACTACTTGATCATGTTGGATTAGCTTTTTCATGTGCTGCTGGATTTGGTGTGCTAGTAATTTGTTGAGGATTTTTGCATCTATGTTCATCAAGGAAACCCAATAGATAATTGTAAAAACCCTCACCCCCTTTCCACCCTTCTCCCTTTTGGAGTTCCCAGTATCTATTGTTTCCATCTTTATGTCCATGTGCGCCCATTGTTTAACTCCTACTTATAAGTGAGAACATGCAGTATTTGACTTTCTGAGTTATTTCCTGTAGGATAATAGACTCCAACTCTATCCATGTTGCTGCAAAGACATGATTTCATTCTTTTTTGTGGCTGCATAGCATTCCATGGTGTATATGTACCACACATTCTTTATCCAGCCATCATTGATGGGCACTTAGGTTGATTCTATGACTTTGGTATTGTGAATAGTGCTGTGATGAACATGTGAGTCTGGCTGGGTGTTTTTGACACAAAATTTCTTTTCCTTTGAATGGAACCTAGAAGTGAGGTTGCTGGGTCCTGCTAATTTCTGATCAGCTCCCATCTTGAAGTCTCTCCCAGAAGCATTGACCTTTTAAAGAAGAACTGTACAATATATTTTTTAATCGAGAGTAAAATAAAATGAGTCTACTATGATGGGAAACAAGGACAGCTTTCATCTTTGTGGTCAGCCCCCTCAAATTTCATCTCCAAGAAAGGTCAAAAGACTTATGGGGTCGAGTATTTGATATTCTTACACATTTTAGTGTCTTGAAGGCTCCAAATGCCAGGTTGGCATTGGCATTTTGTCACTTTTCAGTTAGTATAATTTCCAGCTACAGACAGGATTTCTCAGTCTTGGGGCATGAGATGACAGCAATTATTTGACTTTGAGAAATTGCAAAATGGCTTTTCTCTCCTTTGTGTGTTTTTCTGGGAGTCAATTAAGAGCAGGCTTTCCTGGTTGCTTAGATACTCATCTGTCACCTCTAAAGGTCCCATCTTATCATTTCATTACATACTTTTGACTTTTATTTCATTGCCACTGACTTTGTCAAACTTTACCCAAGCCCTAGTATCCTTGGAAACAGTGATAGTAAAGAGATCCTCCCACTCTTGGAGTTCTGGAAATAGCTTACTGCAAACAGCTACCTTTCCCTATATGACTTAGATAAGACTCACAGATGCCCCCTTGTTTACCGAGGACAAGACCAGACTTGGTCTTGGTAAACAGAATGTTGAATAACCAGGGCTACTGAGCTGGGAGTCTGCCATGGAATATGTATATGTATATGCATCTGCATATGTATATGTGTGTGTGTGTGTGTATATATATGTATAAAGTGTGTACACACCCACACACATATGTACGTATTTCACGCTGCCCATTGTATTTCCTTACAACAGCATTCCTTTCCAAGATTCTTGGTGATTCTGAGATTTCGCCCCATCAGCTACATCTGTTCCCTTGCAACCCATTTGCATAGTAAACCACAGGCCACAAAGGGGAAGTGCTTCTTGCCAAAGGGCTCAATCTGGACATTATTACCGCTAGAATAAAAACAGGGGTTGCAGACTCTGGCAAAGCTCTTTTGGCTCAAGGAAATAATCAACTGAATAAACCAAATCTACCCCCAAAGGCAAAGTTCACAGGAATTTAGTATAGTCAATGAGAATTTTTTTCCTTTTCATTCTAGCCTTAGCATAGCATTCTTGAGTCCTGTAGAGAGACATTTACATAAATAGTTTAGCAGGCTGGAAAGCTCCAAGTCACAGTGTCCATGTGATTCTCTTATTGGCAGACTATAACTCAAATTAAATCTGAGAGTACATAATTCACATTAATGTTTTAAGGGGGTCTTTTTTGAACTGTTAAATAAGACAGAAACAAAAGAGTTGCATTATTTCACTTAGACTTTTCTTTGGTTCGTAAACTTTATTTTTTGTATGTAGTCCTTCTCCCGGCTATTTCCCAAGGCTTTCAGGAGTCTAATTTGAATGGAAACTTACTGCTGGGGAGAGCACATCACAATGCCTTATAAAGATCCATCATCTGTCCTTTCTGTAGGGTACCATTCCACTCTCCAAATTGAGGCATGAATTCAAAGGGAAGTTGCAGAAAGAGGTTCAAGTCTTATTGTTCTTAAAGGATACTGTCAAGTAGAAAACAAAGGGCTTAGCAAGGAGAGACTTTATTTTACAGGTAATTGCAAGGGAGGGAGGATTGCACTTAGGGGAGGGGAAGTATTTGCAGTAGGGAGGTTGCTTATGGGCACATGTCTCAAGAGTTAGGCAAAAAGGGTTTTACTTTTATAAGAAGAAAACAAGACTAAGAGCCAGGTGTTGGGGAGTGAGATGCAGGATGATGCTATAGGACAGTCAGAGAATGTCTTACCCTTAGCCCAGCCTGTTCTTAGGAGGGGTGGTCTGTTGGCGCAAGCTGAGGGTGGGGTCGAAGTTCAGGTACCCATGGGAAAAGGAGAAGCTTACACAAAGTTTGGTTCACAAGCATTTTGTTCCATTGATCAATAGGGAAGCAGTTCAACTTATCATTTATGAAGCAAAAAACCAGGAATTTGGGTGACACAGTTTTCAAGGCATCATCTTGGAAGCAGAGATCAGACCTCACCAGACACTGACTTTTCAGCCTCCAGAACTATGAGAAACAAACTTCTGTTCTTTATAAATTACTCAAGCTGTGGTATTCTGTTACTGCAGCACAAACAGACTAAGATACAGTACATCTGTCAAAACAAAGAATTTAACATTGTTACAATACTGTTAACGATATTAGAGACTGTATTTGGATTTTCCAAGTTTTTCCACTAATCACCTCTCTCTGTTCCAGCATCAAATCCAGATCCCACGCTGCATTTGGTCATCATCATATCCTCTAGTCCCCTCTGATCTGTCACAATTTATTGTACTTTCCTTGTCTTTCATGACCTTGACAGTGTTAAGGAGTCCTTGTCTGGTGTTTTATAGAAAGTCTCTCAATTTGATTCTGTCTGATGTTTTGTCACAATTAGACTGGGGTTTTGGGATTTGGGGAAGGACATGACCGAGGAGAGGTGCCCTTCTCCTCACCGTATTTGAGGGTACACGATAGCCACGTGGCTTCACCCTGGTGATGTTGACCTTGATCGCTTGGTTCAGGTGGTGCCTGCCAGGTTTCTTCCCTGTAAACTTCTTCTTTTCTCTTTTCGATGCAGGTGATTCTTACAGAATATAAGTTAGTTCACAGCCACCCTGTCCTCAAAATGTTCTAACAGCTTCCCGCCTCATTCGATGCACGCGGGAATGTTCTTATGATGCCTGCTAGGGTGTCTGTGGCTGGCTCCTGCTGCTGCTGGGCTCTTTGCTCTAGCAAGTCCCCCTTGCTACCCATCCCCATCTCACCCATAATGGGCTCTTGTTCATCCTGAAGCACCTGAAGCCCTCTCTGGTCCCAGGGACAGTGCCAGTGCCTTGCGCTCTGTAGAAGCATTCTCCCCATGGCGTTGTGCTCCTTTCAGTCTCTGCGTTTCCTGCTCAACCTGTGTCAAATGTCACTGTTGCTCAGCGCTCTGCCTCTCTTTCCTCGTGCCATGTACTTGTTTTCCCCATGGATATCTGTGCTTTTGATGACAGCAGCTCTGATTCTGTTCACTGCACAGTCCCCAGCATCTACTACGGGTACAGCCCTGTGGTAGGAGCTCAAACACGTGCATGGCAAATGAATGAGTGAATACAGGGAAGATGATCAGTAGCAATCTCTGAATTTGGTTTTACATGCGGGTTGGGAAGATGGGGTATTTTCTGCTCCCGAAAATACTGTTTTCTGGATGTGTATGAAGAAGAAATGCTTCAATTGCAAACTAGGAAACCACAGTGGAACTTTCATCTACCAAAATTTTCTATCCTATGTGCCAAAGTTTAGGGTTATTATGAGCTCTGTGACATTGACCTGAATTTAAATATCATGGTATTAAACCAATAAGTGAAAAATTTGAGGATTTCCTAAGAAATGAAATAAGGCAACTTTTTAATCAAATATTTATGTGCATAAACACCTCAGAGAATCACCTGTTATGAGGTGAAAGAACTTTGGGGCACACACTCAGAAGTGGCAGTTGTCGTTTTGAAAGAGTTAACTTGGTTCACTTGGGTAAACCCTCTATATCTCAAGGAGTAGCTAGCTTGTTATAGGATTAAGCAAGAGTGAATCTCTTTCAGTATCTATTACCCAATAGAACAATGGGAATTCTCAGTGGGGAGCAGCTGTTTAGATGAAAGAAAACTACTAAGGGCAATTTTAAATAATATAGTTTCACGTATTCATCTGCCTAAGTTCCCATGGGTTTTTTTCCTCTGATCCTCTGGATCTCTGGACAGTGAGGTTAATGGCCATTCTCATCTGGATGAATATTGTCAATGTGAAGGCATTTGCTCTTAATATTTGCTAAGGAACCAGTCTGTTTTCCCTTCTTTCTTTCTATTTGTGAACAAATATTTGGAGGAGAATGATTCTGCACCCAGCAAGTACTATATCATCCAGTATTTATGGGGCCAAAGGAATAGCCTGAAGACAGAGCAAAAGAAGGGTAGAAGCCACAAATATAAAATGCTTTATGACAGACTTTCCCCATCATTTAGTGTGAGTAAGTGAGCATAATGATCAACAACCATCCCCAAAATGAGATCAGTAGAGGCACTCTGCAAAAGTTAAATAAACAATTATAGAATTAGTAGCAAATATTTTCATATATTATCCCAGTGGCTGTAAATAGAAATCTCTTGTTATTAGAAATGTTGCTTCTGCTAATGATATGTTTGGGAAAAATAAATAGTAACTATTGATGGTCCTTATTTCCCACTGTTGCTACAGACTCCAATTTTGATTTACCAATTTTGAAACTCAATATTTCTGTATTTACAGTTACGAGGTCATTTGAGGAAGAGGAAAAGAAAAATTTTCTTACCATCTGTGATAATAGTAGCTCACTTATGCTCACCAGTGTAGTGCATAATATTAATTAAACACCAGTAAGCAAATTCCTAGACTAATCCAGTCTGCTTTTGCAATGTTTTTCTAGTGTTTTCCTTTTTTTTCAGAGACTGCAATATATATGCTGTAAAGAAATTTCTATGTTCCTTTGAATAATGGATAATACAGAACTACTGTTGTTAGTAACAGGGTCTCAGGTAAAACACTAAGAAATGCTTTCTCTGGTCAATAGAGTACTCATTACTTTTTGAAGATGAACATAAGATTACTTGAGTAGAACCTGAGGTCACAATTCTTCAGAAGAACCAAGAAATCCTTAATAATATGAGAACATTATTAATTTTGAAGAGTTATATTGCTCCTTTGGCAATCCCGTTGACATTACGATGATTTTTTAGCAAAGTTTCCAAACAGTAAGGAACAGTGATGTTCCCTATGTCCCCTAAATTCTTCTCCCCTCCAAATTATTATTACTAATAACTCCTTGAATAGTACACAATCTAATTTATACAGGTACTCCACAAAAAGCTTTAACACAATTTTACGTTTTGTCGTAGTTGCACTAGAACATTTTAAAAGAAACACCGTAGCCCAGAGGTGGTTCTCCAGCCGCCATTCCTTCCCTTTCTCCCAGAGCCGGTCAATGCTGTTTACATGATCTTTCTTAGGCCTCTACTATATAAAACCTTTTCTAAATTTTTAAAAATTCACATAAAGAATTTATTTTACCGAAGACTTTTCAGCTTCTTTTTTTTTACATTCCACATGGTGTTTTCAAGTTGACCCATGTCTAGACGAACAACTCCAGTGTGTTTGTTTTAATTGCCATGGGGATTTCATTTTGTGAATGTATGAGCATCGATCCATTTCCCTATTGCTGCATATTAGGTATTTGTTGATTTGACTTGTTGTTTTCTACACCAAGCAGTGCTGCAGAAAACATCTATGTGCTTCCCTCTCTGTGGGCATGTGGAAGAATTTCAACTGCAGGCAATTGCAGGCTCAGCGAGATGGCTCAAAGTTGCCAAATGAGAGACCAAATTCAAAGCTAGGGCAAGCCCACATTCCTTCAGATTAAACATCTTTCTAATTGTACACTAGAAAACTAGGAAACAATGCATAAAAGCATAGCCTGTACTTTTGGACAAAATCAGAAGAAAATTACATCTTAAAGTCTTTTTGGTTGGTTTGTTTTTGTTAAGGAGGAGGTGGAGGTGTTTTTATATGAGTGCTAAGCAAACCTGGGTAATTTGAGATAATCAGCTGTAATGAAGCTTACTGGACAAAAATAAAGTAAGATGCAATTTGGGGCATTAATAACTATTACATGTCATTGCCAGCATTGGCTATAAAAAAGAGACTGGCCGGGTGTGGTGGCTCCTGCCCGTAATCCCAGCACTTAGGCAGACAAAGGTGGGAGGATTGCTTCAACTCAGGAATTTGAAACTAGCCTGGGCAACAAGCAAGATCCAGTTCTCCCCAAAAGGAATAAAACAACAACAACAACAACAACAACAACAACAACAACAACAAACAAGTTTACGAAAGAGACTGTGCCTTACAAAAGAGACTGACTGAGAGAGAAAGGTACTCAGTTCCCTAAAACACCAAAGGCTGAACTAAAAGGGCTGCCTTTTGAAGCCATAAGATATAATTGCAGGGTTGAGAAGAAACCCTGCAGTTTGGCTATTAGGAGGATTATACACCAACCCGAGCACCATACAGTAAATGTAAACAGGAAGGAGCTCAATGGCTGTTGAAGGGAGCTGCTTGGTCTCAAACAGAGCTGGGTCTCCCAGCAGGTCAGCTGTGCCATGAAATGTGTCTTCTAGATGAGAGGTTTGCATCATTTGTGCCTGTGCTCACCGCACAGTGAGAGGCCACAAAATGCCAATCAGCCAAAGTCTGTGATCTAGTTCTCATGAGATGGAGAAAAGAGGGAAGGAGGAGCTTATGGGCAGAGAAGCAGGATGGCAACTGATGGATCTAAACAACAGAAGAGCAACTGTGCTAATTTCTGTGCATTCTCTCCTCGGTGGAGCAGCTCTCATAGCCTTCACGTGCCATATGTGGTCAGCTGAACTGGGCTGTCTTCCAGTTCTGCTGTTACTTTGTCTGGATGTGATTTGGAGCATGTTTCATGAATTCTCATGAGCCTCCATCTCCTCAATTGTAAATGACAATTGGTAGGCCCTTCAGAGGGTGAGATGAGCCCTGTACGTGACATAGCCAACATACCCGTCACTGGTTAGTTCTCTAACCACTGCGTAATGTGTGCCTATTTGCATCCTGCTCAAATGCTGCTTCAAGAAGTCAGGGACTTTGGATTATTTAACATTGTATTAGAAACACCCGGACCTACTACAGCTGCATGCTTACATATAACCCATCATGGTCAGATCAAAGCAAAAAAATAAAAATAAAAAATAAGCGAAGAAACAGCTTTGCCTGGAATGTAAGGCCAAGTGTTGCTCACACATTAGACATAAGCAAACTGCAATTAGGAAAGGGATGTCTGAAAGTCACCCAAGCTTGTGGAGCTGTTGGGCATATTACCCGTCCGATTCCCCAAGCAGTGCACTCCAAGTGACAGTCGCAAACACAAATGGCAGATGTCCAACCAAAGACCTTTAAAAATGAATCTGACTGTGAAAAATACGTAAAATATAAACTAAGGGGAAATGAGTCTGAGTCCTTTCTAGATGGAGAGGAGACCTCAGTACGAATGCCATGGAGCTTGCAGATGGGATTGTCTACCACAGAGACGCCTCTCCAAGCCAAGGTGACGTGGGTGCCACAGAGTGGAGCCGTAGTACACTTCACCTGCACTGGCCTCTGCCACTGAGTTTTGTTAAAGCAAAACAAATCCAACTGAGCCTCCATGTATCTCCTACTAGGTCCTGTTTGTGGAAATAAACAGGAACAGGTGAGCATTCCCTAGCTGAAATGTGGCCTGACTGTGGGACACTGCTGTAGAGGCCGGTGCAACAGTTTGTGCCTGGCATGACCATGGTACTGCCATCCGCTGTCCCCACGTGCAGGCAGAAAGGATTTGCCTACATTCATGCGGGATGTGTTCCCATGGAAACTCATAGTCACTGACATCTCAGATCATGGTGCCCACAAGGGGGGTCCTGACTGTGGCTTGTTCATCAAGGTAGGAAGCAGGCATTTTACTTTTCCCTGGTCAAAAGCAACACTGGGTGTCTTTTTTCTCTCTCCTTCCTTATCTTTAGGAAAGGGCTTGAAAAATCCACATTGCCTGGGCGAGGTGACTCACACCTGTATTCCCAGCACTTTGAGAGGCAGGATGATTGCTTGAGGCCAGGAATTTGAGACCAGCCCTGGCCACATAGTAAGACCCTGTCTCTACAAAAAATTAGCTGGGCATGTTGGTGCATATCTGTAGTCCCAGCTACTCAGGAGGCTGAGGCAGGAGGATTGCTTGAGCCCAGGAGTTCAAGATCAGCCTGGGAAACATAATGACACTCCGTCTCTACAAATAAAAAATTCAAAAATTAGCCAGGTGTGGTGGGGCAAGTCTGTGATTCCAGCTACTCAGGAGGCTGAGTTGAGAGGATCACTTGAGCACAGGAGTTCGAGGCTGCAGTAAGTTTTGATCATGCCACTGCGCTGTAGCCTGGGAGACAGAGAGAAACCCTGTCTCAAAAAAAAAAAAACAAATAAATCAATAAAATAATAAAACACAAAAATCCATATTGGGTGCTCTTTTATATCTGGGATCCTACAACACACAATGAAATTTCATCGAGATGCCAAAGGTAATGCCGGGGAGTTAAAGGAGATTGTAAAATGGAGTGCAAGACTGCCTTCTCCACGCCATTGCAAACTCATCTCCCCTGGGTGCTTTTGAATTCTGGGTGATGTTCTTAATTCGATATCAGATAATTTTGGATATGGTGACAAATGGGTCACCATATCTAAAATTGAGTCTCCTTGTGTGCTTTTATAGCAAAAACAAACAAAGAAACAAGTAAGTCAAAAGTTAAGAGTATAAATTATTAGCCTGGCTTTAAAATTAGCAAATTGATTCAATTTTCGTGCCTTGTGATCAAGAAGCCCGGCTTGTTTGTGAATGTGTATCATAGTTTCACAGATAAGAGGTATACTGTTCTCTTCAAAACTATTAAGAAAAAAAAATGCTCAGCTTAGTTCTATATGTTGATTTAGTATCTTAAGATTTTCGGATGTCTTTTATAATCATTGTCTTAATTATTACCAATTCTGTTTTTTAAAGAGAAGGTATTTACATGTATTGTTATGGGCTGAATTGTGGTCCTCTAAATTCAGATGTTGGAGTCCTAACCCCCAGGAGGACCTCAGTATGTGACTGTATTTGGAGACAAAGCTTTTAAAGAAATGATTAAGGTAAAATAAAGTCATTTGGGTGAGCCCTGATCCAACAGGACTGGTGTCCTTATAAGAAGAGGAGATTAGGACGTAGACAAACACAGGACGACCACTTGAGAACACAGGGAAAGAGGGCATCTCCAAGCCAAGGAGAGAGGTCTCAGGAGGAACCAGCCGTGCCCACACCTGGATCTCGGACTTCCGGCCTCGAGGACGGCAAGAGAACAATTTCTGTTAAGTCCCCCAAAGGCAACCCTAGCAAACGAATGCACTGATCTGACATGGTATTTAAAGTGTTTCAAAACTTATGAAAGGAATGGAATTTGAAGGGAGTAGTGTAGATGAGAAAGCTCCAAGTAAACCTGTAGTTTTAAGATGGTAAATGTAGATCTGATTGACTTAAAGGGAAATCTGTCAATGTAATGTCAGGTTAGACAGAGCAAAGCTATTGATGGACATAAAAGAATGAATTTGCTTATTAGCATGTCCTTAATTCCTCATCTCTGCTAATGGCAGAGTTTTCCAAATTGAGCACTATTGATATTCGGGTCAGATAATTCTTTTTTATGGCGGGGGCCACCCTGCTGTGTGGGCTGTTGAGCAGCAATCCTGGCCTCTACTCACTCTATGCCAGGAGCACCCTTATTTCCCAGCTGTAACAACCCCAAAATACCTCCAGACATAGCCAAATATTCCTGGGGCTAAAAGATTACCCCTCTTCCCCAGGGGAGAACCACCGGTTTATGGATATTGTGGGCGGCCAGAAACATAGAATACACGCTGTCGCTTGCAGGTTTTTCTGAATCTGGCCTGCAGATTCCCTGTGGTAGACAGAATAATGCCCAATCCTTTGCCCTGGAAAGATGCCCACAGCCCAGAACCTGTGAATATGTTGCTTTAGACCACAAAAGGGATTTTTGCAGATGTAAGTAAGATTAGAGACCCTGGGATGAGAGTATTTGGAATCATCTAGAGGGCCTGATGTTATCTTAAAGTATTCTTAACATCAGAGAACCTGCCCAACTGAGGTTAGAGAGAAGGAAACAGGTACGGGGAAGAAAGCGGGGTCTGAGAGATAAAGCTGCCTGCTTTGAAGACAGATGAAGGGACCGTGGGACAAGGAATGCAGGTGGCTTGAGAGCAGATTCTCCCCTCTACAAGGAAAACAGCCCTACTGACACCTTGATCTGAGTGCAGCAAGGCTTTTATCAGACTTCTGACCTCCCAAACTGTGAGATAATAAATTCATGATGTTGGAGGCCGTTGGGTTTATAGCAATTTGTTATAGCAGCAATAGTAGACCAATGACACCACCTCCATCAGAATGCCCTGGAGTGGGCAACACACACAGATTCCTAGGCTGTGCTCCAACCTAAAGGATCAGAATCTTCCGGAGGTGGAGCCCAGGAATCTGCATTTTAAACCAGCGCACAGAAATCTGAGAACCATTGTGCTGTGTGTCTAAGGGCAGTTTTCCTGTGTAACTGGTACAAAGTAATCCTCCACCTCTGAAGGCAAAAGATTCCCGAAAAAAAATCTTTCTAAATCTCCAAGCAATTTTTCCCCCTGAAATTAGGGGAAGAAAAGGAAGAAAACGTTTTTGTCCAGCATTATAACCGCATTCAGTTTGTATGCAGTGAATTTGACTATTTTAGTGAAAGGAGCTGACATTTCTTTATTCTCTTTGGATGCATCTGATTCCAAGCAGGGACCAGGGCAGCTGTGTCCCATGGGAGTTCCAGACTCAATATCCCAGGTGTTAGCAAAGCCCTACAATCTAAGGCTTAACCCAGTGCCCCCAACAGGTCTCTCCCGGCTCCAAATTCGTATGGGTGTGCCAGCCTCCTCAACACTCCTGCCATCATGCAGATCTGATGCCAAGACGAGCTTAGGAGATGATGTTTATGAGAGCAATGCCGAGTTTCATGGAGTTGACATGTCAGTCTTGAGAAAGAACCAGACAGGCTGTGTACTCCCTGCATCACTCACCTCACCATTGGTGCGGGTCCCAGACAGGGAGGCACGGCTGACGTTGTGCTCTGGCCCCGGCTTTCAATAGGAATCAGGGCTTCTAAGATTCTGCACCTGTCTAGCCAGATGATAAATAATTCCCTTCTTATTTGTGAGGCAGGAAGTACACAGTTATCCAGGATGCTTTATTAGGCTTCACGGGGAAAAAGAAAGAGAGCTGCTCCGGGTGAGGATCTGACGGAGGTTATTTTAGTGCAGGTGTGGGCCAAAAGAATGGAGGAATGATACAGGTTTTGTCTGTCTCCCATCTCATCTTCCTGTGTGGGTGTGGCAGGGCTTTCATGCTCAAGAGAAGAAGTTTTTCACACAATTATATCCCCCAAAATAGTAGTATAAAACTGACTACTTCGCCAGAAGAAGGAAGGTTGAACAAGATGTCTCAGAAACTTCAATTTCACAAGAATAAAGACACATCTATTGTTTTACTGACTTATCAACAATGGCATAAGGAATGAGTATTCATCAGTCAGGAACCGAGAATTTGACTCTAATTCCGCTCTCCCCCAGGGGCTGTATATATTTTTAAAAACTCTTTAAAAGGTTCCACTGGAAATCCTTATAGGTTTAGTATCTGTTAAAATTACATAATAATGGAAATATAGGTCAAGGATTTCAACCTTTTATATTATTGAAAAAAAAGGGTGAAGCTTATATGGAGATGCTAAAAAAGCTAAACATAAAATTGCCATACAATCCCATGATCCTATTTGCAGGTATATACCTCAAATAATTGAAAACTGGGACTCAGGTACTTGTATGTCAGTGTTCATAGTACCATTATTCACAATAGCCAAAAGGCGGAAATAACTCAAATGTCGGTCAGCAGATGAATGGATAAACAAATGTGCATGTACATGCAATGACCTCTTATTCAGCCTTAAACAGGAATGTTCTGACACATGGTACATGGATGAACCCTGAGGACATTGTGCTAAGTGAAATAAGCCAGACATAAAAGGACAATACCTTATGATTCCACTTTTATGAAGTTCTTAGGGTAGTTGAATTCATAAAAGCAGAAAGTGGAATTCTGGTTGCCAGGGCCTGAGGGGAAGGGACCGGGAGTGATTATACAGTGTGTGCAGTTTTAGCTTAGGATAACAAACAAGTTGTGGGGATGAGTGGTGGTGATGGCTGTGCAACAGTGAGAATGTACTTAATGACACCGAACTGTACACTTAAAAATGGTTACGGTGGCAAGTTTTTAATGTTCCTGATATTTCACCAAAAAAAGTCTTAATAAAAAGAGATTGAAGATTGGGGTGATGAAAATGTTATGGAAATATATAGTGCTGGTGACTGCACAATTGTGACAATATGAAGCCACTGAATTGTACAATTAAAATGGTTAAAATGGCATATTTTATATGTATCTTATCATAATAAGAAAAACAGTCTGTTTATCCCTCTTTCTCTCTCTGTGTCTCTAAAAAAATAAAAATAAATTAAAATGAAAATGAAAAATTAAACCAAAACCTCATACGGAGGAAGATGGCCCGTGGCTCATCAAACAGAGCTATTCTTTAGCACAGAGCCCTTGTCTGAAAACTGGGCTTAATTGTACCGGCACAGAAGGCAGTACATGTGAAATACAGGCACAGAAGGCAGAAGCTTCAGCACTGGGCTGGGGATATTGGTGGGATGTCATGCATGGCCTGGACATTTCGGCAAATCCCAGGGCCGTGTGGATCGTGCTATCAACATCGTGAGGACTCAGAGGTACTCCCTGTCTCTGGCCTGGGGCTGCAGATTACGAAGGTGAGGAGTGAGGCTTTGTCATGACTGCTTCTGGGGCTGCCCTGTCCCCAAACATCCCTGCTCAAGCCAAGCTGAGGTCTCCTGGTGCTCCTTCCCTCTGCCATCTGAAGAAGTACAAGCCAAAGGCACAGGAAGCTGTGGATGCAACCATCGAGGTCAGACTCCTGGAGCATAAGTAGGGTAAGAAAGGTAGAAAGGGGAGCCAGATGCAATTAGTAATTAATTTAATTAATAAAAGTAATTTATTTTTTATTTTTTAAGAGACAGAGACACAGAGAGAGTCTCTGTTTGCCAGATGCAAACAGAAAACGTCCGACACAAACAGACACATAGGGTCGCTTTCCCGTTCCTGCCCCTTCCCAGTAGCCACGTGAGCAGAGACATGAGCCACGCTCAGCACGGCTTCACAACTTCCCGGCAGCTTTGGAGCTCCGAGCACCCTGCCCATGTGCTGCTGTCTGCCTGTGCTTTGCCGTGGACTCTGGATGGCCCCTTGCTTCAAAATCCCAAGCACTCACTCACCGCCAGATGCCAACAACTCCTATCCATTGTGCCTGGAGTTGGAAGCATTTCCCATTCTCTCTTGTCCAGTGCCATCTGCTTGTTTTTCCTCATCGAGCCCTTGTCTCTCATGACGAAGGAAGATAGGAGACCCCAGCTTCGCATTGTTCCTTACTCTTTGCCTGCATTCCACATTCGCCAAAATAATCTGCAGTGTTCCTGCTCCTCTCTGAGTAGAAAGACTCAAGTGCTGACATGTTTCATCTGCACTTGTCTCAAGAAGCTCTGTGCTTTTGAGCTTTATCCACCTAAGCGAACCTCTTATTAGAGCTATGAGTGGGTTCTGGACACTTCTTACCCTGATCTGGTAATCACATGTACCCAAGAGCTTGATGAGAGAAACTCTCTACAGGGATAGTTTCTCCTGCTCTGCCAGGAGAGTTAGTATGTGAGGAGGGGGTTCAGTCAAGCGCTAGGTATACAGCTATCGTATCTCTTTGAATTTTCCCATAGCCTTTTATTTATATATTCCAATATCTTGTACACATTTTGCATCTGGCCAGACCAACGGCTTCTTTTCGTAAAGTTAATTCCTTTTTTAATCAGTATATAAAAATTGCATCTATTTATGGTGCAAAAAGGTGATGTTTGGAAATACGTATGCATCGTGGAATGGTAAATCAAGCTAATTATTATATGCATCACCTTGCATACTTACCATTCTTTTATGACGAGAACACAAAATCTGCTCTCTTAGCAATTTTCAAGTATGCGATATATTGTTTGAACTATAGTCACCATGTTGTACAATACCTCCCTTGAACTTATGCCTCCTGTCTAACTGACATTTTGTATCCTGGGATCAACATCTCCCCAACCCTCTCTGCCACCAACACTCTTGGTCAACATTCTACTACTCTACTTCCAGGAATTCAACTTTTTTAGATGCCACAAACAATAGCTTTTAGGGTTATTTATCATTCACATTTTTTCCTGAATACCTCTGGGTTTTAGCCCTTAAATTATTCCTGAGTTAAATTACGCCACTGGCTCCATCACAGAACCGCATTAGATAATGCTGTTTTTCATGTTCCTCCATAATCTTTATTAGTGAAATAAATTTGCATCAGTAAATTTTACTAGCACTCTCCTTATCTTACCCCTAAGATCATGAAAAAATACACCTTCTAGCATTTCGATTCTGTGCGCCTGCTGGGCATCGTGCTGCTGGAAATTCTGAGTTCTGGTAGAGGAGGTGAGTCCGTCCAAATGTTTGCATCAAATACCTTGATTACACATGGGCTTAGGACCCAGTCTGTGGATCACATGATTTTCTCACTTCCCTTCTACCACCCTCCCTAGGCTTCCAAAATCATTTTCTTTTTTAAGTACGTTCATCAGGGAAAGGAAAAAAGAAAAAAGAAAATTAAAGTAGCATCAGGACTAGGACAAAGGTGAGGTGAGTGATCAATTGCCTGAAGCACAAAATTTAAGGGGACATCAAAAAACCTCGGTAATCAAGATATGTGACATTGGTATGCAATATTTTAAAAGATGAAATTGGAAAATGATAGCCCACGGACCAGCTGGCTGGTCTTGTTTGTTTGTTTGTTTGTTTGTTTGTTTGTTTGTTTGAGACAGAGTCTCGCTCTGTTGTCCAGGCTGGATTCCAATGGCACGATCTCAGCTCACTGCAACCTCTGCTTCCCAGGTTCAAGTGATTCTCCTGCTTCAGCCTCCTGAGTACCTGGGATTACAGGCGCCTGCCACCACATCCAGCTAATTTTTGTGTTTTTAGTAGAGACAGGGTTTCACCAGGTTGGCCAGGCTGGTTTCGAACTTCTGACTTCAAGTGATCCGCCTGCCTCGGCCTCCCAAAGTGCTGGGATTACAGGCATGAGCCACCGTGACTGGCCCAGCTGCCTGTTTTTGTAAATAACCTTTATCAGAGGGCAGGATTAGGGGAAGGTGGGGGACTGGGTCTGGCTAGTGAAAGTGGATCCTGTCCTTATTTTAAATTCTGGCGCATTCATTTTCTTTTTTATGATATTGCATTGCACTGTAATATTAATTTTCTTGGTGATGGAGTATTTGGCACCCTTTAGACTTTGTGCCAGAGACCAAGCATTCTTCTCACCTAGTCCTGACCTTGCAATCAATGTCATGAGTCAGAAACTAGAAAAAAAAAAAAAAAAAAAAGGCAGTGAATGACTTTAAAAAGGAAAAATGGATGTAGAGCCGCTTTTAAAGGATTTGTGGAATTTGCTTTGACCAGTTATCCACAGGGGTAAACTTGACGGAGGGTGGGGTGATAGGATTTGAAGGAGTACGGGGGGTGCTTTGGGGGATTATGAAATGCCTGAAAATGGATTGTCGTGATGGCTGTACAATTCTTTGAATGTACTAAGATCCACTGAACTGTACACTTTAAATGGGTGAATTCTTTGGTATGTGAATTATATCTTAATAAAGATGTTACAAACCCAAAACAAAACAAAGAATAAATGAAAATCACATCGCGTTAGCATTCTTTCAAGGATTGCTCCATATACTCTGAATACATTCTAAATGCATTAAAAATTAAACGGCAAGCATACTCAATATTTATTCTTCCCTGCACACTTTCCCCTCTGCCAGCCCTCCACATACCTGATTTACCTGGGAAGCCTGGGTCAGCTAGAGCTTGAGATAGATTTTGACTCTAGGTCTGGGACTTGTAGGAGAAGGGGCGGAGAAGCTCAAAGCCCCTCTCCAGCCTCTTCCCTAGGGCTGTTACTAAAAGAGACAGGCAATGGAACTTCCCTAGAGAACACTCAACCTGGAAGCGGCCTTGGTGGTGCACAGTGCCTATTTGCAGATGAAGAAACCACATGTCTGAGAGGCCCAGAGTCACACAGCTGGTTGTGAAAATATGATGGCCAAGCTAAATGGAGTTACGTGGTGTTGCATTTCACTTAGACAAGACTATTGTAGTCTTATTCAAGTCAATAGACAAGACTAGTCTATTCCTTTTGTTAACTCATCTTCATCTTAGGTTACATCTATAGCAATTCTCTAACACTGCTAAATAAAGTCTTTTTCAGCTGAACTGATTTGAATGGATGACTAACATGCATTTAAATGTCTCATTTTCAGTGCCTTTTAAAATTTGAAAAGAAAAATGTTGTGGTGAAAAACGTGGAAATGTTTGCTTTTTGTAATTTTGAGTATTGATGATAACTGTTTTAGGACCCTAGATATATGTGGGATTGTCAAGGGCACTTCAGAAAATCTTTAGATATTAACATTTTGGGAAATTTGAAGTAAAACAATTATTAATGATTTATTTAATTATATACTCACTTTCTCGACTTTGATATTGTAATTACTCTTTTAAAGACAGAATTTTATTTGAGGGGTTTACTTGTTTCGAATTCTTGACTAACTCAAGGCTGAGTTTCAATTAATATTCCTTTCAATAACGACATTGCTGATGAGTGATGTGACTAGGTATTTGTGGAGTGTTTTTTATGTGTAGATTTGGGTTGGCCCCAGTGACATTTGTGGCTGGATACTTCTCTGTTGTAGGGAGTTGTCGGGTGCATTGTAGGATGTTTAGCATCATCGCTGGCCTCTCCCCTTGATGTGGGTGCACTGCTCTCCTCAGGTTGTGACAATGGAAAATGTCTGCAGATACTGCCAAGTTCCCCTGGGGTTAGAATTGCCCTGGTTGAGGACTGCCTGTCCGTCTATGCTGGCTTGAGAGCTTTGATAGCATCACCTAATTTAGCTTTCATGAGACATATAAAATAAGAACTATCATTGCCTTCATACTTAAAACTAGGAAATAGTCTTAAAGCACTTAAAGAGCTTGAGCTCAGCCAGTATGTAGGGGAGCTTCACTGGGTGTGTGTTATCTCTTAATATGAGAAAATAGTAAGTATAATGATTAGAAAATTTAAACCACAGAGAACAGATCGGTGGTACTGTATAAAATAAAACATACACTTACCATAAGACGGAACACTGACATTCCTCTATATTTACTCTAGAGAAATGAAAACTTACATTCCCACGAAAACCTATACATGAATGTTCAGAACTTTATTTGTGATAGCCAAAAGCTAGAAACAATCCAAAATCCTCTAATGAGTAGATGGACTTAAAAATTGCTACTTTATATAATCATCTATTATTCAGCAGTAAAAGGAAACAAACTATTAATATATGCAACAGGGCCAGGCACTGTGGCTCATGCCTGTAATCCCAGCACTTAGGGAGACCAGGGAGGAAGGATGGCTTGAGCTCTGGAGTTCGAGACCAGTATGGGCAACATAGGGAGACCCTGTCTCTACAAAAAATAAAAAAAATTAGTCAGGCATGGTGGCACACACCTGTAGTCCCAGCTACTCAGGGGGCTGAGGTGAGAGAGTCGCTTGGGTCCTGGAGGTTGGGGCTGCAATGTGCTAGGATTACCCTATTGCACTTCCATCTGGATGGCAAGTGAGACCCTATCTCTTAAAAAAAGAAAAAAGTAAGATATATATATATATATCTATATATACACTATTTTATATTGTATATATACATATATATTATTATATACATATATACACACACACACAACTTGGATGAGTCTTAAAGACATATACCTACATGAGCAAGAAGCTAGTTTCAAAGAATTACATACTGTATGGTTCCGCGTATTTGACATTCTCAAAAACAAACCACTGCAATGAAGAACAGATTGGTGGTTGCCATGGGTTAGGGTTGGGGGATGACTATGATGGCATGAGAGAGTTTTGAGGGGTGATAGAACTGTTCTGTATCCTGATTACGATGGTGGTTATAAGACTCTTTAGGCTAGGTGTAGTTGCTCACTCCTGGAAGCTTAGGACTTTGGGAGGCTGAGGCAGGAGGATCGCTTGTGGCCAGGAATTCAAGACCAGTCTGGGCAACATATGAGACCCCATCTCTACAAAAAGTAATACATTAGCCAGGCATGGTGGCATGTTCCTGTAGTCCTAGCTACTTGAGAGACTGAGGCAGGCGGATTGGTTGAACCTGGAAGGTCAAGGCTGCCGTGAACTGGGATCATAGCACTGCACGTCAGCCTGGGTGACGGAGTAAGACACTGTTTCTTGAAAAAAAAAAAAAGACTATATGTGTTAAAATTTATGGAACTGTACACCAAAAAAATAGTTGATTTTATATATGAAAAATTTTGAAGATCTAAAAAATCTATAGAGGAGATTGCCCAGTGGAATTTTGGAAGATGGAAGAGACTGATCTTCAGTCTCAAATGCTTCCTGGGGAGACATCTCGCTTCTGCTCCTGGTACAATCTTGTTTCTGGACCTGAAAGAGTTTGCACCTTGGCCAAAAGCCAAGCATTGCCTGCTCCCTGCCCAACTTTGTAAGAGGCCAAATCTCATGCGTCAAAAAGTGAGTAGTGGAGATTACTGGTTCATTACAAAGAGGATATTGAAAATTACATAACTAGTACAATTTTAAAACTTCAGTGATCGAAGCAAGTTTCCATCTTTCTTTGTTGGGATTCCTTCACTGATAGTTGAATCATGTTTACTTTTTCTTCCACCTCATTGTTGGCTTCCATCTTCAAGTGTTTTCAATTAGTCTCTTAATGTCCTTTCTTCCCTCTTCTCCTTCAAGGCCTTAATGAGGAGCCAACCTTCTTTTTGCTTTCCTACCCGCTAGGACAGCAATCCCATGGTTTGAAGGAGTTGAATAGCCATTTTTGCTGCTGGTAATTCAGAATTCTGTGTTAGAGCCGTTCTGCTAATACCCTTGAGAGTTATGTCTTGGACTTCTGTTTTAAAAGCCTAAGATCCAGCCAGGCTTTTTAAAGGCATGGGATAGCAGAATGCAGCAGTGAACCCTGATGAAGAGAAAATGCTGGCATATAGATATTGTGAATTTCCTTATTGCGTGGGTGGACCTTGCTGGCAAGCAGGTGTCTAGAATTTTAAGTTAGCTTTTATGACAAATGGAAAATGCTTCTGTCTTTGGTAGCTAATGAAAAATGCAGCTAAACTTAAATTTTATTTAAAGTGACTTTTTCTTAGCTCCCTCAGGCTGTGCACATGCATTTTAGTTTATTTTTCTCACTTCTATAGCTGTATCTGTTTTGAGAAGCATAGATTTATGCTATTCTGTAGCAGGGGTCGGCAAACAACCACCAATGGACCAAATTTGGCCTGCTACATGTTTTTGTAAATACAGTTTTATTGGGACACAGCCACATTCATTCATGTATGTGTACTCTATGGCTGCTTTGGTGCTACAAGAGCAGAGCAAAATATTTACTATCCAGCCCTTTACACAAAACGTTTTCTCACCCTTGGTCTATAGTATACTGCAACCTTGATCTCCTGGGCTCAACCAATCCTCCCACCTCAGCCTCCCATGCACCTAGGACTACAGGTGCATCTTACCAGGCTGGTCTCAAACTCCAGGGCTCAAGCAATCCTCCTGCCTTGGCCTCCCAAAATGCTGCCACCCTCAAGCTGGCATATAATGATCAAGTTCTTGGCTTCTCCCGAGAGCAAAGCAGAGACACTGTGAGATGTTAAGCAGTGACACAACCAGATGACTGCTTTACAAATATCAGTCTGTAGCTGCGTTGAGGGTAGATTGGAAAGAGAAAATCTAGAGGTCATGGGAGTCAGCAGAGTGGTTATTTGCAATCATTCCATGAGGGTATCGAAAGGATCTTCCTTGTATTTGCCGAGGTGAACGATTCAAGAAATACGTCCAAGGAAAATTTGTGTGGCTTGTGATCCACTGGAGGAGAGCAAGGGATGAAGATGGTGGCAGGGGGTGCCTGTTGTTGAGGGGCTGGGGAAATGACTCATGTAGTTTTAGGGAGATGATGAGGGAAGAAGCTCCACATGGAGATACCTAGGAAGGTGCCGAAATGCAGTTTGGAGTCTAGAGGAGAAGATGGGGCTGGAGATCGAGACCTGGGAGGGAGGAACAAAGATAGGTATGATTGGAACCCATGAGAGCAGATAAAGATGACAGGACTAGGACACCTGGAGAGCTGTGGTCTTTCAGAGCAAGTGGAGGACAACTCATTGCAAGTTTGCATGGAGTTGTAATTTGGATTTGAATTAGAAGAAAGTGATAGAGTAATAGTTGAATGAACAGAGGGTTTGTAGAGAAAGACTAACAAAAGCCATAAAAAAGCGAGAGAGGCAAAGATGGACGAGGACTGCAAAGAATTCATCGTATTTAGCAATTAGGAAGTCAATGGCATCCCCAAAAGAAGCATCAACTTTTAGTTGAGCAGCTGTTACATGCGCTACAGTTTGAATGTGTGCATTTCTCCAAAATTCATAAGTGGGAAGCTAAACCCCAAGCTGACAGTATTAAGAGGTGGGCTCTTCAGTATGTAGTTAGGTAATGAAGGCACTGCCCTCATGAAGGGATTATGCCCTTATAAGGGCCTCTTCCACCACTGAAGACACAGCAAGAAGGTGCCATCTTGGAACAGAAGGCAGCCCTCAGGAGACACTGAATCTGCCAGTGCCTAGATCTTGGACTTCACAGCTTCCAGAGCTGTGAGCAATAGACTTCTGTTTATATAAATTACCACATCTAAGGTATTTTGTTACAGCAACAAGAATGATGTATGAAAATGTGCAAAAATGAATTTTGGATAAATAACAATGAGGATGTTTTATTTTTAGTGTTAGTTTTCAAAGATCTTTTTATGTCTATTTATTTGTTAAAACTCCACAAATTCCCTTTAACTGATCTTATTATTTCCATGTGATAAGCAAGAAAAGAAAGGGACAGGATAGTGACACTGTGGTCAGAGAGCAATTACCACTGGAACTGTAAGCCTCAAAGCCAGGTGCACTGGTTCTCCAGCTTTGCAGGAAGTACTGCTGCCAGACGTTTCTCACCTGTCCCATATGGATGACTCACCCTTTCTGGGACGCCTGTGCTTCTTCAATAACATTGGAGTTAGAGGTATCAAAAGGTTTTTAATCTGGTCTTCTGTTTTGCTTCCCTGTAACATTTAATTACTTTAAAAGGAGCCAATTATGTGCTGTTACACACGGGTTAGATTCTGCTGTGCATGCAGCAAAGATTGTTTTATAGAATTATTTCTCTTTTGCCCTAATTGTCCAAAAGTGAATGAGTCACTGAACTTTGAGAAGCTTCTATCTCTTGTTACAGCTATTAAATTGACGCCTGTCTTAAATGGAAAAACACAGTGGAAAATTTTAAGATGCGCTGCTTGAATCTGCTCAGCCAGGAAAAACCCACAGTAGCATAACGTGCTCCTTGTCTGTGCAAACCCACTGGATAATGGTGTGTTTCACTAGACATTTGCACACACCCTTACATGGGTTATGCCTGTTCTTGTCTTCTCCTTGGCACATCAGGATGTGTGTATCTTTTATATTTTCATGTTGTAAGCAAGTCCACTGGGCTCTTTGAAAATTTAGCTTAAGGTACAGTTTGGGTTGTCATATTTGTTTCCCATACCTAAAACATGTAGTTACATTATTTTCTAATTATCATTATGATCGTGTGGAGAATTAGTAATGGATGGATACTCAGCCTACTTATGTTGGATCTGGAAATCCAATTTGGATGGAAAGAACAAATCTGTGGAGTCCTAATAAAATAAATAAGCATCAATGAGGCCCCAGATGGGGAAGAGCAATGAACAATTGTTCTGAGAAATAACCTGCAGACACAACAACCTTCTTCTCCAGGCATAAGAACAGCGTTCCACGGGCACAACGACCTTGTTCTGTGGGCACAATGACCTTGTTCGGCAGACAGCCCCCTCTAGCATGACCTTATAAAACTTCCCTCTAGCCTCTGTCTCTTTGCAGACAGTGCCTTCTCTGCTTTGCTGCCTTGTGACTTATTTTCATACTTTTTCTAATAAATCTGACTTTCTTTACCCGTCTTGGTAAATTCCTTTACCATCTATGCCACCAGCCACAGATAGTCAGTACCCATGACAAAATTTAGTAGTTGAAATCAAATGTGCTACTGGGGGCTCCACATTCAAATAAAAGGCACAACAATATCAGATTTTTTGCAAGGATGACCAGTAAGAAGTAACTTTCAAAGACAGCCATTGTCACCTGCAGAGCTAGCCCAAGGAAAAGTGTGACATCAGTTACTTAATTTAGCTTTAGATCCTTCCATTTTCAGTTCTGATGTAGTTCTTTTTGTTCTTTCTTCAGTAAGTAGCCAATCCTTTCTTGCTATTCTACAACACTTGTTGGCCCATAAAAAATTCTTATAAGCAAATGTGCAAACCACAATGCCTTACCTTTCTCAAAACAAGCAGCATTTAGAGAGGCCAATGTTCAATGGAAAAAGAAAATTATTTACATCCATGAAATTTCCAACTTCTGGTGCAGCAAGAGGGGCATCAATTTCTGTGTAGGGAACCTCAAATCCTGCCATTGAACATAAAAAAAAAATAGATCCTATTCCTTGGAGGTGCTCCTGCTTTTGCTGGCAAGTCAATAACAGGGATGCAATCAATGCTTTGTGATTCAATGCCTGTTACAGGTCAGTGAAAAAATGAATTCAGAATTGGTGGCTGGCAAGATGGCTGAATAGGAACAGCTCTGGTCTGCAGCTACCAGCAAGATCAACACAGAAGGTAGGTGATTTCTATATTTCCAACTGAGGTACCCGGGTCATCTCATTAGGACTGGTTAGACAATGGGTGCAGCCCATGGAGGGCAAGCTGAAGCAGGGTGGGGCGTCATCTCACCCAGGAAGCAATAAAGAGTCAGGGAACTCCGTTCCTTAGCCAAGGGAAGCCGTGAGGGACTGTGCCATGAGGAACAGTGCATTCTGACCCAGATAGAATGCTTTTCCCGTGGTCTTTGCAACCTGCAGACCAGGAGATTCTCTTGGAGGCCTACACCACCAGGGCCCTGGGTTTCAAGCACAAAACTGGGCAGCCATTTGGGCAGACACCAAGCTAGCTGCAGGAGTGTTTTTTCATACCTCAGTGGTGCCTGAAACACCAGTGAGACAGAACTGTTCACTCCCCTGGAAAGGGGGCTGAAGCCAGGGAGCCAAGTGGCCTACTTCAGCAGATCCCACCCCCACGGAGCCCAGCAAGCAGTGATTCACTGGCTTGAAATTCTTGCTGCCAGTACAGCAGTCTGAAGTAGACCTGGGATGCTCCAGCTTGGTGGGGGGAGGGGCATCTGCCATTACTGAGGCGTGAGTAGGTGGTTTTCCCCTCACAGTGTAAACAAAGCCGCTAGGAAGTTTGAACTGGTTGGAGCCCACCATAGCTTGGCAAAACTGCTGTAGCCAGACTGCCTCTCTAGATTCTTCCTCTCTGGTCAGGACATCTCTGAAAGAAACTCCCATCTCCCTGGGACAGAGCACCTGGGGGAAGGGGCGGCTGTGGGTGCAGCTTCAGCATACTTAAATGTTCCTGCCTGCCGGCTGTGAAGAGTGTAGCAGATCTCCCAGAACAGTGCTTGATCTCTGCTAAGGGACAGACTGCCTCCTCAAGTGGATCCCTGACCCCCATGCCTCCTGATGGGGAGACACCTCCCAGCAGGGGTCAAAAGACATCTCATACAGGAGAGCTACAACTGGCATCTGGCAGGTGCCCCTCTGGGATGAAGTTTGCAGAGGAAGGAACAGGCAGCAATCTTTGCTGTTCTGCAGCCTCTGCTGGTGATACCTTAGCAAATAGGGTCTGGAGTGGACCTCCAGCAAACTGCAGCGGACCTGCAGAAGAGGGGCCTGACTGTTAGAAGGAAAACTAATAAACAGAAAGGAAGAGCACATCCACTCAGAGACCCCATCTGAAGGTCACCAACATCAAAGACCAAAGGTAGATAAATCCACAAAGATGGGGAGAATCCAACACACACACAAAAGGCTGAAAACTCCAAAAACCAGAAAACCTCCTCTCCTCCAAAGGATCGCAACTCCTCACCAGCGAGGGAACAAAACTGGACAGAGAATGAGTTTGATGAGTTGACAGAAGTAGACTTCAGAAGGTGGGTAATAACAAGCTCCTCCAAGCTAAAGGAGCATGTTCCAACCCTATGCAAGGAGGCTAAGAACCTTGGAAAAAGGTTAGATGAATTGCTAACTAGAATAATCAGTTTAGAGAGGAAAATAAATGACTTGATGGAGCTGAAAAGTACAACATGAGAACTTTCTGAAGCATACACAAGTATCAATAGCCGAATTGATCAAGCGCAAGAAACGATATCAGAGATTGAAGATCAACTTAATGAAATAAAGTGGGAAGACAAGATTAGAGAAAAAAGAATAAAAAGAGACCAACAAAGCCTCCAAGAAATATGGGAATATGGGAAAAGACCAAATCTACATTTGATTGGTGTACTTGAAAGTGACGGGGAGAATGGAACCAAGTTGGAAAACGCTTTTCAGGTTATTATCCAGGAGAACATCCCCAACCTAGCAAGACAGACCAACATTCAATATTCAATGCTCCAATTAAAAGACACAAACTGGCAAATTGGATAAAGAGTCAAGACCCATTGGTGTGCTGTATTCAGGAGACTTGTCTCATGTGCAAAGGCTCAAAATAAAGGGATGGAGGAATATTTATCAAGCAAATGGAAAGCAAAAAAAGCAGGGGTTACAATCTGAGTCTCTGATAAAGCAGACTTTAAACCAACAAAGATCAAAAAAGACAAAGAAGGGCATTATGTAATGGTAAAGGGATCAATGCAACAAGAAGAGCTAACTATCCTAAATATATATGCACCCAATACAGGAGCAACCAGATTCATAAAGCAAGTTCTTAGAGACCTACAAAGAGACTTAGATTCCCACACAATAATAGTGGGAGATTTTAACACCCCACTGTCAATATTAGACAGATCAACAAGACAGAAAATTAACAAGGATATTCAGGACTTGAACTCAACTCTGGACCAAGCAAACAGACATCTACAGAACTCTCCACCCCAAATCAACAGAACATACATTCTTCTCAGCACCACATCGCACTTACTCTAAAACTGACCATATAATTGGAAGTAAAACACTCCTCAGCAAATGCAAAAGAACTGAAATCATAACAAACAGTCTCTCAAACCACAGGGCAATCAAATTAGAACTCAGGATTTAAAAACTCACTCAAAACCACACAACTACATGGAAACTGAACAATATGCTCCTGAATGACCACTGGGTAAACAGCAAAATTAAGCCAAAATTAAATAAGTTATATGAAACCAATGAGAGCAAAGACACAATGTACCAGAATCTCTGGGACACAGCTAATGCAGTGTTTAGAGGGAAATTTACAGCACTAAATGCCCACAGGAGAAAGCAGGAAAGATCTAAAATCAACACCCTAACATCACAATTAAAAGAACTGGAGAAGCAAGAACAAACAAATTCAAAACCTAGCAGAAGACAGTAAATAACTAAGATCAGAGCAGAACTGAAGGATGTAGAGACACAAAAAACCCTTAAAAAATCAATGAATCTGGGAGCTGATTTTTTGAAAAGATTAACAAAATAGACAGACTGCTAGCCAGAATAATAAAGAAGAAAAGAGAGAAGAATAAAATAGACACAATAAAAAATGATACAGGGGATATCACCACTGACCCCACAGAAATACAAACTACCATCACAGAATGCTATAAACACCTCTACACAAATAAACTAGAAAATCTAGAAGAAATGGATACATTCCTGGACACGTACACCCTCCCAAGTCTCAACCAGGAACAAGTTGAATCCCTGAATAGACCAATAACAAGTTCTGAAATTGAGGCAGTAATTAATAGCCTACCAACCAAAAACAGCCCGGGACCAGATGGATTCACAGCCAAATTCTACCAGAGGTACAAAGAGGAGCTGGTATTATTCCTTCTGAAACGATTTCAAACAATAGAGAAAGAGGGACCCCTCTCTAATTCATTCTATGAGGCCAGCATCATCCTGATAACAAAACCTGGCAGAGACACAACAAAAAAAGAAAATTTCAGGTCAATATCCCTGATGAACATTGATGCAAAAATTCTCAATTAAATACTGGCAAACAGAATCCAGCAGCACATCTAAAAGCTTATCCACCACGATCAAGTCAGCTTCATCCCTGGGATGCAAGGCTGATTCAACATATGCAAACCAATAAATGTAATCCATCATATAAACAGAACCAATGATTATCTCAATAGATGCAGAAAAGCCCTTCGATAAAATTCAACACCCCTTCATGCTAAAAACTCTTAATAAACTAGGTATTGATGGAACGTATCTCAAAATAATAAGAGCTATTTATGACAACCCCACAGCCAATATCATACTGAATGGGCAAAACTGGAAACATTCCCTTTGAAAATCAGCACAAGACAAGGATGCCCTCTCTCACCACTCCTATTCAACATAGTATTGGAAGTTCTGGCCAGGGCAATCATGCAAGAGAAGGAAATAAAGGGTATTCAAATGGGAAGAGAGGAAGTCAAATTGTTTCTGCAGATGACATGATTGTATATTTAGAAAACACCATCGTCTCAGCCCAAAATCTCCTTAAGCTGATAAGCAACATCAGAAAAGTCTCAGGATACAAAATCAGTGTGCAAAAATCACAAGCATTCCTATACACCAATAATAGACAAACAAGGAGCCAAATCATGAGTGAAATCCTATTCACAATTGCTACAATGAGAATAAAATACTTAGGAATACAACTTAAAAGGGATGTGAAGGACCTCTTCAAGGAGAACTACAAACCACTGCTCAAGGAAATAAGAGAGGACACAAACAAATGGAAAAACATTCCATGCTTATGGATAGGAAGAATCAGTATCATGAAAATAGCCATACTGCCTAAAGTAATTTATAGATTCAACACTATTCTCATCAAGCTACCATTGACTTTCTTCACAGAATTAGAAAAAGACTACTTTAAATTTCATATGGAACCAAAAAAGAACCTGTATAGCCAAGACAATCCTAAGCAAAAAGAACAAACCTGGAGGCATCACACTACCTGACTTCAAACTATACTATAAGGCTACAGTAATCAAAACAGCATGGTACTGGTACCAAAACAGATATATAGACCAATGGAACACAACAGAGGCCTCAGAAATAATGCCACACATCTACAACCATCGGATCTTTGACAAATGTGACAAAAACAAGCAATGGGGAAAGGATTCCCTATTTAATAAATGGTGTTGGGAAAACTGGCTAGCCATGTGCAGAAAACTGAAACTGGACCCCTTCTTTACACCTTATACAAAAATTAACCAAGATATTTTAATGGCTTAAATATAAGACCTAAAACCATAAAAAACCTAGAAGAAAACCTAGGCAGTACCATTCGGGACATAGGCATGGGCAAAGATTTCAATACTAAAACACCAAAAGCAATGGCAACAAAAGCCAAAATTGATAAATGTGATCTAATTAAGCTAAAGAGCTTCTGCACAGCAAAAGAAACTATCATCAGAGTGAACAGGAAACCTAGAGAATGGGAGAAAATTTTTGCAATCTACCCATATGACAAAGGGGTAATATCCAGAATCTACAAGGAACTTAAACAAATTTACAAGAAAAAACAAACAACCCCGTCAAAAAGGGGCAAAGGATATGAACAGACACTTCTCAAAAAAAAAGACATTTATGTGGCAAACAAACATATGAAAAAAAAGCTCATCATCACCAGTCATTAGAGAAATGCAAATCAAAACCACAATGAGATACCATCTCATGCTAGTTAGAGTGGTGATCATTAAAAAATTAGGAACCAACAGATGCTAGAGAGGATGTGGAGAAATAGGAACACTTTTACACTGTTGGTGGGAATGTAAATTAGTTCAACCATTGTGGAAGACAGTCTGGCGATTCCTCAAAGGTCTAGAACCAGAAATACCATTTGATCCAGCAATTCCATTACTGGATATATACCCAAAGAATTATAAATCATTCTACTATAAGGACCACATGCACACATGTGTTTATTGCAGCACTATTCGCAACAGCAAAGACTTGGAATCAACCCAAATGCCCATCAATGATAGACTGGATAAAGAAAATGTGGCACGTATACACCATGGAATATTATGCAACCATAAAAAAGGATGAGTTCATGTCCTTTGCAGGGACATGGATGAAGCTGGAAATAATCATTCTCAGCAAACTAACACAGGAACAGAAAGCCAAACACTGCATGTTCTCACTCATAAGTAGGAGTTGAACAGTGAGAACACATGGACACAGGGAGGGGAATGTCACACACTGAGGCCTGTCGGAGGAGGTGGAGCTCTAGGGGAGGGATAACATTAGGAGAAATACCTAATGTAGATGATGGGTTGATGGGTGCAGCAAACCACCATGGCACGTGTATACCTGTGTAACAAACCTGCATGTTCTGCACATGGATCCCAGAACTTAAAGTATAAGAATTAAAAAAAAAAAAAAATTTCAACCCCCCCGCCACCCAAAAAAAAAAAAAAAAAATACAGCATTAAGAATTGCCATTACTTAGAACTAGTTATCATTTGGACTTAAAACAGAAAAACGTCTAAATAGTATATCCATTAAAGACTTCCTTGTAGGACTCAACAGCCCAAATAGTTTAAAAATTACATTGTAATTAAAAAACATATGAATCGGAAGTAAAAAAAGTGAATTTAGAATCACAAAGAAGATTCATTCTCTGCTCTTAAATGGAATTGGAGAAGTGAAATTTCAATACAAAAAACAAATAGGTAGCAAAAGAGAAGGTTATAAATATCATTAGAAGGCCATGTAAAGAATCCTGGGATTCAGTGTATCAGGAAAGCTTGCATGGAGGTCGTGGCTTTAGAGATGGAGTTATGGGAGGAGTAAACTCTCAACATGTAGAAATTGTATCTTCTTGGCACAGGGAGCAGCACATAGACCTCTGCACAAAGACTCAAAATGCAAATTTGGTAGTAGAGATATAACAAACATTTAGGGGAGACATTTAAGAGGATGGGAGGAACCAGAGGTAGGGAGACCCCAGCTTTACACGATATCATGGACAGAGCCTTTGAGCAGGAGAGAAAGCATTCATACGTGACTGTGTCCTACAACTTTCCCAGCCTCCTAACTGTGGCCAGACCCAGAAACTCAACTGCAAACTGCTCAATTTCCTAAGAAGGCAGTAATCTCATTATGTCAAGGGATTACACAAGGGTCGTATTGTCAGCACGGGCACACGGAATAGCACATTGACTGTGAATTAGTTAACATCAGTGGCATTGGAAGAGAAAAAAGCAATTGGCCAGATTCAATACTCATTGCTGTAAAACCCACTCATTGGGAATTTTTAATGCAATCTTTGGCTGGCCTGGAACTTACCCTTCTCCTACTGATGAGGATGTATATACTCAGCAAATTAATTGTGTTAGCACAGCTCAGCCTTCTCAAGCATCTTAAGCCAGGGTGGCAGAGCTAATATTTGCAGACAAACATTAAGTGACTTCCAAAGGATTTTGTCTATTAATGAAAATAGGTGCCATTTGGTAATGGCATCTCAACCATTTTTGCTATTATTTTTTGTTGAGAGTGACCAGATAGCCAAAAAAGGAAAACTGAACAGGTGAGGCTGTAAATTCCCTGGACTGATGGCATTAACATGTGCACGGAGGATGCTTACGGCATATCCTTCTGAGCAGATAATGACATGCTAGGTTTCAGGGAGAAGCCATAGATTTCAGTCATGTTTCTGAATGCTTCACAGACCCAAGGCTGTAGAAACCTTTGGACTGCTGTTGCTTCCTCATGGGGTTGCTGCCGAGACCTGGTACCAGCGCACCTGATGCGCTTTTGCTGGTTAACACAGGTGGCCTGTCCTCAGTGTCTCCGCAGGAAGATGGCTCACTGTCTGGGCTCAGGGAAGAGGTTCCAATCCACACTTTTAGGTCTCCAACTTACAGCCTTTTACCTCATCCCCACTTGCCCAATCATTGTCCCCAAGGTGGCTGCTTAGGGGAACCCCTGTGCTTCGCCACTGGCTTTGTCAGATCCAGCTCTTCCCTGTCACCCTTTACGTCCTATAATGAATACAGAACTCCAGCCGGATGAACCGTCCCCTCAAAGGGGCTCTTGGTGTTGTCATCTGCCAACAAGCTGTCCTCAATGGGAGGTTCCAAATGCATTTCACTTAGAAAAGCACTTTTTGTGGTTACCTTTCTGATATTTGGGGCTATTAACAATATCTATGTAAATTGGCCAATGGTTCTGATACCAGGGGTAAGTGGAAGGGCTGGTGTTTGTCAAAGGCCTGAGTGGGGGAAGAGAGAAGTTCTGTATCTCCTTCTCCAGGGCCCTGGGTTCAGATTGCTAAGTTAGAAGGGGTAACTCGGCTGGGTGCAGTGCCTAACGCCTGTAGTCCCAGCACTTTGGGAGGCCAAGGCAGGCAGGCAGATCTCGAGGTCAAGAGATGGAGACCATCCTGGCCAACATAAAGAAACCCTGTCTCTACTAAAAATTGGCAGGATGTGGTGGCTCACGCCTGTAATCCCAGCACTTTTGGAGGCCGAGGCGGGCAGATCACAAGGTCAGGAGTTTGAGACCAGCCTGGCCAACATGGTGAAACACTGTCTCTACCAAAGACACAAAAAATTAGCCGGGTGTGGTGGTGCTCACCTGTAATCTCAGCTACTCGGGAGGCTGAGGCAGAATTGCTTGAACTCCAGAGGCAGAGGTTGCAGTGAGCTGAGACTGCACCATTGCACTCCAGCCTGGGCAATAAGGCGAGACTCTGTCTCAAAAAGAAAAAAAAAAAAATTAGCTGAGCATGGTGGCACGCTCCTGTAGTCCCAGCTACTCAGGAGACTGAGGCAGGAGAATCACTTGAACCCGGGAGGCAGTGATTGCAGTGCACCAAGATTACACCACTGCACTCCGGCCTGGTGACAGAGTGAGACTCCATCTAAAAAACAACAAAAAACAAAAAACAAGAAAGCAGAAGGGGTGACTCAAGTTGGACATGGTAGAACACAGGTTTGCAATTTCTGTGTAGGAGAAATTACAGAGAAAATGTTAATTAACATGGCATTAAGGCTTTTTAGCATTTTCTTATCAGCCAACCCCCTAATCTCCCTTCTCTGTTGATATTACCATTGTTTCAGTTAGTCTTTTCTCTTTTACCTTAAAAACACTTACATTTGACCTGGTTCCACATTTTTGCAATTGCAAAGTGTGCTGCTATAAACATCTGTGTGTGAGTATCTTTTTCATATAATGACTTCTTTTCCTCTGGGTAAATAACTAGTAATGGGATTGCTGGGTCCAAATGCCCATCAATCAACAAGTGGATAAAGAAAATGTGGTGTACATATATACCATGGAATACGACTCAGCCATAAAAAAGAATGAAATAATGACATTTGCAGCAATCTGGATGGAATTGGAGGCTATGATTCTAAGTGAAGTAACCCAGAAATGGAAAACTAAACATTGTATGTTTTCTCTTATAAGTGGGAGCTATGAGAACGCAAAGGCATGAGTGATACATTGGACTTTGGGGATTTGGGGGAAATGGTGGGGTGGTGGCGAGGGATAAAAGGCTACACATTGGGTACAGTGTACACTACTCAGTGATGGGTGCACCAAAATCTCAGAAATCACCACTAAAGAACTTATTCATGTAACCAAACATCACCTGCTCCCTAAAAACCTATTGAAAGTAAAAAAAAAAAAAAAAAAGGATATTTGAAAGCAACTTATTTTACCTCTACTGCTTAGGGCTTAGAATGTTTATACTCACTTTAACACAAATTCATACTCTTGTGAATTATTTGATAAATTATTGATAATTTTTTTGATAATTATTTGTTAAATTTAAGAGAGAAAAGTAATCGCTTACAATTTATTCTGAGAGTTTATTGTTGTCCTTGAGATGTACAGATGTGTATATCACCATGACTTTATACTACACACATCTGGAAAACTGAACATCAACACGTTTGAATCAGAGGAAGAAGAAATGTTTGCCTGGAGTCGATTCCCCGTTTCTTCATTTCTTATTCCGTACGTCTAATCAAGTGCTGGTTATGTAAGCTCTGTCCTGCATGGCGTCCCTCCTTCCTAATGCTTTTTGAAGTGATGGGTGGGTTTTGAAGAATTTTTCAATGGTTAATTTGTGAAGATGTGAGAGAGTGAGGTAGCTTTCTTCCAGGACTCCTCTCAGTTATTGTATAATGGCCTTGTCATGCGACTGACCTGAGAGTGGTAACCATGCCCCCTGGAGGTCCTGCTTCCTACAAAGGCAGTTGGAGGATGCTGGTGCCTGAATGCTGTCATCAGTTCAAAACTTTCTTCAATCTCAGCAGACTACTTACTCCTCCCAGATCTACTGACTTTCTGATTTGAGCAAGTAGGAGAAAAGTTTTCAAATAGTGCTTATATTTTAAATTTGCTTTCCTATGATCATGTGTTCAAATTTCTAGTGAGATGAAGTGATGTTTTTCTTAAATGTTGGTAACATTTATAATTTGTTTCAGAGCCAAGTAAGATTCAAAAAGGCTGAGACTTTTCTTTTTTTAAGGCTGGAATTCTCCCTGGATTTGTGCCACTCTCTGTAGAAAAATAAAGGGGAAAAAAATCACTAACATTAGACCTCTGACGGCTGGCACAGAACAGCACAGAAGGCTGCGTGGAATCTCCACCACCAGGGAGAGTCCCGCGGGGTCTGCAGGGGGAGACAACAGTTGTTGCTCTATATACAGACTTTACATACAGCCAAAAAAAAAAAAAATTAAATAAATGAAAGAAAGAAAGAAAGAGGGAGAGAGAGAGAGAGAGAGGGAGACAGCAGTGGCGGAGGGAGAGAGAGGGAGAAAGGAAGAAGAAAAGAAGGAGGAATGTTTTAGTCAATCAAATGTTTATTGTGAAACATACTATGGAGCTACGGAGTCTCCCAGGTGTAGTTTTGTATGTAGATGATAAATGCCCAGGGAGTGGCAAGGCTATTCCGAATGAACGGAAGCCAGAAAACCATTCAACAAATATTTAGTGGGGTTTAATGATGTGCTAAGCACAGTCTAGGCATGGCCAACACTCATACATCCATAGGAGAGACAATGTTACAGTCCTTAAAAAAATTATGTTTCATTATGGGAGACGCTGATCATAAACAAGAAATGATGGCACAATACTCTAATGGACTGTGCTAATTAGGTAAGCCCCGGGGGTTATAGGAGCAAGTGGAAGAGAAATTAACCCAGTTAAGGGTGATGGAGGGAGGAGGAGGGAGGAGTCTGAGAAAGATAAAGGAGAGGAAATGTCTAATCTGAGATCCCAAAGGGGGGCCCAGCTGAGACAGGGAGGGGGCGTTTCATAGAGAGGAGACAGTACATGGGAAGACACCAAGTCTAAAGGAAGCATGGCACGTTCTGAGAGGCTGATAGTGCTTTGACATGGCTGTAGCCTTGCTTAGAATCAATTTTCCATCTAAAATCTCTCTGTTCTCACTCTTACAACAATGAAAGGCCATTGTGCAGTATCAGCTGGGCATAGATAACATCGAGTTTGCATTTTCAAAGATCCTCCTGGTCAAAATGTGGAGTTAGGAGTGTGGATGATGTCCAAGACATTTGCAGTTTTCCAAGTGTAACAAGATGCAAACTTGCTGGAGAAAAGGTGATATGGTTGTTATAGCAACCCTAGGGAGCTACTATAGATAGACTTTGGAAATTTCTGATGTAGTTGCCATTTACTGAGAAGGAATGGTCACTGATGTCTTGGGGACACTGTTTTTTTCCTTATTTGTCAATTTATTTATGGTTCTACATCCTTCCCTATTGGGCTTAGATCGTATGTTCCATCTCTTCAAATATTTTATCAATATTTTTAACATTTGTTCTTCTGTCCAACCTGCTTGGCAATAGTACTTCAATCCCAGATGCCCCCATTTAATACAAGCCTGTGTCTTGGGGACAGGAGCCTTCTGTAGAATGTTATAAAAGCATGCATTTGGATTCCATTATAGATTATTGATTTCCACTCTCTGGAGGGCATGCAGAGTTCCATATACACCGTTCCCGTTTCCATGATCATCTTTCTCCTAATCTCTATGGATTTCTGCCTTCTTCCTGTTTCTCATATCTCTCCTCACTCCCTACCTGGCCCACCATCCAATTTCTACCAGTTTGAAGCAGGTCATCCCACAACCTTCAAAATGGAAGGAGATGCAATCAACTTCCTGCTGCAAAACTATAGATATAAGGATCGACACCTGTTGTTTCCTTCCTATCATACCTTCTAACGGAATAAATTCTTTCACCCACCAGCTCGCTTTCACTTGCAAGACTAACCCTGACCTCAACACACTGGATTTCATTTCCTCTCCCTTGCCTTCTATGGTTTCATGCTTTCTCCAACTTCTCCTGCACTTTCTGCTTTTTCTAATCTACTTGCTCCTTTGAAACGAGGTCAAGTTTTCCCTCTCTTTAAAAACAAACCTAGCTGGGCAGGGTGGCTCATGCCTGTGGTTCCAGCTACTTGGGAAGCTAAAGTGGGAGGACTGCTTGAGCCCAGGAGTTCGAGACTACAGTGAGTTATGATTACACTACTGCACTCCAGCCTGGCTGTCAGAGAGAGGCCTTGTCCCTAAAAACTAAAAACAAACCAAAAATCCCACCATCACCACCACCAAAAACCAAACCAGCAAAAATCCATTTGTTGATGCCACGTCACCTTCCAGCTCCTACATAATCTCTCTTCTTGCTTATGCAGCCAAAATTCTTGAAAATTTTGGAATGTTTTTGAGCCCACGGGACTTCACCTTATACACGGGGATGATGGAAAGTGAAAAATTGAAGATGACACCTGGAATAGGGTCTCAGGCAATCGGATGAATAGTAGTGCTGTTCCTTCATTTTGAGGGGACCAGGGAGGGGAGCAGGTTTGGAGCCTCTTAGAATCAAGGGTCTGTTTGTTCAAGTTTGAGCTTTGTAGGCATCCAGAGAAAATAAGAGACATCTGATGATTAGGCGAGAACTTGAGGCTGAGGACATATCATCATACAATACAGTTGACCCTTGAACAACAAGAATTGGAACTGTGTGAGTCCACTTATAAGTGGATTTTCTTCTGCCTCTGTGACCCCGAGACAGTAAAACCAACCCCTGCTCTTCCTCTTCCTCTTCAGCCTACTCAACATGAAGACAAGGAGGATGAAGAGTTTTATGATGATCCACTTCCACTTAATGAATAGTAAGTATGTCTTTTCCTCCTTATGATTTTCTTTATGACATTTCCTTTTTTCTAGCTTACTTTGTTGTAAGAACACAATATATATAATATGGAAAACATACAAAACGTGTGTTAATTTGCTGTTTTTGTTATTGGTAAGGCTTCCACTCAACAGTAGGCTATCAGTAGTCAAGTTTTGGGGGAGTCAAGTTACATTTGGATTTTTGACTACCCAAGGAGTCAGTGTCCCTAACCCTTGTGTTGTTCAAGGGTTAATTGTTTATTGTATATAAAGTTGTGGATAATAGAGGAGGTCACTTAAGAAGTGAATATATATGAAAAAGAATATCTCCAAGGACTCAGAGGTGCCTTGCTGTTATATTTCTGTGACAATTAACATCTGCATTGCCAACTTTGCCTCCATGTATAAAGACATTTTACTATTATTTTTTCCTCATATTTTCCTGATATTGCTTGCAAAACATTAAAAAATCTAGTGTGTGCTTTCTTGGTGATTACGTGGCTAAGTTAGACAAGGACTCGTACATTACTGAGTGCTTTAATTTTGATTCTCTCTTCCATTGGCTGGAGTCCATCTTCAAGAAATATTTACAAAGAACTTCTTCTGGATGGTGTTTGAATGCACACATGCATGAGAACAAGTTTATTTTGCCACTACATTTGAATGAAACCTTGATTATAAAATTCAAGATTTATAATATTAACATTTTTTCCCTCCAAAATTTGAATATGTTTACTCTTTATCCTTGGGAATTTACTTTTTGGTGGAAATGTCTGTAATTAGCTTGGTATCTATTTCTTAGTAAACAAACACATGTATTTGCTTGGATGCCAGTAGATACTTTTTATTCCTATAATTCAGACATGTTGTTAGCACTTCCTCACTTCCTTAATTTTATCTCAATAATGACAGGCTTTTTGACCTCTGAATTCAAGTTGCACATTCTAGTTTGCCATTCATCAATCAGTCTCCAGTTAATGACTTCATCTGCTCCAATTATTCTTGCCATTGACTTGACTCTGGTGAAGGAAGCATTTGTAATTCTCACGTTGGGACTCTGTCCTCTTACTCATATTCACCCATTGGGGTTTACCCCCTTTTCTTTGCTTCATGTCATGGGAGAGAAACATTTTTCTTCATGTCACCAACTTGATCTTCCACAGTGTCAATTTCTCAGGAAAATGGAATTACCTGACTTCCTCCATTGAGGCCTGGAAATTCTACCCTTGAAATTCTATCATGCCAGAGATTTTTCCTTATTTTTCTCCAGTTCTTTCTTTATATCCGTGCCAGCTCTGTGTAGTTCATCACATCATCTTTTAATCTCAATGCACATGGCAGATTGCTTTTGTAGAAACCATGATTTTATTATTATAAAAGTTCTTCTATAGAAAACTTTTTAAAGAATGTTCTTTGGGTACATTGGTACAACATTCAAACAAACAGAATAGCAAGGAAAGTGATTTAAAAAGAAATATAAAAATATAAAAGGAGCTGTGAGATTTGGAGGCCAGAATGAGACACTATCATATTACTTTAATAGGAGTTTCATAAAAGATAAGTGGCTAGAGAATTGATGGAGTTGTAAATAAACAACATTTGAAAAGATCATGGCTAATGTTTTTTTTTCAGAAAAATAATATTCAACATGATTCAGAATTGAAGTCTTTGTATCAAAAGTGCACTCTATGATCTGAAAAGATAAACAAATATAAATCCACTCCATGGCATATAATAGTTGGCTGCAAACCATTGAGAATGAAGAGAAATTCTTAAGATACCACAGAGAAATGCTGGATTACCTACTAGGGGATAACAATTCAACTAACAGTGGGCTTCTCATTTACAGCAATCCAGGTTAGAAGGAAAGCAATTGCCAACCTAACATGCAACAGCTAACATAAAATAAAGGCATTTTTTCAGACACAGAGTTCATATAAACAGACTATAAAACTATTACTTAAATATTCAAAGGTGTTCTTCTTCAAGAAGATAAGAGACAAGGAAAGGGAGAAAGGTTGGGTGGAATTCAAGAAACATTAGTGTACACAGAAGTGGATGAAATAATAACAATCAATTTATCTAAGTACTGGATGTAAAGATAGCATTTTTGTATTAAAATGTTTAAATAAAAAATTTAGGCAACAATAACAAGACAGGAATACAGTATTTTGATCAAGAATACAATTTCCAGATAACTTCAGATTTTATTAGGCAAATTAATATTTAGTATATATAACAATTAAAATAACCATTACAAGTATAGAAACATGATACATAGCCAAAATCCACAGGAAAGAAAAAAAAATTAAAAATTAAAAATAAATAGAGAAAAAAATTAAAGAAAGAAAAGCAATGGTAATAAGGACTACACAAAATAAAGTGGTGAAAAAATCCCAATACATTAGTAATTACCATCAGTGTGAATAGATTTAGCTATTAAAAATCCACATAAAATGACACAGCTAAAAGAAAGTCAAGCAGAATACTAATAAAAAGAGAGGTTAGTAATACTAATATCCCACAATACAGAATTTAATGCACAAATTATTTTTAGTAAAATAAATGATATCTAATATACACAAAATGGCAAGTTTACCAAGAAAATAAAACAATATGAAATTGTACACACCTTGAACTCCAGAAAGGAAAATGAACAGAATTACTAAGATAAATGGACACATTCATTAGCAGTTTCAAGATTTTAACATGCTTTAATCAGAAATCAGTAGATCAAGATAATAGAGTATTAGAAAGTAGAGAGAAGACTTAAGCAATGATATTACGAAGCCTGATACATTATGCATACATAAATTTATACCCCAGATATAGAGAATGATCACAAGGCAATAAACTGGAAACAAACTATAAAAAAATACTTAATAAGATCCCACGTGTCTGGGAATTTAAAAATGTACTCCTCAATAGCTCGTGGGTTATAGGAGAAATAACAATGGCAATTAAAAAATGCTTAGAACCATAACACTAATGTACTCTAAATCAATTGCAGGCTACCAGTATCTGGGAAAAAAAAAAACCCTGAAAAATCAATGCTTTTTATTATGCACCCCATCCATTCCCTAATAAATCAAGACCATGTCCATTTACACAACCCTGCTACAAAGGGTTTGTTGGGAACATTTTTGCTTGATGGCAGTTATTTGATATTATTGCTTCTAATCAAAGTTCTCATTTTGTCAACAACAGTGTGAATCACTGTTTGTCCAAACTTGGAACAAAGGGAATATTTGTACAGATCATTTTACAGAAAGTGAGTACTGAAATTGTAATATCATTTGGAAGCTGTTGTAACCAGCTCCAATGGTAGGGAAAACTGCACCTTCCAGAGCCCAGCAAGTACTGAAATTATAATATCATTTGGAAGTTGTTGTAACCAGCTCCTATGGTAGGGAAAACCACACCTTCCAGACCCCAGCAAGAGAAAAACCATGGCTTTATGACAAGGTTCATCCTTTAAGGGATATGGGGAAAATCCCCAAAATAGCCCAGCTAGGATAGGGAGAATATTCCAACTACCACTTGATAATGTAGCAATGGCAAACATGGCAGTAACTTTACTGTGTGTTTGTTTATTCATGGGCTATGACAGAGATACAGAAAGCTTTTTTGTAAAGGGCCAGGTAGCAAATATTTTAGGCGTTATGAGTCACGTGGTCTCAATTCATGAACTAATGGGCATGGTTGTGTTCCAATAAAACTTTATTTACAAAACAAGTGGTGGGGCAGATTTAGCTCAAGGTTAGTAGCCCTGTGCTGACCCCTTGATCTAAAACAAAAGGCAAGAATGGAAATCCTAAATTGGGAAGCAACTGTTTTATCTTGATTCGTTTTTGTGTTATCTAGAGATTGCAAAAGCTTTGCATTCTTGCATACTTATTTTGATTGTAAAATATACTTTGTGAAAATACCGTCCAGTATCCATGCAGGATTGGTTCCAGAACCTCTTGTGGATACCAAAGTCTGTGGATGCTTAAGTTCCTGAAATAAAATGGTGTAATATTTGCATATAATTTATGCACATCCTCCTGTATACTTTGAATCATCTCTAGACTACTTAGAACATCTAATACAAGGTAAATGCCATGTACATAGTTGTTATACGGCATTGTTTAGGGAATTATGACAAGGAAAAAAGAGGCTGTACCTGTACGTGTTCACTACAGAAGCAATTTTTTTCTGAATATTTTTGATTCATGGTTGATTGAATCCATGGATGTAGAATCTGCTCATATGGAGGGCTGACTGTACAGTACATTTATTTGCATAAAATCTTAAGTTATTCAGGTTACTCTTGAGTTTATTATGAGATTGTTTTTGTGCTGTATCATATTTGTATTTTTTCCTGCTCAGCAGTGCTTATGATACAGTAGAATTCACAAAAAAATTTGCATTCAGTTACTATTCTTAGGTTTTGATAATGAATTGGCCATTTGATCTCAATAAGATAAAAATGATTATGTATCAAACCACCAAAATATACAATAAACAGATATGGAGGTAAATAAAAAAATGGTCATTTTTTTTCTTTTAGACATTTAAATATACACAAACCTAGTATATTAGTCAGGGTTCTCTAGAGGGACAGAACTAATAGGATCTATATATATGTATGTATTAAGTTTAACTCACATGATCACAAGGTCCCACAATAGACCATCTGTAAGCTGAGGAGCAAGGAGAACCAGTCTGAGTCCCAAAACTAAAAAGCTTGGGGTCCGATGTTCGAGGGCAGGAAGCATCCAGCACGGGGTAGGCTGGGGAGGTCAGGCCAGTCTAGTCTTTTCACGTTTTTCTGCCTGCTTTATATTCTAGCCACGCTGATAGCTGATTAGATGGTGCCCACCAGATTAAGGGTGGGTCTGCCTTTCCCAGCCCACTGACTCAAATGTTCATCTCCTTCGGCAACACCCTCACAGACACACCCAGGATCAATACTTTGCATCTTTCAATCCAATCAAGTTGACACTTAGTATTAACCATCACACCTAGTTTTAAGAAAGTAAATTTAATCCTATTTTTGTTTTTTCTGTAATGTGTTATTTGAATTGTGTATCATACATACATGTAAAAAATTGCTTTCTCATATGAAAATGTTATTAATGTTAAATCTGAACTCCAAGTATGAGTATAAGTCATATAAATAATCTCTCAAAATAAAGTAGGAAGTGGCCTTTGAAAGCAATCTTTGAATTTTATAAGCTTTTCTCTTTTTATTCCGCCATCAAGATAATTTGATATCCTGAGCAGTTTGCTTCACTGAATCAATGATTACATAACGACAGTGCAATAATAGGAATATCCTGTGGGAAATAACCGGTCGCTAAAGATCATGTATATTGTCCTTGCGTCTTTGAAGAAATGCATCTATTTAAATGTCACAAAAGACATTTACATAAATGGTGAATAAATTGATTAACGTTATTAGTAGCTAAGAATAAGGTTCTGTTTACCAAGATAAAAAAAAAAAAAAAAGTGGAGGCCATGATGTTAAACAGTATCCAGTAGAAACTGGGAAGGAAAAAGAACATTTAGTTTTTCTTATCATTTAGATATTTATACACGGTAAGTGTCAAGTTCAAGAGAAAAATAATCTTCTGTCCAAAGGGGGGAAAATAACAACTTATAAATATATTTCATATCATTGATTGAAACTTATTTCCAAGAATTGATGATCTCATCCATTTGTGAAGACTAGAAGTTATAGAAACATTCAGAATATCTTAGTTTTCAAAAGACACCCATATTTTTTTTAAGTTGATGGGATTCCTGTGAAACTGACCAAGCAGCCCATCTTCAACAACAACCACGGACTGCAAATGATAGAAGAGGGCAAGATGCTTCATGGAGCTAGGGCCAGGCAGTTGAAGATGCAGTGAGAGAATGGGCAGAAAGAATGAACTTCTGCGCTCACCTCTCCCCTGGTTTGCTCTGGGGGAGTCATTGTCTGCCCCTCTGCTATAAGGAATTGATTGCAAAAGCCAAGGACACTGTTCTTTGTGGGAGCTTGTCAGGTCAGGGTAGCACAGGATCCTCACTGGAGTGAGGAATTTATGAGAAGGTTGTTCCCCGGGGCTGACCTGCCTCCTTAGACATTTCCTCCTGCCTGCACCCCTTCCAAAACTCAGCCCTGATGAACCTCAGACTCAGAGAGACAAAATGCAAACAGGAGCATTAGGGGAAACTCTGACCAGAGGGTTGCCCTGTATTGCTGAGGGAATGGAGGGGTTCAAGGTGGTTCTGTGCTGCTAGGGGCTTTCTCCCTTGGGACTCAGCCTCTCGTCACAGAGAGCAGCTGAGGCTGCTAGCTCAGGGTTTCTCAGCCTCAGCAGTAGTGACATTTGGGGCCAGACAATTCTCTGGGGGCTGTGTGTGTGTGTGTGTGTGTGTGTGTGTGGTGGAGGCTGTCCTTTGTATCACTGGGTGTGGAGCAGCATCCCTGGCCTCTGCACACTAGACGCCAGTCGCATCTCCCTTCACCCAGTTGTGACAACCAAAAATAACTCCAGGATTGCCAAATGTCCCCTGCAGGGAAGCATTACCCCCAGGTGAGAACCATGTCCTTGCATAGCATACACTCACTGACTAAAGTAACCAGACACCCAAAATGCGGAAGCACTAAGAAAGCAAACTGAAAAGCATATACCCGCAGAAGCATAATGACAGAAAAAGATGGCCCAAAAATGTAAACATAATGAATAAGCTCAGTGAGTGTGGCAATATAAAGCACAAAATCGTAAGTCACGCAAATGAGCCAAGTAGAAATATGTAGTTATGAATTCATAATATTTCAAATAAAGCACACAGGTGTTGGGCTGAATTGCAGAATGAATCCTGCTGAAGAACGAATGCGTGGGCTGCGAGGTAGGTGCCAAAGTAGCTTGATCCTTACACTTCTCATTGCTTTTACTTTCTTTCTAGTAAGGTATAGGACTTCTTGTACTACCTATAAAATGCCATGAAAAGCTAAAAAGAAAAGAATTATAATAGAAATGTCAAGGATGTGGGAAATACAAATGTAACTAGCAACAAATAGAGGAGACCTAGAAAGTCTGAGAAAAGTTGGAAAGGAGACATTGTTTGAAAAAAAAAAATGAAGAAAAGTCTCCATTATTTTATAAAAAGAAAGAAAAGAAAGAGACCTTAGGTCTTAGATGGAAATGATTCAGAGCTCCCAACATGATAAATAAGAAAAAACTTTACACCTAGGCATATGATAGCTGTCTTAGTGCATTTTCTGTTGCTTATAACAGAATATCTGAAACTGGGTAATTTACAAAGAAAAGAGACTTATCTCTTACAGTTATGGAGGCTGAGAAGTCCAAGGTCAAGAGGCCACAACTGGTGAGAGCCTTCTCCCTGGTGGAGACTCTCTGCAAAGTCCTGAGCTGGCACAGGGTGTTGCATGGTGATGGGGCTGAGTATGTGCGCTTGCTAGCTCAGGTCTCTCTTTCTATTCTTATGGAGTCACCAGTCACCATGATAACCCATTAATCCATCAGCCTATTAATTTGATAATCTGTGAATGGGTTAATACATTCATGAAGGCAGAGCCCTCATGACCCAATCATCTCCTAAAGGCCCCACCTCTTAATACTGCCGTATTGGGGATTAAGTTTCAACGTGAGTTTTGGAGGGGACATTCAAACCATAGCAAGAGTGAAAATCAAAAATGCCAAAACAAAGGGAATTTCAGAAGGTCTAGGGAGAAAGCAGCAGACTTCCAAAGAACAAGAATCAAACTGGTAACATAATTCTCAACATGAATGCTAAGCCAGGGTAATATTTTAAAATTACTTTGAACCTAAAGACTGTGTATCCAGCCAAATCGTCACTTAAATGGGAGAGTGTAATAAAAATATTTTCAGGCATATTTTCAGGCATGACAGTCTTCAAAAGGTTTTCCAGACAAAAATCCACTTTCAAAATAGGCTGGGAAGAAGAGCTCAACTTCAGGAGAAGGTTGTACCAAATATAGAAGAAAGGTGATAATCTATGTTAGGTGCGTTAATTATTGTCTAACAAAAACCAGGATAAGCAAAGAAAGAAACAGGCACAGTGTATCTCAACAACCCAGAACTAAAATTTAGGCAATACCAAACAGTGGGCAACATAGTGGGGAGATCAAAAAGATATGGTAACTTGCTCAAATGTGTGTCTTGACAGAAGAAAGATCTAGATACTAAATAATAAATCAAAGTAAATATAGATCTTAATAAAGGATGGCCATGAACAGAAGAAAAATATAATGTATTATATTTAAATCAGTAGGAGGAGGGAAAAAAACCCTTCATCTGTCTAATAGAAAGCAGGAAAGAAAAATAAAAACAAACATAAAGTATAGCTAATGGTAAACACGAAATAAGATGGAAGAAACAAATCAATATGAAAATTTAAATATGCTATAGTCATCAATTAAAAGATGGAGGTTAAGTGACTGAATCACAAAATAAGATTCAAGAATGTATGCTGTTCTTATAAGAAGCACGTTTATCAAAAGATAGAGAAAGCATGAAAATAGGAGGGTGTCAATTATGAACCAATGAATGCAGGAGTCACAAACTTAAACTCTGACACAATAGAATTCAAGACATAAGTATTAAAAGGCACAAAAAAATAGGATATTATACAAGGAATAATACTATAAGAAGACTCAATCATTGTGAGCATATATTCAAGGAGAAATAGATTTATGAACAATAGTTGTTTGAGAAGGTAACATATTCCTCTAAGAAATGGTTATATCAAACCAATAAAAAAGAAACATTGTAAAAGTTCTGAATGATATAATTATTAAGCTTGAGACATTATAGTTAGATAGAACTCTACAACCAGCTAACAATATGCTATGCAAATTCACAGCGTACGCCAAAGTAGCTTGATCTTTACACTTCTCATTTCTTTTACTTTATTTATAGTAAGGTATAGGACTTCTTGTACTATCTAATTTCAGATGAAACAATCTTTTACCCACAAAACCCAACTAAATCAATAGGCAAAATATTACAATGAGAAAGAGTTCAACAAGGTTACTGGAAACAATGTAAACTTACAAAAGGACAATTCTGTACACCAGGAATTTGGCTATATAGCCAAACATGGTACCATTCACAGAAGCAACAAAATCTTTCAAGTATCTTTATGTACAATGTCTATGGAGAAACACATGAAGATCTTATTAAGGACGTAGAAGGTAGAGTTTTTTTTCCTGAGGTGGGGCAATTTTAATATAGAGATGTTAATTCTTCTAATATGTAAATTCAATATTTCAGTTGGATTTCTTTTAGAAACTTGATGGACCTAATCTAAAATTTGTACTTAAGAATAAATTTCTATGAAAATGACAAAAATATGATTGAAATAGCAAAAAAGAGAAGACTTGCGGCCGGGCGCGGTGGCTCATGCCTGTAATCCCAGCACTTTAGGAGGCCGAGGAGGGCGGATCACGAGGTCAGGAGATCGAGACCATCCTGGCTAACACGGTGAAATCCTGTCTCTACTAAAAATACAAAAAACAAAATTAGCCAGGAGTGTTGGCGGGCACCTGTAGTCCCAGCTACTCGGGAGGCTGAGGCAGGAGAATGGCGTGAACCCAGGAGGCGGAGCTTGCAGTGAGCGGAGATCGCGCTACCACACTCCAGCCTGGGCGACAGAGCGAGACTCCATCACAAAAAAAAAAAAAAAAAAAAAAGAGAAGACTTGCTCCAATAGATATTAAGACATACACAAAAGCCATAGTAATCAAGACAACATAGTTTTGATATAAGGACATATATCTATGTATTTGTATTTGCATGGGACACCACAGAAAGACCCATATGAGAGCAACGGAAAAATGCATAGTGTTCAATCAAATTAAGTATAAAAATAGTCAATGACCCAAATTTTTACTCTGGGCATATAACCAAATAAATTCCTACAACAGGTCCACTAGGAGACACACATACAAGAGGATTCACTGTGGTGTTGTGTGCTCTGGCTGGGAACTGGAGACATCATTGGGAGTGGGATTGTGCAGAATGCTTGGAAGCATTATCCTGCAGTCAGAAGCCATTTGTTATGTGTGTACACTGTGTGTGCATCATGGATAGATCCAGAAAGCATAGGGTCGACTGAAAAAGGAGTGAGAAGCAAAAAGTAATCTATTACACAGAACAACTTTACCCGTTATGCAAGTACACATACAACAAAAATATATTATGTAGACGTGCATCTAGAGCTGAAAACCATCAGATACTTTTTAAATGAACATGTTCAACAAGTATACGTTAGGATGTCTGCTTTGAGGGTTAACAGGAGGCAGAATGTAGATTAAAGAGAACACACATACATGCATGCTTGGAAGCAGTATCCTGCAGTCAGAAGCCACAAACTGTGTGTGCATCATGGATGGATAGATCCAGAAAGCACAGTGTTGAGTGGAAAAAGAGTAAGCCCAACACACACAACCGTGAGTTGCCTTATGCTGACAAGTAATGATAATGTGCCAGTATCTGTGGATTCCAAAATGAAAGAAATTCCAAAAAAGGGATTATCTCAATTGTCCAACATCTAGTTCATTTAAAAAATATTGTGACAATAAAAACTGGAAAAAGAACTCTAAGGGACCTATTTTGACAAAGCCAGAAAGCTACAGCAAAGGTAACATTCCACCAATGTTTCCTAGGGAAATCTTCCCTGCAAGAGCATCCGTAGATTCATATAATATGAGAAGAATGACTGGGAATTTCTAATTTCCCAGAGGAGTTGCAATTCCAGAGGATTTGAAAAGATTGGCAACTTCATTTATTTTCACTGTCTATGCCCTTCCTGGGTGGACAGAACAACTTGCACAAATCTCCAGAGCTGGTAAACGCATCCTACTTGTTGAAGAAGAGAGTAGCCTACCTTTCTGTCCTGGGGAATGAGTTTACAGCTTTAACAGCTGGCTCTACTGCGCAAGCCAAAGTGCCTCCTAACTTATGCAGTGGACAGCTGCAACAGAGAACCACAAAAACCGACAGCTGGGCAGCAAAAGCAATTCTGTCTGCACTGTAGGAACAAAGGTGGAGAGATTAAAAAAGGCCACAGTGTGAGGCAACAGGGAAGACTTGGAGAGAGTTCAAGCTCTCTCTGGCTTCCCAGAACTCCCTCACAATCCCAGGGAGAAACCCATATATTAGTAACATACGGGCTTGCCAATGTCCTAAGGTTAAGCTAAAATTTGCAGGGACAATAATTATAGGATCAAACACATGAGAATTTAACTTGGGCTTGAAAATTATTTTTCCCTTCCTAGTTTCATAGAAAGGTCAACTCTGGCCATAGAAATTCAAAGGCAGGGAAATGTAAGCACACTTTATGAAGAAAGTTTGGAATTGGCCCGAAGGGAGTACTCAACTGAGAGAATAAAGTCCAGCTCTCTTTGGAAATAGAATCATTTCCCAATATAGGCCTGAAATGAGTCAAAGTTGCAAATAAAGCCAAGGCTAGTATGCTTGCCTGCCAGACTCAGCCTCTCTTTTGTTGCCAAATATCTTAAGCCCTTCTTGGAGTTTTTGACTGCCCAGAATCCTGGTCTGTGGTTTCTCAGCATGCCCTGGATGGTCTCTGGAGCCCCATTCCCCAGTGTCCAACCAAGATCATTTTCTCAAGACTCCTGTGGGGTCCTGCAAGTTACAGAACAGAGGGACTTTGGTTTTGAATTGAAGTGAATATTGGGATTCTGGATACTATTTTACATGACAGAAATACTCTGCTGTTGAAATAGTCATAAACATAGATTACCAGAATACTTTATCAGAATACAGAAAAATCTGGTGTGGTGAACTGAGTGTGACTGACTTAAAATACTTGACCTCCAGTTCCTAGCACTCTCGAGTAAGTCGTCTAGCTGCTGCGAGACTCAATGTCTTCACTTTAAAATACCAGCAGTGATTCCCACCATGTGCAGTGATACCCATCATGTAGCAGTGACGTGGCATGCCTGGGTGGGAGCTGCTGGGGTTTAGGGCTGGGCAGTAGTGGGACTGAGCCCCCAGGGTGGAGGCACTAAAGCAGTGCCCATAGGAGGGAAGATCATAATCAGGCTGGAGCGCCACGAGAAGGAGCTCTGGAGAACTAAACACAATGATGAAACAGACTCAAAGTCCATCTTCTTTATATTATCACCATGCACCGGCAATTCTGTACAATGTCAGTGATATAATATTCCAACTCTTAGAGTGGACAGCTTCCATGCTATTCCCCCAACCTTCATCTTGGCCCCTTCATGCACAACTGAGAGCAGCCTACCTTTCTGTCCTGGGAAATGAGTTTACAGCTTGAACAGCTGGCTCCACTGTGCACCTCCTGGCTTATACAGCAGACAAGCAGAGGAACTTTGGTTTTATCTGAAATTAACACTGGGATTCGGAATACTCGTAGTGCTAAAGTTCAATACAAAAGAGGGTTCCCCCTTATCAGGCACTTTTGAAGAAAGTGGTTAACCCAATAGAGTGATGAATAGGAGACTTGGTGGGGAGTTTCTGAGCTCTCCACATTCTTGCTTCCCATTCACATTTTATGTGAGGTCAGCTCACTCCAGTCCTCAAAAGTGATGGCCAAACAGCAGTCACCGGTTGCTCTTTAGGGTACCCCAGTTCTTTGTCCACACGAAATATTTCATCCTCAACAATATGATATGGTTGCTTACATAGCCATTAACTTTATTAAAATCAAATCATTGCTTTGTAACATGGGTTTGCATATTGATTTTTCCTTAAAAAAACTAATTATTGATGTTTATATATTTTAGTTCTTGGCCATTTGTGTTAGCGTTGCATCCTTAGAGAGGAAACATTTTCAACTGAGGAATGGACAACAAAGTCCTAACATTGCATATAATTTGAAATGTAGCATTTATCAATGTAGGGAAATGTTAACCAATGAAAGACATAGTTATACATTTAAAGGTGCATTTACTTTTAGCAGGAAACAGACTGTGGTCATATTATAGACACATTGTTTTGGGTATATTCAAATACTTTCTTTGGATGAGAGGACTGAGGAGTTTGGGGTTATAAAAAACTTGTTTATTAAGCACTGATGTCCACAACCAAAGATCTTTTTAGAGGTCAATTTTGCATATGGACACCATTGCCTATGGTAGCCAATGTCGTTGTGTGTTTTCAATAGATATATTCTGGCCAGGCGCAGTGGCTCACATCTGTAGTCCAAGCACTTTGGGAGGCAGAGGCGGGTGAATCACCTGAGGTCAGGAGTTCAAGACCAACCTGGGCAGCATGGCGAAACTCCGTCTCTACTAAAAAAATACAAAATTTAGCCGGGCATGGTGGTGTGTGCCTGTAATCCCAGCTACTCGGGATGCTGAGGCAGGAGAATCGCTTGAAACCGGGAGGCAGAGGTTGCAGTGAGCTGAGATTGTGCCACTGCAGTCCAGCCTGGGCGACAGAATGAGACTCTGTCTCAAAAAAAAAAAAAAAACATATATATATATATATATATATATATATATATATATATATATTCTGTCTTAAATACATGTCAAAAGGATCCAAAATTACTGAGACTCTGGCTATGCAGATTCTACCCTAGGTTTTGTCTAAATGTGAGCAGAATGTAACACAGTGGAAAATCCTGACCAACTCCTCCTTCTGCTCCATTGCAATGAGAAGAATTATTCTGTAGACACACCACCATCACTGCTCTGACACTAGCAGTAGCTCAGCTGGGAGAGCTCACCCTGCAAGGTCCAGTGGATTTTGATAACACGTGCTATCCCAAGTTTAGGAGGAGAAACAGGCATGGGTTACATAATGGAGGATAATTTGGCAGAGGAAAGATACACTAAGTGCTGTAGTTGCTTTCAGAGTGCCTTGAAAGGAAAGATTAAGTAGTTAAGTGTCATTATCTTTAAGTCAAATGGTAGGAGGTAGAATTCAAGGGTCCTAAATTGCCCAAGTCACTCATGCTGAAGTCATTTAGAACACAAGAGCAGTGGCCTGGATACCCCGCTATCCTGATGGATGCTATCCTTTCTCTTTCTCTTTCTCTCTCTCTTTCTTTCTTTTTCTTTTCCCCTTCCTTCCTCCCTTCCTTCCTTCCTTCCTTCCTTCCTTCCTTCCTTCCTTCCTTCCTTCCTTCCTTCCTTCCTTCCTTTTCTTCCTTTCTCCCTTCCCCTCCTCTTTCTCTTCTCTTTCTTTCTTTCTTTCTTTCTTTCTTTCTTTCTTTCTTTCTTTCTCTCTCTTTCTTTCTTTCTTTTCTTCCTTCCTTCTTTCTTTTTCTTTCTTGACATGGGGTCTTACTATGTTGCCCAGGCTGGCCTTGAACTCCTAGGCTCAAGAGATCCTCCTGCCTTGGCCCCCTAAAGTGCTGAAATTACAGGCATCAGCCACTGTGCCAGGCTTGCTGTGGGCTGTTGATCAGCACTTCATCTCTATGACTAGCTTTTCACCTGAGAATGTTTACATTGCACTCTTTGAGAAGGGAGGGGTGATTTAAAACACTGCCTTCAGTGACAGGGACATCCGAGTCCCCAGTTGGACAGACCGGCTGGAAGAATGATTGGTTGGCTGTGGGCAGAGATGTTTCAACCATTTCCATTTTCAAGGCAGTGGCACCCAGAGTCCAGTCTCATTCCCGTGAGCTATGAGCAAAGAAGGAAAACACAAACATTCCTGGAGAGCTCATGATCTCCTCGAGTATTTGCCTGAGTTTTCTATTCATGATTTGTTCTGTTTTGACCAAGAGTATTTGTAATGCGGTGTTAACCCAATTAGCTGTAAGCAGCAAATGCATTTCCCAATGCAATCAGGTTCTTAAATGATCTCTAGGTGTCTCATGTGCCCAGAGGTCCACCTCATAAAGTATTGAGTAGTGCCCAGCCAGGGGCAATCAGACTGCAGAAAAAGGCTTCTTAGGTAGCTTGAAAAGACAATCCTTGGAGAAGGGAAAGATGTGTGTGCTTAAATTAGCCATCTCTGGCAATTTATGGTTGTGTGAGTGGGGATCCACCCAATGGCAGATGACGTTTCTCCTAGGTGGGCATCGTTCAGGGACCCTACAAGTGATCATCATTCAGGGACCCTACAGGTGATCATTGCTCAAGGACCCTACAGGTGACCATTGAGGAGGTGCTTCTGAACAGTCCAGGGGAAGATGGCCTAAACCTACAATTGAAACAACCTCAGACAATACAGAAGAGCTTGTCAGTCCAATGAAAATCTGCCCAAATTGAGAGTTTTAGAACCACATTTGCATATTATTGCATACATGTGCCTTTCCCCAGCAGTCTCCCGTGGACGCATCTGATTCTATTTCCATGTAAATCTATTCCCTGGACAATTTCTGCAAAAGTGTTGTTGCTCAGAGATACTTATTACTCAGCAGTGTGTTTACCTGGCAGACGCCTCCTCACTCACATGCTGTGAAAGTGCTACGGACATAGATAACCCTCTTGGGAGCTTTCACACTTTCTGACTTTTGGTGATTGAAGTATAAGGGACCAGCACAACTGGGGATCAACACAAGAGAAAACACAACTCTAATGATACCTCCCAGCTTCCTTCCCTCTTCCCATTTTTTAAAAATTCTTTTATTAATTATGATTTATTGGAAAAAAACCTTACATGTACATACTTTAAAAAAAATAGTGGGGCTGGGCATGGTGGCTCACACCTGTAACCCAGCACTTTGAGAGGCTGAGGTGGGAGGACTGCTTGAGGCCAGGAATTTGAGACCAGCCTGGGCAACATATAAAGACCTCATAGTCCCAGCTACTCAGGAAGCTGAGGCAGGAAGATTGCCTGGGCCCAGAAGTTCGAGGCTGCCCCTCTGATCACACCACTGCACTCTGACCTGGTGGGGTGAGAGCTTGTCTCTAAAATAAATAAATAAACAAATAAAACTAATAGTAAAATAACACAATCAAAAGTAATCTAGATCCACCCTCCTCAGAAATTGTTAGCCACTTATGAGTGCTTTCTGGAAACACAAAGGTATATTCAAGGAGAAATATGTGTATGTGTATCGTGCATTGCTCGTGCAAATGGGGCATGTTATATGCACTCTTCTGGGAACAACCCCCATGTGTGAATATTCTGGCTGTGTAATGAGCTGATGTGTAGTGTCTCCTTAGTAATAACCTGAGACAGAGAAAACTGAGTAAGTTGGGCTGAATGTTTGGGTCCCCTCAACATTCATATGTTGAAGTTCTAACCTCCCCGTGGGGATGATGTTAGGTGGGGCCTTTGGGAGGTGATGAGGTCAAGAGGCTGGAGTCCCATGAATAGGATTAGTTTCCTTGTAAAAGAGATCCCAGAGAGAGAGCACCCTCGTCCCTTCCACCATGTGAAGACACAGCAAGAAGGTGCTGTCTATGAACCAGGAAGCAGGTTCTTACCAGACGCTGAATCTGCCACATCTTGATCTTGGACTCTCAGCCTCCAGAGCTATAAGCAATAAATGTCTGTTGTTTATAAGTCACCCAGTCTATAGTATTCAGTTAGAGCAGCCTGAAAGGACTGAGACACAGGTGTTTCCTTCCCTTCCATCCTGTCCATCCCTGCACTCTCCATGCGCACATACACACAAATACATTCACAAATACACACTCACCAATGGGAACAAGTCAAAAGACTACATGCTCGTACTTTTAATAAAGCCTTGTCAGTCAAAATTAAATTAAATAAGACTTTCTTAGCAACAACAAATTATTCCAATCAACCTAGCTCAAGGAACATTAACAACGAAAACAAAACAAAAATAATTTCAACTGACAAGACCACAAGTTTCTGGACAGTGAGAATTCTATTTCAACTTTATGAAATAAAGTTTTGGGAATAGTGTTTATTAAATTCCAGCAAATCATAATATCTATGGTATAACTAAACCTTAAATTGTTTCTGCACTGGAATATAAAAATATAACTTTAACACATAATCTTTTGTTTGGATTGCAATATTAAAAAATTCTTGAATTGCCTGCCAACCTTTAAAAATAAGAATATTTTACATTAAAAATACGAAGTTTCAGCTTCTTTTGAGAAACTGGAAGAATTTGGTAATACTGGTCTTACATATATATGTACTCCAAATCATCTTGTGGACACTGAGTGAAATACCCAGTATAATGATCATTCACTTTATGCCTAGGTGTTTTCTTAGATTTGCTCCTGCAGGTAAGCATTTAAATCTGTCACCCCTGATTTATGCACAATAAAGATGGGGGTGTCTTATGTAGCATGAATGTGCAAAGGGCACATCGGAGTCCTCATTTTTGCTAGTTTCACTTTGAAATGCTCCACTTCTCCAGTTCTCCTTCCCATTGTAAATACATAGTTATCATAATGCATCTCCAAATGTTTGGACAGAACTCATAAAGTCCATCTTGATTGATCTTGTTGATATTTAAGCAAGCACTTGAAGGAGGCTGCCCAGAGACCTGCAGGATGTCAGAAAGAAGGAATAGTCATTCGGGCAATGCCCTAAGGCAGGGATAGGCAGCTTGCATTTGAGGAATAAAAAGGCATCCAGTGTAGCTTGATTTGAATGAGAAATAACTTCAGAGCCTAGGAGATTTGTTGGTGTGGGGTGGGGGTGGGGTGTGTGTGTGTGTGTGTTAATCTTCCCTCTACCTTTTTTTTTCCCCTATGGATATGTGTGGGTTCATGTGAATGTAAATGACTTCCTGTTATCATTCATTTTTGTGGAAAAGCTCATCATTTGATGCTGCCTCTTTGGAGAAATACTATGCGGGGGGAAAAAAGAGTGGCCATGGGGCAGCTCGCCTTTAATGTAGGTTCCTAAGAACATCCCTCACCAGCACTCTTCCCAGAAGCGTGGCTTTGTACCCAGAGAAAGTAGAAAGTATTTCCAGCTGGGGAACTCCTATGTCACAGGCCAACTGCATGATCATTTCATATGCATTTGTCTTCAGCTGACCAAGGGCTACAGCTGCGGAACTGCTGGACACCCTTCTCCCCTGCCCTACAGTGGCAGCCTACTTCCTGCACATATGGGGTGCTTGTATATTTTCTTGTTCATTTTTACATTGCTTGACACTCTTTGTTGTCAATCACTCACTCAATAAATGAACAAAATCCATCCCATACCCCACCTGTATGCTTGGCCTTGCTGCTTTGTCCCGCCAGTTTTTGCCCATTCTTAGAGAACTCTATCCTCTGCCCAAGACCTCCCGGGTTAGAGGTCTCCTCTGGTTGTCTTGTTTGTGATTATAGTTTGGGATTGGCCTACTTCCTGGTTTCATAGGACAATTTTCTGTGAAGCCTCAAGAGAATGAGATGCAGCTGGTCTAGAGAACAATTTAAACTCACTGCAAGAGGCTACCTTCCAAATCACCTCTCGCTAGTCTACCTCACCCTGTGTCCTTGGAGGATGCCTGTGTGCGATAACTCTCACTTCACTCCAAATGAGTTTCTTGAGAATGAAGCCTGTTGTGTGAGGCTGAAGAAGTGCTATGTGCTCCAACTACTTGGAAGGCCAGTCAGTGTCTCCCATCTTCAGTATGCAAGGGTCGAAACAAGAACTCTCTTTCTAGCCTTCTCCACCATCACACAAGCTTGAATGTCATAGTTGGCATGCATGTGCCTCATCTGTTTTGCTGCTCTGGTTACACTTTTAGATGCAGCTGCATCGGGAACTGCATGTTTGGCTGGGAAAGCATAGAGGACAAGACTGGAGAAGGGAATCCAGGCAAACCTGAAGGGCTGGGTGGAAGATTCACATGTAAAATGTGAAGACTACATACGGTCCATTGTTCTGGGGCTGTGGCTCTGAATTCAAGCATTAGATATGAAACAGAATATGTAACACATGTGAGAATGTGGTACGTTAAATAGAGTGTGGTTAGGCAATCCCTAAACAGAGTCCAAGACTGAGCTGGGGTGAGTGCTCCAATACTGAAGCTGGACAATTGCAGGGCAAGAGGTTGATTTTGAAGAGCTGGGAGGCTGAGATCTAGATGCAAGAGTGAGATGCAGCATTCTGCAGGGGCCAAAGGTGGAGAGGGGATCAGGTGTTAAATTAAAGAGGCACAAGAAGCAGGACCAGAAGAGAGAAACACAAAAGAGAAACCAGTCCCTGAGCAGATTCTTCACGGTACCTGTGGAGGGCATGTGAAGACTGAGCCTCACGGTAGGGTGAATAATCATGTCTACTGGCCTTGGAAGCAGAGGGTATTGGCCACTTTGCAATGCCGCTCTACACAGTGGTCCTGGGAGATAGGACATCGGATGTCTGTCTAACCTTAGACTTGTGGACAACATCCTACATTTAGGAATGCTGTTTCGTTCATATGGAAAGCCAGATTCCTAAAATTGCTAAGTAAAATCTGGGCTTTGGAGTGTCACAGATCTGTTTCAGAATCCCCCACTTGCCAGCTGTGAACTTTGAGCAAGTTACTGTACTTCTCTGAGCCACGATTTTCTTGTCTTTAATTGGGGATCGAAAAATACTGACTTCAAGAGTGATTGTGATAAAAGGAAGGCATCTAGTGCTAATTTATAACCTCCTTGTACTTCATAAATGTATAAAAATTGGAAATTGGGCCCTGTTTCTGAAGTCTTACAGAGTGCTCACCTTTGTAATCTTCATAAAGCATATGGAATTAAGAGGTCAAAGCACCCTGAGGTTGATGTGCATTTGAAGCAGCCAACAGAATTGAGATTTCTAAACAGCCTCATTCTGTTCTTAAAAGCCCCACCTCCTGCTTCAACCTAAAAAATTATTAACAGGAAAAAAAATTGAAAAAAAAAATGCTTGCCTGCTGAGGATAATGGACAAAATAAAAAAACTACTTCTCACATTGAACATGCAATCCTCATCACAAGATGACCTGGTTTCATGTCTCTTCTTCATTCCTCTCTTGGGTGGATGTGTCTGCCAACACCTGAGTGAAAATTCTAGAACTTCTCTGTAGGAGAGGCTTGGGTGGCAAAACTATTGTGGAAGGTGAAAACAAGAGAGAACGGAGGCACTATTTGGAGGGCCACACAGCAGAAACTTTAAGACATGTGTGTTTCCTTAGGATATCTGCTGTTCCAGCAGAGACTGGGATTGGAACAGTTAGAAACATGGTGATTATTGAAATGACTCACTTTTGGTATGACTCTGGTATAAAGGAGAAACATATTAGAAATTATTTCTCTCCTTATGGTTAAATGATAAGAGAGATGCACAAAGAGGGTGGTAGTCCACAAACCTGGAATCGCCACTGAGGTTATTGGTTAAACCTCCTCCCACTGTCATCATTATGGTGGCTGCTAATACATAGTAAACTTAACCCTGGGGGATCTCCTCTTTCTTCACAGAGCTAAAAAGCAGTTTTTTAAAGTTGCTTTTTAAAGTAGGTCATTCTGAAATGTATCATTGTTTATATAGAGAGGTGACCTGTGTCAAAATGACTTGCAGTAATGTATGCCTGCAGCTGTCAATCAATTATACTTATAAGGTATCCATAGTCAGCAGACAGCTGGTTGGAATTTTCTGGAGCCACTCTGCATAGGATCCTCCTCCTTTTCCTGTCAGCTGAACCCATACCTTCATCCCCACCTTTCACCTGGTCTGTTGTTAGGATCCTTAGTTTAAGCCTCACCTGTAGAGTCACTCTTTTTCCAGAAACAGAAAAGGAAAGAATAGGAAGGAAAGTTTGAAGGAAAAGAGGAGGAGGTTGGAGCAATTCTCAGGCCAATGATGAGTTGATTTAAAACATTGCTTCTCCATCTTTCCCATAATGTACCCTACAGCAAAGGAAAGTAAACCTCCAAGATTGGGAGCAGAAGTGTGGGTGGCAGGACCCACTGATGAAAACGACCTAATATCATCAGTCACGTGTTCAAATTGTCAAGATTCTTCAAGTCTGTTCTTAATCTTAAAAATTATTGCATATTTTCCCTTCTGCATCTTAATATTTTGACTATGAAATGATATTTCAAGTTATTTTTCACCAGAAGATGTCTTGCCTAGCTCTTGGTTATTGTTAGAAATGCTATATCATGGAATCCATCAGTTTTGGAAAATTGGGCTGATCTGAGGACTGGCAAGTGGCAATACTGTGTATCAACTGTTACAACACAACAATTTCTCCTCTTTGTCTCAGTGTCACAGCAAAAAGAAAAATCACATAAAAAGCATATACAAATGAAAATATTAATTTATGCTTTATCACTTGTCAGGATACTCTCTGAGGAAAGCGGTAGAAATTTTCAAAAATTCTGAAGCAGACTGTGCAACACTTTTAAGTCACATTGGAGAAGTTTTTGTTGAGGGTATTTGCTGAGAAATCAAGTTATTTGTGCCATATGCCGAAACGGTCAACTAGTTACTCCTTTTTCTTCAGAGATATACTCTTCAAAGCCCTTTTCAATAGAGAGCGGAGGATGATTACTTCTTACTACTAACAGAATAATTTTTGAAAAATTAAATGTCAAAAGACTCAGTGAATGCTGAAAAATTCATGTCAAACTATCATATTTGTTCAAGTGGTTGAAATGGGAGAGAAACATGAGGAAGTTATTAATTTCTTCTGTATAAATCTCTTTGATTGGCTCCCATAATCCTAGGATTAGTGGTCTTCATTCAAGTTTCAAATTTTGTTGCTATTTCAATTTCCAGATCTTCTCCTCTCGCTTGTGTAAATCCCCAGATTTGAAGGTCACATCTTCATGTTATATTACCAGTATTTCATCATCATTGCTTTCATTTCACAGCTCCTGGGTCATTTGTGCTCATTTCTGGATGATATTAGCTCCTGGCTTTCTGTCATTTTCTTTAAGATCATTTCTGTCTTAATCCTTGGTCATTTAATTAGCTATATCGGTGAATTTTCATGTATATAATTACTTTTCCTTAAATTCATCTTTAACTGCTGAGTCGTCTACTCTAAGCCACTTACTCCTCTCCTTCTTATTGTTAATAACTATTCACTTTCAGAATCACAATTTCATGAGTCTTACTCCCTTATCACCACCTTCCATCTTGCCAACATAGGCCTTCTAGTAACACTAGCCAGTATTTATTTGACCTCAGTGGGAGTTCCATCCCATTAATCTTATCTCCTTTCTTTGGCACTCAACTCTCTAATGACTTCTTTCCCCTCCATACTTGGTTTAAAATCCATATGAATCATCACCTTTGCATTTATCCTCAACTTTTTTCTATGTGCTTGGCCAAATAACAATGCTGATTAAGTTAAAGCCTCTGCCTCCTCTAGATTAACATAGAGCTGAACATACTGTAGCCCTGTGAAATACGACTGCCTGGAGAAATACTACAGCCTGGTTTCTGTTGAAAACCATGACCTCAAAGAATCACCCTTAACGCTGCCAAGACACCATATTATAATTATCTATGCCAGTTTATGGTTCCATTTCCTACACAGCTATTTCCCACTGTCTATCTCTCCCTTTCAAAACTCCACTTTACAGATTGACAGGACCTGAGATGCATTTACTTGGAGTATGGTCCCAAGTAAGACTCAGTCCAGTAATGTCAATAATAATTATAGCCACCATAGCAGGGATCCTTAGTATGTTTTAGATCTTGATTAGTTTGTGTATGTGTGTGTTCTTGAACAATGACCCTTTGTAGTAGACTGTTACTATTTCCAAATCACAGAGGAGAATATTGAAGTCCAAAGACATTAACCCCTGAGTTGTAAGAAGAGCATCTGGGACTGAAATCTAGACATGTCTGACTCACAAACCTATGTCCTCGACCAATATGCTTTTTGGCTTCTGAATATTTCTGTGGCCAATTTGGTAACCTATCAACTGAGTTTTTGAAGATAGTTTATTGGGTAAGTTTCAGGAGTAATTAGGTACTAATATGAGTAATTAGGTAGTGTCTAGCCTCTAACAGTGGTTCACCCATCTATTGCCATCCTTGAACCAATGAGAGTGTTTTTGCCCTAAAGCGTTGCATAGTTTCATGATTAAGTAATAAAAACTATAGGGCAATAGTGTGGCCTTCACCTCTCATATGCCCAAATTTACATTATGGAAATAATTCTAGGTAACCAAATGTGTAGCACAATAAAAAGAAATCTAAATCCACATGTCACCCTTTTTGGTTTTCCCATTACAGTTGTTTCCTAATAATCCATAATTTACCTGCTACCCTCTTTACTACTTGGTGTCAGTTTCTTGGTGAAAATATTCCCTGGTTAGCTTTTCACAAAACTGAAGAATACCATGACAAGACGAGTAAACTCTGAAGATATAAATATTGTTGCCTGTAAAAACATTTCTTTAGCAAAGTGGTTTTGTAGAAGGAAAGAGATAATTGTTTTCCAAGTAAAGAAGAAAAATAGCTCCAATTTTCAATTGATTGCATGATGGATTATTGCTTCTCTTGTTATCTACTCAGTCAATGACTGCTCTCATGATTGTCCTTTCAATACAGAGAGTAGGAAGAATGGCTAACATTAAAAGGTAAAATGTAAATCTATTCCATTTAGATTTAGATGCTATATTGAATTAGTTTCCATGCATTCATTTTCACTCTTAGGACAAACGCTTATGCCCTGAAGAACCATTTCTAAAAGGCCCACTATGATAGATAGATATTTGCAATCATTGACTTTGATGTGTTATATAAGATTTTTATATACAAATACTACTAATGATATTTAAATCCTGTGTATTGCTAGATTGCAGATTTTCCACTCAGTGGGGCTGCCTGCAGAGTTACTGAGTGTTCTGTTCTCATCTCCTGCCGTGCTGTGGATTTCCATGCCACTGCTGAGTGTCGTCCAAAGTCTTATTTTATTTTAAAAACCAGCTTTATAAGGATGGAGTGGGCACATGGCAGAATCAAAAGGAAGCTAATAATCAGTAATAGGAGAGATTTCCCACCTTAGAGAATAAAGAACTGAAACATAAATTGCTTTTAATTCTTAAAGCAACAACAGAGAGGGGAGGAACAACTTATCATGATGGAGGTGTTTGCTTCTTTCATGGAAGGATGAAGAGAGGAACTTGGCTGCAGACAATTTTCTATGAGGACTGAAAGGACAGAACTGTTTGGAAGGTGCTCCAGCTTCTGATGGACCTCAGAGGCATTGAGACTTTTCCACTTAGCAGCACAAGGAAACCTCTGTGGCCAGAGCTCTCGTTATGCAATGACAAAAGGTGTGGGGAGAGGCACCGATTGAGAAACTAAATCCTTGAATAACATGAGCTTTGATTTGGAAAAGCAATAGTAAAAACAATTCTTATTCTTTGCTTTCTTGTTTGGGCCACATTGCTACTGAGTTATCTTTAGAATCACTCCATTATTCTACATTATTTGGCTTTCTAAAATAAATATGTTTTCTTTTCTTTTAAAGTGTGAAGTCTTAAATACATCTTGCTATCTCATTTTCTTTCTTCCCTGTACTTCAAAGCAACTCTCAGTTATTTCACAAAGAGATGAAAAAAATCCTCAGAGGACAGCGTCGTGTCCACACCACCCAAAACACCTTCTTGTCTGGGCTTGTTTCTGAAAAGAAATGAGCCTGATACCTCCCTATAATCAGGCATCCTAGAAAAGAGAGCGTTTGAAATTGTTCTTTACACAGAATTGTTAGCATTTTCTATCTTAGTGAGTCCATCTCAAATTCTTTTTAGGTCAAATTGCCATCCTTTCTCTATTTGCCTTTTTAGTCTTCCCATCAGGTGGTTTAAGAGAGTTGTAGTTTGTTTTGACAGCTCCATTATAACAGTGACTATTGGCTTGGTGACATTTGAGAAGAGGCTGATGATGTATCCTAGCTCTGGTGTACACAAGCCCTTTGTGTAGATGCTTCCCTAATTATAAAAACAACAAATTTGTGAGGAAATGTTGCTTACTGATCATGATAGGCAAGTCGGAAAGAGACAGGCACTTTGCATGAGAACAGGCAGCTCCACACTTCCAATCTGCCTGGTTGGGCTTTGGATGGACTGGTGGTGCCTTTTAGCAGGTAAAGTGTTGGAGCAGGGCTGGCAAAAATTTTCTAAAGGCCCAGTACTATTTCAGGTTTTGTGCGTCAGGCAGTCTCTGTCACATCTACTCAATGCTGACATTTTTTTGTAAGTGATAATGCTTCTTTTTTGCTTTAAAAAGATAGACTTTTATTATAAAAACAATAATGCAATATTTACAAGTACAAATAAAAGAAAATCACAGCAAAGCCTACCACCCAAGAATCATTCTGGCCAACACCTGATGATTGTGGTAGACATCTCTCTTCAGATTGAAAGATGCTCCTTGACCTACATTAGGATTGTGTCCTGATAAACCTATTGTTGAAAATATTGTAAGTTGAAAGCACATTTAATACAGCTAACCTATTGAACATCATAGCATAACCTAGCCAACCTTAAACATTTAATATAGGTAACCTATTGAACATTTAGCCTACCATTGGACACAGTCATCTAAAACAAAGCCTATTTTAAAGCTTAAGTGCTGAGCCAGGCATAGTGGCACATGCCATAGTCCCAGCTATTGGGGAGGCTGAAGTGAGAGGATTTCTTGAGCCTAAGAGTTGGAGGCTGCAGTGAGCCTAAGACTGCTAACATTATCTCTTTAGCACTATATTGAATACTGTACTGAAGATGGAAAACAGAATGGTTGTATGGGTACTCAAGTACGGAAGTACAGTTTCTACTGAACGTCCATCGTTTTTGCACCATTGTAATGCTGAAAATCCAAAGTCCAATCATCCTAAGTCGAGAACCATCTATAATGATGGTAGCTAAAAAAAAAAAATACATTAAAACAGATCAAATTTACACGCTATTTTTCATAACAAGGATCATGTTAAGCTTCACTTAAATTTAATCAAAAAAGTAAATTAAAATAAAAGTGAAGAAATTGTTGAATGTTAGATGAATGCTTCTTTTTATAAGTTATATCATGTCCTAAGAGATACACAACTAGTAAGTTATGTTGAAGGAGCATGACAAGTTAAAAGTTGGAGTCATGCTGTTTTTAGCTACATGTTTCAGTGTTAGCGATTATCTATTCTCTCCTTGTTATAAAAATGAGGCTACTTAATACAGTATGATCCTCTTTGCACCTTTTCCAATGACCCTCAATTATTATTTTAATAATTTTTCTCTGTTTTCAATCATAATTGCATTCCTGGATCTAAAATGATTTGGTTCTTAACCTCGGTCTTTTTCTCTTTCACCATTCTTTCTTCATTCCTGAGTTATTTGCCTTGATTTTTCTTTTATTCCCTGGAATTGGTCATCCAGGAATGTTTCACAGGCATGTGTTCTTTCAGTCTTCATGCTGGGAAATGTCTATCCATTCCTCTGTCATGTGCAGAGGAAACCCAAGCAACCCCATGGAAAGGTCAATGTGTAGATGAACTGAGGCCCCAAGTCAACAGCCCCAGCTAAGTTCCCAATCAACAGCCAGCACCCACTTGTCTGCCAGTGAGTAGATACTGCAGCCTCCCATTGAACTGCTCCACCTAATACTACAGGGAAGGAAGATGAGGCATCACTACCAAGCCCTGTCCCAACACATGAGTATAATGTTTGGAGACACTTGATGTTTGGGGGTGGTTGTTGTGCAGCAACAAAATAGTAGAACACTGCTCAGTAAACATCTCTTGAGTGAGTGACCTGCGAAATCAATATTGTTAAAAGTCTAAAATTAGGATAGCAGGATGCTTTGAATTATTTGTAGCACTTGAAAAAACACTTAGACAATGGAGAAATAATGGTAAAAATCTAAAAAAAAGAAAAAGAAAAGTATATACTAATAACACTGTTAAAAGGCCAACAGTTCCGTGATACCTATAAAAAGTGCTTTAGCAAACAGTAATGTGATATTCCTAATTTTCCATTAAGACTTTCCCTGTATCATGGTGACCCACCCAGAGAGACAAGTTCATTAGAATTGAAGTTCCACTTCTGCAGGGATGTTTTGCTATGTTGGTGGCAAGTATATTCTGAGAACTTAGAACAGTGCCCAGCACATAGTAGGCATGCAATACATATTGGTTAAATGAATGAGCAAATTGCAATTGGCTGAACCTCAATCCTAGACGTCACGTGTACTTATACAAATTCTTTGTTTGGCACAGTATGTTTAAAAACGTTAACCTACTGGAAATAGGCCAACCCAGGAATCCTCAGCATCAGACTCAAGATGTTTCCCATTCGCTCATTAGGAATTTTACACTCCAGGCCCCGAAGCTCACATTGTAAGAAAGTGCTTGGAAATGATCTCTCGAGTACCCAGACTCCAAAACTTCTTCAGAAATATAATGGAGACACTTTCAGTTGGCTTTCTTCATCATTTGTTTCCCTTTGTCATTGTGATGCTAATAACCAACAAAAAGGTGTTGTACATAGATGGAGTGGCAAGTGCATAATTCAGATGGGATAATCAGGTGGTGAATTATCAAAAGTAATAATATATGTATTAAAAGCAATGATAGCATATTGTTTTGGTTATGTAATAGGCATTTTATTTCAATCATCCTAAAAGCAGGAACAGCTGCTGGAGTTGGAACAGAGAAAGATTAATTGGAGACCATGGAACAAATCCCTCTGTTGATAACACTCCAACTTGTAGGTTTGGATTCAGTGGCACCAGAGTCCAGATTGTTCCCTAGCAAACAATAGCAATCTGGGGGTATGACTCAGGAAGCTGACACATGGTAGACAACCAAATCAGGCAAGCACTAACTTTGAAATTGAAACTTTCATTAATATTTACTAAAACATCTCCTCTACTTGAAGGCTTGGGAATATGCTGATATTTTGCATGTCCAGCAACAAATCAACAGCTCAGATTATAAGAACAGAAATGAATGAGACCTAGACAACGGAAATGTTTATAGACCACATAGCTATTAAATGTATACATATACATGTACATAGGTAGTTGCTGCCCATATACAATATAGCTATGGAAATGTGGCCTCTCTATCCATTTTATGTTACTTGTGTTGGACTACAATTTAAAGTGGGTTTGTGGCATATTTGATGTGAAACCCATGTCTATTGATATCTCCCATAACTATGTTATTTACTCTCCTATGTCCTGCAGATTTCAAATGTAACTTAAACATTATGTGGGGGATATTTTGTTTGTTTTTGCTTTTACTGAGAAAGAAGCTATAAAATAGAAGTTGGTAGATTTTTTTTTTTTTTTTTTTTTTTTCTGTAAAGGACCAGAGAGTAAATATTTTTGGCTTTGCAGGCCACCAGACTCTGTTGTAGCTACTTAGCATGGCCAACATGGCTGGAAAGCAGCTATAGATAATATGTAAATTGGCAGCCTGACAATAAAACTTTATTTATAAAAACAGGTGCAGGCTGGTCCTGGTAGAGTTAACACATTTACTTAAATTTATTAGCATTGTGGTGTGAAAGACTACAGAGGCATTCCTCAGGGCAAGAGTAGACAAGAGAGGGAGGTAAAATATAAGTGAGAGAGACATCCTGAAGTTGCCAAATGCATGCAGGAAGTAGGGGTAGAAATGTTGGCTCTCTAAGAGGGTTAGCCCACTGATTTGACATTATTTACACCATCACTGAAAACCTGAGTGCATTGCAGCTACTCTAAACCAGTATTCCAGTAACACTGAAAGTAACCATTCGTTTGCTTTAGATTGTCTTGAATGTGTGACAGATATTTAAATATCTTAAAGAGCCATAAAAAATATAAATAAACTTGCACTAAATGCTGTCTTATTTTTTAAATACTGATTATTTTTCTAGACTGTGAATCTGGAACTACTTGGAGCTCATTGCATATTTCATGAGGAATTTTAATTTTAATAAACAAGAAGACTACAGTCACACTCTGCATAATGATGCTTTCATGAGTGAACCACTCCCTATAGCAGGGTGATCCCATGAGATTATGATTGGACTATATAATGGAGTGGGCTATACCATCTAAAATTGTGTACACACATTCTGTGATGTTTGCACAACGACAAAATTGCCTAATGATGCACTTTTCAGAATGTGTCCCCATCCTTAAGTGATGCATTACTATATTTACTTCAGTAGGTTTGAATGGAGTCAAGAATTTCAGCCTGGGGCTTGAGCAATGGCTATTTGTTTAGTAACACATGTACACCGGAGAATAGAATAATGCATCTTTTGTGGGTTATTCTTGGAATACTGTAATGAATAGCTTCTAATCTGTAATATATCAAAGGAACCAGAGCAAGTTTGACAACCGTATTAGTTTCTTAAGTCTGCCATAACAAAGCACCACAAACTGTGTGGTGGTGTGGTGTATACCACAGCAATTGATTATCTCATAGCTCTGGAGGCTAAGAAGTCCAAGATCAAGGTGTTGTCAGCAGGATTGATTTTTTTTGAGAGCTGTAAGAAGGAATCTATTCTATGACTCTCTCTTAGGTTCTGATATCCTCAGGCATGCTTTGGTTTGTAGATGACGTTCTTTTTTATTTTATTGTTTATTCTTTTCTTTATTTCTTCTGAAAAATGGGAGACATGTGCGGAACATGCAGGTTAGTTACATAGGTGTATGT